>NC_143502.1:3765000-4390000 GCF_051622355.1 Phaseolus vulgaris
AAAGAAAACAAAACAAAAATAAGGCCCTTTATTTTTATAAAAGTTTTGAGAAATAAGGTCTTTTTGAAAAAAAAAATTGTTCATTTTGTGTTGTTCTTTGCCTAAACTAGGTAACAAAATCACAAAGTGTTGTTTTTCATATTTTTGTGAAAAAGAATGAGCATTATATAATTGAAAAGAATAGTTCAAAGTATTGTAATTCTCCTTTAAGGATTCTTTCTCAGTTATGTTTGCAGGGGGTGTCATAAAAGACTCTTAATCTTTGTTGGTTTCCTCTTCTTCTTCCTTTTCAATCAAACATTCATTCATATTTTTTGTGGAGGAACAATTTATATTTATATCTGGTTTAGCTCTAGACACAGATTTTTCTTCAACCACATCCTCCTCACAAGGTTTTGCAATTGAAGGGCAAATTTTATCAATATATGGTTCAGCTCCAGAAAAAGACTTTTCTATTTTTCTTTCCCTTTCATCCTCTTGTGACCCTTCCTACCTGGATTTAGAGGGGTGAGCCTCTCTTTCAAACTCTCTTTTGGAACAGGACGTGTTAAGATAGTCTTCCCTAGTGGTAGTCATTCTTGTAATTCCTTGTTCTATCCTAACACATTGTTGAACTATTTCATTCAAATCTTTAAAGTAATTAAAGGGAAAAAGTTCAACCCTATCCCAAATTTTAAGGTTTAAACCACTTTTGAATCTATCAATGGTTTTTCTAGGCTCTTCTCTTATTCCTGCACTGAAAGGAAGATCAACTACAAACGGAGAGCAATCACCTAGGTATCACGGAGACTTAGAAATTAAACAAGAAGGAATTAAAGACAAAAAAAATAAAGAGGGAAAGACGGAAAAGTAAGCTAGATGTGTCCTATGTGAAAGTGCAAGTGACACTTGAAGTCCATTGACACACTTTCACGACTAATGAACGAATTTAGCTATTACAATATTTTTAATGGGACTGCTTTGAAAGCATTTGTCTTCAAATTCTCACTCTCAAGTGCTAGCTCATTTGTCTTCAAATTCTCACTCTCAAGTTTGCACTTCTATTAGTATTTTGCTTGAATCTTCTTAGAAGTTGGTCACACCTCTTCTAAGCCTTTACTTCTCCTCTTCATTTCATCTTCTCCACACTTCAATTCAGCCATTGATGTCATTTTCAAGTCGATTTTTCTACAACATAGAAAACAACAGCAAAGAAGAAGCCAAAGCAAGCTAGTTTTACATCATATGTGATGGTTGTTTTTCTACATCTCGACAAGTAGATTAAGTCAACTATATTACAATTAATAAAGGGTTTTCGTATCCACAAGGACTAGAAAATAATACACTAATTGAACTTCCTTTTATAAATCATAATACAAATCATTGCATACATTAGAATCAAATAATTTGTTATCTGAGTAGTAATGTTGGATAAGAACTAAGAACAAGTGTACAATGGGAAGTTGTTCAAGTATGATAAGGTGTTGAGATTAAATAGACTTTGTAATACATTTGCGCTTAATGATTATAGATGCAATTTAGCTACTCACAATGATGAATGTGATACAATAAAATCCTAATATTAGCTAGCAGCTTAATACATTATGAATTTTAATAGTAAGTTTTCCCTCTTCTTTTCCCCCTTCCTTCCTCCCTCCTTCTTTCCATCCTTCCTCGCTTTTTATGTTCAACTTCACCTTTATTTATGTTGTTGAAACACAAAGTCATGTTCCATTAAAATTTACTCAATGCATGCTAATCCGCTTAGCGAATTAGGTTTCTTTAAGTTAAGAAAGTTAATTCGCTCAACACCTTCTTGATTCTACACATAGTTTTTCTTCATTTCAAGGTTTACTTTGTGCTTATCACATCTCTGGATCACTTAGTGCTTCATGCTCTTTTAATATGCTCCTCTTTCGAATAATTTTTCTTAGCACATGTTTTGGGCACTCAGTGCATGGAGGTGATTCTTTTTGGCCTTCTTTGCCTTGAATGCACTCAACTCTTGATGTCTGCCCTTAACGTATTGTCTATTTTTGGGTCACTTCTATTTAGGTGCAATTTTTCTTTTGATTTTTACAAAATAAATCAAAATTATCAGAAGATCAAACAATTTCAAACACATTTACAGTTCTAAATGGAAAGATAGTTATTTCTAGATTTATAAATTCTATTCACTTAATTTGTAGCTAAATCAATATTTTAATAAGTAAAAATTTTACTTATCATTATGTTAGATTTTTTTTTTAACTAGCATTTCCTGGTTATTAAGTCACCAAAATCTATTTTTCAACTAGCTTTTGCAAGAAATTTTCAAAAGTTTCAGTCAACCACCTTTCTAGAGTTAACTTGTTATTTCATAAGTTTTTTTTATATTTGTAACATATACTTATTGATTATTTGCATTGTCCTTCTTTCATATGTAAACTCTTTTTTCTTTGGGAAATATTTGAATTTATTCCCCTTTTTTAATATCTACTTGAATTTTCTAGATATGAAGAGTAATCCCATCATTCATGGATGTGTTTGAGTCTTCACATGATTATTTTTATATAGCTATAAGGGCCTACAACACTTATTTTCCTTTTTTGCTTTGTTTTTCCTCTTGGACTTTTAACTTTAAGGGCATCATTTTTGCTTGTTGAGGGTTTGTCCAAGTGATCTTTGTTTTATAGATAGACTTAATGCACTCTTAAAAATACTCAACAACTACATAAGCTCCTTCAAGTCTCTAACTTCTTGGATAATTATGATCTTTGGTTCCCACAACCCGACATGTTGTCCAGAAACTTCAGATTAATCTGAGCCTTTGAGAAGGTGTGACTCAGGGCTTCTTACCTTGTTTAAGAGGACTTACATCCTCCTAGACACTACAATGTCACCTTTCTTCAGGGTGAAACTCTCATATTTCTTGGTGAAGGTGACAACTTTCCTTAGTTGTATATCCTATTTTCTTCATAGTTGATCTTTAAAGAGTCTCGTGTCTCCTTGATTATCTTTAACATGTAGATTTTTTATTTCACTTTTTCTTTAATTAGATATTCATTAAAATAAAGATTATCATTTATATTTCGAAAACATCCTAATAAACCTTCATTGATTTCATATAATGATAAATAAGAATTTTTTTAATAACATAATCAAATCCTATACATAATGACTTTAATAACAATAACTATACAAAATATATTAATGAAATAGTAGTATAATAAATTCCAAACATTAAAAATATGTATACAAATTATTTTTCAATGATTTTACTTTTCAACAACTTAATAAAAAAATATAGTCACTTACAATAGAACAAAAATTACCTAAGAAGTGAAAATATATAACTAAATATAGAAATTAAAGATTTTTTTTTAATGATTCCACCTTTTATTTGCTCATACAACAATATGTTTCTAAGAAAAATGTTTGTTTTAGCTTGACAAAATTCAAACATAACATTTGATAGTGAAAAGTTGGAAACTTAAACGAAAACAATCAAACTTTAAAAAATGCAAGAAAAAAAATATCTCATTTTAGTGATTCAAGTTGACATTTACTCACAACACAACATAGTTTTCAGGAAAACTATAACCCTAAAAAAAATATAAAAAAAAGGTGCTTGAACTCTAATTCAACGAAGTCAAACTCATTTTTAGTCAATCATTCAAATATTCATTTTAGCCATTTTGTTAGTTCTTAAAGTTTCTTAAAGCCCTTATAAATCCATAAGTCCTTGTGTATATGGTTGAAGTTTTGATTCCTTGTAAGAATCCTTCTAATGTCAAGTGAAGATCATGTAAGTCCCATCAATTTCTTTTGTTTATCGAGGTGCTCTAAAGACAATATAGAAACTAAAAATGGAGTTTTTAATGACCCCAAAGAGATTATTTGAACATAATTACCCACGTTTTTGTGTGTTAATGGTGCCCCTATGACACATTCAATACCTTAGTTTTTATGCTCATGACAATCCGAAACAGGGGTTGTTGTTGTACGTTAATTATATACATGAATATAGCTTATTTGTAACTTTGTGCAAATTGTTAAATAATGCATAAAATTAGTCATAGGTTTTAAATAATGTACAAGGTAGATTTATATTGTTCATTCTTTGAAATGTTTAAGTTATGTTATATGACGAAAATTGTATTCATATGCATTCATGTTTTTAGTCAATGTGAGTTAAGCTAAACATTGTATACACATGTGAGGTGCAGTACGTCATTGTTAAAAGTAAAGAAAATATGAATTTTTTAACCATCTTACGTGGAAGTATGGTTTTGCTGCAACTTTAATTTTTGCAGGTGGTAGGTTCATTTATAAATGCCATAAATGCTGAATTTGCACTTAATTAATAAACTAATATTAAATTCCTGCAATTCTTGTTACCAATTTGTGATTTCTCTTCACACATTAAAGACAAACTGTGTTCCCTTCGTGAAAGTCCAGCACTGTCAGGTTCCACTGTATTTTTTTTTTCAAACTGAAAAGTTAACGGTGTGCATTCATTCATAACAACCTTTCTTCTTCATTGCATTAACTACACATTGAAGTTAGCAGACAGGTTCTGATGGTGAAGGTACTCTTGCATTCAATTTATTTGTTCTTTTCTTCTTTGTTGCATGAATTTCATGGTGCATTGTATTTATTTATTCATATCTTACCCACGTTTTTGTGTGTTAATGGTGTTCCTATGACACATTCAATACCTTAGTTTCTATGCTCCTGAAAATCCGAAACAGGGGTTGTTGTTGTACGTTAATTATATACATGAATATAGTTTATTTGTAACTTTGTGCAAATTGTTAAATAATGGATAAAACCAGTCACAGTTGTTAAATAATGTACAAGGTAAATTTATTTTGTTCATTCTTTGAAATGTTTAAGTTAAGTTATATGACGAAAATTGTATTCATATTACAAGTGTCAATTTACCGGATGGTGCTACGACACAAGTCACACACACTAGCACCGTTATTTTTAATCTCAAACTCACACTTAAAAATGTCCTATGTGTCCCATCTTTTAACTTGAACTTAGTTTCATCCAGCAAACTCACAAAGGACCTAAATTGTTGCATTCTATTCTTTTCTGAATTTTGTATTTTGTAGGACTTGGTTTCGGGAAAGATGATTGGCTTCGGTAGATAGTGTGGTGGTCTATACTACATGCATCCATCAAAGAATAAATCGACTATTTTCCATGTCTCTCAACCGTCCGACTTATGGAATTTACGCCTAGGTCATCCCTTTTTTTCTCGTTTTAAATTAATGTCACATTAAACGATATAAAGCTCGTTTGGTCGCCAAGGGCTTCACCCAGGTTGAAGGTATAGATTATAAGGAAACTTTTTCTCCTACTGCCAAATTCACCACTCTTCGTTGTTTATTAATTATGGTTGCTTCCCGCAACTGGTATACCCATCAACTTGATGTGCACAATGCATTCTTTCGTAGAACATTACAAGAAGAGGTGTATATGACTCCACCTCTTGATTTTTGCCTACATGGGGAGAATCTGGTATGTCGGCTTCACAAATCTATTTATGGTTTAAAAAAGCATCACGAAATTCGTTCTCAACTTTTGCAACTATGGTTAAATCTGCTGGTTACATACAATCAAAGGCAGATTATTCACTTTTTACTAAATCTCAAGGTAAAAAGTTTACTGTTATCCTCATTTACACGTTGATGACATTGTTGACTGGTAATGATTTGCATGAAATCAAGTTGCTCAAAAGTATATGCTCAAATATTTCCTTATTAAAAACCTTGGTGAATTGAAATATTTTATGGGGATAAAATTCTCTCGTTCCAAAAGAGAGATCTTTATGTCTCAAAGAAAATATGCATTGGATATTTTCCATTGGAGATACGTACCCTTAGTCCATTCATGAACACACCCCAAAAGCCACATTGGGAAGTAGCGTTGCGGGTTCTTAGATATACTAAAGGGATGCCAGGTCAAGGTCTTTTTCTACCATATAAAAATAATCTAACTCTTAATACATATTATGATTTAGATTGGGGAGGATGTCGTAGTACAAGGCGTTTTGTTTATGATTACTATGTTTTTCTCGGATCACCACTCATCTCTTGGATATCAAAGAAACAAACGAATGTATCACATTCGTCGACAAAAGCATAATACGAAGCAATGACATTGCACAAACCGGCTTCGTTATTTTGTGATAATCAATCAGCTTTACATATTACAGCTAATCTAGTTTTTCACGAACATCAAAACACATTGAGATTGATTATCACATAGTTCGGGAAAAACTTCAACAGGTGACATTCATCCATATTATTTTTCTACAAAGATGTTGTTGGCCGACATTTTTACAAAAGCGCTTGGCACAGAGTTCTTGATTTCCTGAGGGGAGTACTAAGGGATATATCAGTTATCATATGATATATTAGTCATTATATGACTTAATTAGTTATTAAGAAAATTATATATCAGTTATCATATGATATAATTAGTTATTATGTGACATAATTAGTTGATTAAATAGGCATAATTAGGGTGTCGATGAGTTGTTGCAGAGAACATGAATTTGGAACTTTGATTTTGAGGGTTCCGTTGAATTCCAAAGATCTGAGTCTGAGTTTCATCGTGTTTCTTCTTCCTGACTCAATTCTCAGTTCAGTTCTTCTTTGAAGAAACAAATGAGAAACGTTTGTATCTATCACCTTCTCTCACTGTGTGGGTCTTCAAAACTAAACAAACATGAAATAATATATAGAGAAATTTTCTTTAGGTAACCGATAATTTGACACCCCAATTAAGTGTTGCGCCAGATTACGCCTGCTGATGTGGATGAAAATATAATAAAGTATTATGATGTGGGGCCAGTATTGTTGAGGTGGAAAATTTTAAAATTTAGGGTTCTGTAGTAAAAGATTAGGTTTTAGAAAGCGAAAATCAACCCCATTTTCTCAGTGCGATTTGGAGTGGTAGCGATTCTTATTCCAGTGCGATTTGTAGTGCGATTTTGATTCCGTTAACCTATTTGATTTGGCATCTATTTTCATATAATTTTTCGTCAAGTTTTCATTGGTTTCATTTTGATTTTTTAGGACTTAGCATTTTTTGATTTCGTTTATTTGTTGGATGTTGGGCTTTTGGAGTGTTGGACACTGGGGTTTATTGGTGTTTTGATTTTCTATATGTTGAATGACCTTTGTATTGGTTTGGATTTGACTTTTTAGGGTTTCCTAGCAATTGGTGAAGGAGGGAACTGCAGTGTTGGTTAACTCGTATGCGAGAGAGGGTTTTCCTTACAAACCCCGGGAGGTTAAGACTTTGGTCATAAAGGCGTTGGTGTCTGAAGCTGCAACTGCATCTCAAGCCAATGACTTCTTGTTGGCTAACCAGGCTTGCTTCTAAAACCTAATCCTATACTAACTTACTTAAAGAGATCTATATCTTAACTTAACTTAACATATAGCTTCTTCCATGTACAGTATATGCAGCATGTGATGCACCTATAGAGACTGGAATTCCTCAAAGCATCTTCCTGGTAATCTATACTAGTTAGTTTGTCTCTTGGTTTATTTCTATATTTTAATTCTATTAATAGTAATTAATTCTCATCCTCGTCTCTTTGGTGCCAATATGTCGTTCTGTAACAGATAGTTATTGTATATATATTGGATCCGACCAAAGATGAAGAAGAGGTTAGTAGAATCATTTTTGGTTAAAATGTTATTTTATTTTCATCTAATTTCTCGGGAGTTTAGTTAGCTGAGTAAATTTGTTCTACATTTGACTCATTTGCATTCTACATGCCTTGTGAAAAATATTTGAAAATATCATTAAACCTTTGTTGCCCCAATTTAGTTATTGGTGTCTTGAAAAGCCTTTCGTCATTGATGTTACAAGCCTTCCTGTTAGAGTGAAGATTCCACCATGTACCTTTTTAAATTAGTTATAAATTATTATGTTATTTGGTTCTTAAATTGTAAATGTGTTGAAATAGTTATTTAGTTTTAAAATTTGCAACTATGTTGAAATTGCTATTTGGTTCCTAAATTTGCAATGGATGGGTGTGTGAGACACTAATGTAACAAACAACTATAGGGAAGTATTCTTTTATGTTAGTTATTGATGAAATTGTGGGACAATATTATTTTATGTTCTCTCTAAATCCCTTTGTAGTTGCTAATGATGTGCCGCCACCTGGTGGTGGAAAAGGCTTGGTTAATTGAAAATCTGAATTCCTTGTAATAGTTGGAAATACAGACTTCTTTTACTTGGTTTTATTCTTAAACCTTTCTTCACATTGATATCAATTTATGTATCGCATGAACTACTTGAATTAGGTGAGACAGTTGGAAGTGAGAGTCGTGGTCTCTCCCAAGAACAAATCTCATCGATTTCAGTATCAAAGTACAAGTGTGGCCGCTTCTTCTTCTTTAGAAAGAAGTCACGGGAGGAAAGGTTAATTTTCGTTTCTAGATTTTGTTTTAGTTTTTTGAAGAAGAAATTTACTTCATGTAAGTTGTTCTGTTAAGTATTGTTTTTTCAAAATTATATGCGTTGTTTCTTAAATGAAAGGTAGTCTGGTTAAAAGGATAGATCAAAACCTAAGAAAATATTTCTATTTTGAGAGATGAAGTGTGTCAATAATCCGTGTCTCAAAACCTTGTCTATTGGGATTTTTTTTATTGGCTTGATTGCTCCCATTTGTAAGTGTATGTTGCCCTGTTTGATGAGCTGAAGACAAGTGACAATTGATGCCACTTTTGTGATCATACTGCTTAGTAATTGCTTGGAATTAAATTGTAGTTTATAGTAATTCTGATCCTTAACTCTTCTTCCAATATTTAAAATTGATTACATGCATTCTGTAATGTCCTCCTGGCAATCTTTTACAAATAATTTCTTACTAGCGAGATTCAAATAGAGATATTATTCCCCTTTGTATGGAGAAAACTTTATTAGAAGAAGTGTATGTTGGTTTGGTTCTGAACAGGAAACATTCACACAAATTAGTTTTTGTTAATTTTAAATCAACCAAGATTAAATAGGTTTAGGGTATCATATATATATAGCTTTATATTATTGTTTTAATTTTTTTAACATTGGGACTTCAACTGTGTCTATTTTACATTATTGACAAAAATATCAAAAGTGAGAGAATATGAACAGCGTCATATTTACCCAGCAAGATAAAAATATAGTATAAGACCACAACTGGAATAACTACGAGTAAGTTGTTGGTAGTCCTTGAGATTATTTAGGTTGAGCAATTTAATCCCTATGATTTCAAAAACCTTGTATTATTAGACATTGTAATTATGCTTCAGTGCCCAATCCTCATGGGCTTTTCTTTGAGGGACCACCACTGCCACCAAAAAATATTCAAAACTGTTTACATAGACCCAAATCTGCATGTAGAATAAAAAACTTATTTATTAATAGAACTACACATATATTTAAGAATTGAGGTATTTATAAGTCCACTTTCCCATTAAAACTAGGCATCCAACACAATTCATGTTGCTCTAAATTTACTGAATTCTCTATTATTGAAGCATAAGCATACCGATGTTATAAGAGTGTATGTTGGTTTGGTTCTGAACAGGAAACATTCACAAAATTGTTTGAGGATATAATGTCAATTAGCGGATGTTCAGATGAGGAGGTTCTTACGATTGATCATCATCCTGAGGGTCAAGCTAAGGTTTCTTTGAAATGATGTTTTTTGTTTTAAAGTAGACATGATATTTACATTTATTTATCTTTAATTTTAATTATTATAGTGTATGTGTATTTGATTTTGATATACAGGTGTTTAGGCATAATTGCAGGTCAAAGCGTTTGGCTGTTGTGAACATGGTTATAAATTTGCAACAAAAGAGTATTATACAGTCCACCCCCATTTGGATGGCTTTTGTTTGCTCGTGAGGACATCAAATTGAGTCGTGGACTTTTAAGTAAGTTATGTAGTTCTTGGGTGGAGAGGAAGCAAAGTTTTTCAATTCAGTATCAATTTGTGTCGTTTAGTTTGATAGATGTGTGTTTAGGTGTAGGTCTTAGAGTAGGTGGTAGAAAAATTGATTTAAGGAAAAGTAGTATTATATCTCACATAAGGAGTTTTTTTTAAGAAGGTCATGTAACTGAGGAAATGATATATTTTGTTATTTTGAAACTTGGGAATGATATTTCCTCAGAGGACTTTTGTAAGTTGTATATCTTGTTAGGTTTGTCGGAGTTTATTCTCCCCACTAGATTGGGTTTAGTTCATGATGGGTTGTTTAACCTTGTTGATGATTTAGACAAACTTGATATGTATAATTGGGGGGAGGGGGGGGGGGGGGTTAGTGTATGAGATTTTGGTTGATAGTTTGTGTTCAGCTTCAAAATGGATTACGCGGGGAAATATTGTTGAAGCTGGAGGAAGCTTCTTCCCTACCAAGGCTTGATGTGTGTTTGATGAAGAAAATGGCTTGAGTGCTTTGAAGATTGTAATAGGTTTTTAGATTCATATGTAATTAGGCTTGTAAGTGTGTATGATTGCCTTTTGCTGTGCAACCTATCCTAGATGCCTAACCAAGTCTAGATCAAGCACATGATATGGTTAAATGGTTTTTGAAAAGCCTTTTGAAATGTTTTTAACAGTTTTAAAAACAGTACACAAATAAATCTGTTTTATGGAGAAAGAATCTGTTTATTTCTTCTCTGTTAAAAAGGCTTTCGTTAAATAGTTTTTGAAAAGCTTTTTAAATGGTTTTAACAGTTTTAAAACAGTACACAAATAAATCTGTTTTATGGAGAAAGAATCTGTTTATTTCTTCTCTGTTAAAAGGCTTTTCTAAATTTCTGTTAAGGCACCAAGGGAAAGCTCAGTTCGTTATTTCAGTTAAGCTGAGCTGGCCTGTGCGTTATACTTTAATCTGTTTTACTGTGAAAGAACAGGTTTATTCCTTGGTGTGCTGAAAGGTTTTTCACAAGTTAGTTAGGGCTCCAAAGGTACCACTCAGACAGTTATTTCTGTTAAGCTGAGTTGGCAGTTTTCACAAATAAATCTGTTAAGATTCAAAACTGAATCTGTTGTTTTCTTAACTGCTTTTCAACTGTTTTTTGAAAAGAAGTTAGAAACTGTTTTCTATATAAACAATGTCTCTCTCACATGAAAGAGTGCTGAGGAATTACGCTTTTAACAGAGATCAAACAATTTCCATGTGAGAAGAAGGATTAAAAAGAGTTTTTGAAAGGTTTCCAAAGAGATTTTCAAGTGTGCTTGTTCTAGGAAACCTTGAATCTTGGTGAAGGTGCTGGTGCAGTTTCTGCAGCAAATTGAACTACTGGTTTTGAGTTCTTGCATCTTCTTTTCAGGTGTAATCTTTCCTTTATTCTGTTTTGTAAAGGTGTAAGTGTTAGTCACTCCTTGATAGGGTTTCTTGGAGTGCAAGGTGTGCTGAAATAGGGTTTTTAAGCATTGTGTGTGGTGTTCTTGTAGTGTTCAAGAACTGCTGGTTTTGTAAGTGATTGGCACTGTTTTTTAGTGAATTCCACCTTGGGGTAAGGTGAGACTGGATGTAGCTCTGTATGAGTGAACCAGTATAAAAACGTGTGTATCTTGCATTCTCATCCCTGCACTCTTTTCTGTTTTTGCTTAATTCTGTCAAGAACTAAATCTGTTCTTTTTAAATTGAATCTGTTAATTCTGGGTTAAGTGAAAATTGTTCTTCCTGTCTTGTTAAAGTTTTCTGATCATAAACAAGGTTGCTGCATATAATGGCTTAAGTGAATTGTGAACAAACTGACCATTCATTAAAACCTGTGAAAGGATTTTTTTTCTTGAAATCTTGTGTTGTGTAATTTTGGTTGATCTCTAAGCATAGCTATATCCTTTATCCTCACAATATTAAGCTGATCTGGTTCTGTTCTGATTCTCTGTTGATCACAATTTTACAGTGAACGAAATTCAAATTGTGCCAATACTGCTCTGAAAAATCAATTTGTTTCATGTAAAAACAATCTGTTCTTTTTGCCTCTGGAATACTGAAAAATTGTGTGTTCTTGCGAAAATTTTATAAGCTCAATTCACCCCTCCCCTCTTGAACTTAGACACTAATAGACCCAACAATTGGTATCAGAGCTAGGGCTTGTATTTTGCTCAAGTGTGTGTATGATGTCTGAGTTTAAAATGCCTTTTGCTGAAGGTGCATCTATTAATAGACCTCCTATGTTTGGTGGTGTTAACTATGCTTTCTGGAAAATCAGGATGAAGATCTTTATGGAATCTATTGACATGGGAATCTGGGATGCAGTGGTCAGTGGACCTTTTATACCTATGCAGGTTGTCAAAGATGAAACAATAAAGAAGCCTTGGTCTGAATGGAGTGAAACTGAGAAGAAGAAGGCCCAATATGATTCTTTAGCCAAGAATATCATCACCTCTGCACTGAATATGGATGAGTTCTTTAGAGTCTCTCAATGTAACTCAGCAAAGGAGATGTGGGATGTACTAGAGGTGACTCATGAAGGAGCTGATGATGTGAAACGGGCAAGGAAGCACTCACTCATTCAGGAGTATGAGCTATTCAGAATGCAATCTGAAGAAAGTATTGCAGATGTGCAGAAACGATTTACACATATTGTAAATCACCTCATTGGCCTTGGTAAAGTCTTTGATAAGGAAGAGCTCAACATAAAGGTATTAAAATGTCTTGATAGGAGCTGGCAGCCTAAGGTAACAGCAATCTCAGAATCCAGAGATTTATCCAAGATCTCCACTGCTGCACTTTTTGGAAAGCTGATAGAACATGAAATTGAGCTGAAAAGATTGAAAGAACAAGAAACAATGGAAAAGAAGGCCAAAGGAATTGCTCTGAAAACTACCATAGAACATGATACAAGTGAGGAAGAAGGTGATCCAGAACATGATGAAACTGTGAGTCTGCTCACCAGGAAATTCAGCAGATTTCTTAGAAAGAAAAACCGTGACAGAACTCAGCAGAGAAAGAGGTATTCCAAACAACCTATTGATTCAAATTCTTTCAATTACACGTGTTTTGGATGTGGTAAACCAGGTCATATAAAAGCTGACTGTCCAAGCAATCAAAGTAAAGAAAAATCAGCAAGCAAGAGGAGTGACAAAGGCAAAGGTAGAAGAGCATATATCTCATGGGAAGAAAATGATGTATCCTCATCTAGTGATTCTTCAACTGAAAGTGAAAAAGCAAATCTTTGCTTCATGGTGAATGATGAGGGATCCAACTCTGACTCAGTAAGTAATTTCTCCACTGATTCTGAAAACTATGATCAATTGCTATTAGCCTTTAAGGAAACACATGATGAAGCAAACAGGTTGGCTGTAATGTGCAACAGATTGAATAAAGTGAATAAGGTACTTGAACCAAAGGTTAAAACTCTTGAAGAAGAACTGCACAAAGCTAAAACTGAATTAATTAGTCTTGAATTGACATGTTTGCATGCATCAATTAAAACTTGTGATAATTGCAAAAAGCTGGAAAAACAGGTTGAGTATTTGTTGAAAACACTTTCAAATTTCACTAAGGGAAGAGAAAATCTTGAAACATTATTAGGTTCACAGAATGCTGTTTTCAATAAAAATGGTTTAGGATTTAATCCTGAATGAAAGGTAATGTGAAAAAGCTGTCCAGTTTCTTTGTTCCTTCCAAAACAGGTTTTTCCTCTTTTAGTAATTCAAAAACAATGCATACTGCAACATGTTTTTATTGTATGAAATCTAGTCATGTATCTAGAACATGTAAGGCTAGGAAATATTTTGTTCCTAAAGGTTTAGCCAAATGGCTTCCTAAGGAAAGGTGTTAATCATGCTGGACCCTAAACTAAAAGGGTACCATATGTGCTAAATCTGTTTTGTTGCAGAAAAACAGCAGGAGAAACCAGTGGTATCTAGACAGTGGCTGCTCAAAGCACATGACTGGTGATGTGACTCAGTTTATAAATCTGAAACTCAAAGCTGAAGGGCATGTCACATATGGAGATAACAATAGAGGAAAAATTCTTGGAAGAGGAGATGTTGGCACTAAAGACTCAACTACAATTGAGAATGTTCTATATGTTGAAGGGCTAAAACATAGTCTTCTAAGCATTAGCCAGCTGTGTGACAAGGGATACAAGGTCAATTTCGAAGCAAATACTTGTACAATTTCAAATGAGAATTCTGGTAAGGTGCTGTTCACTGGAAAAAGGGTAAACAACATTTATCTCCTAGACATTATAAAGAGCTGTTCTGAAAATGAGTGTTTGCTATCTAAAAATGATGAGTCATGGCTGTGGCATAGGAGACTAGCTCACATTCACACAAATCACTTGAACAAGCTAAAATCTAAGGAACTTGTTTCTGGCTTACCAAACATAAAGTTTCAAAATAACAGATTGTGTGATGCTTGTGTAAAGGGAAAACAGATTAGAACTTCCTTTAAATCAAAAGATATGGTTTCTTCAAATAAAGCTTTGGATGTTTTGCATATGGATTTGTTTGGACCATCTAGGACTGCTAGCTTAGCTGGAAATTACTATGCTTTGGTGATTGTTGATGACTTTTCAAGATATACATGGACTTTGTTTCTTGCTTCTAAAAATGATGCATATAAAGCCTTTAAGAAACTTGCTAAGGTTCTGCATAATGAGAATGAAAATAGGATAAAACAGATTCGTAGTGATCATGGGGGAGAATTTCAAAATGCAAAGTTTGATAAATATTGTGAAAAACATGGGATCATACATAGTTTTTCTGCTCCTAGGACACCCCAACAAAATGGTGTTGTTGAAAGAAAGAATAGATCACTAGAAGAGTTAGCTAGGACTATGCTAAATGAATCTGGTTTACCTAAATATTTTTGGGCTGATGCTGTATATACTGTTTCTTATGTGCTTAACAGAACATTGATTAGACCAATCCTTAAGAAAACTCCCTATGAATTGTATAAAGGAAGGAAGCCTAGCATTAGTCATCTTAGGGTGTTTGGCTGCAAATGTTTTGTTTTAAATAATGGTAAGAATAATCTAGGGAAGTTTGATCCTAAATCAGATGAAGGAATACATATTGGTTATGCTATAAATGGTCATGCTTATAGAGTATATAACAAAAGATTGCTTGCTGTTGAAGAATCTATACATGTTGTGTTTGATGAAACAGATTTTTCTGTGCCCAAATCTGTTGTGGATGAACCTGGTATGGATGATTTAAGAACAATTATGCAACATAATCAATCCAGTGAGCTTGATGCTACTAATCCAAATTCTGTCAAAGAATCTACTGTGAATGCAGGACTGCCTAAAGAATGGAAGACTCCAAGGGATCTCACTCTTGAAAATGTAATTGGTAAAATTGAGAAAGGAGTCTCAACAAGGAATTCACTCAATAACTTCTGCAGAACAGTAGCTTTTGTGTCACAGATTGAGCCTAAAAGCTTGGAAGAAGCACTGCAAGACAGCAATTGGATAACAGCAATGCAGGAAGAGCTGAACCAGTTTGAATACAATGAAGTATGGATTTTGGTTCCAAGGAAGCATGAGATGAACATCATAGGAACCAAGTGGGTGTACAGGAACAAGATGGATGAACATGGTGCTATCACTAGAAATAAAGCAAGACTGGTTGCTAAAGGGTATAACCAAGAAGAAGGTATTGATTTTGGTGAAACCTATGCACCAGTAGCACGTCTTGAAGCTGTCAGACTTCTTCTAGCATTTTCCAGCATACAAGGCTTCAAGCTATTTCAAATGGATGTCGAGAGTGCATTTCTAAATGGCTACATCAATGAAGAAGTGTTTGTATCTCAGCCTCCAGGATTTGAAGATCACAAGAATCCAGAACATGTGTTCAGGCTTAAGAAAGCCTTATATGGATTAAAGCAAGCACCTAGGCAATGGTATGAAAGGCTAAGTGAATTTCTGCTGTCTCAAGGATATAGCCGTGGCAATTCAGATAAAACTCTCTTTCTAAAGAAGAAAAGTGAAGATATCATACTTGTGCAAGTCTATGTAGATGATATTATCTTTGGATCCACAAATGAAGAGATGTGTGAAGACTTTGTGAAAACCATGAAAAGTGAGTTTGAAATGTCAATGCTAGGAGAAATGAATTTCTTCCTTGGACTACAAGTTAAGCAACTCAAAGATGGGGTTTTCATAAGTCAAGAAAAATACTGCAAGGAACTGCTCAAGAAGTTTGATATGGACCAATGCAAAACAATCAGCACTCCTATTTCAACAAATTGTCAGCTGGATCAAGATTCTGCAGGAAAATCAGTGGATCAAACGAAATATAGGGGTTTAATTGGTTCCTTATTATATCTAACTGCCAGCAGACCTGACATTATGTTTGCTGTATGTCTATGTGCTAGATATCAATCTGATCCAAGGGAATCACACTACAATGCAGCAAAGAGAATTCTGAAATATTTGCAAGGATCTAAAGATGTTGGATTGTGGTATCCTAACAAGGTATCCTTGAACTTGATTGGTTTTTCAAATTCTGATTTTGCAGGTTGCAAAGTTGATAGGAAGAGCACAAGTGGGACTTGTCACATGCTTGGATCAAGTCTAATCTCTTGGCATTGCAAGAAGCAAGCTTGTGTTGCTCTCTCCACATCAGAAGCAGAATACATAGCTGCTGGAAGTTGTTGTGCTCAAACCTTATGGCTAAGGCAGCAGCTAAGTGATTTTGGTATTCTGTTAAATAACATACCTATAAAGTGTGATAATACAAGTGCCATAAATTTGTCTAGGAATCCTGTCATGCATTCTAGAACTAAACATATTGAAATTAGACATCACTTTCTAAGAGAACATATAGCTAATGGAACATGTGATATACAATTCATTGGTACTGAGTTTCAATTAGCTGATCTATTCACTAAACCACTTGCTAAAGACAGGTTTCACTTTCTTTTAAATGAATTGGGTATAATTAGCTTGAATTGCCCTCTGTAGTGAAAATTTCAATCTGTTGTTTTATGTTTTAACATGTTTCATTCCCTGTTTCAGAAATCACAGCTGTGACTAGGAAAGAGAAAGATTTATTTTTCTCTCTCTCACTTTATTGTTGACTGCTTTTACGGTTATTGACCAGCAGATCCATGCAAACTAATGTGTGGGTATCCTAACTAATTGGATTTTGTGTAGATGCAACAGATTTGATGTACCAAAATCAGGTTCCAAGATATTCTTACGTGAATCCACACCTGAACCTGCTGCACCATTGGAATAAAATCTGCAGCATATCTGTGGGATTTGATTTTTCTTCAAAATTCATTATTTCCAAAATCTGATTACATTGCCCTGGATTAAAATTTGTGCTTTTCAATTTTGGTTTAATAATTCTATATAAACCCTGCTCAAATCAGTTCTTTCTCACACTTTCTCATTTGTGCTATAAGCTGTCCAGATTCACACTTGCTTCACCACAGGTTTCGTTTCTGTTCTGAGTAATAATCTGTGCTGTTTTTTTTTCTTTAGAATTGTATGTTAATAAACTGATGCAGGAAAACACAGATTAAGCATGGCATCCTCATCACACAGAAGGAAGAAATCCAAGGAGCAATCCAGCAGCAACCAAGGCATTCTGGAGAAATGGTTTGCTGGAGATTCTGAAGCAATGACAAGATACATTCATGAGACAAGCAGGAAGCAAGTCAATGCACCCAAAGTGTTGGAATTTTCCTGGCTGAGAGAAGAAAATCTGACTGAAGCAAAGACCTTGCTCAAGCATCAAAAGCTGAAGAACTTTCTAGAGATGACTGGAAATGTATATCCAGATTTGGTGAAAGTTTTCTACAGCAACTTGGTTCAAGATGGCAAAAATCTGGTCTCCCATGTGAAAGGTGTGAAGCTGAAGATTACAAGGGAAATATGGAGCAATGTGGGAGGAATCAAATACTCTGGAATGAAGGTAAGCAAAGGGAACACTTCTGGAATCCAGGGATTCAACAAGATGCAGTTTTACAGAAGTTGTGTGAGGAATCCTGCTGAACCAGTGGCTAGATTTCATGCTGGAAATCTCACAATCATTCCAAGACTCTTTGCCTACATCATTGCTTGGCAGCTTACTCCAAGAGGAAGTAATCATGCAACTCTCCATGAAGAGGACTTGATTTTACTATACTGCATCATGAATCAACTCAAGGTAAATTGGGTAAGTACTATGGTGGAGCATATGCTCAAATCAACAAGGTTACCAGACTATCGCTTTCCATATGCAATTTTTGTGTCAAAGCTAATTGATTACTTTGAAGTTGATACTACAAATGAAAGAAATGACACAATTAAGGCAGCAAGTGAGATAGACAACTCCACTCTCCTCAATATGGGATTTCAAAAGGAAGATGATAGCTGGATATTCAGAAGGAATGCTGCAAACAGAGCTGAAAATGAAGCTGCTGATCCAGAAAATGAAGAAGAAAATGCTGATGGAGTGCAGAACATGGATGCATCACCAGTACACTCTGCTGGACATGAGGATATTGCTGCTACAAGCCAAAATGCAATGGTTGCATATGAGGCACCTGAATACAGAGGTGAACCTTTGTCTATGTTTGAAAGACAAGTGCTAAGCAGGCTGGACACACTCACATATGAGCAGAAAGCACACTATGAGATGACCTACGCCAGGTTTCAACACTTGGATGACCAACTTGAAGGAGTTCAAGTGCAGCTAGCTGAGCTTTATTACAACAACAAGTGATCCTATTTCTAAGTCTTTATCTTTTATATGTTGTTGAGCAAATTGGGATTAATCTGTACTGTTTTTATTTTTCTGCACTGGTTTTTTTGGTTGTTTTGTGATTTGTAATGAACCTCTATGGTTTATTGGTTTTATTTGAACTGTTATGTATGGCCATTATTGTTTCTGTGGTATTTTGTGCTCCCATTCTGTTTGATGAATCCAAAGGGGGAGAAGAATAGCCTAGAGAACAGCCTAAGAATAGCCTGGTACAGATTCTGTAGATGATATTCACAGTGGCTGCTGATATAATTCAGATGTTAAATCTGCAGGTATATCATTTCTAAATCTGTTGTTCTGCTTTAACACCTGTTTTCTTTGTATACAGTTCTGTACAGATTTGGTCATAATCTTTCTTCAAAGTTGTGCAAAGCAAAGGGAATTTGTCTCCATCAAACAGGGGGAGATTGTTGAAGCTGGAGGAAGCTTCTTCCCTACCAAGGCTTGATGTGTGTTTGATGAAGAAAATGGCTTGAGTGCTTTGAAGATTGTAATAGGTTTTTAGATTCATATGTAATTAGGCTTGTAAGTGTGTATGATTGCCTTTTGCTGTGCAACCTATCCTAGATGCCTAACCAAGTCTAGATCAAGCACATGATATGGTTAAATGGTTTTTGAAAAGCCTTTTGAAATGTTTTTAACAGTTTTAAAAACAGTACACAAATAAATCTGTTTTATGGAGAAAGAATCTGTTTATTTCTTCTCTGTTAAAAAGGCTTTCGTTAAATAGTTTTTGAAAAGCTTTTTAAATGGTTTTAACAGTTTTAAAACAGTACACAAATAAATCTGTTTTATGGAGAAAGAATCTGTTTATTTCTTCTCTGTTAAAAGGCTTTTCTAAATTTCTGTTAAGGCACCAAGGGAAAGCTCAGTTCGTTATTTCAGTTAAGCTGAGCTGGCCTGTGCGTTATACTTTAATCTGTTTTACTGTGAAAGAACAGGTTTATTCCTTGGTGTGCTGAAAGGTTTTTCACAAGTTAGTTAGGGCTCCAAAGGTACCACTCAGACAGTTATTTCTGTTAAGCTGAGTTGGCAGTTTTCACAAATAAATCTGTTAAGATTCAAAACTGAATCTGTTGTTTTCTTAACTGCTTTTCAACTGTTTTTTGAAAAGAAGTTAGAAACTGTTTTCTATATAAACAATGTCTCTCTCACATGAAAGAGTGCTGAGGAATTACGCTTTTAACAGAGATCAAACAATTTCCATGTGAGAAGAAGGATTAAAAAGAGTTTTTGAAAGGTTTCCAAAGAGATTTTCAAGTGTGCTTGTTCTAGGAAACCTTGAATCTTGGTGAAGGTGCTGGTGCAGTTTCTGCAGCAAATTGAACTACTGGTTTTGAGTTCTTGCATCTTCTTTTCAGGTGTAATCTTTCCTTTATTCTGTTTTGTAAAGGTGTAAGTGTTAGTCACTCCTTGATAGGGTTTCTTGGAGTGCAAGGTGTGCTGAAATAGGGTTTTTAAGCATTGTGTGTGGTGTTCTTGTAGTGTTCAAGAACTGCTGGTTTTGTAAGTGATTGGCACTGTTTTTTAGTGAATTCCACCTTGGGGTAAGGTGAGACTGGATGTAGCTCTGTATGAGTGAACCAGTATAAAAACGTGTGTATCTTGCATTCTCATCCCTGCACTCTTTTCTGTTTTTGCTTAATTCTGTCAAGAACTAAATCTGTTCTTTTTAAATTGAATCTGTTAATTCTGGGTTAAGTGAAAATTGTTCTTCCTGTCTTGTTAAAGTTTTCTGATCATAAACAAGGTTGCTGCATATAATGGCTTAAGTGAATTGTGAACAAACTGACCATTCATTAAAACCTGTGAAAGGATTTTTTTTCTTGAAATCTTGTGTTGTGTAATTTTGGTTGATCTCTAAGCATAGCTATATCCTTTATCCTCACAATATTAAGCTGATCTGGTTCTGTTCTGATTCTCTGTTGATCACAATTTTACAGTGAACGAAATTCAAATTGTGCCAATACTGCTCTGAAAAATCAATCTGTTTCATGTAAAAACAATCTGTTCTTTTTGCCTCTGGAATACTGAAAAATTGTGTGTTCTTGCGAAAATTTTATAAGCTCAATTCACCCCTCCCCTCTTGAACTTAGACACTAATAGACCCAACAAATATGTCATATATCCATGTGGATGATTGCGTTTACCTCTTGCAGGTAAAATGAAACATTTTTGTTATTGGTAAATGTTTGTAATAATTGTGCATCTGTGTTGACCTTTTAATAAATGTTTTTTTTTGTATTCACTGTTCAGATATGGGCGATGGAACATTTGTTCTCTTATAAGCGTCAAGTACCTACGAGTGGGAATAAATATCCCCGTATCATGCATTGGATAGATGTTAGAGTTGGTGACCATGAACTTGAACGTGGTCTATGTAAGAATAAGGTATGTTTTTTTTTGTAATTTGTATTACATTGATGTTGTTTTGAATGTAGATAATTAATTTTGGAATTATATATGTCAACAAACAGGTTCTTCTTAAGTTATGTGCTTCCAATGAAGAACTTTGCAGTAAATTTGTTGAAAAAGCTTTTGACCAAATTGGGTGTCGAATTACGAAGAAGAAACCAACAAAGGATGAAGTCCGTGCAAAGAGGGTGAAAGTTCTTCAACTGATGCGGAAATCTGAGGAGCAGGAAGTATTAATCACAAGTATGGAGAAAGAGGTGAATGACATAGTTAAGTTAATTGCAAGGAGAAATTGTCTTCGTCGTGATACTCAGTCAGAAGTAGTTGAAGTTGAACCTTTTGCAATGGATTGCACATACTTGAAAAAGGCAGAAAGCAATCATGAAGATGTAGATGAAGATAAACAATTACATGTAGATGAAGTCCAACCAAATGAAGAAGTCAACAGTCATGAAGATGTACATGAAGATAAACAATTACATGTAGATAAAGTCCAACCAAATGAAGAAGTCAACATGTTTCCTAAAATGAACGGTGAATCGAGGAAACGTTTCAAGAGTGCTATTTTGAAAACACCTTGGATCACATATTCAAGGAGGAAGCCAAAAAAACCCAAAAACTGATGCTTCATTAATGGATATGTTTTTAGGTGCTTTCTGTTTTTAAGTTAGTGGATGTATGCTTTATTGACATTGTTGAAACCATTGTAATTTGTAGTATTGCACCAATAATTTTGTTCAGGAGTAATTATTGTGGAAACTCTGAATGTGTAAGTGGATTAATTTTGTTATTCATTAACAGTATTGTTATTGATTAATTTTGTACTATTGTTTTTATTAATCAACTTTGTACTGAATGGTGGCAATTATATTGTCAACCCTATTTGCATCCAAAAAACACAAAAGTTATATATTCTTTCACCAATGAATGGCCTAAACCTCCAATGAGGTTCCTGGACTCCCATGTGAATGGCCTATACATTCTTTAAGACTAAGACAGAGCCAACTTCAATTAGAGAACCAAATTCTTCATTCTTTAAAACCTTCCCATGAACACTTGCACTTGCAGTCCCCGTCGGATCCTGTAAAGCAAGAAAATTAATATACAACTTATTCTGCAAAATGTAAGAAAGACTACATAATACGTATGTTACCTTAATTGTTATTAACATGTCTTCTTCTAGACCAGTGTGCTTACATGATTTGATTAGACAACTTAGGAGTGGGAAAACATCTAATTCTTTCAAACTTCCCATGAATGATCTTTGTTCATAACCACGTCCATCAATTTCTCCTTCGCAATAAAATGAAAACATCATTAGACATAAAATTTTGTTGTTCCATTCTAAAAAACGTGATTGAGTATTACCTTGGAATTGAAGAAATTTTTCTGCCCATTTCCATTAGTTGGATGTAAAATCACACTCATAAGTTTGTTCACCTATACGGTTTATAAATTCTTGAGTGTTTACTGGCTGGTCAGAGTTCCGATTAAGAATCACGGCTTGCACATTACCAGCTGGTCCCAGAATGACATTGGTAGTGGAGTTGCAACGCCGTACATAACTACCAATGTCGTTGTCGTCGATATCAAGCCCTTCCATGACTCCATTTGGAATGGATGTATACTTCAAAAAATTCATCCTATCGCATGCCATATATAGATGAACGTTGGGCACATGTTAACGTTTGAAGGAAGGAAAAGGGACTTGTGTGAAAAAGCAAATGTCTTGTCTAATTAATAACATAACATGAATGCAAGAATAATGTTTTTTTAAATATTTTTGAAGGTGAGGTGCAGTACGACATTGTTAAAAGTAAAGAAAACATGGATTTTTTAACCATCTTACGTGGAAGTATGGTATTGTTGCAGCTTTACTTTTCGCAGGTTGTAGGTTCATTCATAAATGTCATAAATGCTGAATTTGCACTTAATTAATAAACTAATATTAAATTCCTGCAATTCATGTTACCAATTTGTGATTTCCCTTCACACATTAAAGACAAATTGCGTTCCCTTCGTGAAAGTCCAGCACCGTCAGCTTCCACTGTATTTTTTTTTTCAAACTGAAAAGTTAACGTTGTGCATTCATTCACAGCAATCTTTCTTCTTCATTGCATTAACTACACATTGAAGTTAGCAGACAAGCATTGAAGTTTCTGTTGGTGAAGGTACTCTTGCATTCAATTTATTTGTTCTTTTCTTCTTTGTTGCATTGAATTCCATGGTGCATTGTATTTATTTATTTCTATCTTACCCACGTTTTTGTATGTTAATGGTGCCCCTATGACACATTCAATACCTTAGTTTCTATGCTCTTGACAATCCGAAACAGGGGTTGTTGTTGTATGTTAATTATATACATGAATATAGCTTATTTGTAACTTTGTGCAAATTGTTAAATAATGCATAAAACTAGTCATAGTTGTTAAATAATGTACAAGGTAGATTTATTTTGTTCATTCTTTGAAATGTTTAAGTTAAGTTATATGACGAAAATTGTATTCATATGCATTCATGTTTTTTGTCAATGTGAGTTAAGCTAAGCATTGTATACACATGTGAGGTGCAGTACGACATTGTTAAAAGTAAAAGAAATATGGATTTTTTAACAATCTTACGTGGAAGTATGATTTTGCTGCAGCTCTACTTTTTGCAAGTGGTAGGTTCATTCATAAATGTCATAAATGCTGAATTTGCACTTAATTAATAAACTAATATTAAATTCCTGCAATTCATGTTACCAATTTTTGATTTCCCTTCACACATTAAAGACAAACTGCGTTCACACATTAAATATCTTTGCAGACAAAAAGAGTGTTGGATATTAATGACGATGTTGGGGTTCGTATAAATAAGACTTTTAGGTCTTTTGTGTCTGCTGTTGGTGGTTACGAGAATCTCGACTTTGTTGAACGAGATGTGCGTAATTATGTTGCCCAAAGTAGGAGAGCTTTGGGGAAGGAAGGTGATGGAAAAGCTCTCTTAAATCATTTTTGTCGCATGAGGGAATTGAATCCACAATTTTATTTTGACATTCATTTGGGAGATGATAACCACATACAACATGTATTTTGGGTTTCTGCTAGAAGCAGGGCAGCATGGGATAGTTTTTGAGACATTTTATCTTTCGATACCACATACCTAACAAATAAGTATGATATGCCGTTTGCACCTTTTGTCGGTGTAAATCATCACGGTCAATCAATATTGTTGGGATGTGGATTCCTATCTTTTGAGGACACTGATGCTTTTGTGTGGCTTTTTAAAAGTTGGTTGTGTTGCATGTCATACAAGCCCCCTATAGGCATTATGACCGATCAATGCTGGGCAATGAAAATTGCAGTTGAAGTTGTGTTCCCAAATGCACGTCATAGGTGGTGTCTTTGGCACATTATGAAAAAAATACCAAGAAAACTTCAAGGATACCATCAGTACAAGGAAATGAAACGTGGAATGAAGACAGTAGTCTATGAGTCCACAAGTGTTGATGATTTCTTGTCTTCGTGGGCAAATTTGATAAATACGTTTGACTTGAGTACAAACAATTGGCTTAGTACATTATTTGAAGAACGACATCTAGAGAAGCTTGAGCTCCAAAGAGACAAGTTTGGAGAGAGAGAGAAAAGAGGGGAGAGTCACATGACAAAAGACATGTCATCCAAACATGAAAAGAAAGTAATGACTTTGGTTAATTAATCTTAATCTCTTAATTAAAGGTATTATTTATTCTTAATAAGATAATTTTATTAATAAAAAAATTAGAATTTTGTATAGACTTTAATTAATTGGTCAATTTAGTCACATGTCTTAATTTAGTTAATTATAACCAATGGTGAAAGAGTTGACCAAAAGTGATCTTCTAAATTTTGTAGATAAATTTTATATGATGATTTGATGTTCTTATATTAAATTTCACTGGTCAAGGTTTGTTACAAATGTATGAGTTAAAACTAAGACTCTTAATCAATTTTTATTTTGAGAGAGTTGACTAATATGATTGGCTTAGACAAATAGACTATTTGGAATAAATAAAAACTTAGTCTCTAATTCATAAATACTAGTTTACACTTCATCTGTTCCTTTTTAATAGTTGATTCAAATTTTGTTTCTATTTAAATGTTACTTGTAAATTTCAAGACTATATTAATTGTATGAATTATACTTTACTTTTGAAAAGTTTCAAAAAAAGAATTAAAATACTCCTTCTATTTGACTCTAATGTATTGTTTGGTTCTGTACTTCCACTATTCACGTAGATGGAAAGGTGGTTAAGGTTTACATTTGTTTTTGTTGATTGTTGCTGATTTGTGAGTACCAAATGACTATTTTTTGTTTTTGTTTTCCTTCTCAAGTGCAAAGAAAGCATGAAAACGTTAGTGTGACACATGCATTCTTTGTAATGCCCTTTGTTATTTTTTGCACAAAAATCCTCTGAAACAACGAAAACTGATTATTTTAATATTAACATCGATTTTTCATCTATAGTTCAAAATCGATGTTGTATTACCTTTGAATCGATATTGTGGTGTCTTTGTACATATAGAACATCGATTATCCATGATTTTTTCACAACATCAATTCCACATATGCATAATCTAATCAATTATGGGTTGATTTTTCAGAATTTTTAAATACACATAAATAATTTAGATTTTATTTTCTTTATAATTTTCTATGATTTAGTAATTTTATTCATTTAAAATTTATTCAAATATCACATTAAATAATTTAGAATTTGTATTTATTTTGAATTTTTAATATTTTAGAAATTTCATATTTTTATTTAAATAAATAATTTAGATTTGTATTTATTTTGAATTTTTAATAATTAAAAAAATATTTATTGAAATATGATATTAAATATTCATTCAAATATGACAATCATAAATGTACCAACAATTTAACATAATAATTCATATTTTTTTAAAAAGTTAGTTCTTATATAGTACTGGAAAAAATATTTTAATTACAAACAATTATAATTTACAAATAAATAAATCAAATTTATTTACCAACAATTTTTAAATAGAAGGGAAAATTTATAAACTTGCATTTTATCCATTAAAAAATACAATTTCAATCACACTCAACACATCATTCAAAAACTTTCATAAATTGCTCCTACACTTTTCAATCTATTTACCTTAATTTAAACAACCTTACTTTCTTCACACTTTTTTCTTCAAATCAACTCAAATTCACTTCCTCAAATTTAATCCCTAATGTTCGTTTGGATTTGAAGATGTATTTGAAGAAGTGAATTTGAGAGGATTTGACGAGAAAGTGAGTAGAAAGTGTGCTTTTTTGGATTAAGGGAAAGATGATGAGAAACGAACGAAAAAACATTATGAAAGTTAGTGATTAATGTGATAGGTGTGATTGATAAAATAATTTATTAAAATAGATAAAAGTGTCAAATTACAAATTTACTTTTAAGATTAAAATTAAATTAAAATGAATTATGATTAATTATTTTTATATATAAAGAAATTAAAATTTATGTAGAAATATTGTACAAATTTTGACACATACATTTTACATAAATAAAATTCATAAACGATTAAATTTTTTTAATAAAAATAAATCCTAAATCATTAAATGTCATACTTCAATAAAAATATAAAATAAATAAATTCTTAAATTATTCAAAATTATAAATAAATACAAATCTAAATTATTTAATATAATTATTTAAATAAAATATAAATAAATAAAATTGTTAAATTATTTAAAATCCTAAATAAATAAAAATATAAATTATATAATTTCAAATTTAAATAAAAATATGAAATAAATATAAATTCTAAATTATTCAAAATCATGAATAAATACAAATCCTAAATTATTTAATGTCCTGCTTAAATAAAATATTTAAAATAAATAAAATTCTTAAACTATTCAAAATCTTAGAAAATACAAATTCTAAATTATTTAATGTTATATTTAAATAAAAAATAAAAAATAAATAAATTTTCTAAATTATTTAAAATCATAAATAAATACAAATTTAAATTATTTAATTTCCTATTTAAAAAAATGAATTAAAAATATTTTTACATTATTTCAAATCCTAAATGAATACAAATCTTAAATTATTTAATAAAATTCTTAAATAAATAAAATGTCTAAATTATTCAAAATTCTAATAAATGCAAACGTAAATTATTTAATGTTCTATTTAAAATAATTAAAATAAAAAAGTTCCTAAATTATTTAAAATATTAAATAAAATATTTTTCATTTAATAAATATATCTTTCCATAAAAATTATTTGTTAATAAAAAATATTGTTTTCATTGATTAACGGGTTTATTATTATTAAACATAATTATGTATAGATTAAAGTATTATTAGTTGTAACTGTTGGGTGCCAAAGTTCAATAAGGGTGAATGGACCTTTTAAATTTTTCTCGCAGAAACAGTGTTGTTTAACACAGTTTACAAAAAATAAATCGATTTATGTGAAAATGAATAGATTTATTTTGGCACTGTTTGTGTTTGAAAAGTGTTTATACAGCAAGGTTAATCACAAAGATTATGCAGATAGTTTTTCCAGATGCACACACACTGATATTAGAATGAAAAAACAGTGAAACACAAAGCAATGACAAGTACTTGTTTGGAATTGGCTTTGTTGATAATCAATAAGCTTTACATATTGCAGCTAATCCAATTTTCTACAAACGTACAAAATACATTGAGATTGATTATCACATAGTTCGGGAAAAACTTCAAGCAGCTGACATTCATCCATGTTATTTTTCTACAAAATGTTGTTGGCATTTTTACAAAAGTGCTTGACAGAGATCAATTTGAATTTTTATGCAACAAGTTGGAAGTTCTTGATTTGCACTATCCAATATCTAACCTGAAAGGAGTACTAAGGGATATATCAGTTATCATATGATATATTAATCATTATATGACTTAATTAGTTATTAAGAAAATTATATATCAATTATCATATGATATAATTAGTTATTATGTAACATAATTAGTTAATTAAATAGGCATAATTAAGTTTTATATTTTTGTTCAATAGTTACAATTTTGCTTTTATATATATATATATATATATATATATATATATATATATATATATATATATTACACTCTTTAATGAGAATTCATCCAATTTAAAATCAATTTTTTTATTCTTGACACATTCAAATTAAAAATTAAATATTTCAAATTTCTTATAGTCCAAATTATTAAACTTGTTTAAGTTAAAAACAATGTTGTTCAAGTATCCAACACGCAGCACGGCACGTGATTGATGAGAACTTAATTCTGCATGCTTGGTTGGTAGGAATATATTTCACAACTTACAACTTTTTAATGTGATGAATTTAAAAATAAATATATAATAAAAAGTAAATTTATAATTAAATAATATAAAAAATATTAAAATAATAGTATTGAAAGTTGTAACGTGAATGATATAAAAAATTGGGATTGTTAATGTATTATTACTCAAAATCTATTTAACGGAATGCAACATAAAATTAGAGATGACATTTTCACAATCCTGAGAGTTATACAACGTGTTTAAATATAAATATATATATATAATAAATAATGAATTTATAATTAAATAATATGAAAAAATGTTAAAATAATAATATTTAAAGTTGTAATCTAGTTAAATTAAAATTATGTAAAATCCAAAAGAAGGCTATACAAAGACTTGTTCTTTTTTTCTTCACATGTGAGAGCAAAGAAATCCTTGAAAACCAACCATTTCCTCTTTCTTACAAACTCTTCCAAATACCCAAACTCCTCCAAATACTTCTTCTTCCACAACTCATTGTCATTGCACAAGAATCGCAACTCTGAACATGTGCAAGCTACTTTCGCCAAATCAACACCATGAACACGCTCCAAGATCAAGAGCTTAAGCTCCATCACTAACTCCATGAAACAAGGTGGAAGATCCAATCCACTCTTTTCACAAAGATCAATCAACAGTGGCAATGCAACCCTATCTTTCACCATCTTCAACATTTCAAAAACATCACTGCCTTTAGATTCACCTTTATCCAAACAAACATGGTGCAACCTCCAACCAGAATCATCGGACAGCCCCACACAGACAATCACAAAATGACCCAGTGTCTGAAACTTCAAATTTACGCTATGAGAACCACCATCAACCAGAATTTCAGGCAGCGTATACCTCAACGATATCATTGAAGAAAACGGCGAAGGAGAATGAAAACAACTAACCGCCGTACCCGGTTCCTTGTCGATTCTAACAAACCCATATTCAACAACCACTCGGTGGACCGTCAACACTAACAGCTTCAAATCATTGAGGTCGTTTCCAAGGACTTCTTTTGGAACCCTTCTCACAAAGAAAGCTTCTGAACTGGTACTCAGCACCACCGCCGAGGGGGCATCTCCGGCGAAGGTTTCCGGCGCGTTTTGGACGGAGGGTCGATCGCATGAAGCGGATTCTGGCTTGTGAGGGAGGGTTTAGGGTTTAGGGTGCGGTGGGGTTGAACGAGTAGAAGATGAGGTCATCGGCGGCCACGCCAAGGGAGTGCAAAGAGTCGTGCGGCGAAGAGGCGCGAATTTCGTCCTTTCCGTTGAATGAAAGGTGCAGAGAAGAGGGAGAAGAATCATAATAATCAGAATCAGAACAAGAAGAAGAGATGATGTGAGAAAGGGTGTCGATGAGTTGTTGCAGAGAACATGAATTTGGAACTTTGATTTTGAGGGTTCCGTTGAATTCCAAAGATCTGAGTCTGAGTTTCATCGTGTTTCTTCTTCCTGCCTCAGTTCTCAGTTCAGTTTTCTTTGAGGAAAACAATGAGAAACGTTTGTATCTATCACCTTCTCTCAGTGTGTGATCCTTCAAAACTAAACAAACATGAAATAAATCAGTTTTATCCGACAATATATAAAGACAATTTTCCTTTAAATTATTTCTTAACGACTTTTTCAATATACAGAGGATTTCTCTTTATTTTGTTTAGTAACTACTTTTTAGATACATATCTTTGTCGATTTTAATTTTATTGGCGGAAATATAGCAGTAAATTTAAGTGTACTTGATTTTTAAATATTATTATAAATTTATAGTGCAATATTTTAATTTATTATAATTTTACGTATATCTGTATTTTTATGATATATTATTATAAATTTATACTATAATATTTTTTAGATATATTATTATAAATTATACTATAATATTTTATACTAGTTTACAATATCTCCATTTTGTATTAATAAATTCTTGTTTAGGTAGGAGACAAAATAAATATTTGTATTCGAAATATCTCCTAATTTAAAAGAAGTAATATTTTTGTTAATAAATATATTTATCAAATCATAATAATAATGGAGTAAAATTATATTACTTAAGTAGAAAATATAACAAAAAAATTAATGTAATTTTTTACTATAGAAGCAGAATATAGAGCAATGGAAAAACTTGTTTGGAATTGACTTGGTTGAGATATATGCTTAAAAGTTGAATTTGAGATATATGCTTAAAAGTTGAATTGTACAAATCAGTTTCATTATTTTGTGATAATCAAGCAGTTTTACATATTTAGCATAGTTTGAGAAGAACTTGAGATTTATCCATATTATGTTTATGCAAAGATGCACTTTACAAACATTTTTACAAAAGCGCTTGACATAGAACAATATTATATATTGGTTATCATACGATATAATTAGTTATTTTGTAACATAATTAGTTGATTAAATAGGCATAATCAGGTTTTATATTCCTTTTTAGTAGTTACAATTTTGTTTGTATATATATACTATACTCCTTAAATGAGAATTCATCCCATTTAAAACCAATCTCTTTACATTTTACACATTCAAATTTTTTAATTAAAACATATCGCTCAAATTATTATCATAGATTTAAGTGTATTTAATTTTTCAAATATTATTTTAATTCATTATAATTTTTATGTATATCTGTATTTTCTAATATATTATTATAAATTTGTTTTATAATATTTTAATTGATTATAAATGTATATGTATCTGTATTTTTTAAATATTTTCATAAATTTTATGTTGGTTACAAAACTTTATATTAATCAAAACACAAGTACAAATATTAGTTATGATAAATTTACAAATATTATTTTAATTTATAACATATATTTTAATATACTTATGTTTTAAAGAAGAAAATAATAATTTATAATGTACTAATAAATTCTTGTTTTGATTAGGTGGGAGACAAAAATAAATATTTGTATTCAAAATGTTTGGAAGTTTTTTAATTCAAAAGAAGTAATATTTTTGTTAATAAATATATTTATTAACTTATAATAATAGTTGAGTAAAATTATATTACTTAAGTAGAAAACATAATTTATATTTGATATATTTTGTTTTACATGAAGGTTATTATAAGTTGATATGAAATTCTCTTCTATCTTATTAATGGAAAATAATAAATTAGAATAATATTATATACAAATTTAAATATTCAAATATTATTATTATCTTTTGATTTCTATATTTAAAATTAATATTCAATTTATTACTTCTAAAATTTTGTTCATATTGTAAACCAATGCCATGTCATAAAAAATAGAAAATTGAATTTTGAATATATATATATATATATATATATATATATCCTCAGAATTCATCCAATTTGAAACCAATTTCTTTATTTTAGACAAATTATACTCGATTTTTTTTTTATGTTAAATGATAAGAATTTCTTAAATAAAAAAAAAGTGTGTCATCAAAAATACATTTTGAATATTTTTTAACATGTTTTCATATTTGAATTTTCAGAACACTTTTTTTTATTTTTGGAATTTTTTTACGAAATATATTTTTGAATTTTGTTTTCGTGAAATGTTTGTGGTGATACTTTCACACCACTAAAAAATAAAATACCACATTTATTTAACACCACCGAAAAAAACAAGACATTCATTTATTTTTTTCAATATAAAATTGTAATTTATATTATTATATTATTAACGAAAAACAAAATACATTTATTTAACACCATTAAGAAAACAAGACATTCATTTATTTTTTAATATAAAATTGTAATTTATATTATCATTTATACCTGTATATAAAAGGGATTCCTCATTTTAACAGCTTTAAATTTTTTTCCTATTTTATCCTTACTTTATATTTTATTTTATTAATTTATTTTGGTTATTTGGACATTTTATAATTTCAGAAGTTAATAAAACCGTTTTCAGGGGATTCCCACTTTAACTGCTTTAAATTATTTTCCTATTTTATCCTTATTTTATATTTTATTTTATTAATTTATTTTGGTTATTTGGACATTTTATAATTTCAGGAAGTTAATAAAACAGTTTTTAATTTTAAAATTTTATTTTATTTATTGTCATTTAACTGACAGGAGAGTAGAGAGATTGGTACGTTCTGTTTTAAAGTGATCTCCTTTTCTATTAAACAAAAAATTCAAGATATTTTCTAAATTCTCTAATACTAAAATATAATAAATTTGATTTGTTTTAAAATGGTAAAATTGGAAATGTGACTTAAATTGAAATTTAAAAAAAATGAATTTGAAAATTAAATTTGGAATAAATGGTTTGAGAGACGTGTACCGTTTTATTAAAGAAGAGTGAGAGACAGACGTGAAATGTAGGTTTATGGACTGTTAACTACGTGAATTGTGAAAATGTGGATTTATGGACGATTAACATTTTTTAGGCAAAAGAGTGATATATAAGAAGAATGTGAGAGAAATAATATAAAAACTATCTAAAAACAAAATTGTTGTATGGTGCTATTTGATATCCCAAGTGCACCTAAATTCAATTCCATGCCTCTTCTTTCATAACAATATATTTCTCAAGCACATAAGGAAGAATCGATATATATTCACTCCACTTGTATAACGCCTTCTCAATGCTTCAAAAACCCTAATTTTGAGATTCTAAAACTATGTATTGCTGATTCTCTTCACATTTAATCTCTTTTATTTATCTTCTTTTGTTTTTTCTATTTCTTTAATGTATGCATTTTATTTTATTTTTTTTCAATAGACATGTTTAGTTTATTTTATAAATTAATAATTAAATTTCTTTACTCATTAAGAATCACATTATTAAAATATTAAGTTCTTCAATAATATTATATTTGATTTATTGTGATAAAAAATATTTTAAACCTATTTAATTAAAAATAAATATAAATATAAGTAATAAAAGATTAACACAAACAGTAAGATATTATTTAATTTGATTAATTTTTTTTTTCAGATTTTAATATAATTAAATAATAAAATAAAAAATATAAGTAATAAAAGATAAAAAAAACTGAATAATAAGATATTAATTAATTTGAATAATCGGTTTTTATATTTGATTTAAAAAAACTTAAAGAAAGATATAAGTGATAAAAGAAACACAATAAGATATTATTTAATTTGAATAATTGGTTTTTATATTGGATTTGGAAAAAATTAAAGATATCTATTCGCCCTCCTTCACTATTTCTATAAAATTAAACACTTCTCAATGTATAACAATTTATTATTTATTATTGAAAATGTTATTTATATTTCAATTAGTATTAATTATCTATCTTATGTGGAGTGTAGGGATGAATACGTTGTTTTTCTAATTTAAACTGAATTTATTCTCTATTTTAAAAATTAAAAATATTTATTGTGTCCTCCTGCACTAGGTTTTATTTTACCCACACCATCTCCAATACAATAATGACTTAGATGTGCAACACCACCATCACCCAAACAACAATAGTGTTTCGCTCAATACCCAAACTCTGTTTTATAACATTGTTTATTAGAATTTTAATATTAAACATAATATATATATATATAAATAAATGATAAAAATAAAAAATGGAGATACACAACAATAGTAGAAATAAAAAATTGAATAAATAATAATAATAATAAAAAAAATACACATTAATAATAAAAATAAAAAATGTGGATAAACATGCTGCTCTGTACCTTGTATTATTATTAAAGTTGGTTGTTAAGTGGAAGTATATTTTTTTAAGGAGTTGAAAGTAAACTTTTTGAAAATATTTTTAGAGTAATAATAGCTTGACATCATATTTTTTCCACATTCATTTTCCAGATATATTATTATTTTATTTTAAAATTTTATCTTTATTTATTTTTATTAATAAATATAATATTATATTATTAAACGGAGAAGTGAAAGTTTAAAAAAAAAAGACAATCAAACAAATTTTACTCATGTTTTTAAAGTGACCTCACAGAACTAGAAAATTTCCTTTTACACCTCTATTTAAAAATACATATATTTTTACAATTTTTTTATAATAAAATAATAATTTTTTATGAAGTTAAGCGAATGGAAATGGTACGACCTACAATGCAGAATGGGTTATAGAAAATTATATTATCTATATAATATTTATGAAAAAAAGTTATAAGTCTTTTATTAAGTTTCATAAGATTGTTTTATTATTATAATATAATTTTAAAAACTAATTTAGCATTAAACCCGGAACTATTTATGATATTTTTGGAATAATTACATTATTAACGTATTAAATCACATTTTTTTACAGCACCTCTCACCAATTCCCCATTTACCAGTTAATTTTGTTACAATAAATAAAATAACTTAAGGCTTAACTGGTATTATATAATGTGATATAGACTTTGAGGAAAAATATCAAATTTTGTCTAAGAAAAGTATCATTTAGCATTATTAAATGATTGAATATTGTGGTTGGATAAAGTTGAAAAGGTCTCCTCCTTCAAAATGTACTTTTTTTTTTTTCATCATCTTCATTGTATTCATGAAATCATTGATAATAGTTTTTTTTTTTTCAGTGTTCAAAAAACTTCCACCAAAATATCAGGAATTTATATACACAGTAAATATAAAAGAAGAAAATATGAAAGGAAGTTCTTAAAACCACTCTCGTAGCAGTGTATGGAATAATGGAATAATGTATGGAATGCTACCGGGTAGTGCAAAATATATATATATATATATATATATATATATATATATATATATATTTCAACATTTTCTATCACAGGTGTGCAGTGTTGAATTGAATATACACCATTTCAAAATCAGGAGTTGACATGCACAACTCAACATGATGTGCCAAAAACTATTTTTTTAATTTTTTAAACTTTTAATATCTTTAGGGAAAAAAAATTAATTTAGAAAAAACATGGATGAAATCGAAACCCAATCATTGGCAACAAAATGTGCACAAGCCAACATTCATATGCCAAAAACTTTTTTTTAAATTTTTTTAAACTTTTAATATCTTTGAAAAATAAAAAACTAATTGAGAAATAAGATGATTTATGTACCTAAATATTTGTTCATGGAACCAAAAACAAAATATTTTATCAGTATAATTTTGTAAAATTTCACAATTTTTCTGCACCAACGAATCAAATTAATACATGCATTGAAAGAAAATATATCAAGTGTCACCCACTTTAATCAATGCACTAAATTCATTCATTTCTCATGCAATGGTAAGGGGTTGACAGGTTCTTTCTTTGGTCTTCATTCATGTACAATTAAGGAAAGACCTTCGATTTCCAAAGTGTACCACATGACAACTTTAAAGTAGGAGAATATTCGCTTACAAGCGTGTTTGAAAATAGTGTTGCAAGATAGTCATTTTGTTGACCAACTTTAACCCGTTGAATGAAGGAAAAAAATCAAACACATTTGTTGGCATGAATGAGGCTGGGATGCAGAGGCTCACATGCAATTAAAAGTAACCTACACTCCTTTGCCAAACCACGTTACAAAAAAGAGAAATCATATTACCAACGGTACCTCTAACCTACTTATGCCCACAGTATTGAAGGAATCCATCTTTCAGTTCAATATGTAGAGTTTTTTCATTCTAATTAAGTGTTGTTAGCTCACACTCATTGGTAGTTTCATACATCCTGTAAATTCCCATCAACCACAAATTATGTCTGGTGTATGATTTAATTTATAAAAATTATTGTAGATTTTTTCTACTTACGTTATTTTCTATGTAGAATTAGAAATATTTGATTAAGAATGTAACTTTGAGTTTACACCTAATAAGATTGTTTTATTATTATAATATAATTTTAAAAACTAATTCACCATTAAAACCGGAACTATTTATGATATTTTGGGAGTAATTACATTATTAACGTATTAAATCACTTTTTTTACAGTACCCCACACCAATTCGCCATTTGCCAATTAATTTTATTATAATAAACAAAATAATGTAATAGAGTTTCAATAATCACAATTTCATAAGAAAAGTCTCAAAGTATTAAATCAGAATTCAAAATGAGTTATAGAAAATTATATAATCTATATAATATTTATAAACAAAAGTTAATAAGTCTTTTATTAAGTTTCATAAGATTGTTTTATTATTATAATATAATTTTAAAAGTTAATTTAACATTAAAACCTGAACTATTTATAATATTTTTTGAGTAATTACATTATTAACGTATTAAATCATATTTTTTTACAGCACCTCACACCAATTCGTCATTTACCAGTCAATTTATTTTGTTACAATAATAAAACAACGTAAGGGTATATTGGTCTGTGAGATACCCTTTGAGGAAAAGTATCAAACTTTTTCTTAGAAAAGAGTGAAGAGTGTGAGAAGTTGGTGTTGTGGTTTTTGTTTCCAGAGAAGAAAAAATGCCGTTGAAGGTGTTGGAGGCAACAGTGTCGAGTTTTGATGGGGTCTTTGAGAAGTTCCGATCAGAGGCTGCACAAAACAAGGCGAATCTCATCCTCTTCTTGGCTGACAACGACCCTGCTACCTCTCTCAGCTGGTGCCCTGGTATCTATCGATATTTTCTATCCATGCATGTTCTTTTTCTTCTTTCTCTTGCAGCATATTCAAATCTGAGTATTTTTTCCCCAAGACGTCTCATTTAATAACCATGTCAATGTGTGAATTTGGTGACTGGCTGCACTAAATGCATAGCATTTGAAATTATTAATGGGGATTCTTTGCCGGCATAGCACAGAAATTGGGGTGGAAGAAAGTTTTTTTTTTCTGTCAATATTGGGGAAAATTGAAAAGAAGCATGTTGGTTTGCTTGTGGGAAGAGTTTCTCACAGATTGATTTTGATTTTCTGTTCATGCTTTAATTTACCTCTTTTACTCTATGATGGTTAATTACCTATCAAAGTATCAAATTGTTAGAATTTGGTGACATTTACAGTGTTTGGTTGGGGAAAATGGAGAGGAGGGAATGGAGGGATTTCTATAAACTAGAGAAGTATGAATAGTTTATCAGAATCCATGAACAGAGTGAGAGCTGAACCCCCTGATCTACAAAAAGCGTGACTATTTTTTTCTTAATACTTTCCTTTTACTTCTTAGATTGTGTGAGAGCAGAACCTGCGATCTACATGAAGCTGGAGGCTTCATCTGATGAGATTGCACTCTTGAGAGCCTATGTTGGAGATAGACCAACATGGAGAAACCCCCATCATCCATGGAGGGTGGATCCTAGGTTCAAGCTCACTGGGGTGCCAACATTGATCCGTTGGGAGAATAACACAGTCAAAGGTCGCTTGGAGGATCATGAGTCTCACGTTGAAAGCAAAATTGAAGCTCTTCTTGCTGACAAGTGACAAATGATTGCCATAGCGGAGTATCTTGGTTGGCACCACATAGTTTGAATAATATATGCTGCACTTTTATCGGCAATTTATCCACCCTATACTTTAAAACTTTGTTGCTAAAGAATATAATAAATGATGAGTACCAATGGTGACAAGGGAAGTCTATAAATCCATGTTTGGTTCTTACATTGTGTTTCTTTTTGTTTTTTATTTTAGGCAACTAGGTACAAAATTCATAGACTGAACTCAACTAAGCTAGTGTAAAATTGAACTTAACTCAATGGTTTGAAAGAACTGAACTGTATAACTGTTTAGATGAGTTGAATTAAACAGCATAGTTTGAGTGAACTGAATCAATGAACTACTCTGAAAATGCTTTTAAATTGTTTGAACTATTACTGTTGGACATGTTATTTTAAAGCATATTTTTGAATTTCGGAAGTTATAGTTCAGTTTAAAAACTAAACTAAATTAACAATTTAGTTCAGTTTTTTTCTTTCTATATAATTCAAATTTCTGTACAGTTCAATATTAACGATTCAGTTCAAAAAAAATTAACCTTAGTTTATGGGCATCATGAGTGTATTGGCTAATCCTAGATAATTTCAGTTTGCTCTGTATATAACCCAAGTCAGACAGAATTTTACAATACTTGTGATGTTTTTGCAGACTGAAGAATAGTCCAAAGAATTCTGATTCAGATTTTTTACCTTCATAGTAATGTTTCATGTTACAATTTTATAGCATGTTTGGGACACCTGAAAGTTTAACATTTCAGCTGATTATTTCTGGAAAAGAAAGAGCCTTTTGATACTTATCCTGCTGCATTTTTGTTAGAAATTGAAGTGTGAGTCGAATGTTATATTAATTAGAAATGAGAAACTTCAACACTATATAAAAAAAAAATTATAAACTTATTGTCATAAGGTTTTAGATATGATTGATGTCGTATTCTCTTATTCGGGTTTACTCGTGATTCATTAGAGTTTGTTTGTGATTCATTAGTGTCGACATTTTTATTAGGAATTAAAGTGTGAGTCTGAGTTTCATATTAATTAGAAATAAGAAAGTTAAACCGTATATGAAAAAAAGAGAGTTATAAACTCATTGTTATAAGGCTTTAGATATGAGTGATGTGTCTCTTACATGAGTTTGTTCATGATTCAGTAGTGTAGATTTTATATATGAGTGATGTTGATGAATCTCCTTATTGAATCCCCTCAAAACGCCCGAACAATTTTACTGTACTGCTCTCATTCCCGGAGGTGTTGAGTGATAGTCATTTACATGCAAAACAAAATCTTATCTCATTATTGAAGATGCTTGTGCTATGTTGAAGATGATGATGAGTTTGAGGTACATTATACTAACACTATTCATGGTTTTGAATTGCATGAAAATCCTTCATAGCCTAAGCAAAACACAATGACAGACCAATTGGTTAATGGAACATCAACTTTATCTCCTAAATTTGTTATTTTGTACAACCCTTCTAGAGGACATGACTTATCTAGATCTGATTACTTTACCAGTATTTCTGACCTTCATTCATATTCAAAAGACAAGTATAAATAATTCTTCATTCTTGGAAAATGACTTAAAACGACTAATTTTATGTCGCACATGAATTGAGATGATAAAACCAGATCAAATTTTAATCAAAAGTTATGTTGTTATTTCTTCTATGAAATATGGGCTTATTGGTTTGTGTTTACTTTTTAGAAAGGTGTATTTTTAATAAAGCACGTAAATTTCAATTTATGTGTGTCTTTAAACTGTTTATTGTAAAAATAATTAAATTCTATTTTTAAATTAATAAAATTTTATCTGCAGTGATTGTTAAAAATCATATTTACTTTTAAAATGCTTATTTTAAGTTTAAAAAATTGGTCCTGTATTTGGATTGGATTAAAGAAAAAGTCAATCATTATTAGTTTAATATACACATGCAAAACAAAGTGACAGAAACCATATCTTCAAAGCTGATCCTAATTTACCTTGTGTCTGCTATACACACCCTACTGCATTTTCTTTCTAGGCAAGAAATTCAACCACAAATCAACAAAGAAAAATTGAGAAAGTACTTTATACCCTCATCCCTGGATTTCTCCAGAGAAGGAATATATGATAATGGGGTATCAAAAGGCATCAGATACAAGGCACAAAAATATCAGGAATATTGAATAAAGTGACTTTAAACTTGAGCTCAGATGTGAACATAGCAGAAATCTGCAAACACATACTTTGGGAGGGAGCAGGGCAAGGCTCCTCAGGGCATGATTATATAAAAACTATAACCAATAAATTAAGAACACCCCTTATATTATTAAGAACACAAACTCCACATTACATAAGTTCTGTATTGGCTATGTTACATGGAAACTACTATCATACCAATATTATGTGTGTATGTAGAGAGATAGATAGAAGGTATTTGATTAACGAAGATTAAAAAATACTCATGACTTTTAGTGTTCACGTGACCACTAACTTTGAATCTAGAAATGTATGACTCAAATTTATAATTTTCATTTTACACTGTGTAAAGAGTTTTCACTTGATACCCCACATGTATAAGAACTTTAAAAAGCTTATATTCCAAAGATGAAAAAATAAAATAAAACTTGAGTAGATTGTTCAGCAAACATTTATATTAACAAGCTTACAGCTCATATATGTAACAAGTAGGATGACAATGGATTTGATAGAATAGTAAGGAGAAAAAATTGAAACAAACAAGAGAAGGGAGAAAATCCTAATTTTAACCAAAATTCTATCACTTTTATTGAGGAAGGGGATCTAATTATACCCTAGACATACCAAACTTACAAATCTAAGTCACTAAATTCTCACAACATGCAATATCTTCAACAGTATCTTCAGGTGAATTTTCTATTTGTGACAGACCCAGTATAATTACATCAGTGTACACCTCCATTTTTTAATTTTTCATTCCTCTTGAACAATAATCTCCTTCCTAGACATGTCCAAATATGAAGGATTTTATTCATAGCTTGTGAGTGTATCTCTCTCAGATCATACATAAATTAACTACACTCATAACGTAGACTATGTCAAGTCTAATATGGGCTAGGTAAATGAACATCCTCACAAGCCTTTGACATAGAATAGTCGTCATCACTCTCAATTCTATGATTTTTTTTATATGAACTTTAATGGTCTTACAATCAATCTTACATGTTTCTCTAAGAAGATCATAAACATACTTTCTTTGAGAAATAAAAATGTCTTTCTCTGTGTAAGTTACTTCTATCCTAAGGAATTGCTTTAATTTTCCTAGATCCTTCATCTCAAATTAAGTAGTATGTTTTTCTTTCAATATTTTTTTTCATATTCATCATCTCTTGCAACAATGATATCATCATCGTAGACCAAAATTAGAGTAAGCTTACCTTTAGGTGAATGTTTAATGAATAGGGTATGGTCATCTTGACTTTATTGATACCCTGTGGAGATCATAACCTAAGTGAGTCTACCAAACCAAGCATGGGGTGAATGCTTGAGTTTCCATAAGACTTTTTTCAATTTGCACAATTTATTCCTTTCTTCAGTAGAACTAAAGCCTGGAGGAATTTTCATGTAGACTTCTTCCTCTAAATTTTCCCATGTCTAGTATTTTCTAAGGCACCAATTTCTTCATTCATAGCTTGAACTTAATTCTCATCCTTCAATGCTTATTGAAATGATGTAGGGACTCTAATTGCATCAATGGTTGAGAGGAAAATTTGGTGTTTAGTTGTCACAAGAGACTTGGTACAAGGCTAAGTTCCTTTTCTAAAGCAATGGTCAATCGTCAAGGTCAGGTTCACAATTATTTTCAAGAAACTTTCCAAAGGGTCAAAGGTGTCAAAAGAAGGAATACTAACCCTTGGCTCAAATGATTGGAGTTGTTATTGGATCATGTTAGGTTAGTTTTGTCTCATATGTTGTTGCATATGGAAGAAACTCTTTGAACAACTAATTTTTGAAGTCGACCCTGACTCAGGGGCAACATTGCCTTTGATACAAACCACTTTAGAGACATCTATAAGAGATGTTTCAAGAGAAGTACAAGAGTACCAAGGATAGTATCAATATGGGATGGTTACAGTTTAAAAGGAACAAAAAATTATTACAAAAATTAAGAAGAGTTGAAAGAATTCACCCCTTAAAGTTGAGGATGCATGTAAAAGAATTTAGTTTCATAAAAAATGGCATCCATGGAGGTAAAAAAATTTTTTACTCGAAGGATGGTAACAACAATATCCTTTTCTATTAGAAGCATAACCAATGAATATGTATTTAACAACTCGAGGATCTAAATTCCCATGAAACTGATTATAAATATGGACAAACATGTCACATTCAAACATCTAACTATAAAGACTAGAGATAAGGAACTAATAGAAAGAAGTAAGACATGAACTTAATGAGACTCGAGCCATCTAGAACTTGAGAGGGTAATCAATTGATAAAATAGGTATCAGTGAGAACAACCTCACCCCAAATAAGACATGTCATGATATACATATTACCTCGTTATCAGAACACAAACGTTTAATTGACTTTTCACATTGTGTACTTTTTTTTCATGCAAAAGAATATGACAAATAAGGTAAAAGATTTATATTTATATTTCATAAGTAAAATCCATGTAACATGGGAAATATCATTAATGAAAATGAAAAATTATTTAGTACTGGATATACTAGAGTTTGATGGAGGCCCCTAAGCATTAGAATAAATCAAATCAAAAGGATGAACACTCTTTGTATTACTAGGAGGATATGTGGCATGATGTTGCCTTTACAAGTTGACATATATCACATTCAAATGACTCAACATACTCTTTTGGGAAAAAAGGAAAGGAGCATAGACTTTAGAAAAAAAGGATGCATGTATTAGACGACTATGGAGAAGCCAAATTTGAGATGATTCAGAAGTAATGTAAGACTGAAGACAGGAGGTAGTCGTTTGTCTATTGAAAATACCCTTAGTTTCCAAGTTGTTAAAGTAATACAAGTCTCCATTTTCTTTAATAGTTCCAACCGTACTCCTCGTGGCAAGATCGTGAAAAACACAATGAGTGAAAAACAAAGCTACATAACAGTTTAGGTCAAAAGTAAGATTTTTAGCAGAAATAAGATTATTAGAAAGTTTTGAACTATAAAAGACATGTTTAAGGTTGAAGGATGATAACAAAATATTGGAATACAGGTCACATTTGCAGCAGTAATGTTTTACTAGAAAGAGAAACATATGATGTTAAAAGAGATGAATGACGGGTCATACGGTCTGTCGCACTAGAGTCCTTACATAAAGTTTAAAAACATTAAAAAGAAGAATTAGAGTTCTTACCGGTCATAGTTAGAGAACAAGTACTATAAGATGACTTATTGATAAACTTCAAGAGAGATTTTATATGTTCAATTTCAGCATGTAGTGTAGGCTTTCCTTCTTCAATTGAAGAGGAGAAAGGAGTCTTGCCAAAATTTCCAGAATATAAAGTTGTTTGATAAGCCTTCAGTGTGGGTTGTCTTTTTAGTTTTTCCAAATGATTGGGAGCTTTCTCCTTTCCATGCAGATTGAAGCAAGTTTCCTTAGTGTGGCCACTATAAAATCACCAAAAATCTCCCTTGCCTTTTAATCCGAGTTTCATGTTTACAAGATTTGAATTCCTAGAAGTTTGGAAGCCTTTTGAGAGGACATAACAACTCCTTCAATGGAGGGTTCATTCTTCATGGCCAGCCGACGATTCACCTCACCTCGAACAATGTAGAAAACTTCAGAAAGAGTAAGAAGTCTTTCCTTCCCAAGAATTTGTTCCTTAACAAGGTCATGTTCAAGATTCAATACTATTGTTAAACAAACTAAGCAAGAGTTACAACATCTATGTTTTTTTCCAATTTCAATTTCAAATTTTAACGTTGGTCCAACTCAATCCATAAACCTTTCAACATTCCATAATAAGAGATAGCATCATACTTGTCTTGAAAGATCATAAGAGATAAACTAAAAGTTATGATAAAATAAAAGTGAGGATATAACTATTCACAAGATTGCTTTTCTGAGAAAGCATAATTTGTAGGAGTTGAGTATATCACAAAAATTTATGTCCCTTAATTTTTACTTACTATTGAATTGTCTACACATTTCTTGAGAAAATATTAGTATTACTAAATTTCTATGCAGGATTCAAAGTATAATTATGTTAATAAAAAAAACAGAATCATCCAAACTTGATAGGTAGACGGATAAAGATATAGAGATATAGGGATTAGTAAGAGTAAATTTTATACTAATGAGAGGAATAAATTTAGACTGCATGATTATATATTAACGTTATGTAATTAATTTAAAAATCCATTTTAGTTTTAAGAATACTACATGATTTTTATGTTTAATCTTGTTCATGGTCAAATCTAATTTAAAATTTGTTCACTCAAACATTTATATTAACAATGTTCAGTTCCTCAGGTTATTTACACGTATAAAATTAAAATCAGACAGAAATATATTAATTGTTAATTCAAAAGGAAACTGCAAGATGGTTGTAACTCTGTGAAGACCTAAACCTATCTTAATGACATGTTTCAGATAAATAGTTTCATAATGATACTTGAACGGATTATCCTACATGCCAAATTATCAGGACATTACTATTATTAAAAGATTATTAAATAAAAATTTATTTTAAAAATTAAAATAATTAGTTATTTTTTTACTAAATTAAAGATTATTTTATAAATTAAAAAAATCATTAATATCTAAATTAGTTTCTATTATCAATAAAAATTTATAAAATAATTTTTCAATTAGTATATAAAAACCATCTATTAATCTTTCAAATACTAATTTATAATTTAAAATATTAATTATTAAAATTTTAATAACTAATTTAGATATCAATTTAAAAAATATTTTATAATTTTTTATTAATAATACAAATTACGTTAAATATCAATAATTTTATAATATGTAAAATAATGTTTAGTAATTAATTATTTTTTTTACGTAAATTTAATTTTTATTTAATGATTTTATTATAATATATAAAGACTAATTTTATTATGATAAGAAACAATTAAGATCGATAATACTTGTACCAAAAAGTTATTGGTTTCAGTGTTGTTTACTGTTATTAGTTATAAGCAAATTTGTAATAATGATAACTTTTATCAAACTTAAATCATTCATGAGCTATTAAATTGTAATGATTAAACGTGATTTTTTCTTAAAAAAATATTAAGTGGATCAATATTCATGTATCATATAATCAAATACTGTTAATTATTTTATCTGTAACAATTTAAATATATGACAGATTGAAATCATAAAATCACACTAATACTTCATCATTTCTTAAACACATCTCCACATTAATTCTTGAAGTAATGCAATTTTACAAATTTTCTTAGAAGAAATCACATCATTCGAATCTTCTAACTGTTAGCATTCAGCACAATCACATTGCTGATAATCTCTCTCTATCACCACTTAGTTAGAACAGGTATCATGCATGACATATGAATCATATGTATAAATAAATGCAAACCCTCAGAAACATTGTGAAGACAGTTAAAAGTTTGGCAAGAATTGAAAGATGAAGTTCTGCAGCTACATGAGGGCAGTGTCATTGGTGTGGGTTTTGATGATGATGATGATGGTAGGTTTAGGGTTTAGAGAAGTTGAAAGCAGTTCATGCAAAAGCACATTCTTCTCTACTCTTGTGCAACTCATTCCTTGTAGGGCAGCAGTTGCTCCTTTTAGCTCCATTCCCCCAACTGATGCATGTTGCAATGCCCTTAGGACATTAGGGCAGCCTTGTTTGTGTGTCCTTGTCACTGGTCCTCCAATTTCTGGGGTAGACCGTAACATGGCCTCACAGCTCCCAGACAAGTGCACAACAAACTTTGAACCATGTAATCTCTCTTCTCTTTTCTCTCTCACACATATATATACATACATACATACATATTTGAGTGCTTACTATAAACATGGAACACTGGATTTTTGTATATAAAAAAGAAATTATTGGGTGGTGTTCAACCAACATCGGATTCATGGTTTCAATTAATTTTAATTGAACTTTTTAAATTTAATAAATTATGATATTATGTGTTTCATGAAGATTTAATATATATATATATATATATATATATAAAAGACCAATGTTGACTTAGAATCATGTAATAGTTTCTTGAATATAACGAAGTGTTATGTAATTGGTGATATTTTTTAATCTCTAGTCCCTTTCAAAATGTCATTCATAATTTTATGTCTGTTATCATTTAGAAAAAAATTTATTTTGCATTAAAAAACAGTTTTGAAATGAAATAATCTAGTGATATTTTGTTAGATTTATTTTTAAATAAATAATAAGAGGAATTAGAGTGTATTATTATATTTTTCTTGTCCTATAATCATTAAAAACAGCTGGATTTTGTGAGAAGGTAATATTTGTTTATGTTGACCAGATTTAGGTATTTTTTTATCTTTTGTCATCTAAAATGATTGATATAAATACATAATTAAGTAATTTTTTGTTTCATGTCAGACCATTCCAAAAGCGAAAAACAAAATAATGTTTTCCCAAAATTTATATACAAATTAAAAACAATAATTTAGAGAAGTTATATGAACTCTTACAAATTCACAGTTAGTTTTTGTTATAAAGAAAAACCTCATAATTTTTCTTTTTCCATCTCAGAGACATGTAAGGAGAAATTTATTTAAATATAAGCTCTTGACAATATTGTATTAATCAATACATTAAATAATATATTTACAACATTTTTATTATATAATAATGACGAGGAAAAGGAAAATAATGGTTTATGTTGTTCTCTATGAATGTTTTGGGAGGTGAAAGAAGACTAATTTTCATTATCTCTCTTTATGCAGGTGAAATCATGTCATAAAATGAAGTTGGAGGTTAAGAGAGAATGTTATTAGAAATAAAGGCTTTTATTTTGAGAAGTGATTTATGTAATGGTTAATCAAATGTAATGAATAGATTAGTTTAATATGTTACAATAATTAATTGTTCTCGAGAAGATATAACATGCTCAAAATTAAATTATTTTGTGAGTTCAAGTTTTATTCATGAAAATACTTTTATAAAGTTTTCTCTCTACAAAAAAACCATGAGATTTTTTTTTCACACATTCAATTTCAAATTTTGAAAAAATGCGCAATTTTTATCTAATCTTCAATTTTTAAACGTTTATTATGGAGAAATCAATTTTAAAATTATCGTAATTTTAATCACTTTTAATTTAAATACATATTTATAAACTTAACAAAATAATAGTTAGTTCAAATACGTTATTACCCAAAATATGCACCAATACACGAACAATGTTTTAATAATAATAATAATAATAGTAGGTCAATGCTAATTAGGGTTACTTTTTATAAAAGAGGTTACTAGAAAATGTGAATATTAATTTTTTTCAAGTATTTAACAAGTACAGAATAATTTTTAGGATAAATTTGCGTAAAATCTTGACTTAGTACATTATCCATTTATCTTAATCCAGCTATCAAGATTCAAAAAACTGAACACGACTTTCACAAATTTTCAACACCAAATGAATAGAAATTTTAAAAATAAAACATGTCTTTAAACATCTGTATTAAACATAGGAACACCTTCAAATACAAACACCACGGGTTGATAGCTTTTGACCAAACAGAATTATGGTTTTAAGTCAGATTTTTTTTCTTATAATGTATAGTCCATTAATTGCATTTCAATGTGAAGTTGATTGCGAAACCAAAGTAAACTAGTCCAAGAAAAAGTATTGAATTCACCAAAGCATTTAAAGATAATGTTAAATTCGTGCCTTTGGTGACCCCACAAAACTGAAATCACAACTTTTTAAGCATCACTAACATAATAAGAAAACAGTATCACTGATCCAGAGACAAATGAATGTGTATTGTTTAATGTTTCAAGATAATAGTGTGTAGAAATGATGTTCTAGTTTACCCATGGCCCAATTATAAAGGTTCCTCTATATGTGATGTGATGATAGCAGGAAAAAGAATCACATTCAGTGATTTGCGCCCTTGTTTATGTCATAAGGAAACTATATACAGCAGTGACTAGAATACTAGCCTATAGGAACAGCAGCCTTCTAAAATTAAAATTTTGAATTTTATCATCACTTGGTTGAGAAATATTACATATAAAAAAAAGTGGAAGGGACGAATAGAATTACCAGTTCTTAATCCTACAAAACTTCATCACCCGCCTAGTTGAGCATGATTTGGCAACTCTTGCAATGCTTTCAACCAGAAGCAGATGCAGCTCTCTGTTTATCAAAATCCCCTTGCTCTTCCTTGGCAAACTCTTCAATCAATTCACGCTGCCTCTCTGACAGGTTGCTGCAGAACAACACACAAAGAGATCAGTTATATTATAAACATCTATCAGACCATCACAAAGAAAAATCTTTCCCTAAACAGCCTGATCCTACACTATTTTTATTTGTATGGTGAGCAAGAGGAGTTGACTCCCATTTGAAGCCTCCAAAACATGATTTGGACAAAAGTGAAGAGACTAACTTTAACACAAATCAGGGTTTGGAGCTCTTTCCAAATGGAAATTCCAGCATGTACGTAGTAGTTCATAAACCACATTCAAACATCAAATGTAACACTCACTTTGGAATGCTGACGTTAAAATGAACGTATTGATCCCCAAGTGTGTAAGAATTTTTTGTCTTGATCCCTGTTAAGAGAGCAAACAAGTTAATAAAGATGAAAAAATCACCTTAAACTGAACACTTTAGAAATCCATTGAATAGGTTCATGATGGAACTTCAAATATAATTTTACACCATGCTGCCTAGTAAAATACTCTCAAATTATCATCAGCATACAGTATCAAATAACTCACCCTTTTTTTTCAGAACCACCTTTTGACCAGGTTGGGTGCCAGGACGAACCTGCCAAACATGACCCATCATCAAACATCATCGGTTACTAAAACCAAAATGCCATGAGAAATTATGCGCAATAGCAACACAAACCTTAAGAACAACATCTCCAGTAAGAGTTGGGACCTGAATAGTTCCACCCAAAATTGCCTGAAAAATAATATAGCATTTAAATTATTTTGAGTAATATTTAGTACTCCCCATATTGCAACACAAACCAATAGTACGATGTTTCAGATCCTGACCATTTACAAAATAGAAAAAAAAAACATAAATCTACCAGAATCAACCACGTTTATGATTGCTAGGTCAACCACAAATCCATTTACATGTTCGAAGCCTTCAAGTCAATCAGGAACAAACTAACATTCTCCAAAACCCACTGTTTTTTTTTACATCCATGAAGATTTATAATTGGCAGAGCTACTTCATTTAACTAGTTCTTTTGCCTAAAGATTTAAAAACAGAACTCCTAACGAGCACATTTAGTTTCCAAATGGTAACTTTCAAAATTGAAAGAGGGAATGCAGGTGCATGGATTAGAATGGAAAGTCATTTGGATGCTAGCATCGTATTGGAAGAACAATCCAATTCTTAAAATAAATGCAGAAGCAGGCCAGTCAAGAGAAACATTCTTAGAGGAATTTCCACTATTTTTTTTCCAAATAAATGCATTCTTAGAGGAAAAATGAGTGTATAAGTTGAGTACCTTACCAAACCAGTTTGGTAAGATTGATTTAGGCTTAAATTGCACTTTCTTAAGATGGCATCAGAGTCATTCAGAATCTATCCTAGTAAGGTGTTGGGCCTCGTGTCACCCACTATTGGGTTTCCCCTAGTCCCACGCTTGAAATGTTCAGTCATTGATGTGTAAGGGGATGTGTTGAAGAGTCCACATTGATTGAAAATAAGGTCAAATTATACTATATAGGCTTTGTAGGATTGAGTTAGGCTTAAAGTCACTTCTTAAGAGTCTCATTCATGAAATAAGTTAAATCTTTTCCTACATAAAAACAAGGTCATGATTAGAAGATGAAGCATCCCAACAAAATCAAGAGAAGACAAGTCTGTGAATGAGCCTCTTGTAATGTGTGTTATAATTTCTTAGTACCCTTCAATGGGGATATACAAAGTTTGTGGAGTGATACACAATTGGGGTGGTTAAAAATTGTAAAAGTTGTAATTATTGCCAATTCACATCAATTGTGCTTTGTTCCATCTTATCTATTAAGCATGTGCATGATTCCATTGGTTTTCCCCAACATTATATCAAAGTCATGGTGGGTGACACAAAAGTTTGAGATGTTGATATGATGGAAAAGTGAACTTTAGATTTGGTAATACCATTCAAGAGCTTATAAAGTAGCAAGGTCTTAATTTGGCTTTAGAAGATGAAAAAGTTGACTTACATGAATGAAGAGGGTATGGAAAAAGATCCAAAATAACATTGTAAGCATGATTTGGTTAGCTCTTGAGATAAAGTATGTGATGAAGGACACAACATCAAAGGCCTTGTATGGGAGAAACTCAAGAACAACTATGCATCCAAGCAACTAACCAATAGTTTGTTTGAAGATATTCTTGTATCAACACAAAACGGACATCATAGGTAATCCCCATTACACTAATAAATTCAACCCCTTGTGCCATCTGTTAAATGCAGACAATAATCTCTAATGAGTAGAGATTGTTGTTGTTGGCCTAACTTACCAAGGCCACACAAACCTTTGATTCAAACATCGCTAGTAGGGAGCACAATGTAGAAGTTGGATGAGGTGACTTTCGCTCCAAAAGAATGAGAGAATGACGAGAAACGAAATTATTGATACTGAAGGTTGAGCATTAACCACGGAGGAGCCTAAGCAAGAAGGAGTCAATCAAGAAGACATGATGAATTGAGAGGAAGAACAAAATTGTAACATCAGTAACAAGAAACGAGCAACATGACTACTTTAGGGAGAGGAGAAAGATTTGCAAGAAGAGTGCAATAAATGAGGGAGCATCTGAAATAAACTAAGTTATCAATAGAGATAATGACAACTCTAAGGCTAACATGGTCAAAAACTTTGATGAAGATTGTAATTGACAACTGCAAGGAGGTTGCTATATCAAAATAAAAAGTGATGGATTTTACTACATCAAAGCACATTTGTAGAGACCATGTGATGTTTAACAACTTGAAAACTAGCTAAGAGTTTGACAATTTCACATCAGGAAATGGGGAGAAAATGAAAGACTTGAAAACTAGCTAAGAGTTTGACCATTTCACATCAGGAAATGGGGAGAAAATGAAAGACATTATGAGTGAGAAAATGGTTTGTATATTTTTTTGTTGCCAATATCACTTCATTGGAAAAGATGGCACCGCAAGGGTATGTTGGTACAAAGTGGGAATGCAGGTGTACAAGGGAGGCACTTGGTTTTGCGAGGAAAAAAAATGAGGAACTTTGAAAGGGAAGGCAATAGCGATACCAAGGTTGAGAAGGTAAAATTTTCCAAAGAGGTGGTATTCTGAAACTTTAATTGAAGGAAAAAGTGTTGGAAAGAAAAATAAATTTCCAAATAATCGTGGTAAGTGGAAGGTATTTTCAATTCTTGGACTCCAACGCCATAATGAGAGGGTATGTGAAGAAATGGGTTAACCAGGGTTATTGATAGTGGATGGCAGACTATGGCAGTCAGCCAAAGAATGCATTCTGGCAAATGGCCAATGTACGACAACCAATTTTAAAAACAAAATACATACAGATTGATAAATATTAAAAAAATGATGAAATAAGAAGTCCAAAACTAACAATAACATCAAGTTTTTTACTTCAAATAATAAAAAAATGATAACAAAATAGCATGTTCAAGACAGGCACGGTGGTTGGTTGGAATAATCCAAGGTGGAAGTAGAAAAAAAAAAATATATTAAACAATCAGAGAGATCATTGGGTGGTTGCTGGAGATAGTGGTCACAGTTGTTGGGTGGTTGTGGGATAAGATAACCAATGCCTATTGAGTCTCGTTCATGAATGGAGTCATATTTTTTTCCTTTATAATGAAGAGATCATGAAAAGAAGATGAAACATCCCAACCAAAGCAAGAAAAGAGAGCAGATGCAAGCGTGTGATCACTTTTGAGTGTCTGCTGTAATGAATGATATCCTTTCTTAGAACCCTTGAGTGGGGGGTATTATTAAGGCATGTGTAGTGACAATATGTAATGGGTGGAAATTCTAGTAATCATATTTGAGATGGAGAAACTATTAGTAGTTAGTATCTTATGATTCACGATACGTATTGTACGAAACGATACGGTTTCACCCTCCCACAATACGAATCGTGTGAAGAATCTTTTTCGTCCCTGAATCTTAGCTGTATCATGCGATTCGCACAAAGAATCGCTGAATCCCGAAACGAAACGATTCCGTATTGTGTGAATCAGTGTAGATTTTAAAAAATGAGTAAATAAAAAAAGATAGACATAATTTGTTTAATAACATGTATGCACCATAGAGGTTGTTTTGGTGAAATTGTGTGGTATATATATACATATATATATATAATTTATTGTATCTTGTATGTATACATATCTTATATATTTAAGTATATATTAAATTTTTTAATGTTTATGAATCTTACGATTCACGATACGAAACAATTTATGATTCATAATATCAATTCTCCGATACACTACTTGTATCTCGATTCTACTACCATGTGAGACAATTCTATGAATTTAACCAAGAGGTGTTTGAATCAAATCAATTACCATGTGGGTGATTCCATTGCTGTGTTTTTTCCCAACACATCATGACTATATAATTCATATATTTGCCAGATCATACCTTCTTTCACCATGGAATATACTAGAAGTGTAAACAAAAATGTAAACATCCCCAATAAAAGCAATTGATATTATAAAAAATACAGATATATACATAATTTAATTACTGTATAGCATGTTTGCATCTACGTTTCAAATTCACATTATTCTTCAAATCTGCATAACAAATAAGTAAACAACACAAAAGTAACTTTTAGTTGCTTCAGGCTGATCGGTGTCTAGAGGCAACTGACATATGTGTCAAACACGCCCCTAGTAATGCTAGGGGAAGGCGATTTACACAAAAGGCTTACTTTGGTAAAAAAAAAAAGTTTACCCCTCTCCCCTCCCAACCCCAATGAAGATGTCACAACTCCATATAGTGTTAAGATTAGGTGGACCATTTCACATGATCCCAAATTGACAACAAATATACAAAAAATATATTATGCCCAACTTGGCAAAACACTTTCTCTATCTAGGCCTACCAATTAGCTTCCCCAGAATTATAAACTAATACTACAAACAAAATACAGGCATAAGTTAAAAGAAAGCTGGAAAAAAAATCAACTAGAATTAGGCTTAAAACTTTTAATAGACAAACATTACCTGAGTGATACTTAAGACAGCATCTACATGAATATCAGATCCTTCTCTACGGAAGACAGGATCGTCCCTGACCTGCACAAAGGAAAATGATAAATAAATGATTTGGCTTGTTAGAAGATGTAGGAGAAAAATGAAAATCATGACCAAGCAATGAATATATTGAACAGTCACCTTAATAGTAACAAAAAGATCACCAGGATTATCTCCATCGGGATCTGAACCGCCACTTCGATAAACCTTTATAGTTTCATTGTTGTCAATCCCTGCAAATGTACAAGCATGCCAATCAGTCAACCCATTTTTTCCTTTTAGCTCCCTCAGTTAATAAAATCAAATTAATCAATAGAAAGATAGTCAACACCCAATATCGCTCTAAATTATTAAAAGGTAAGTGATCAAAAGCATCAACTTTACTATTGTAAAAAACTGTAGCTTCTTTCTGTTTGTGTTTGTTGCCAGATTAATACTAATGTATAATGGCAAAACTCAGATTTAGTAATGGATTTCTTTCTAGCTTCTACCAAACAAATTTTATTCCGAAAAGCAGTATAAGGAAAATCCATAGGGAAACTACTCATTCATTTGACTTTTTTCTTTGAAAATTGTAATATGAATATGATTCACACAATAACAATGCATTGTAAAATTTTAAAAATAATGCTTACCAGCCATAATATCCAATTTGACTGATTTTGTTCCTTTGGTAACCTTTGCCCCTTTGCATGACTTGCAGAAATTCTGACACCAAGAAAGAAAAGAACAAAATTACTAGCAATTGGTATGAAAAATCAGTACAAACACATGCATATGATGAACCTACAATATTGATTGTATAATTTCTTTAAAAATTAATGAAATAAGAATGAAAAAAAGCAACAATATTAAGCAACACAGAAAGTTACATGAATCAAAGGCAAATCCATCATATCCAAATTTACAGAATAAGAGAATTAATATGAAAAAAATTAAACATTTGCATCATACCGATACAATTTTGCCAGTTCCCTTACATGTACCACAAGTACTCTCCATCCTAAATATGCCAGTTTGTACAAATGTCTGGACATATAACAAAAGCCATCAAGTTAACATTTATCATAACAATAATAAGCATTATTAAAGGAAGTTATATTTAAGACAATACTGACCACTCCTGCCCCTTTACAGCGCTTACAAGTTTCAGGTCTTGTACCAGGAGGAACACCACTCCCACCTGAAATAGTCAACAAAGATAAAGAATTTGTCACCTTCCAGGACCATAGGCCTTGCAAACTAAACTACATGTAGTAGAGACCGCTAAGAATTAAGCATGTAAATTATGTTTAAGTCATGAGCATACCACAAGTGTTACAGAGCACTTCTGTTTGAAATGTAACATTTTTGGTGCATCCTCGGACAGCTTCCATAAAAGATAGTTCAATAAAAGTCTGTGAACAATAATAGAACAAGCTGCATTTTCTCAAACAAGTCCTGGAATAGTTAAAGATGTCCAGAAGATATGAAGATAGAAAGAACCTTGACATCTTCTCCACCAATATTCTGATGAAAAAAGTTCTTGACAAAATCCTGATCACCATTTGAGGGAAATGGTTAGAGGATTAAAAATCACACTAGTCTTCAAATGTGGGACAAGTAATTCAAGCAAATTTCTTAGACATTTTTGTTCTATTTTAGTGCAATAATTTATTGAATCACTATTTTCTAATACTCTTTTCTACTACAATTAAATTTAAAAGCAGGAGAGGCACAACCAAACATAACAATTACAAATTAGGATGCTTGATTGCTTGTATGATTATTGAAGCAAGCGCATTTGTAAACTATTTAAAAACTAAATAGATTATTCTGCCATTAATCTGAACCACTAACTGATGCAGTTGTGTGATTAGTGTCTGAACAGCACGCAACAACAACAGATCCTTCCATTAGAACATCACATGTTTAACAGTAGAACTGCATACATATTCATTTCTACTAAGAAAAAATCCTAATAAAAACTCTACAGCAATGCAGACTAAACTACTAAAAAATTATAGAGGATCAACCAATATACAATTAGACATGACCAATAGCAAGAATATCGAAAGCAGCAAGTCATTACATGATCTCGGAATATCTGCTCGAATGGATTAAAGCCGCTATCACCTTCAAAACCAGAGCTTTGTTGGTTTACAAACGCATTATGGCCAATCTACAAATCCATATTAAATCAAATCAAATCATAGAGATAATTAATAAATAAGATAAAATAAGAGCATGTTTGGAAAAGATTAATTTCGAGATTTCAGACATTTTTGGGGATTACAGTTGTTTCCAATATCAGCTGTGTTAATCTTTAAGATTTGTAAAAAGCATTTTTTTCTGAAAATTAAGCTGACTATGAATCTAGAAATTTGCAGCTTATAACTATTTTCCAATAGCCTTTTTTCCCTTTCAGCTTTATACTTTTTTTCTTATGTAAAAGCTGATTTTTTTCTATTGAATTCAAACAAAATTTATTATCTTAAAACTAATTTTGAACAAACTTACTGTAAGAAAAACTAATTTTGATTATATAATCTATAATAATTGACTATACATATCATATAATCAATTATTGCAATAACATGATTTTTACAGCTCTCGCAAACACATCTAAAACAAAAGGTGCTAATTTTCACTTCATTCAACATTTTCCCCCTCAAATATCTCTATCCTCCAACTCCATAAAACAGAGGTCTTCTGCTCAAGTCCAGCTATTATTTCCTTGTTATATTATGATCTACAATGTAGGTGTCTTGTGCATAAAATCAGTAACCTGTCCTATAAATTTACCCCAATAGTGTAACAGAAAAAGGTAACAAAAATATATCAGGAAAGACATAAGACCTGATCATACTGTTGACGCTTTTCCTCATCCTTCAAAACCTACAATGCAGTTATTCAAAGGGGAAGAGCCAAGAAAACATAAGCAAGTTCACTCATCACATAACAATTTACAGTAGAGCTCTAGGTAAATAACAAGCACAAGAGTACACCTCATATGCCACTGAAACTTCTTGAAACTTCTTTTCAGCTTCAGGATCATCTTTGTTTGTGTCTGGATGGAGCTTCTTTGCAAGCTGCATAACATGGAGAAAACAAACAGTAAATAAAATAAATACTTTATTTAAATAAGCCAAATGTTCACCTAAAACTTAAAAAATGTTTGCTGATACAAAAACACATGTATATTAATACTAGTAAAGTAAAACCTACCCCATAGTATGCCTTCTTAACTTCAGAAGTACTTGCATTCTTACTCACACCAAGCACTTCGTAATAGTCTCTAGCCAATGATGCTGAAAAGTCATTGAGGATATAAAAGAAATCATTCAAATGCAAGGGTCAATAAACAAATATATCCATCCAGGGGAATGACAAAAACAGATAATGCAGGGCTACTTCAATAAAAGTAGCATTAACTTCAGGCCACTTATACTTCACCACCAAAGGAAAAGACAAAAACAAGCCATGAATAACCAAAGAAGATTTTGAAATGCATTTCGATGTGACATCAGCAGGAATGGAAAGTAAGGCAAGCACACAAAGCATCTTATACCTGACCCATGAATGGACCTAGATGTCCCCCAATATGTATTAGCCGCTCCATACAGCAACCAGTTCTTCAAAGCAATACCATCTCCAACTGCAATTAGACAGAGCAGAAAAAGTTCAGCAAAAAAACCAGAAAATCATACCGTTCCTTTTGTAATAAGATGTTCAATATAACATCGGGAAAAATAATAATAGGAGCAACAACTGTCAAACTAATCCAAAACAAAACTGACTTATTCCACATATTCTCATTCCTTCGTATAATTGCACAACAAAATTAAAAAAACAAAAACAAGAAATTGAAACTTGCATTATTGTCTTCAACACATACCTTTTGGAGTTAAGTTCCCGATAACTCTGTATGGATTACCAAGTCCCGAACTCAATGTCCTATAACCCCTTTGGCACACTCCTTCACATATCTGAGATTTATCCAAAACAAATCAACCAAGCAAAACAAAATTCCATCAAAGTAGACAGATAAAACGTCTCAAAATTTGAAGTAGAATAATGAATGACAAATCAAGGGCGAGAGAGAGAGGAAGGGTTGTCCAGTACAGGTTCGTCAGCATGACGGAGGAATTTAGCGGGCAGAGATCGGAGGAGCCTAACGCCATTGGAACGAAGCATTTGGGAGCACCTCAATAAGAAAAGTTGAATCTTTGGAAGGAGAATTGGGGGTTTCTGGTTGCAAGCAATAGCCCTAAAACCCCTTCCAAAAACCCTAATGTGTTTAGCAATTGGAATGTTCTAGTTGTTAGGAAGAGAAGAGAGGCAAAGAAATGTTTAACTTTTTAAAAAAAAAATGTACTTTGCATTAATTTTATAGAATAAAGAGAAAAAAAAAACACAAATTTGTTCTCCAAGTGCATGTTTTCTTAACACACCTCTCAATATAATAAGGAAAATAACTTCTTATAAATTATAACTCATAATTTTCAAAAATATTCTTTTAAATATATTAAAAAGATTTTGTATTGTACATTTCAAAACCATTCTTAAAAAAATATATTTTATAGTAATCATAAAAACATAGTAAAATGTATAATTTAAGATGTATAAATAGAAAGACCTACACCAACTTATTGAATTGGATGTTACATCAAATCACTTATACATCTTAAATTACAGTATCTAAAAGATGTTAAAATTTTAAAAAGTTTTCCATAATTCCATTTTGATAAACAAAAATACATAAATAAATTATAATATTCCCATGTATAAGTCTTAAATTTGTTTAAATTTAATAATATATAATTCTTAAACATCAATAATAAATTAAGTATTTTATTAACATGGTCTCTTCCAATCATATTTACACACTCAAGGGGCACTCTTTTATCAAAAGTCATGGCCACTCACATACAAAACCCTAAATATAATTTTTTATTACCATAATGCTTAATTGTATTAATTGAAATTGTGATTTTAAAATTTAATTAAAATTAAGTAGAAACATTATTTATACAACTAATTAGAGAATTTTTTACTATAATTATGGGAGTTATTATTATATTGTAGTTGTTATTATTAGTTTTATTATATGATTATTATTACGTCATCGTAAAAAGTTTCATGAATTTATAAAAACAAATTAGTATATTTGTAACCATGGTTTTTTACAACATTCTTATGAATTATGCTTAAAAATAAAATAAAATTTAAATAAATTATATTACTCATTAAATGGAACTACTTAGAGCTATGGCTTCATCAACCATTACAAATATTTTTAAGTAATAATAATATTTGATTACTCATTTTTTATAATAAACTTTACTCTTTTATTTTTTATATTTAAAAATCACCCCTTTAAATCTCTAGCATCTATATTTATCATATTAAATTTCTTTTAGTCATTTGTAAATAGAGAATAAAAGATATTAGAATTGGTTTAAATAGAAATTACAGTATATTAAAATATTATGTAAGAATTTGTCGACAATAGAGAGATTGGTTTCAAATTTGATAAATTCTCATTGAAGGAGTATGGTATATATATACAAACAAAATTAAAATTACTGAAAAGGAATATAAAACCTAATTATGTCACATAATAACTAATTATATCATATGATAATTGATATATAATTTTCTTAATAACTAATAATATCATATGATAACTGGTATATTCTTTAATACTCCCGTCAAGTTGGAGAGTGCAAATCAAGAACTCCTAACTTGTTGCATAAAAATTCAAATTGCTCTCTACCAAGTGCTTTTGTAAAAATGTCTACCAACTGCGTCTTTATAGAAACATAACATGGATGAATCTCACATGCTTGAAGTTTTTCTCGAATTATGTGATAATCAATCTCAATGTGTTTTGTACGTTCGTAAAAATTGGATTAGCTGCAATATGTAAAGTTGCTTGATTATCACAAAATAACAAAGTCGGTTTGTGCAATTCAACCTTTAAATCCCGAAGTATATATCTCAACCAAGTCAATTACATACAAGTATTTTTCATTGCTTTGTATTATGCTTCTGCCGATAAACGTGATACATTTGTTAGTTTCTTCGATTTCCAAGAGATGAGTGATGATCCGAGAAAACCACACTAACCAAAAACAAAACACCTTGTAGTACGACATCCTCCCCAATCAGAATGACAATATGCATTAAGAGTTAAATTATTTTCATATGGTAGAAAAAAATCTTGACCTGAGGTCCCTTTAATATATCTAAGAACTCGTAACCATAAGATTTAACAGTAGTTGCAAAAGTGGAGAACCAATTTTGTGATGCTTGTTTTAAACCATAAATAGATTTTTGAAGCCGACAGAACAGATTCTCCCCCTGTCGGTGCAGATCAAGAGGTGGAGTCATATACACCTCTTCTTCTAATGTCCCATGAAGAAATGCATTGTGCACATCAAGTTGATGGGTATAACAGTTGCGGGAAGCAGCAACAATTAGTAAACAACGAAGAGTGGTGAGTTTGGTAATAGGAGAACAAGTTTACTTATAGTTTATACCTTTAACTTGGGTGAAGCTCTTGGCGAGCAAACGAGCTTTATATCGTTCAATAGTCCCATCAAAATTATACTTCATTTTATATACCCAACGACAACCGATTGGTTTGTGCCCCAATGGAAGAGAAATCATATGCCATGTTTTGTTGAGTTCTAGTGTTTGAAGTTCAACAGACATGACTTGGCATCAAAGTGGATCACGGTCAGCTTGCTCGAAGGAAGATGGTTCTTTTTGTGTTGTTAAGAGGGCTAAAGAGGCACAGTGATGAGGAGAAAAATGAAAAACATACAAATGAGAAGAAAGGAGATACCTTGTACCTTTGCAGGAACTTGATTGCGTTGAATAATGATTAATGTGGGAAGACATGTCGTAGTCTTTTTGCCATGCAGTAGGTTAAATATGACAGGTGGAACGACGTAGAGGAGGTTCATTGAGGGTCAAAATTGGTGACAGATTTGAGGGTTCTGACGTCGCGAAAAGTGAGGAAGAAGACGGAGTAGGCAATGGAGAATGAGATGAGGATGGTATGGCTGTTTCTGGGGATGAGGATTCTAGAATAGCGACATCATATGAAGGTGTAGGTGATTCGGGATTGTGAAGTAAGGGAAGCGTGGAATTGGGAGAAAAATTAGGAGAGGATATCAATGAATTAGTGTATCAAAAGAAATGTTGTGAGGTAGAGAAAAATATGGTGATGAATTTTGAGGAAACTGGAATGTTTTGGAATGAAAAGGGAAAATATTTCTTGAAAATATACGTCATGGCTTATGGATATTTTTTTTGTTTGTAAATAAAAAAATTTATACCCCTTTTGGCCATGTGGATACCCCATGAAGACACAAATAGATACACTAGTGTCAAATTTTTGTTTAGGGTGGACATTGGTCGCGTAACATTCACAATCAAAATACCTGTAAATGTGCAAGAGAAGGAGGACGGTTATATAAGACCTCAAATGGAGATTTGTTAGATAACAAAAGTGTTGGAATTCAGTTTATGAGGTAAACTGCAATTAAGACACATTCCTCCTATAATTCAAGTGGAACATTTGATTGAAACATGAGAGAATGAGTAACATTCAAAATGTGCCGATGTTTTTGTTCAACAACTACATTTTGTTGTAGAGTGTGAATGCAAGAATTTTGGAGCTCGATTCCTTTATTTTGAAGAAAACTGTGAAGAGGAATAAATTTTGTGTCATTATCCACTCTTATCGTTTGAACATTTGTTTGAAATTGAGTTTTGACGAATTGTATGAAATTAGTTCATAAAATTTGTGTCTCTGATTTATGTTGCATGAGAAAAGTCCACGTGCAACGAGAAAAATTGTCAACAATTGTAAGAAAGTAACGAAAATCAGTGTGTAGAGGAATTTTATGAGGATCCCAGACATCACAATGTAAAAGTGAAAAAGGAAATTTTGTGGTTATTGAGCTTTTGGAAAAAGACAGGTGTGTCTGCTTAGCCTTTGGACAAATTGTATAATTATTTCCTAGTTCTTTAGGATGATCAAAGAGTAAATGTGACATTAATTTAAAACGAAAAAAAGATAGATGACCCAGACGTAAATGCCATAAGTCGGACGACTGTGAGGCATGGAAAATAACTGATTTACCCTTTGATGGATGCATGTAGTATAGACCACCACATTATCTACCCAAGCCAATCATCTTCCCTGAAACCAAGTCCTGCAAAATACAAAATTCATGAAAGAATAGAATGCAACAATTTAGGTCCATTGTGAGTTTGTTGGCTGAAACCGATTTCAAGTTAAAAGATGGGACACATAGAACATTTTTAAGTGTGAGTTTGTGATTAAAAGTAACGGTGTCAGTGCGTGTGACTTGTGTCGTAGCACCATTCGGTAAATTGATACTTGTAATATTGGAAGATGTGGGTTTAGTTAAAAGAGACATGTGGGAAACAATGTGATTTATGGCGCCGATATCCAAAATCCAAGAACTTACGCTACTATAATTAACAGACACAAGAGTTGATGGAATCAAACCTGCGGCATTTACGTATGCGTCAACATTCCAAAAATTATTTTGATTTAATGCATTGATTGATTGAGCCCATTTTTGAATATGCTCCGCTATGAATCTTTGTACTGCACTAGAAGAAGTTGAATAAGATACTTCCTGAAATTTTGTCATGTTTGTCATGGATTGATCGTTGATGCCATTTAATTTGATAAGAACCAAGACATAGCCTGATTGATCTAATGATGAATATAGAACGAGTGTGAGGGATTAGTGGTTTTGATATCTGATGCAGAACCACTCGAATTGTCTGCCATGACAATATGTATGTTTTTAGAAAGTATGAAAAATTTGATAATAAAGAGCACCAAGATCGTGCTCTCATACCATGTCACATAACCTCTATCATAGAACAATTAATGCACATTGCAACAACCTCCTTCTCGATAATTATCATGTTATAAAAGAAGTTCAATTGTGACTTTACACATGTCACATAATTGCAAGATCAAGAAATATGGCATGAAGGTGAAATTAAACTTCCTTATTTCAATCAATAAAGTTAAGCCTATAAAAATTTGGCACATATATGTGAGAATTCATTATATTAAAACCTAATGCTTCACAAAATTTCACATAAGTTGAATCATAAAACTCATGTTATACTTATAATATTCAAACAAAAAGTATATCAATGTTCCTTTAGATAATACATCAACTCAATATAAAAATAATGATATTAATATAACTGTAACAATAACAATATTAAAACATATACTAACTATTTTGGGTATATAAGTAAAATTAATGGTGTACATAAAATTGTTTACAATAACAAAATTTAATTATGATACATACATGTTTAATAATAATGAATTTCAATAAATTCATAAACTAAAAAATATATAATATATCATATTTTATTTTCTAAATAATTGACATAAATTATCATTAATTTAAAATTAAATAAATTTACCTTAGCTATTTTAATAACTAATAAAATTCATTATTATTTTTAAATACAAGTATACATGCATATGCTTGTTGTTATTAATCATAAATAACATTTTTTTATTAATTGCATTCTAAGCATATACCATTCAAATAAAGTCTTTTACAACTCCAAGTGTCTATTATGAAAATGAGTTAATCTTGTATTATTAACAAGGTTTGAGACCCAAAGCACCTATCATGGACTTATTATCGGCATCTCACAACACAACCCTAACTCCCATAACATCCTCAATGGGTGTATAGCTTTCATCCATGACATTTTTTTTTTTATATATATTAACATGTTACAACTCTAATTATAATGTGTGAAAATGATTTATTAGTATATCATGCATAATGCTTAGATGATTTTGTAAAATTGTTTGAATTGCTAACTATATGTTCTTTTTTGTTTAACCATAATGTATGGAGGGTTGAATTGAAGATGAAGGATAAAGAATTTACCATTGGACCAAAAATTATAAGCAATAGGGCAAAATACTATTTCTTTAAGAAGAAAGATTTTAGGAAAGACATTGAATATTTCTTTTATTTGTTGGGAGAGAAATTTAAAAAAATTATAAGTTTCTTATTTTTAACAATGAATTTGGATGGAAATGTGCACGAGGTGTTGCATAATTCTTTTTTATAATATATTTTTCTAACTATATATATATATTATTATTTTTGTTAAAAAATAGAGTAATAACTATTTTTAATTGATATAATACTTTCTATATAATTTATTTATTTCATTCTTTTTTCTAGTCATCTTAAAAAGTGAAGATAAAGTTTTGTACTTCTTTCTTTTTCTTTTATCATATAAAGATACACATTTTTCAATCTATTTGTTTTAGTTTCTTATCTATTTTTTTTAATAATATTAATCCAAACAAAAAATTAAAAGGAAAATTGTATTAACCTCCTTGTAAACCCTTTTTGGAATCCCTTTTAATTTTGAAATACACAACAATTTATTATTATATGATAATACTAAAACCTTTACTAGTGTTTCCCAATTAAATAGTGATTTCCAAGAACAGAGTTCAATCTAATCACATTTGCACTCGTGATAAATTTCGTAACTAGGAAAACTTTCTAATCTCAAGGCAAATATTCATTCCAGCAAGTAACGAACAACTTCATAAAGTGTCTTATGTATCTTAGCCAGAACCAACTTTAGATAAACATCATATTCCATTGCCACTGCATCATCAACTTTGTTCTCTTATAAAAAAGTTTACATGAATTGAATAAGAAATTCTTTAGGACTAAATATATATCAAGATTCAAACAGTGGTAAAACTCTAGAATGTGTTTTTGGTTTCTTCTATGTTTGAAGTTTCATATTCATCTTTTGTTGACTGTTGCATCACCCTTAGTCTTTGTCCATCCTAAAAAGTTAACACCAAAGCACCTGTGAACAACTTTTGGCAGGGATTGAGTTGGCAAGGTAAAATATGAAAATTTAAAAACATAAGCATGTGAAGATGGAAGAGAGAAATTATAATATACATTCTTAAAAGGAGAAGGGAAATACCACACAAGGAAAGCATCTTTGAGCAATGTCACAGCACAAGCACTTGAGCTAAGCCACCTTTGCTTTCTTGCTGCTTCAAATCTGCCTTTCACGTCCTGTTTTACTCACTTTTTCTCTACTTTTACATTGCTGCACATTGAAGAAAGAACTGATCCTTTCAACCAGTTCCTTTAAGCAAATAACCCCATTCATTAAGTTATTACATCACCTTCACACAAACCTAGTAAAAACAAATTCAACTATTTACTATTTAGCATTTCATGTTTCATACCAGATAACAATTGTCATGTTTTATAATCACTAAGATAAAACTAATAATTGCAGAAATGTGAGTTAACAAGAGGCCTTTTGTCCATTATTTTCTGGTTCTTTTTCATATTTAGATTACTACTACTAAAGCTCATGCAGCTTCTTCATCAAATTATTCCTTTCTTAAACCAAGGTAGTGTGAGGAGTTCTATTGTGTAGGAAAGTGAGACAACCGCCACCACTGTGTTTTCTTCCATCTTTTGCCTTCTTAAGTAGAATTTGGTTGCTTCAGAATCGAATATTGGGTTACTTGTGGATAGCCATATAAGCTTTAGCTTGCTGTGGCATAGATACAAGGAAGAATAGGATATGAAGGAGGCAGTGGAGATCATTGATGCTCACAAGTGCATTTGTTGAAGTAGAGTTTGAAAACCAATTAAAAGAACCAGAATTGTCCTAAAGAACCTGAACCCCACTTGGAATCAGAAACTGTTATTCCATTTGGATGCAACAAAACCTTACCTTCACCAAACTATTGAAGTCCAATCCCAAAGCTTCTTTTAGCTTTCCTACTTCAGAATTAGAAAACCTGTCATCTCCAACTTCACCAAAAGTACAAGAATGCAAATCCAACACTACCGATCTTCCTGATTGTCCATTCCCAATCACAGAAAATATTCTTACTGACATAACATCAAAAGCTGATCACAAAGAGCACACCCCAAAATCAATCACAAAAGGAGCTGAGAAAGTAAACTCAGCTGCAGTGTAGTGGCATTGATACTGGTCAAGATCTAAAAGAAAGCATAGAGCCTGTCCTACAGATAACACTGCAACTACACAAACAACAAGCTGCATTCGCCAATGATTCCAATAAAGAGAAGACAAAGAGGTGCTCCAGCCACAATGCACTCAGTTGGTCCTCAAGTTCATCCTAGTGGGCAAGATGAAGACTACAATCTGAGGGAGACCGATCCACAGCTCGGGGGGGAGCGGTGGCCAAATGCCAGAAGAGGGTGGATGACTGGTGGTGAAAGATTCACAAGCACACATGACCTTGTTGAGCAGATGTTCTATCTGTATGTTCGGGTAGTGAAAGCCAAGGATCTTCACCGCAGCACTCTTTCCTCAAGCTGTGATCCTTACGTGGAAGTGAAGCTGGGGAACTACAAAGGGAGAACAAAGCACATAGAGAATAAAACAAACCCAGAATGGAACCAAGTCTACGCTTTCTCCAAAGACAGAATTCAATCTTCTGTTTTGGAAGTCCTAGTGAAAGACAAAGAAATGTTGGGAAGAGATGATTGTATTGGAAGGGTGGCATTTGATCTCAACGAGGTTCCAACCAGAGTTCCCCCGGATAGTCCACTGGCTCCTCAGTGGTACAGACTCGAGGACCGGCGAGGAGGTGACATCATGCTTGCAGTGTGGATGGGAACTCAAGCTGATGAGGCCTTCTCAGAGGCTTGGCATTCTGATGCTGCCACTGTGTACGGAGAGGGTGTTTTCAATGCCAGATCAAAGGTTTATTTGTCACCAAAACTGTGGTATCTCAGGGTGAATGTCATTGAAGCACAAGATGTGATACCAAGTGACAGAAACCGGCTGCCAGAGGTTTTTGTCAAGGCGCAGATGGGGAGCCAGGTGTTGAAGACCAAGATATGTCCAACTAGGACAACCACACCACTTTGGAATGAAGATTTGGTCTTTGTGGCGGCTGAACCATTTGAGGAGAAGTTGACAATCACTGTGGAGGATCGCGTGCACCCTTCAAAAGATGAAGTACTTGGGAAGATGATCTTGCCACTGACCCTCTTTGAGAAGCGGCTCGACCACAGGCCAGTTCATTCGCGCTGGTTCAATCTTGAGAAGTTTGGTTTTGGAATGATGGAAGCTGATAGGAGAAATGAGCTTAAATTTTCAAGCAGGATTCACCTAAGAATTAGCCTTGAAGGTGGATACCACGTCCTTGATGAGTCCACTTTGTACTCAAGTGACCAAAGACCAACAGCTAGACAGCTATGGAAGCAGCCTATTGGGGTACTTGAAGTAGGCATCTTAGGAGCACAAGGACTCCTCCCAATGAAGATGAGGGATGGCCATGGCAGCACAGATGCATACTGTGTTGCCAAGTACGGTCAAAAATGGGTCAGAACCAGAACAATTGTTGACACTCATAGTCCAAAATGGAATGAGCAATACACATGGGAGGTTTATGATCCTTGCTCTGTAATAACACTTGGTGTTTTTGACAACTGCCATTTAGGTGGGGGCGAAAAAGCCCCTGCAGGCACTGCGGCCAGGGATTCAAGAATTGGAAAGGTAAGAATTAGACTCTCAACACTTGAAGCTCAAAGGATATACACTCATAGTTACCCACTTCTTGTTTTGCACACACATGGTGTTAAGAAAATGGGTGAGCTTCAGCTAGCCGTGAGGTTCACTAGCCTCTCACTGGCTAACATGATTTACATTTATGGCCAACCCTTGCTTCCAAAGATGCATTACTTGCGCCCTTTCACAGTTAACCAAATAGAGAGTTTGAGGTACCAAGCCATGAACATTGTGGCCGGGAGGCTTGGAAGAGCTGAACCTCCCCTCAGAAAGGAGGTGGTGGAGTACATGTTGGATGTTGATTCCAATATGTGGAGCATGAGAAGAAGCAAAGCCAACTTCTTCCGCATCATGTCACTTTTCTCTGGCATCATCACAATGGGGCAGTGGTTTAGCCAAGTTTGCAATTGGAAGAGCCCCATCACATCCGTCCTAGTTCACATTCTCTTCCTAATACTAATTTGCTACCCTGAACTGATACTTCCAACTTTGTTTCTCTACATGTTCTTGATTGGCCTGTGGAACTATAGGTTTAGGCCAAGAAACCCACCCCACATGGACACAAAACTGTCATGGGCAGAAGCAGTTCACCCTGATGAACTTGATGAAGAGTTTGACACATTCCCAACTTCTAGACCACATGATGTGGTGAGAATGAGGTATGACAAACTTAGAAGTGTTGCAGGAAGGATCCAAACAGTTGTTGCAGACATAGCAACGCAGGGAGAGAGGCTTCATTCTCTACTGAGTTGGAGAGACACCAGAGCCACCAGCCTCTTCGTAGTCTTCAGTTTGTGTTCAGCTGTGGTTCTGTATGCAACACCACCAAAAGTGGTAGCTATGGTAACAGGTGTGTATTATCTAAGGCATCCAAAGTTTCGCAGCAAACTTCCTTCTGTACCCATCAACTTCTTCAAGAGGCTTCCAGCTAGAACAGATAGCATGTTGTGATGCATAGCAAAGAGTTCAGTATGAATTTTATTCATTTTGTGGAATTTTACTTTTAATGTTGTAACTTACAGAATATCTGCTATTCAAGATCAATGTTCTCATTTCACAAAGTTAGATCCCTGATTCAGATTAGCATCCCTGAATTTTACCTATGTAACAAAACTCAAACACAAAATCAATGATACAAACACAAATAACGTAGTAACAATGTAAATTGTATTTATAATACATGCACAGTGTATTTATAATACATAGCAAAAAGTTTAATTTAATTTTTACTATTTTTATGTACAATATTTTGTGTTAGCATAATTCATTGGAAGCCAACTTTTAAACTGGTTATAAATATAATCTATATAAAAAAATGTCATTAGTTTTTTTTTATCAACAACAACAAATGTCATTTAGTACGGCAACTTTTTTTTATAATTGATGTATAAAGATGAATTTTATCGAATTTACAACTATTTGATAATTTTAAAATTGAGACAATTGGATAAGTTATTCTTGTAAAATCGATTTTAAAATAAAAAAATCGTGTTTTGGAAACATAACTTTTAATTGTTTTTTCAATTTCTACTTGCAACCTAGTTACATCATCTATAATATATATTTGAAAATTCATATCTTGAAGGATATTTTTTTAATACTATTTGATATTGATTTTGTAGCAATGTAAAAAAAAAAAAAGAAAAAAGATAGAAACACCCATATAACTTTTTTTTCTTTCTCTCTTCAATCCTCACCCTTCTCTCTGCATACATTAACTATTTTAGAATTTGGTCAGACCACGTAGTTGAGGAGTTAAGAAACATTTCTACTCGATCAGATTATCAAATAAAGTAAGTTCATTTTTGCTCTAAAGATTTTTTATTCTCTGTTTTTCCTTGGAATTTAGTTATCAATATTGATGGGGTCACTTGAAAAGAGTAATAATCTCAACTTATTTTACTATATACTGAAATTATGTTCTGTTTGGATAACTTGCATTAGGCCCTTAAATTTTGAAGTTTATCCAGACTAAGAGAACAAAATTCTAGAGGTTGTGGAGGGGACGTGGTCCCAATATTCAATTTCTTTTACAGGGATGTTGTGTGTTTATATATTGTGTTGTTGTTCATATATTATTTAAAAATTGTAGAAATATTATATTTTGATGGTTTAGTATTTAAGTGTTATTTTTTTTATTGTTAAATAGACTTTTGAATATTGTGGATCGCGTTTTGAATGATATTGTATTATGAGAATGATATGAAATAATGTATGAACTGATGTTTGTTTGTGTATTAAGTATTGAAGCCTATTTAGTAACAAAGATCTCTGAGAGCTTCATTGATGATCTAAGTCACATAGACTAAGATATCATGTGGTGAGAAGCTGATGGGGAGTTCATGCACACCGTGACATATGAGATGCACGACTTGGATTGTATTGAACTTACATTGATCATTTCTCTTGGATTCGTTGGTAATCTTTGGATCAGGTGTTAGTCTCTAGTAGGACTTACTACTTACTTAATACGAGTCTTCTGGAAGGCGCGTCAATTATTATTATGTTTGTTGAATATCCTGGAAGTGTAGATCCATGTGGGTTTATGTGATTGTTTTATGTTGGGATTTGAAGATGATTAAATAATTGAGAAATTGATCCATGTAATTTGGTTTTCTCTTTTGATTTAATTGTGTATATTATAAAATTTTATTTTTACTAGCTTACCCTTACTTTTTACTTTTTTGGTTGTGTTGTGAATTATGATGATTGTACTATGTATACGAGCAGATGATCATATAGGTGTCAGAAAGTTTGAGAGACTTTATGATATTGTTTTGAAACTTATATTGTAAATATTTGTATTTATATAAGCTTTAATAATGTATTAGGAATGTTTTGAATTTTTTTTTAAGAGATATGTAAAACTTGTATTATAATAATTAGATGTATTTGTTTGGGTGTTACGGATTACAAGTGCATGATAAAACTCTTTAAAGATAAGACTATAATGCATAATTGATTACTTATTAATATCCAAAACTCAACTCAAAAATAAAAAATCTCACCAAATTAATAACTTAAAAAAATATATTCAATGAGTATGTAAACTTTTATAATTAAATTATGATATAAATATTAATTTGAAGAAATTTTGGTTTTCAATGTACTACTGTGTAGTATGACTTTAAATTAATTATTTTAAAATAATAATTTTATCATACATTTATAATGGAATGATAATATAACTGTTTTATATTATTAACATATTTAAATTAAATTCATTACAAAGGAGAAGGAAAATCATGAAACGAGAAACTTAAGTCCAGTTTGAGATATATTTTAGTCTTTAATGTTTTTAAAATTTTAAATATATAATTATTTTTTTAGTTTGTAGTTTTTTTTCCATTTTAAAAACTTGTTAATAAATCATAAAAATATATATGCACCTTTATATAAATTTGTGAAGAAAACATAATGGACAAAGGGAACAAAACAAAACAATTTTTAATTTCTTTTTTATGCATTTTGAAGGTTTGATTTGAAATCATCAACGAATCGAACTCAAAACAATATATAATTTCTTTTTTATGCATTTCACATTTCTTATATTTTCATTTATATATTAAACCATGTTATTATTTGTACACTTATATTAAAATTCAAAATTCAAAATTTAAAATTTAAAATTTTATTTTTAAAAAAGAAGTCACAAAATAATAAATATCCTCCTCTCATATACTTTTAAAATAATAAAATAAAATATAAATATAAAGATAAAATTAAAATAAAATAAAATAAAATAAAAGTTAATAGAAAAATTCCTTTTATATATAGGTATAGATAAAAGAAAAAAAAAATAAATCTGTAAAATAATATAATAAAATATTTCTATAAGAATAAAATATAAAATAAAAATAAAAATTAATATATAAAAAAATAAGAAAAAAAAAATATATACCGAAAACAATTAAAAAAGGGGAATCAGGTATATATAGAATATATAGATAAAAGAAAAAAGATATAGATTTGTAAAATAATAAAATAAAATATTTTTATAAGAATAAAATAGAAATAAAATAAAATAAGAAATATATATATATATATATATATATGAATCTATTAAAAAAAATCCCTTTATTGATATAGAAAAAATAAAAAGTCAAAATGACAAATATTCCGTTTCATATATTTTTAAAATAATAAAATAAAATATAAGTACAAAGATAAAATTAGAATAAAATAAAATGAAAACCCATGGTATAGATAAAAGAAAAAAGATATAAATCTGTAAAATAATAAAATAAATTATTTTTATAAGAATATAATAGAAATAAAATAAAATATTAATATATAAAGATAAAAAATAAAATAAAATATATATACGAGAAGCAAAAGAGGAATACCATATAGATTATTTCTTTTAATATTTTGTTGTCTAATCTTTGAATTCAATTTCAATATTAATTTTGTTTAAACAGTGACTGAGATTATAGTAAATATAAATATATAAATAGTGAATGGTTGTTATAGAAGCAGAGACAAGGGTTTTAGGTTTTAAAATTTAGAGGGTTTAAGGAAGTTTTAAGGAGAGCATAGCATCTGTTCTCTCTTTCCTTCTTCTTATTGTCGGTGTTTGTTTTATCTTGCGACACCATGTCCACACCTCCGAAGGAAGTTCCGAAGGAAGCTCCGAAGGAACAATCCGGTGCGAAAGCGCAGGATCTCCTCGCCGATCCGGCAGGTTCGGAGCCCCCCCAAGCAGAGGAAGAGGAAGAGGAAGAAGAAGGAGAGTGCGGGTTCTGCCTCTTCATGAAAGGGGGCGGCTGCCGCGACGCCTTCATCGGATGGGAGAAGTGCGTCCAAGAAGCCGAGACCAACGACGATGACCTCCTCGAGAAGTGCGCCCATGTCACCGCCGCCTTGAAGCAGTGTATGGACGCCCACTCCGACTACTACGAGCCCCTCCTCCGCGCTGAGAAGCTCGCCGAAGAACAGGCCATTGTTGAATTGGAAAAGGAAAACGTAAATTCCCAGCAAGACCAAAAGTAAGTTACAACTCATTTAACTTTAATACAGGTAAAAATGAAAAAGTTGATTTTAGCTTATGAAAGAGGTTTGATTCATTTTACCATTTTTTTTCTCTTATTAGTTTTTTTAGCCTGATTCTTAAACCTAAAGCAGGATTTCTGCTTTAACTCTTGTAGTTCTGTTGTATTTCCATTTCCATTTTGAAATAAATAAATAGTTTGGCTTTGGTTACCTAAAGAAGTTTTACATGCCACGACGAATGATCTCTAAGCTGCCAACAATGCTGATCATGGCTTGTCTATGCAAGGATAATTTGAAATTCAATATTGTCTGTAACCATGCAAACCTTAACAAGACATTCAGCACCTGTGTATGGTTTCAACAAATCATCAACTTCCACAAATAAAACTCACTAAAAAAGCAATCCATATTGTCTAATGAGAATGGTATATATACTATGAGAGTATGTTTAAGTGAATTTTTTCAATAGAAGAAAATAAGTAATTTAAGAAACTCTCTCATATTAGTTTCTCCAAATTCACTTTTTAAATTTGTTCATATAAAAGTTCAGCTATAAGTAACCCATGTAAGATATTATAATGTGTTTAAGATAAAGAGTTTTTTGTTTTGCTCAACTTTATCATAACTCAAACACATACTTAGATTCTTCACAGTAACATTGTATTATTAGCATTTCTCATTTCTACTTAATGTCGAACTCAAACACAAATTTGGATTCTTCACAGAAACATCATATTATTAGCATAGACCTATGTTTAAGTAACAATTAAATTTTTGTTTAACATAGTTTATACAAGCAGCGACAATTCAAACTACAATCTGAGTGTGTAGATTATTTTTTAGAAAGAAAAGCAGAAATTCAACATAAACATCTTGGAAAATATCCAAGTCGAATAAGTTTTTGTTCCCGTTGTTAAGTTCATACCATAGCTGCGAAATAGACACTTTTATGAGGGAGTAGGAGTTTGTCTCTGAGCCATCGGTTCTTGGAATCTATGCCAAGGTCCCAATATGTGGAGAAAATGGCTGTAGATATTGAGAATATCCAGGCCAGGTCCCAATAAATAGCAGCAGCAAGATGGAAAGAATCTTATCCACATCCGCAACGTAGGAGAGGATCGAAGTCTGGTCTTAGAAACACAACACAGCACAATATACAAAAGCAGTAACCAGAGAAAAATGGCTAGTGTCTTTCCTGCATGTTCAGGTTCTGCTTCTCTTTTTTCAAGGCACAAACTTCTTCCCCTTTGCAGCCAAGGGGTCTCCTCTACACCTAAAAACCCCACTCTCTGCCAAATGTGTAGCTTCTCTGGGAACTGAGATATCAGTGCCTCCAGCAGTTGACACTTTCTGGCTGTGGCTCAAGGAAGAGGGTGTTGTCTCTCGCTAAACACCAGTGAAGCCTGGTATGGGGCCAGAAGGCCTAGGATTGGTTGCACTCAAAAGACATTTCTAGGAATGAGGTTGTGTTACAGGTGCCCAAGAGGCTATGGATTAACCCTGATGCTGTGGCAGCTTCAGAGATTGGGAAAGTGTGTAGTGGATTGAAGCCTTGGTTGGCTGTTGCGTTGTTTCTGATAAGAGAGAGGTCAAATGATGATTCTCTTTGGAAGCACTACTTCAGTATTCTGCCCAAGGAAACTGGCTCTACTATATATTGGTGGGGTTCTTTTGGTTTGCTTGTTAAACATGCTTAATGGGGATTTTGGTTGTTTCCATGTGGTTGGTTGATTTAGTTAGTAAATTGGTTATTCCAGTGCAGGTCAGAGGAGGAGCTCTCAGAGCTACAAGGTTAGTTAGTTACTTGGTTGTGTCAATGTTTTAATGCAAAATAATGTAAATAAATGGTGAAAAGATTGTGCTTTGGAGTAGTTACCATTGGAAATGCTTGTTTTGTGCTGAGGTTTTCAGTACTACTGATTCAACTGATTCGTATAGGGACTCAACTTCTGAGCACAACACTGAGTGTGAAAGAGTATGTAAAGAGCGAATTTAGGAGACTGGAAGAAGAAATTATACTCCCTAATAGGAAGCTTTTCCCTTCTCCTATTACAATTGATGATTTTTTCTGGGCATTTGGAATTCTAAGATCAAGGGCAATTTCTCGCCTTTGCAATGAAAATCTAGTTGTGATTCCATTTGCTGACTTGGTAAGGTCCTTTTCATTTTCTCTCTTTCTGTCATGAGCAGAGAGATAAACATGAGCATATCAATTTAATTGTTTGGAGATCAAATGAAGAAAAATCTGTCATTTTAAGAGGATTAACTGTGAAATGAGTAGATATTACAGGAATACCAACTTTTACTCGTTTTGTGTCTGATATTGTATATTCCAAATTGAATTTGTGGATCAGATAAACCATAGTGCCAGTGTGACTACAGAAGATCATGCTTATGAAATTAAAGGAGCAGCAGGCCTTTTCTCCTGGGATTACCTATTTTCCCTAAGGAGCCCCCTTTCCCTCAAGGCTGAGGACCAGGTAAAGTACCCTTGCGTCTAATTTTTTTTCTTTTCTCATCTTTTAACCATGATGCAATTTTACCAAGAATTTATCGAAATTGATAGTTTTTAAGAAATTTACCTTATAATCGTTCCAAAATAACACGATTTTATTGTGAACAATTCAGAGAATTCGTGTGGAGAATCTGTGTTTGACTCACTATTTTGATTAATCTTAATCTAAGTTTTTTTTTTAATTTAAATGAAGTGGTATAACACTGACACGATCTCTAATATATAGTTTGATGCACAACAATTGTTTTATTGTAATTTGATTATAATAGTTATAAATAAATTATTATGGAGGTTAATGTAAATTGTTATAATGTTAACTTAAAACATGAATAAAAAAATAGAATTGTTATCAATTATTTCAAATAAAATGTTCCAAATTTTAATATGGTAGTTTGAATTTTTTTTATCTAAACACAATGTGAAGTGATATCAACATCTACTATTTCAATAATTGTTTTAATAAAAGCAAACAAACTTATTTATACATAATGTGTAAAGGGTGCATGACTTATATATAAACAATCGGAGTCATGTCTTTTGTGTAAACTTCATCTAAAATAAAAAGAAAACAAATGAATCAAACTCGTGTAACACAACTTTTCCTCCTAGTGACACAAATCTAAGGTCATATCCTACTTGCACAACTTCTTCACAATGAGGTTTCGTGGCATGATTTACCCATATGAATAAATTTTCTAAAAATAGCCAATTTTGGTAATTTCTTTGTAAAATTGCATCATTTTCGTTAAAAAAACCTATTATATACTTTCATAATAAATGTATCAATGTCCATGTAAGGAGTTTTAGCCGATAGGGGCAAGATAGTATCTAAGAAGCTTATATATGAACTATCAAGCCAGCTCTTATTAGTAAAAAGGAAAAAGAAGTGTGTTTCGAACCAGGACATGTTTGAGCAAACTTTTCCGTAAGAATTTTCAAAGAGAAAAAGAAATAAGAAGAAAATGAAATGTACTTCTCCATAACTTAAAATTTGCTTATGCATGAACAAATTGTAAAACTTCTCTCATCAGTTTCTCTACATCTTTAATGTTTTACTTGTTGCTTAAGCTAATAATCTGTCGAAGAATTTCATGTCATTTTTTCTTTTTATTCTGTACAAGTCCTTGAGGAGAACTCTGTCAATGATGTATTTGGAAGAAGGATCCGTGCAATTGGTGACATAAAATGCAATGGAATATACTTACACATAACAATGGAAGGAACTTTTTACTGTAGGTGTTTATCCAATATGATTTGAATAAAAGCAATGTCAAGCTGGCTCTGGACTACGGTTTCATTGAACCAAATTCAGACCGGAATGCATATACCTTGACACTGCAGATATCTGAATCAGACCCCTTTTTTGGTGACAAACTGGACATTGCTGAGTCCAATGGTTTTGGTGAGACAGCATACTTTGACATCTTCTACAACCTTCCACTTCCACCAGGGCTGCTTCCATATCTGAGACTAGTAGCTCTAGGTGGCACTGATGCTTTCCTTTAGGTGTCAATATTTAGAAATTCCATTTGGGGTCATCTTGAATTGCCTGTGAGCCGTGACAATGAAGAGCTAATATGCAGAGTGATTAGAGAGACCTGCAAAACTGCCCTTGCTGCTTATCATACAACCATTGAAGAGGTATGATTTGTATATATTACTTTAGGGGAGGAAAACCATGCACATTAAAACATTGCCCTCTTGTTTATAGGTATAAAGTATCTCTATATCCCATTTATAGGACACCTTATACTGGATAAGGTATCATTATATCCTTATCACGGACACTTCTCGAGGAACCACATGACATCTTACAATGCACATTCACAGTGTGTGTGGAAGAGAGGAGAAAAAATATGGACTATAAAGCATTTTCATTTGTTTGATGGGAAAGAATGTGGAAAGCAAAGGAACAAAAAAAACCGTCTTTTAGAAAGAAAATTTTAAAATTTTCTTTACTTCCATATTCTCTCCAATTCATATTCATTTATTTTTCTCAAACCACTTTCTTTCCTCCCAATCGAAAGGAACCTAAATTGTGACAATTTTGATGCTGATTGAGCTCTACAAATAACTAACAAAGCACGTGAATGGCAGGATCAAAAGTTGAAAGCAGCAAAGCTAGATTCAAGACTTGCTATAGCAGTGGGAATTAGAGAAGGGGAGAAGCAGCTCCTGCAGCAAATTGACGAGATCTTTAAGGAGAAAGAATTGGAATTGGCCGAGTTAGAATATTATCAAGAAAGGAGGCTCAAGGACCTTGGACTTTGCGGGGAAAATGGTGATAAAAGATGAGGCAACCAAGATGTTCATGGTCGTGGGACAACTATCTATGTTATTAATATCCAAAACAAAACGTGCAAGTGAACAGAAAACTGCCTTAAGTGAGTAGATACAAACATATCACAATTAATATATATATATATATATATATATATATAGATTTATTTTATAAAATAAGTTAAAATGGAAACAGATAAAGGCTAGAAGTTGAGTTTTATGTAAGGTTAATGTGCACATTAGTTTCAACTTATAATGGTACAAGTAAACTATCTTACATGTGAAATTGGCTCTTCTAAAGTGAGAAATTCACTTAAGAGAGTACAATGAGATGCTATACCTGTCGGTTAGAAAATCAACAATTAAGATATCTTTAATCACAATCTTAATTGTTGGTGTCTCATTCAATGGCCTTAGATTCTTACTTTTTGTTGGGAAAATTAAAACTAATTCCCACGTGGAGATACAAAATGGATACTTGTGATAACAATAAGCACACAAAAGAAAATAGAGCAAAATAGAATAATAAAAGGTATCTCCATTCATAGGTTCGAGATTCACATCTATGAATTGAAAGGTTTGAATGATTCATTATCTAATCTGTTATTAGAGTCAATAGGTCTTCAAATCTTTTATTTGAGAAAAAGGAAATCCTTATTATTGGATGACCAAAATACTTTTCAAAAATTGAAATTTTATTCAATAAGGATCAAGTAAAAAGAATTAAAAAGTGCTTCTTAAATTATTTTTCTCTATACAATTACGAAATATACATGATAATTAATAGAATGAAAGGAATGTTGTTATAAGAATAAAATGAAACAAATAAAATAAAATAAAACCTCCAGTTATAAAGAGGAATCGTATGTAGGTAGAGATTATAGAAAATATTCATATAATTTTTTTTTGAATAGGACAAACCTTATGCATTACTCCACAAAGAAAACTAGAAATCCACCCTATAACAAAAATATATTAGGCAAAATACTAAAAAATATACAAAATAATAATAAGGGAAAAAAATTGAATTATTATAAATTAAAATAAGGTAAGCATGTTAGTGATACGTGCACGTGAAATAGTGTCTCAGGGTTCAATGTCTTCCTCTTTCAATGTTATTCTAATTGAAGTTTCTCTGTGTTTGAAGATTGTGAATAAGTAATAATAAAAATGAATAAAAGATAGTGCCTCGGGATAGTAGGTAGGAAGTAACAGGTAGCAATTATCAGGTAACAATTTGCAGGTAGCAAGTAGTAGATAGGAGAGGTACCAGGTAACCGATAGCATGTAATAGGTAGCAGGTAACAGGTAGTAGGTAGCAGGCAACAGGTAGTAGGTAGTATGGAGCAGACATGTAACATGTAACAGGTAGCAAGTAGCAGGTAATAGGTAACAAGTAATAGGTATGAGGTAACATGTAATAAGGAACACGTAGCAAGTAACATGTAGTAGGTAGCATGTAGCAGTTGGCAGGTGACAGGTAACATGTAGTAGGTAACAGGTAGAATGTAGCAAGTAACAAGTAACATGTGGCATGTAACTAGTAGAGGTAATAGGTAGCATGTAGCAGGTAACAAGTAACACGTAACAAGTAGCAGGTAAAAGGTATCAAGTAGTAGGTAACAGGTAGCACGTAGCACGTAGTAGGTAGCAGGTAAAAAGTAACATATAACAGGTAGCAGGTAGCATAATAGGTAAAAGGTAACAAATAACAGGTAACATGTAGCAGGTAACATGTAGGACGTAGCAGGTAGGACGTAGGACGTAGGACGTAGGACGTAAGACGTAGGACGTAGGACGTAGGACGTAGTAGGTAGTAGGTAGTAGGTAGTAGGTAGTAGGTAGTAGGTAGCAGGTAGTAGGTAGTAAGTAAAAGGTAGCAGGTAGCAAAACATGTAACAAATATCAGGTAGCAGGTAAAAAGTATCAAGTAGTAAGTAACAGGTAGCAGAACATGTAACAGGTAGCAGGTAGCAGAACATGTAACAGGTAGCAGGTAGCGGAACATGTAACAGGTAGTAGGTAGCGGAACATGTAACAGGTAGCAGGTAGCAGGTAGCAGGTAGTAGAACATGTAAAATGTAACAGGTAAAATGTAACAGGTAACAGGTAACATATAGGAAGGTAACAGGTAACATATAGGAAGGTAACAGGGTAACAGGTAACATGTAGGAAGGTAACATGTAACAAGTACAAGGAACATGTAACAGGTAGGAAGGTAACAAGTAACAAGTAACAGGTAACATGTAGCAGATAACAGGTAGGAAGGTAACAAGTAGCAGATAACAGGTAGGAAGGTAACAAGTAGCAGGTAGCAATTTGCAGGTAGTAGGTAGTAGGTGGGAAGTAACAGGTAGCAATTATCAGGTAACAGTTTGCAAGTAACAGGTAGTTGATAAGAGAGGTACCAGGTAACAGATAACATGTAATAGGTAGCAGGTAACAGGTAGTAGGTAGCAGGCAACAGGTAGTAGGTAGTATGGAGCAGACATGTAACATGTAACAGGTAGCAAGTAGCAGGTAATAGGTAACAAGTAATAGGTATGAGGTAACATGTAATAAGGAACACGTAGCAAGTAACATGTAGTAGGTAGCATGTAGCAGTTGGCAGGTGGCAGGTAACATGTAGTAGGTAACAGGTAGAATGTAGCAAGTAGCAAGTAACATGTGGCATGTAACTAGTAGAGGTAATAGGTAGCATGTAGCAGGTAACAAGTAACACGTAACAAGTAGCAGGTAAAAGGTATCAAGTAGTAGGTAACAGGTAGCACGTAGCACGTAGTAGGTAGCAGGTAAAAAGTAACATATAACAGGTAGCAGGTAGCAGAATAGGTAAAAGGTAACAAATAACAGGTAACATGTAGCAGGTAACATGTAGGACGTAGCAGGTAGGACGTAGGACGTAGGACGTAGGACGTAGGACGTAGTAGGTAGTAGGTAGTAGGTAGTAGGTAGTAGGTAGTAGGTAGCAGGTAGTAGGTAGTAAGTAAAAGGTAGCAGGTAGCAAAACATGTAACAAATATCAGGTAGCAGGTAAAAAGTATCAAGTAGTAAGTAACAGGTAGCAGAACATGTAACAGGTAGCAGGTAGCAGAACATGTAACAGGTAGCAGGTAGCGGAACATGTAACAGGTAGTAGGTAGCGGAACATGTAACAGGTAGCAGGTAGCAGGTAGCAGGTAGTAGAACATGTAAAATGTAACAGGTAACAGGTAACATATAGGAAGGTAACAGGGTAACAGGTAACATGTAGGAAGGTAACATGTAACAAGTACAAGGAACATGTAACAGGTAGGAAGGTAACAAGTAACAAGTAACAGGTAACATGTAGCAGATAACAGGTAGGAAGGTAACAAGTAGCAGATAACAGGTAGGAAGGTAACAAGTAGCAGGTAGCAATTTGCAGGTAGTAGGTAGTAGGTGGGAAGTAACAGGTAGCAATTATCAGGTAACAGTTTGCAAGTAACAGGTAGTTGATAAGAGAGGTACCAGGTAACAGATAACATGTAATAGGTAGCAGTTAGCAAGTAGTATGTAGCAGACAACAGGTAGTAGGTAGTATGGAGCAGGCATGTAACAAGTAACATGTAACAGGTAGCAGGTAATAGGTAACAAGTAGTAGGTAGGAGATAACAGGTAATGAGAAACAAGTAGCAAGTAGCAGAGCAGGTAGCAGGGAGCAGGGAGCAGAGCAGGTAGCAGGTAGCAGGTAGCAGGTAGCAGGTAGCAGGTAGCAGGTAGCAGGTAGCAGGTAGCAGGTAGCAGGTAGCAGGTAGCAGGTAGCAGGTAGCAGGTAGCAGGTAGCAGGTAGCAGGTAGCAGGTAACATGTAACAGGTAGCAGGTAGCAGGTAACAGGTAGCAGGTAGCAGGTAGCAGGTAGCAGGTAAAAGGTAACATGTACTAAGTAGCAGGTAACAGGTACTAAGTAGCAAACAGGTAACAAGTAACAAGTAACAGGTAACAGGTAACAGGTAGAAGGTAACAGGCAGTAGGTAACAGGTAGTAGGTAACATGTAGTAGGTAGGAGATAACAGGTAATGAGGAGCAGGTAGCAGAGCAGGTAACAGGTAGCAGGTAACAGGTAACAAGTAACATGTACTAAGTAACAAGTAACATGTACTAAGTAACAGGTAACATGTACTAAGTAACAGGTAACATGTACTAAGTAGCAGGTAACAGGTAACAGGTAACATGTACTAAGTAACAGGTAACAAGTAACAGGTAACAGGTAACAGGTAACAGAGGTAGGTAGGTAAACAGGTAGGCAGGTAAACAGGTAGGCAGGTAAACAGGTAGGCAGGTAAACAGGTAAACAGGTAAACAGGTAAACAGGTAGGTAAGTAAACAGGTAGGCAGGTAAACAGGTAGGCAGGTAAACAGGTAAACAGGTAACAGGTAAGACATAACATAACAGGTAAAAGGTAAAAGATAAAAGGTAGCAGGTAGCAGATAATGGGTAAAAGGTAATAGATTAAAGGTAATGGGTAAAAGGTAATAGATAACTGGTAAAAGGTAATATGGGGGGATTGGACCAAAACTCATATAATATATGATACCAATGAAAATACTATCTATGAATAATAAAGCCTAAGTTAGCAAGCTTATTAGCACAAGTATTTCCTTCACGAAAATTGTGAGAAACCCTAAACCTAATTTTCTCGCAATAATTAAGACATGTGTTCCACCTATTACAAAGCATCCAAGGAACATTAGTCCTAGTAGTAAATGCAGCACAAACCAAGGCAAAATCGCATTTAAGCCATAAACTAATAAGACCCATCTTTTGAGTTTGTTCAATAGCATATATAACTCCATAAAATCAGCAAGCAAAGCAATTTGAACATGAAGGAAAATAGAGAAACCACCAATAAATCCCCCCATACTCCTACAAAAAATACCACCACAAGCAGTAAGACCAGGAGAACCCCTAATAGCAACATCAATGTTTATTTTAACCCAACTTGGAGAAGGAAACTCTCATTGAACAGGAAGAGGAGATAAAACTCTAATACTATGAGTAATATACCAAAAAGCTTAAGCACATTGAAATCAAACATATAATTTCACATAGAACTTTTAGACGAATTATCCATTAGACAAGTGAAATCTTAATAACCGAAATGGCCCTAGAAAATCAATTTTAACCTGAAATATAACATAATTTCTTATATGCCATATCATCCAAATAGAAAAAGTTATCACAAGTTTATTCAAATTAACCAAATGACTACCATCACTGGTAATAAAAGAAAGGAGATCATCCACATTAGAGAAATGAGAAATAAGGAAAATTTGCCGAACCCAACTCCAAATATACATAACATTAAGACATTTAAAAAAATAAATGGTGAATAGATTCCTCCTGCTCTTCACAAATACCTATACGGTGAATGTGCTGATCTGTAGGTAGTCATCCATAATTTTTTTTTTCAAAGAATATATATGAAGACCAAATGAGTTTACGAAATGATTGTATAGTAGAAACTATTTAGAATATAAAGTAGTTAGTGGCTAAATCCTTGGTAACTAATTATTATATACCATTTAAAAACTATTTTATAAATTTTTATTAATAATAAAAACTATTTTAGATATAATAATTTTTTAGTTTATAAAACTGTTTTTAATTTAATTGATATAGTAACTAATTATTTTAGTATTTAAAATTAGTTTTTATTTAATATTTTATATTAGTGTATATATATAGTAAAATTTGTAAACAAATTCAATAAAACTTATAACAATTTATATCATGGACGCAACTATAAAAATCAAAGTCTTAGTAATCTTATAAAAAAACAAAATACATATGAATTAAAAAGCATTAAGTTGCACTTTATAAGTTTTGTTAGAATTTCTAATTACTTAAAAATGACACTTGATCATAGATACTAGAATATTAATACCATCTCCAATATATTAAAGAAGTTTTATATGACACTATCATTCCCATCTTTTAACTTTTTTGTTTCCGTCCATTCATTAATAATCATTCCAAATAACCTAAAAAATTGTTCAAATTTAAAGAGATCAAACCATTTATTTACCTCTAAAAACATATTCGTTTAAGGTTTGTGTATAATGGGATAAATAACTTATTATAGTAATTTTATAACATATTAATAATTTCAAATTCCATTTAAATTTTTTTAAAAATTGGAACTTTTTTTTATCTGTATTTTTTTCAATCTCATCTTGATTAAAATGTCGTCGATTTTGTTAACTAAATTTAGATCAATGCATCATCAACTCACTTTTTATTTTTTAAATTCTAACTCATTTTTTGACAAATATTTGGCATAATTTGGGTTTTAGAAATTATTTTTTAAAGGATTCACGGTAGGAAAAAATTGTAAACATATTGGTAAAACATATGTATAAAGCCAAATATAATAAAAAGAAATAAACTAGAATAAATAAAAATTAAAAGAAAATATATATATTATTTATTTGATGAGAAAATCAAATAATATAACTAAGATCAAATGATGTGATCGAATAAGGAGCAAGTAAAACATTCATGTCTTCACTAGCATTCTCCAGAGAAGTGTGTTGTGGCACAATCTGCATTACAAACAAACCATTGAAGATACACATTTGTTGTATGTGCATATATAATATATGTATAATACTCACCTTATTTGGTTCTGAAAAGGAATTTTCTTCTTTCACGTTAGGTCCTGTGATCACTGTTTTGGTTGCCCCAGATGATTGCACCTTTGAATCCAGTCCAGTTACAGAAAATCTGAAGTTTTGTGGATCACTGCCAAAGTTCACCACCTTCACTCTCATGTACTTGTTCTTGTCTGTAGCATTTGTGTACTCAATTGCTGATGCAACAATGTAGTTGGAAGAGGTTTGAAGAGTTGAATCAAGCAAAGTGGCTCCGCTTGAAGTGGTGAAAAGATGTTGAAGCCAATAGCTAGGAGTTCCATAGCTTTCATGAGAGTTAAACACAATTGCATCCGGTGTCCACCTACACAGTAACTCAAAATTAAACACTATGAATCCATAGAAACAATACAACAATAATGTTGAAATGAAAAAGAATAAGAAAATCACTTTTTGTCGTTGGTGTTTACAAAGAGGGGTGCATAGCAAACCATGTGGACGACATCACTGTTTTGAAGAAGAAGAAGAAAACAATTCAGTTATGGCGAAGAAGAAAATGAGATAATTCATGAATGAAGAAAATGAGATGTGATCAACCTATTCTTTTCCAATCCAATGAGGAATGCAGCTTCGGCTATGGCAGCCAGAAGAGTTCCATTCCCAGCGTCTGATTGCCAAACAGCATACTCACTCACAAAAGCCTGCCAGCATAATCAAACTTCATCTTCTCTCACCATAACCATTTAATAATCACATCATTATAAATATAAATACTCAAATATATATTCAAACCTTTGGACCATATCGTGGTGCGTCATCGAATATGGTATGCTTAGAAAACATCTCGTTGGCGTGTGAATAAATCTAAAAAAGGTATGCAAAAACATTAACAAAGGGTTGTTGTGGATAATTATTGTTACAAAATAGAAGTTGAAGAAAAGTTACATGAAAATCGTAGAAATCTGCTGGATGGTCCAAGGGTTTTTGAGAGGCATCGCAGTTTGAGATGATCTGGATATCTGGATAAGCGTGCTTGATGGCATCATAAAATTTAAGGTAGTTTCCTGTGTAGTAATAAAACCAACAGTTTCGTGTTCATGTTTGGTAAAAAGAGACATCAAAGAGGGAAAGAAAAGAAAAGAAAAGAAAAGCTCATGTAAATACCACGATACTTAGACATGGCGCACTCTTCGTTTCCAATGGCAACAATTCTCAAATCGAATGGCTCGGGATGTCCCATGGAAGCCCTGAGAGATCCCCATTTTGATCTTGCTGAACCTTTTGCAAACTCAAGTCCATCTAGTGCTTCCTGTTTCAAAAACCAGTAACTTCCTATTTACAACTACAAATCTCAAATTTTGCTAAAGATAAAGTGAAGCAACTCTCACTTGAATAAAAGGTGCTATAAGAGGTGTATCCACTTCATCGTTCAGGCTCAGACCTATAAACCAAATATTTGATGAAGTAAGAAATCAGAGTGAAAAACTAAATGATAATTTTAGTTAACGAAATGTACCATTGTTAAACACCCAGATTGGCAATGCACCGATATCCTCAGAAAACTGAAAGGAAGGAGAAAGATGATAAGTCTTTGGATTGATAATAAGAAGAAGAAAGAAGAAAAAGAGAAGAAAGAAGGTGTACTTGGAGGCCCTCGAAATAACCAAAACCATCATCAGTCCAATAATCCCAAACGTCTCCATAGTGTCCTGGTCTCTCCTCCCATGCTCCAACACTGTCTTTCCATCTGAATGCGTTTCTCATGTAACCTCCTTCCACAAAACACCCACCTGGGAATCTGAAAAATCTAGGTTTAAGATCGGCCACCATCTGAGCAAGGTCCTTTCGTAAACCATGACCCTGTGGAAACACAATACTAACACAGTCACAACAAAAGATTGCATTGCATGCATGACCATGTCATCTTCTCTTCATAATCTAACACGTGATGCATGCACCATGCATACTTACCTTGTATGTGTCTAAGGGCATGGCTGAAACTTGGTCTAACCATAACACTCCTTTCTTGGTGGTTGTTATTTGAAGACTTGCATTGTGGTCTGTGGCCTTTGCTTCAAGCACACTCTCCATTCTTCTCCACTCTGTAACATTCTGATCAGAAGACCTACCACCATTTCACCAATACACAACTCAGCACAGCACAGTGTAAAATAAATAATTGTAGTTTATAAGGATAATCGTGCATATCATAAATGCATACCTAATGTTGTTTGATGCCAACGTTTCGTTATCAGATCCAATAAATGAGACGTCAAGATCAATCCAACCACTTGCTTTGACAAAGAACACTACTTTATACTTGTGTGCTTTCTCAATATTCTGATGAAAAACATTAAACAAACATTAAAAAAAAAGGGTTGTTGAGGTGAAAGTTGGCACGACTTCTTCACGTTCTCACAACTTCACAAATAGTTTTATCAAAAAGCCTTAAAAAAAGAAAGAAAAAGCACTGACCATGCCCCAAAAACCAGGGTTGGAGATACCAACAGCCCCAGGTGGACAAAATTTGGGTCCATCACAGAGAACATTGATACGCACTGCAACTTTGTTTCGATCAAAGCAAGAGCTACGATCGGTTGAAACCTCTATGCTTGAATCATCTCCAACTACTGTCCATGGAAATATAGTTGAGGGAACACTTTGCCCTCCAGCTTCGAAACCTCTGTTGCTCACAAGCTCACCCCACAGTCCCCCAGCACCTGCATGGTTGATTTCCTGCCAAACATTCCAACACAATTCAATCAAACCTTCTTCATACACTCTAACAATTCACATTGTTTACGAATGAATCTAAACAAAACTCAATCACCTCAAAAAATGCTCCGAAGAAGGTATCTGGAATTTTTCTTCCTTTGGAAGCATCTATATGCAAGGTTGATGTTTCATCAGCATAACAGTAAACAGTGAAGAATGTCAAGTAAACCAGAAAGATCTTCAGAGACATCATTTTTTTTTTTTTTTTTCTGTTTTCGTGCCCACTTTTCTTATCTGGTTGCTTCTTCTTCCATAACTATATTTATAGGAAAACAAGTACGATTCAGTTTCTGATTTTAATACTTCTAGTATTATTCATGTGTTATAAATTATATTTGTAAAGATTTAGTAGTTGCTAAGCACCTCTCATTATATATATATATGATATTTTTTTTTATAATTGATATTTTTTATAGAAATCGGAAAAGAGTATGTATTAATTTTAAAAAAAAACATATTATCTTAACATGTGTATTATTTACAATTTTATCCTAAATGGAAATTAAACCAACATCAATAATGTGTTGAGTCATCTATTGGATATTTCCAATTGGATATTGGAGGATTTTGGCCAACTAAAGCTGCCAGCATTTTTTTTATATAAAATAAATTTTAATAGAAAAAAATTGGAAAGATTGAAATTTGAATTATATATGTTTAATAAATAAAATAATGATTTTTTTTAGTTTGAAAAGGCTAATAATTATTACTATATAAATAATTTTGTTTTAAATATACGTGTAAAAAAATGTTTTAAATTAATCTCCGTTGAAATAACCTACTTGATTTCTGATTCAAATTAAGTACGGAATTTTTTAGTTTTTTTTTAAACATTTCTAGTATTATTCATATGTGATAAAATAAAATTTTATTTTAAAGTTGAGAGATTTAAAGTTTAAATTCTTTAAATCTTTTTTTCTTATGTTTAATAAATAAAATAATGCTTTTTAGTTTGGAAGAGGTTACCATATAAAAAATTATGTTTTAAATATGTGTAAACATTCAAAATTTGAAATTAATCTCTGTTAATACAATATTAGAAAATTTTAGATATTTTAAAATTAAAAAATGATAAAATTAAATATTTATAAATTAAGTCATCAGCTAATTATCATTAAAATATATTAGGTTACTCTGTATTTTTAAAAGAATAAGTAAAAAGTTATAATAATGAATAAATAAATAAATAATTAATTAAAATAATGATGAAATAATTAATATATGAATTTTTTAGAGAATGATTGTAATTTTGTTCTTAGCTTCATATTAATTATATGATTTTTCTCTTATGTGACAGCAGAGTTGGTAGGAATAAAATTGATTTGAAGACAGCTTGTAAGGGCCGTCTACAGTTGGTCTCATATCTACACAAATATATGATGCATAGTGCAGCTTTAAATATCAGTGAACGTGAACAACCATTAATTCATCTTTTCAATTCTGTTTGTGACTTTCGGTTTGTTAGTAGGTACTTGAGTTTTGATTATTGTATAAAGATTTGGATATTATAGAAGTGTTTTCTTTAATTTATTTATTTTTATTGATAAAAATAAAAGAAATAAAAAATTAATTATATAAATATTGATAATGTTAATGATTTGTAGACAGAGTGTTCAACGTTCAGTAATTGGAGTTTAGGGTGTGAGTATGTCAGTTCGGCTATTGGACTTATGAAGAGGGTCATAAGTTTGGTCTAGTTACCTGAGATCGTTGGAAAATAATTAAAGTAATATTTTATGTTAGTTTAGGGTTATTAGTGAATTATATTTTTTAACATAAAGTGGTATTGTTGCACGTGACGACTAGGTCACATAAACACGTTTGACCTAAGTGTGCATTTTAGGGCACGAGATAGAACAAGTTGCATGCATTGTGAATAGACAACGTTGCACCATAAGTAAGAGCGCCCACGTGAACAAAATGTTTTCCTTAACGCCTAGAGATAAGTGGTGCCCCGTAGTAGGTAGTTTTTCTGTTGTTATTTTATGCTTTCAATTGATATAAGATTCTCATGAGAGAAAGTTGTTACAAGAGTATTTTTGAGTGCTAGACTAAAGTTACATACTACTTTTGTTTTATGCTCTTATCGGTCATAATGTGATCAACAGTGCAATTCAGGAGACGAATGACAGATTTCCAAAAGAGACATGTTAGAAGCGGAGCTCCACCCAGGTTAACCGGCGAGAACAATTATATATTATAAAATTAGACTTTTTTTGAATGATTATAAATTAATTTTTTGTTTTTTAAATAGTAATAAATATGAAATATGTACTTTAGTATTATTTTTCTTCTTCTTTATTTTTTTATTTGATTTTTTTTTATTGTGATTAAAACTGAAATTTTAGTTTTTTAGGCAATCGTAATAGTTTTAGAAGTTCACAGTTTTCTTTCTCAAACTAGTGTAATTTTAATTTGAATTTCTGGAAATTGGCTGATGTTTTTATAATTTTATAATTGTGTAAATTGCATACCTAAAATATGATTTAACTTTAAAGAATTTGTCAATCACCTATACCCATTTTGTAAAACAAACATTATATTTAAGACGTACTATAATTAAAAGTAAGATTAAAATAACTTATAAATTTTTTTATATGAAAAATACAATTTTAATTAGAAACTTGTACATTTTAAATACATTTTTTTAAAAATAAATTAATGTATAGATCCTATATTAAAGCTTTTATATATATATATATATATATAATCTGCATATTATAAAAATATTTTAAATATAATTTTTGTTTTTTTTGTTAGTTGTTAATACATTTAAATGATTTATGGAATGATTTTAAATTGTTAAATTAATTATGTAATAGTTTTATACTATAAAAGAATATAACTAAAGTATTTTAATAAAAATATCAAACTAAATTTAATGTATAGGATAACAAATTAAATTGGTAAAACTCTAAATCCGAGACGTTAAAAAAATATTTAAAACTTTAATCGAAAAGTTAAAAGTGAGAATGTTAATGTAAAACTTTAATTATCAGTAATTTTAATAAAAACTTTAACTAGAAACCTTAACCGAAAATTTTAAATTGAAAATTATATATCCAAAATAATGAACCGAGAAACTCTAAAACTATAATGCTTACAACTAAAATCTATAATTATTTGACTAATGAATGGAATAATACTCTAAATTTTTTGAAATATATTGAAAATGTTATGAAAAATTGTTTAATATGTAAAAAATATTATTTTTATTTATTTAGATTAATTTATTATAATTATATGCATATAATTTACTCAAATTAGTTTCAATTAACACATAAGAAAAGATTGTGATTTTAATTCAAGAAATTGTCTTATAGAAAGCAAAAAAAATAAAATAGTAAGAGTTTAAATTCTACAACATGGACAATTTGCTCTATTGTGATTTTTATTTCTACAATAAGAGTATTTGTTAAGTTTATCAATTTCATTATGCATACGATTAGTTGTTGGTCGAACTAATTTCTTACCGCGCATGTGAAAGTCTAGGATGAAATTCGATCCCATATAAGTAGACCAATAATCTTGATTTCGAACTAGATGAAATTGAACTTCATAAGCCTTGAAAATATATTGCAGATTGTATATAGGATCAACGAATGTTGTTAGTTGTAAATTACATGTTGAACAAAAAATGATAACATGAGCACATGGAAGGCAGAGAGTTTGAAACTCCCCACAATCACACACCACAAACTCTAAATTTTCTCTATTGTACCTTTGGACATGACACATAGCAGACTGTTGTTCATTTTTTGGTAAAAAGGAAGTAATATCTTTCGAATATTGATGGGAAGCTCGTAACATGCTCTGTGTCTTTGTTCCTCGTTCAATAAACCAATATTTGGTTCTTTCAAAAGTTGTCTTCGCAAAAACACAGATGGATAATGATCATGTTCCCTTTAATACAGAGTTCATGCACTCAACTAAATTTGTTGTCTTGTGGCCATACCACTTGCCTCCATCGTATGCTTGTGTCCATTTTTCAAAAGGTATTTGTTTTATCCAAGCAAAAACTTGCTGAAATTGTGATATTAGAAATTGACAACTTTGCCCGAAGAGTTGGTTGTTTCATTTTGTAATCTGTGAGAATGTAAAAGTGAAATGATTTAAAGTCATTGTGTTACAACAAGACTGATCAATAGAAACCAATTAAATTAAAATAGATACCCTTTTTTTTATCAATTTTCTCTTCAACTCGGCCTTCTGGATGCCCTTAGAACTACCTCCGATGTAAAAGAGATTCAAATTAGTATTGTTATTATAAAGTGCATGGAAGGAGTGTGAATACTAGTTCTTAGAGAAAAAAAATTAGTACAAACTTTAAAGTATTACCTTATGAATATCAATGTATAAGACAAGTTGTGCTCCAATCAAAACTTCCCACAAATACTTGTTTGATGAATCTAAAAGTAACTTTGATGATTTCAAAAATTGTTGTGTTTCATTGGTTGGTTGAAACAAATATATATAACATAGTTACTTTAAGTTTTAAATTATTAAAAGCATTCCAACAACTTTCTCAAGACATTGAACTTCTCTAATGATACATATTACAACGCATAGCTGATAAGTGCCAATGTGTAGTTTTTATGATTGAGAAAATTGAACACTTTGGAACTTAATTGTTGCTTAATGTAAGAAAATTACCCTAATATGAGAATTATTGAATCTGATTATATATTTTTTGAACCAAGAAACAAATGAAGAAATTTAATCTCAATTTTTGTGTAAATTGAAGATGAATATGAAGCATTGAAAGAATGTATTCAAGTTGGCATTGAAAGAAAAAAAAAGTAAAAACTTAATTGGATCACAAGAAGATTTAGCTCAAGTTAGAGGATTTAGCTCAAGCTAAAACTGTCCAGAGTTGATTAAAGGTGCAGACTGATCTAGCTCAGGCTAGAATCGCTAGCTCAAGCTAAAAATGCACCGAAAGATCTAGCTTAAGCTAAAACGGGCTAGCTTGAGCTAAAGTTAATTATATAAATTCTGAATCATAACTCAAAACCAGCGGTGGAAAAAGATTGGGTTTTTATAGAGAGAGACTAGTGAGAGAAAGGGAAGAAACCTCTCTTCTTAGGAGAAGAACTTGCTCAGATCAGCCCTTCTTATGCAATCCAGATCAAGAATGAAGATTGGAGGAGCTGTCATGAGTGGCTAAGTTCTTTCTAACTTGGGATTGAATGTAATTTACCTTGATCATATGTATTCTTGGTGATATATATATATATATACATATATAAAATTCTCTTTTCTACTTGTTCTTGGTATTTTCGTTTTATGCTTATTGCTTGATTCTGTCTGATCAATAGAGTCTTGATTTTGATCCTTAAATTTAACTAGAAAGTACCTTTAAGGATCTGAAATAGACGAAAATACTTGATAACTTGTAATGCTAGGAATAGATTCCAGGTTATTGATTGCATTATAATTTTGTTCCTAAAGTTGGATGATTTGTTAAATATCTGAGGAATCAGTGTTTGAGAAATTATCTTATGAATTTCATCTGTGAGGAATCAAGATGAATGACTTTAAATTAAGCATCAAGAATAAGTAGTTTTGAGTATTATGTATTATTTTATTCCAAAATACAAATGATTGAGATAAACGCAATTCAATCCCAAGTATCTTTCTCTATATTTGATAAGTTGGTTTTGTTACGTCCTGAATCAAACCCTAACTCTCCGAGTTATTTGTGAAATCTTTAATTTGGTTATGAACAAAGTCTCAAAATTATTTTCTATACTCAATGAGTTTTATAACAGAACATCTTAATTAGAATTGTTCTCTGTGGGTTCGACATTCGTACTTTAAAGAGTACTATATTACAGTTGATTCGGTACACTTGTCGAGAAATATCAACAATAACATACGTGCTACAAGTTGTCATACATTATAGATGATAGGTACTTGTAAGTTTATCAAATTAAATAACAATATAGTGAAACATGTACATGTAATGTAGTCATTCACTCTTGCAAAGTAGTGTTCCTTTGACCAAAACATTGCGCTTTGGAAGTGTATTGTTTACAAGTTGAATAAGATGACATTTGCTTTTCTAACCAATACAAATCAAACACAATATGTCTTTCATGTCACACTTATATTTGGATCATACGATACACAAGATGCCCAATTGAAATGATGGATGATTAATTAATGTTGCTTTGAATTTAAAGATTACAACTTGCACTTTCATTCACGGTTCAATGTGATTTGCATATGACAATTCATTGTGCCTTGAGTCAATGTGAATCTCGTACACCCAAGGACGATTTTTCATTTGTAGAACTCGTATTATTTAAGAAGAAGTTTATCTCACAAACTCGTGCACACTACAAGAAAACTAAGAAATAGCTTCCAAAATCTTGCGTCGGCCAGTAGCGGACTCTACTCTCGTCGGCCAAAATGGGTAAAAGCCCACGCAAAAATGAAAAATTAGCTTCCAAATTTTTGCATGGGCCACTTGCAGACACTAGTCTCGTCGGCCAAAATGGCTAAAAGCCGACGCAAGAATGAGCTTGGACGCAAAAGTGACGCACAAATGGATTTAATTATTTTTTTTAAGAGAAAATCAATTTGCGTCGGCCGCGGCCCACGCATATGCGTGGGCTTTGCGTCGGCCACAAAGCCCACGCATATGTGTCCGCAATGGCCCACGCATTTTTAGGATTTTAAAATTTAAATTTATTTAATTTATAATAAATATTTTAATATTTAATTCTTTATTATATTTATTTTAAAATTATTTCTTTAATATTATAATAAATTATAAAATTTATCAATTTTTTATATAAATTAGTTAAATTAAATTTATTAAATTAAATTAATTGAGTAAAAGAAAATATATATTTAAATTATTTAAATGTTATATAAAATATTTTATTATTTTAAAAGTTATTTATTTTAAATTTATTTTATTTATATATTGTTATAACTATTTTATTTTTGAAATTATGATATAAGTTAGTTAAATTACATTTATTAAATTGATGAAGTGTTTAATTTTAAAATTATTTAAAAGAAGTTATCTTAAAAAGTTTATAAAGATTTGAAAACATATAGAAAAATAATAATTAATTAAAAAATAGTAAAAAAAATAAAAAATAAAATGCGCTAAATTTTGTAAATATTATATAAAATATACATAAATTCAAGATGAAGTAATTAATTAATGCAAATGGTAATGGATGTATTTAAAAATAGAGAATAAATTTGATCTAAAAATGTTTCTCATAAATGAATCATAAGATCATCTTAATGAATTAGCGAAAATGTATATGATACAAACATATTAAGATTAAGTGCGTGAGTAAGTAACTTATTCTTAATTGTTAGATTGATACAATATTCAAAGTGTTCCAAAGTTGACTACATGCTCTATAAATGTCATTGTTATAGTTACTTAGTATGATTTCGAAAAGAAATTAATGTTTTCCAACTGAAGCACATAATAATGTAGTAAGTAACGAGATGATAGATATGCAATATTCCTTATAAGTGTGTTAATATACTTTCCCAATATACTAAATAATAGGTCTTTGACATAGTAAATTTAGTAGACTTAGTTTTTAATAAACGTAACATAAATAAGTAAGTTTCGATTGGGTGTGATATAGAATGAACTTAAAATCATGGAATAGAGTTCATGATTACATTTTGGATTATAAGTTATGTGCCATGGAAGGTTGGCCGAGACGAGTGGAATCATCACGGTCGGCCAACCCATACTACTGTTAACGCTGAAACTAAGATCAGTGAAGTTAATCTGTCATTAAGGATAAGGTAATACAACCCTAAGGGAGATCCACTCCACTAATCAGACCCAATAAGGTCAGCCCATTAAAATAATATACACAGCACACATTCAAAGAAGAAAGGTATGTCATTTATTACTGTTCACCTACCAGAATAATGATCACCCGCTTCACTGACTTAGTTTCAGAGTGCCTTCGCAGGTACCCCCCATCGGTGTTCGCCATAGACCGAGAGCCGAGGAAAGAAGCACGAAGATGAGAAAGACCCCAGTCAAGCACCCAACAATCTGCCCGACCGAGGGAAGAAGACGAAGACTTCAATAGTTGTTTAGGTCTCATCTCCCTAGCAGGAAGAAGTTAATAACCGTAGTCCATTGTCAAGGTAAGAGTTGAACTAAGAAGTGCATTGTAAAGGCTGAAAGAGAGTATCATAAGCAATTTGAGAAATATGAGTCATTTCGTGATAGTTATAAAAGTAACTTAAAATTATGGAATATAGTTGATTATTAGATTTTGGATTATAAGTTAGAAGGGATGATGAGAGTCTCATGAGCAATTTCAATAATAGGATTCATTGATATTTGTGGTAGTAGATGTTAAAGTCATTTATTATTGTATAAATTAAATTAAATATTTTTTATAAATTTAATATAAATTAAATAATATTTTTTTACAATTTAAATTAATTTTATGTTGTAGAAATTAAATTAAATTATTTTATATAAATTAAAGTAAATATTTATTGTATAAATTAAATTAAATATTTTTGTGTAAATTTAATTAATTTTTGTATTGTATAAATTAAATTAAATTGTTTTTTATAAATTAATAAAAGTTTTTGTTATATAATGAAATTAATTTTTTTTATATTAAATTTAAATATTTTTATATAAAAAATGTTTTAATTGATTTGGGGTATATAGAAATTTTTTGGGGTTCCCGGTTTTTCAAAACCCCCAAATCTTTGAAAACCTAATTTCCCAATTTCCGGCGCGAGCTTCCTTCACGTTCAGCTTCCTCTTCGAGCTTCCCCTTCGCGTCCAGCTTCCTCTGCACGAGCTTCCACCGCATTGAGCTTCCTCTGCGTCAAGTTCTCCCTCCGCGTCGAGCTTCCTCCGTGCGTGCAACTCTCCTTCCGTTTCCTTCTCTACCTCCGGTCAAGCTCTGCCTCCTCCTCAGGTTCACATTTTACTAATTTTTTATTTGGATATTGAGTTTTGGTTGCTGGTTTGGATTATTGCTGGTTTGGATTATTGTTGGTTTCTGGTCTGATTATTGCTGGTTTGGATTATTGTGATGTCGCGCGTTTATAAGAGCCTCGTGGGTCACGGATTATTATGATGTCGCGCGTTTATAAGAGCCTTCGCAGTTTCTTAAAGATGTTAAATTTCGTCTTTCCGATTTTGAATTTGGATTCATCCACTTTTGTTGTATTGAAAAATGGTTGTAAATAATTCTATTCTTAAGCCACTGGATAAAATTATTAAACGAATCCCGTCAATGAAACTTAATTATTCTACCAAATAGTTTTTGTCTTCACTTCTCTTTTTCCTTATAATAATTGATAGTGCAGTGTTTAATAAAATAGACAAATACCATCTCGTTTTTGTCTTCACAATTGGATATTTGTGTACAGATACATGATTGCTTGTTTAGGGTCTTTTATTTTGTGTTTCTTTACAACAAAACTTGATCATTCATACACTTTTGCATACGCCTATTTGAAGTAATTTCTTATCAAAATTAGTGAATGTTTCATCTAAGTTGAGAACTTTATTTATAATTTAAATCAAACTGTTTTGTAAAATTGAGTTTCGAAAACTATTTTTCTTCAATCTACGGGTTGTTACCCAAATCATTTTACTTATACATGAATTATTAGAATAGTAGAAATTTGATTTTCAGCCTTATGATATGTTAGCATCTGCTCATCAACCCATTTATGATGGAGCAACTGAGTCTAAATTGTCAATAGCCATAAGGCTTTTGGGTGCTAGAAGCAATTGGCACACAAGTGAAAAATGTTTAGATTATTTCATTGAAATGTTACTTGATGTAGCTCCAACAGAGAATTGCATACCCAAGACTTATTATGAAGCAAAAAAAGTTGTCTCTACTCTTGGCTTGAAGGTTATCAAGATTGATTGTTGTGAGGCTGGATGCATGTTGTATTACAAGGACGACATCGAATTAAATGAGTGCAAATTTTGTGGTCTTCCCAGGTACCTTCCTCCAAAGGGTCAGAACAAAACATACAAAAGAGTGCCGATAAAAAGAATGTTTTATTTGCCTATCATACCACGATTACAAAGACTATATACGTCAATGGAGTCAGCACGGAAAATGCGATGACATTATGAAAACAGAACTAATGATGATGTTTTGCGACATCCATCTGATGGGAAAAGTTGGAAACACTTTGATAGTGTATATCCTGAATTTGCAGCTGAACCCCGTAATGTAAGGTTGGGATTGTGTTCGGAGGGATTCACTCCTTATATCCAAGCTTCAGCATCACCATATTCTTGTTGGCCGGTATTTGTGACTCCTTATAACCTACCCCCTGAAATGTGTATGATGAAGCCGTACATGTTTCTAAGTTGTCTTGTACCTGGTCCTACCAACCCAACAAAAAAAATAGATGTATACTTGCAACCATTAATTGATGACCTCCAAAAATTGTGGAGTGAGGGTGTTTTCACTTATGACATATCATCAAAAGAAAATTTTGTCATGCGAGCTTGTTTGATGTGGACAATTAATGATTTTCCAGCATATGCGATGTTGTCTGGGTGGGGGACTAAAGGGAAATTAGCATGTCCTTATTGTATGGAGGACACAAAAGCCTTCACCCTTAAGCATGGTGGTAAAAGTTCTTGGTTTGATTGTCATCGACGGTTTTTGCCAACCAATCATCCTTTCAGGAGAAGTCAAAGGAGATTTCTTAAAAATCGAGTTGAAATAGATGGCCCACCTTATGCCTTAAATGGAAATGAATTATGGGAGATTCTTCGTGAGTTTCCAAAAGTGACAGATAGTCCATTTGAATCTTTGTTTGGGAATGGACAATATCATAATTGGAACAAAAGGGCAATATTTTGGGATCTGCCATATTGGAAGGACAATTTGTTAAGGCACAACCTTGATGTTATGCACATAGAAAAAAACTTTTTTGATAATGTCTTCAACACTGTATTGGACGTTAAGAACAAAACAAAAGATAATCACAAGGCAAGAATGGATGTTGCTGAATTGTGTGTTCGTGGAGACTTGGAGTTGGTTCAATTACAAAATGGAAAGTTAGCAAAGCCAAAGGCCAACTACACATTCTCAAAGAAAGATGCTAAGTCAATTTACAAATGGATCACAGAGTTGAAGATGCCAGATGGTTATGCCTCCAACATTGGAAGGTGTGCAAACGAAGAGAAGGGAAGTATGCATGGCATGAAAAGTCATGACTGTCACGTTTTCATGGAGTGTTTACTCCCAATATGTTTTCGGTCATTGCCAGAGTTTGTGTGGAGTGCCCTTGCTGAATTAAGTCGATTCTTTAAAGATCTATGTTCTAATACATTGAGGATGAATGATCTTGTCAGAATGAAAGAAAACATACCAATCATCTTATGTAAGTTAGAACGAATATTTCCACCAGCTTTCTTTGATTCAATGGAACACCTTGTCGTTCATCTTCCTATGGAAGCAATACTTGGTGGTCCTGTTCAGTATCGTTGGATGTATCCCTTTGAAAGGTAAAGATTATGTTAATTATTTTAATGTTTAAGAACATGTGCAACTTATAATAATTACTACTTTGCTTTAGGATGATGGGAGATGCAAAGAAATCAGTGGGTAATTTGGCACGAGTAGAAGGATCAATATGTGCATTCTACCTACATCGTGAGATAACATATTTTTGCTCTCATTATTTCAAACGTGTCAGCTTGTCAAATAGAAGTTTGAGAAATGATCCTCGAACATTTATAAATGAGGAAGACCCGCACACATTGTTGATTTTGAATAAATGTGGACGCCCTAGTGGTTCTACCAAGAACTATTGGTTAAGTGATAAAGAACATCGTTCTGCCCATGTTCATGTCCTCATCAATTGCGATGAGGTCAAACCATTTCTTGAGTAAGTTTAATTGTACATGATTTGAATTAAATTATTGTAGGTTGTGTAATTCGCTAACTAATTGTAATCAATATTTAAAGATTGTTCTTACAAGTGTACTCAATCAATGACGAAGATGCTTCGACAGTTATACATGCTAATTTTCCCGAATGGTTCAAGAGCTACGTAAGTGTAACCTAAACCCATATGTGTTTCTTATTAAATCACACTTTCATAAATAAATGTCATGTTTTCTTATGACTAAAACATAGGTTCACGATGAAAGGAATGTAATAAACCCAAACTTGAAGGGACTTTCTTGGGGACCTAATTCAAAGACAACATCATGGAACATCTACTTCGTTAATGGATATAAATTTCATACAAAGGCATGGGCTGATGGTAAGAAAACAACAAATAGTGGGTTGTATGTTAAAGGTGCCACTGGCGGAGGAGAAGATGACTTTTATGGTACAATTCATCATATATATGAATTGGAGTATGTTGCTCTCAATAAGAAGGTCCCACTTTTCTATTGTGAATGGTTTGATCCTACAATTAATGTTGGGACTAGATTTCATTCACAATATAATTTAGTTGAAATCAAGTTAAGTGGCAGATATGGACCCTATGATCCATTCATTCTTCCGCAAAAGGTCAAACAAGTTTATTATCTCACTTATCCAAACATATGTAAAAACCTTCGTGAGTGGTGTGTTCCAATTAAAACAAAACCTCGAGGATATGTGCAAGTTGACAACATCAATGATGAATTGCCGTATCAAGCTGAGGAGACGTCTAATGTGTTACCAGTTACAAGAATTTAACATTTACAATGTTTAGCTGACACATCTAATGTCGAACTACTTGATGACGATGATGAAGATGTTGACCTCTTAAATGAAGATTATTCAGAACATCACATACACATTGACGATTCAGATTTTGATAACAATGAAGACTAATGTATACTACTTGTAATCAATTATAAACATGTGATCATTACATATTTATACTAATATTATGAACGGATAATTTTTCAGGAAAAATGGTTAGGACTAGAGGGAGGGATGGTAGGATTGTTAGACGTGGGCAGCCGAGACGTGGAGTTTCTACATCGATGCACGGTGAGCTAGCTATAGACTTGGGAAACCTCCCTTATTCTGGTATTTTACCATCGTCTGATCCTGGTACTCCATATATTTCATCCCATTCCTCGACACCATCTTCTAGCCCGTCTTCCTCCATCCCCTCGTCCTCTGGGCATGGAGAATTTCGGCATGCTTATCCACACCCCACTATATCACCTCGTCCTCTTAGTATTCCAGTACCACCAGGACCATCATCCTCTGCTCCGACTTACCATCAGAGTGTCCCTGAACCACTCCACCAGACTCAGAGTTTTCCACTCCACCTTACCTCTGGTACATTTGTGCAGCCCACCCCTGGTACATTTGTGCAGACTACTCCTTATCCCATTGTCCACACCACATCTTCTTCATCTGTCCCGACTACTACTGGCTCTGTGCAAGGCCTCTCTGACCATGTTGACCATGGTGCCACTGCTGCTTCACAGCATAACCTCCCCCCTGAGGAGGTCCAGCGTGACCCTATTGGTAGGGTCATCATCCGACTTCTTGGTAGAGGGTAAGTCATTCTAAATGTACATTTAATTTTATCTTTATATTACTATGTTTGTAATTTTATTTGTTTGTATTTGTAGTTGGACACCAAATCATTTTGCTAGTGAGGCCATTGGACATTGCATTCGGTCTCAATTTAGAGGTCCATATCATCATTATGATGTCATGCCTGAGGAGGACAAACTAAAATGGTGGACTGACTTTCAGGTAATTTTAATTTTTGACAAACTACAGTCACTTGTTTTCTTGTGGACTCAAAGTAACTATTTTCTTCTTTTTAACAGACTAGAGTCACTTGGGCACCCCATGATGAATGCCAAATTAAAAAGGTCTACGAGTCTAAAGTCAAAAAAAGACTTTGTGACATGTTGACTAAGTCTAGGAGAAAGGTTGTTCGCCCTATTTGGATAGGTCAGCAAGCATGGGTTGAACTTCTAAACTATTGGGATTCACAAAAATTCAAAGATAAATCAACTCAAAATAAAGCCAATAGGAGTTCAGCTCGTGGTGGAGCATTGCACTCCACAGGTAGAAAATCACATTCAGATATTGCAGTTACCTTGGTAAGTACTTGTCACTGCCTTACATGAAAATCATTTTACATTTGCAACCTATAATGTTTTTAATTGTACAACATTATTAGGAACGTCAATATGGCCGTCCTCCAGAACCTGATGAACTATTTATGGTCACCCACACAAATAAGAAGGGTGAATGGGTTGATTCTCGTGCTCGAGAAACTTATGCAAGTTATTCTTTTAAATTGTTTTATATTTATATTTTAATTTTCTAACATTTTCATTTTGTAATGATCTGTGTAGGAAAAGTATCATGAGCACTTGAAGGCCCTTCAAGCAAATAGTTCTCAGGACTCTAACACTGATGTCCACCAACTTGATCCTGCAACTAAGCTTCAAAACATGGAAGGAAGCTGCCGAAGGAAAGAGTAGAGGTCGGGTATATGGTACGGCAGACTTGGCTGCTAACATCTGCCAAGGAGTCTCTTCTCTCACCCAAGCCTCTGCGTCCGGCACTTCACAATCTGGACAAGTGACTGAAAATCAAATGCTTCGTGCTGAACTTAGTATGTGGAGTCAGAAGTATGCACACCTGGAGGATGAGCTGAAGGTTATAAAAGATAAACTTATCTCCATGGAACGTGACAAAACTACTTCCAATAGCACAACACAATTCGATCATGAGTATGATCCAGAACAGGATGATCAACCTGTTCCTTAAAGTGCATCCTATAATGTAAGTTTAACTATTTGATATTTTTATTATATACTAAATATTTTAATTATTTGATTTATTTATTTATATTGTTTATATTTTTTTACAGGTTTATCACATCACTATGAGATTCATTTTGCTACTTCTAGTTAAATTTGTAATGTACAATTTTAGTTGTAATATTTTTTCAAGTATTCGTATCTTTTGTTTAACTATTTCTATTGCTTTTCTATTTTGGCTGTGTTTGTGGATTTTGATTTCATACTTTGGATGTGTTTGTGGATTTGGGTGTTTATAGATGTATTGTGAATGATAGTAATTTGTTTGAATGTGATTTGGTTGGTATTTAATTTTTACAGGTAATCTGGTTAGAAAGCAAAATAAAATGTATTTTTTTTCTTCATCACATGCGTCGGCCACAGGCCCACGCAAGTTTTTTTTAAACATGCGTTCGCTTTTGCGTGGGCCAAGCCTACGCAAAATCTGATATTTTTTAAATATATATTTTTATCATTTTTGTCAGCCAGACCGACGCATAAGCGAAATAAAAATTCTGCGTCGGATCTGCCCACGCAAAAGCCACCGCATATGCGTCCATTTTGCGTCTACCTATCTTTTGCAAGATGCGTCCAACTTTCTGGCCCACGCTAGTTTTCATTTGCTTCCAGGCTTTTTTCGTGGGATGTGTAACGGACGCGAATCGTTTTTTAGCTTTTGCGTCTGTTTTTGGCCCACGCAAAATGGTTTTTTTCTTGTAGTGGCATGCCAAATACGAGTTCCAATTTGTCATTTTCCAAACTTGTACATGTAGTTAATGAGTTCACATGCTAAGGAATCATGTGTTAGGGAAACTCGTTCATCTCATTACTGAGGTCACATTCACTCATGCAAATGTGTGCACTGCTTCACCTTGATTAAAGCTTGCCAACCTTTAGTATAGGCATGTTGCTTCAATGTCACACAACCTTTAGTACAGACATCTTGCTTTAATGTCACACACAACCTTCAATGCTCCATACACGTGTTGAAAAAAATGGGAGAAGTATATGCATTGGTTAGAATTTTTGGTGAAGTTCAATGCATTTATCTGGATTATTATTAAGAAATGGACTTTTAAGCCTAACTCAACCTTATAAAATTGTTTTATAAGGTGAGGTTTGCACCCACTTATACACTATGAAATATTTTTATCTCTAATCGATATGGGATATCGAACACACTCTCCTCATGGCAAGACTATCAACTCGTGCGTGAAATTGTATATTGTGGGTGATTTGAGAACGGCTCGACAGTGGGTGGAGAACTGCATATTAAGCAATAGAGTTGTTAGTTTGTTAATAGAGCTGTTAGTTTGTTTTAGTGGGTCTTTCTCTCTTGTATATATTAGGTTTTATCTCCTCTTTGTAAATATCTTTTTCATTCAATAATAATCTTCTTCAATCTTCTCTTTATGAGCACTCATTCTCTTATCCTTACATGGTATCAAGAGCATTGATTTTTATTTTTTTTTTCCTTTACCTCTCTTTTTCTTCCTCTGTTTTTGTCCTCATCATCATGTCCGTAACATCTCCTTCCGCTGCCTCTTCTCAAACCACCATGTCTCCTTCTTCTTCTTCCTCCACACAATTGCATACCTTTCCGGTTCCTCTCTTCTTAAAACTCGACGATGATAACTATCTCATATGGAAACAACAAATTCTTGCTCATGTAAGTGGTCTTCAGCTTTTTCATTTTCTTGACGAATCTGCTCCTCCTCCACCGCGTTTTCTCACCACCGACGATGCTACCGCCAAAAAGGTTAATCCCGCGTTTCTGGTTCATCAACAACAAGACCATCTTCTGGTTGCGTGGCTTCTTGGCTCCATGACCACACCGATCCTGACCAAAATGGTAGGGTTATGCTCCGCATCAGAAATTTGGGGGAAATTACAGGTTTATTATGCATCTCAGACCCGTGCTAAAATTGTCAAATTAAAGACGCAATTGAAGGCTCCCAAGCGTGACCGATCCATCTCTACATATCTTCTTGACATCAAGAAGATTGTAGATACCCTTGCTGCTACTGGCTCCTCTTTCACTAATGAAGAACATCTTGAAGCCATTTTTTACGGTTTATCCGAGGAGTATGACTCCTTCATCACCGCGGTCACTTCTCGTCTTGATCCCTACACGGTGGAAGATATTGAAGCTTTGTTGATGGCTCATGAAGAACGCCTTGAACGGTATAAAACTCAAGATCACATTTTGCCTCAAGCTCATCTTGCGACTACTCGGTCTTCATCCAACCCTATTTCTAGACCCATGAATGGGTTCCATTTTTCTCAGAATCGTGGTTCACGTCCACCGTTCAGACACAACAACAATAAACGTTTTAATGGTCCTCGTCCTCCTCTCAAGAATTCTTGGACTGCTACTTCCATGCCCAATTCGTCTTCCTCTGCTCGCGTTCAGTGCCAACTATGTCAGAAGTTTGGCCATACGGCTCTGGAGTGTTGGCATCGGTTTGACACTAATCTTTCTTCCCATATTAGTGCTAATTCTTCTCAATTTTATTCTTCAGATAATGACTCTGGTGAGCCATCTTTGTTGGGTACTCCCTCTACCCTTAGTGACCCTCTTTGGTACCCGGACAGTGGTGCTACACATCATATAACCCATGACAGTAATATTTTCTCTTCCAAAACTCCTTACACTGGATCTGAAATGGTTCAACTGGGTAATGACACAGGTATGCATATAAATCACATTGGCTCTGCAAAATTTACTAATCCTACCACTATGACCACATTACGCTTACATAATTTGCTGCATGTACCTTCTATAAATAAGAATATCATGAGTGTCTCTCAATTTGCAAAAGATAATAATGTCTATTTTGAGTTTTATCCTAACCACTGTTTTGTTAAAAATCAGGACACCAAGGAAATAATCCTCCAAGGAAAAGTTAAAGATGGCTTATATGTGTTTCCCACAATGCAATGTTCTCTCAAACCCTCTGTTTCCAGTACCACTTTCAATCCTGCATCTTCTACTTTTCAGTTGTGGCACTCTAGGCTAGGACATGCTTCCTCTAGAATTGTTCATAATGTGATGAAACTATGTAATGTTACTGGCCACAAACGTGATTTCTTTTGTCAAACATGTGCTATAGCTAAATCTCATCAGCTTCCTTTTACTGATTCTCTTACTGTTTACACTATACCGCTTCAATTGGTTTTTATTGACATTTGGGGACCTTCTCCTGTTTCCTCTTCTAATGGTTCCAAATATTATATTGCCTTTCTTGATGCTTTTTCACGTTATACATGGCTTTATCTTTTGCACTCAAAATCCCAAGTTATGAATGTCTTTATTCAATTTAAGTTGTATGTTGAAACTCAAACTGGTCACATTTTAAAATCAATTCAGACTGATAATGCAAAAGAATTCTTATCTCTTAAAACTTACCTTGCATCTCATGGTATTCATCATCGTCTCATTTGTCCACACACACATGAACAGAATGGCTCAATTGAGCGCAAACACAGACATGTTGTTGACATGGGTCTTTCTTTACTTGCTGGTTCATCTTTGCCACTCAAATTTTGGGGAGAATCTTTCTCTTCTGCTGTTCACATTATTAACAATTTACCTACACCTGTTTTACTCAATAAAAGCCCTTATGAAACGCTATTTTTACAGAAACCAGATTACACTTTTTTAAAGGTTTTTGGTTGTGCTTGCTATCCGCTTTTAAGACCATATAATCAGCATAAGTTTGATTTTCGCTCTTCTTTGTGTTTGTTCTTAGGTTATAGTACTCGTAACAAAGGCTATATTTGTTTACAACCTTCTGGAAAACTTATTTTATCTCGTCATGTGCTTTTTAATGAGTACTTGTTTCCTTATTCTTTATCTGATAATCCGTTTCTTCCTCCTATTTCTCCTCCTGCTTCTTCTCCTCATGTTTCCTTCACTAATCCTTTAACTGTTGTTTCCCTTTCTCCTTCTGTAACTGACATTTCATCTGTTGCTCATGATAATGTTACTAGTACTACTCTTGATAATCTTTCTGCTAGTACTTCACCTGTTTCTGCTAGTACTTCACCTGTTTCTGCTAGTTCTTCACCTTTTTCTGCAGGCATTGTCCCTTCTTCATCTGCACCACCTCCTACTAGTACTAATATGCATCCGATGACAACTCGTGCTAAGGCTGGCATCTACAAACCCAAAGTTCTTTCCACCTCAACTACTCAATCGGATCTAGAACCAACCACATACAAACAAGCAATGCAACAACCTCCATGGTTACATGCCATGAAAGTAGAGTATGCAGCCCTTCTTGACAACAAAACCTGGACGCTTACTCCCTTACCTGCTGGAGCAAATCTTATTGGTTGTAAGTGGGTTTTTAAACGTAAGTTTAATGCTGATGGTACCCTACAAAGGCATAAAGCAAGACTGGTTGCCAAGGGTTTTCATCAAACTGAAGGGTTTGATTTCACTGAAACATTCAGTCCTGTTGTCAAGCCAACTACTATAAGAGTTGTTCTCACTATGGCTTTGTCTGCACGCTGGCCTATACACCAACTTGATATAAATAATGCTTTCTTGAATGGAGATCTTGTTGAAGATGTCTACATGCAACAACCTCCCGGTTTCTCCTCCCCTGACTCCACTCTTGTTTGCAAGCTTCATAAGGCGATTTATGGCTTAAAACAAGCCCCACGGTCTTGGTTTCTTAAACTCTCACACACTCTTATTAGTTTGGGTTTTCATTCCTCTAAAAGTGATTCTTCTCTTTTTCTTCGTTTTACACCTAATGGAACTCTCATTATTCTTATTTATGTTGATGATATCATAGTTACTGGCACCTCATCTAATTTAATTGACTGTTTCATTGCACAGTTAAGTGACAACTTTGCTTTGAAAGATCTAGGCAAACTTCACTATTTTCTGGGTATTGAGGTAGCTTGGCTTGCTGATGGATCTCTCCATTTGTCTCAAACAAAATACATACGAGATCTTCTCCAACGTGCTGCAATGCTGGACGCCAACCCACAACCTACACCAATGGTGTCCACTTCACGGTTAACCATTGATGGCTCTGTAGCGGTTGAAAATCCAACTCTGTATCGTTCCATTGTCGGAGCTCTTCAGTATATCACTCTAACTCGTCCTGAACTTTCTTTTTCAGTTAACAAAGTCTGTCAATTTATGCACTCTCCTCGCCTCCACCATTGGAAAGCTGTCAAGAGGATTCTTCGCTATCTTGCGGGCACCTTACATCATGGTCTTCTTCTTCGTCCCATCACTGACTTCTCCATCATCGCCTTTAGCGACTCTGATTGGGGCTCTGATCTCGATGACAGGAAGTCAACATCAGGTTACTGTATTTATATTGGTCACAATCTGGTTTCGTGGTTGTCTCGAAAACAAAAGGTTGTCTCTAGAAGTAGCACTGAAGCAGAATACAGAAGTGTTGCAGCTGCTCTTGCTGATATCACTTGGCTTCAGTCCTTATTCACTGAGCTTCGCCTTCCAGATTCCACACCACAGATATATTGTGACAATGCTGGAGCTGTTCTCCTTGCCTCTAATCCAGTTCTCCATTCTAAAACGAAGCACTTTGAGCTTGATCTCTTTTTTGTGCGTGATCGTGTTCAACAACAACGCCTCTCTGTTGTTCATCTTCCTTCGCAATATCAGATTGCTGATTTGCTGACAAAACCAGTATCTGGTGCTATGTTTCTGAAATTCAGAAATAAACTCATGGTTGAACCTATTTCCACCATAAGTTTAAGGGGGATATTAAGCAATAGAGTTGTTAATTTGTTAATAGAGCTGTTAGTTTGTTTTAGTGGGTCTTTCTCTCTTGTATATATTAGGTTTTATCTCCTCTTTGTAAATATCTTTTTCATTCAATAATAATCTTCTTCAATCTTCTCTTTATGAGCACTCATTCTCTTATCCTTACACTGCAAGAACGCTTCGACTGCAATAACGCAAAATTTTCACGGAGTACTTGGAGTTGGCAACCCAACAGGGATCTTTGGCTCTCATATTAGACTGGTAGATGATGGTGACGATGACTACTTTTTCCGTTGAGGGTCGAGAGCCTTTATCATGTTGGTGATCTTTCCAACTCCGATCAGTCTATGGGCACGGAGGAACTCTTATTGACGGAGATGAGACCTATTCTTGGTGGTGGTTGATTGATTCTGGGGAAGCAAAAACAGAAACAAAAGAGAACAAAGCACCCTATGATTGAAGAGGAAGAACTGAAGAATCCCTAATCAAGAAAACCAGAGCAGCAAAGAGAAAAGAGAAAGACGAGAGACGTAAGAGAGAAAGAAGAAACTGTGAAAAGAATATTATTGAATTGAAAAAATGAAGTGTACAAAAAAGGGTATGCGGGTATAAAAAGCAGAAAAGAAAGAGGTAGCCCAAACGGTTCCAAAAAGGAAAAGAAGCCCAAACATAAAAAGCCCAAAATAGGCCCAAATAAAAATACATAGTTTCTCATTTGTTTTTTTTGTTAGTGTTGTAATGACTGCATCTGTGGTGCGTACTAGTGTTTGACATGGAAAAAGGTATCATGTGAAAGTTTCATATGCGACGAAGCATTTTTTAGATAACAACTAAAAATCACAAAAACAAAAACTTATATTTAAAATATTTTTATAATATATTTACATATTTTAACTATGTATTACTATGAAAAGCTTCCTTTGGAGCATTCTTTACCTATATATAAAAAGATTTTAACTATAACAATTTTTTTGGAAAGGGTAGATAGGATGTACGAGTTTCAATATAAAATTTCATTTTTAATTTAATATACGATTTATGCATAAATTTAACGTTTAAGGTTTACTTGTGTATGATGGGATAAATAATTTATTAGACTAATATGATAACATAAATAATTTCAGATTCCATTTAAAAAATAAATAAAAAATGGAACTTTTTTATCTGTATTGTTTTCAAATTCATCTTGATGAAAATATTGACGATTTTGTTAAGTCAGTTGAATGCACCATAAACTAACAATTTTTTTAAAATTGTGACTCGTTTTTCGACAAATATTTGGCGTAATTTGGGTTTTAGAAATTAATTGAAAGGATTTGTGATAGAAAAAAATTGTAAACATATAGATAAAACATATCTATAAAGCCAGATATCACATAAATAAATAAATAGAAATTAAAAGAAAATATGTATTATTTTATTTGATGAGAAAATCAAATAATGTAACTAAGATCAACTTATGTGACCGAGTAAGGAACAAGTAAAACATTCATATCTTCATTTACATTCTCCGTAGAAGTGTGTTGTGGTACACACCTTATTTCTTATTTGGTCTTGAAAAGGAAATTTCATTTTTCACGTTAGGTATCACTATTTTGGTTGTTGCAGATGATTGAACCTTCAAGCGCTTGCTCTAAGACGGTGGCTACCACTAATAGTCGTATTTGTAGAGCAAACGCTTTGGTCTAGTCTAAAACGATGCTTTAACTTATAGTCGTTGCTTTAGAGTCGTTTTAATTTTGAAAATGTCACCGCGTTTTGATGGACAATGTTTGACAGGAGAAGCGTTGTGAATGTATTGTCGTAAATTGGCATTTTTGCACTAGTGAAGTTGTCATACATTGTAGATAATAGGTACTTTTAAGTTTATCAAATTACATAAAAAATATAGTGAAGCATGTACATGTAGTGTAGTCATTCACTCTTGTTGTAGTGTTCCCTTGACCAAATTGGAAGTGTATTGCTTACAAGTTGAATAAGATGACATTTGTTTTTCTGACTAATACAAACCAAACCCAATATGTTTTTCATATATTGCACTTATATTTGGCTCATACAAAACAAAAGACGCACAATTAAAATGATGGATGGTTAATCAATGTTGTTTTGAACACAAACTTGACAACCTGCCCTTTCATTCATGGTTCAATGTGGTTCGCATGTGACAATTCATTGTGCCCTAAGTCAATGTGAATCTTGTACACCCCAAGGACAATTTTTCATTTGTAAAACTCGTATTATTCAAGGACGAGTTCATCTTTCAAGCCCACACGTGTAACAAACTCGTGCATGCTAAATACATGTTCCAATTTGTGATTTTCCAAACTTGTATATGTAGTTAGCGAGTTCACATGCTCGCGAATCATGTTCCAAGGAAACTCGTCCATCTCATTGGCAAGTTCACATTTGCTTATACAAACATGTGCATTGTTGGCTAGCTATTCAACTTTGTATTCATGCATTGCTTTGACCTTTATTAAAGCTTGGTAGAGAGGTTCCTGAAGAATTTTTTATTCAACCTCCAAAGCTTGGAGAGATTCCTGACGAATTTGGTATTCAGCCTTCAGTGCCACACAACCTTTAGTATAGGCGTGTTGCTTCAATGTCACACACAACCTTCAATGCTCCATACACGTGTTGGAAAAAGTGGGAGAAGTACATGTATTGGTTAGAGTTGTATGTGGAGTTTAATAAATTTATGTGGATTATTGAATGCATGGCCATATATTCACATAAGCATATCACTCTTACACCGCTAACTCAATTGTTTTACCTCGTCCTTTTAATTTTGGAGTTCAAGTATTGTCTTCTTCCTTATACTAGTGTCTACTCAACCTTAAGTTCATGTAAGCACTACAGAATAACCATCTACTTTCCATTCATCTACGTATGCGTTCAACAATGTTCAAGTTGCATCAGTTTTAACACGTACAAAGACACCTCACACTATGAAAATCTTAAGTTTATTTTCACTACAAGAAATTGTCCGTTTATATACAGATTATTACATATGAATATTTACATACGAATTTAATTTAGTATGTAAACAGACATTACATACGAATTTTTTCGTATGTAAGAATAAAAGTGATTGCATACAAATTTTTTCGTATATAAGGATTACATACAATTTTTTTTGTATGTAAGCTAAAAAGTGATTACATACAGATATTTACATACGAATTTAATTTAGTATGTAAATAGACATTACATACGAATTTTTCCGTAGGTAAGCCAAAAGTGATTACATACGGATTTAATCAGTATGTAATTTTGGCACCATGAAGTGAGAATAATTACATACGGATTGTATCCGTATATAAAGTATTACATACAAAATATTTTTAATAGTTGTAATAATAATAATATTGATATTAATATTTTTATTAATAATAACAATATTAATATTATTATTACTAATAATATTATTAATATTTTTCAAATTTTCAAAATTTAAAAATTTAAAATTTTGAAATTTTGAAATTTAAAAAAAAATTATAAGTTTCAAAAAAGACTTTAGTATTTGAAATTTTTTATAAATCGATCAAACCTGTTTTTAAATTTTGAAATTTTGAAAATTTCAAATTCCAAAATGTTTCAAAAATCTTAAGTTTATTTTCACTACAAAAAAATTGTTCATTTATATACCGATTATTACATACGGACTTGAATCCATATGTAAAATGAACAATACATATGAATATTTACATACGAATTTAATTTAGTATGTAAATAGACGTTATATATGGATTTTTCCATATGTAAAAAAAAATAATTACATACGAATTTTTTCATATATAAGAATAAAAGTGATTACAAACGAATTTTTTCATATGTAAGCTAGAAGTAATTACATACGGATATTTAGATACAAATTTAATTCAATATGTAAATAGACGCTACATACGAATTTTCCAGTACGTAAGTCAAAAGTGATAAAAAATGATTACATATAGACTTAATCAGTATGTAATTTTGACGTCATGAAATGAGAATAATTACATACGAATTGTATGCGTATATAAAGTATTACATACAAAATATTTTTAATAATTATAATAATAATAATATTTATATTAATGATAGTATTGATATTAATATTTTTATTAATATTAATAATAAAAATATTAATGTTATTATTATTTTTCAATTTTTCAAATTTCAAAAATTTTCAAATTTTAAATTTTGAAATTTTAAAAAAATTTAAAAATAAAAAAGACTTTAGAATTTGAATTTTTTTATAAATACATCGAATGTCTTTTTAAATTTTCAAATTTCGAAACTTTCAAAGTTTCAAATTTCAAATTTCAAAATGTTTCGAAAAGTTTTAAGATTTGAAAATTCTTATAACTCCATCAAACATCTTTTTTATCTTCTATGTTGTTCATATTCCATTTCATATACCACAATTTTCCCAAATGGGTACTCCTGCAGTTGAACACATTTCAGAATGTTTTGTGAAGCCTCACCCCTGCAACAACTTCCCCAACCAAATCTACAATCTAACACCATGGGATATTGCCATGTTGTCTGTGAGCTATATCCAGAAGGGTTTGCTCTTCAGCAAGCCTGCAACTCTTGAGAATCAACAACATTTCATGGAGAATCTGTTGGAGAAGCTCAAACACTCTCTTTCTCTCACCCTCTCCCATTTCTATCCACTCTCTGGTCGTCTTGTCACCCACAAAACCCAACACCCTCCCTCTTACACTGTTTCTGTTGATTGCAGCAACAGTGATGGAGCTCGATTCATCCATGCAGCCTTAGATGCCACCATATCTGACCTACTCTCCCCACTTGACACCCCTTCCATTTTTCACTCGTTCTTCGACCACCACAAAGCACTCAACCACGACGGTCACACCATGCCCTTGTTGTCCATCCAAGTCACCGAACTACTGGATGGTGTTTTCATAGGTTGCTCCATGAATCACTCTATAGCAGATGGCACTTCGTTTTGGAACTTCTTCAATACATGGTCGCAGATCTTTCAAGCACAGTCTCAGGCTGAAAGCCATGAACACGATGCTCCCATCTCACATCAACCCCTTCGTTTGTTTCCAAATAATTCTGGTCCACCAATCTCTCTTCCTTTCAAACACCACGACGAGTTTATCAAGAGATTTGAAGCGCCCTTGCTGAGAGAGAGAGTCTTCCATTTTTCAGCAGAGTCCATAGCGAAACTGAAAGCCAAGGCCAACTCAGAAGCTAACACCACAAGAATCTCTTCTTTCCAGTCATTATCAGCATTTGTTTGGAGATCGATAACCCGTGCGCGCTCCCCACCGTCTGAGCAGAAAACAAGTTGCAGATTAATGGCAAACATTCGATCAAGAATGGAGCCGCCACTGGCTGAAGAATACTTTGGAAACTGCATTCATGTACTGAGAGCAGAAACGACAACAGGAGAATTGCTTGAGAATGGTCTAGGATGGGCAGCATGGAAGCTGCATGTGGCTGTTACAAACCTTAACGAAGTGGTGTTAGAATTTCTGGAAAGATGGTTAGAGTCTCCTTTGATAATTCAAACGGGTCGTTTCTCTGACTCGTGCAGCGTGTTGACGGCAAGCTCGCCGAGGTTCAATATGTATGGGAGTGAATTTGGAATGGGGAAAGCGGTGGCTGTAAGAAGTGGGTGTGCAAATAAATTTGATGGGAAACTGACATCATACGCAGGGCGTGAAGGAGGAGGAAGCATTGATTTGGAAGTTTGCCTTTTGCCACATACGATGAGTGCTTTGGAATCAGACAAGGACTTCATGAATGCAGTTTCTGTCTTCGAAAATGGTCATAAAGGGACAGATCTTAATTAATGTAATGTCGTTTCTGTTTTTTTTTTTATTTGTAGTTTCTCGGTTTTATCAATTGAGAGAAGTTATTATTGGAACATCTGTTAAATTTTATCCGCTGTGTTCACCAAGTAAAAAAGTGTAGATAGAAAAAATAGTTGGTATAAGATGGTAGCAAGATAATATCTAAAGAAAAGATGAATTAGTCAATTTCTATTCGCATGGTAAAAAAAAATTAATGTCTCCTGAAATCTAGTATAATATAAAAAAATATATATATCATAATTTATTATTTAAATATTTTTAATAATAAAAATAAATTTTTAAATTTACATTTTATATTTTAAAAATAATATCTAAATTATCTCTAAAATATCATATTATTAACAAATTTTAATAAATTATTCTTACAAATCCATCCATATATTCTTATAGATCATCTTTAATCCTAACTCTCACAAATTTCTGTCAATCCAAACAATCCAAACATAGCACTGTCATGTCACTTAATTTAATTTAATTTTAATTTTGAATGACTTTAATTGATTAAAAATAGAAAGAAAAAATCAATATTAATTAATTGATATTTAATGTATCTGCGGGATCAAATATAATTAAAATGGGAACTTTTTCTTGGTTTTTATCTTAGGAGAGGAAGGTACAAGTATGATTTAAATACTCTGGTGATATATTAACATCTTTATCAATAAAATATACACTTCACACCTTAATAAATTAATATTTTATTTTATTTTTTAATTAAAAATATTATTATATTATTATGAATAATGTCAAATATATATTATTTACTGTTTATAGTCTCAATAAAGCCTTTCTCTTAAATAATATAGATGTAGTATATTGACACCGTCTCCACAATAATCAATTTGACATTGCAGACATGGCAATGACGTGATAAAGTGATATTGCGTCAAACGTGATAAATTCAAAATAGGATAATAGTGTGAAAGAGAAGTGAGGCGCAAAGTTCAAAATAGGGTAAAAAATAATATATTACACCAGTTCTTAGTAACAACTGGTGTAATATATTATTACTTTTCCTTAAAATGACCTATATTACACTGGTTAAGCCATCTAACCAGTGTAATATATGGCTCATATTAAAAAACTTTTTGATTTTTTTTTTTTCATGAAGAGTGGGGTGGCCATAAATGTCACATCAGTGACCACTTATAGGCACACGGGTAACCACTTTTGCATGTGTCGGTACATGTGGAGGAACCTGTGGCTGGGTATACAGTTCTGGTAGGATGAGTGTCCAATTCTGTCATGGGTGTAATATATGACCCATATTACATCGATTAAACCATCTAACTGGTGTAATATATGACCCATATTTGAAAACTTTTTGATTTTTTTTTCATGAAGAGTGGGTGGCCATAAACATCACAGAAGTGATCATTTACAGGCAGACACATGGATAACCAGTTTTGCCTATGTCAGTACATGTGGAGGAACTTGTGGTTGGGTAACCAGTTCTGGTAGGGGGTATCCAGTTCTGCCATGGATGGAATATATGGCCCATATTACACGATTAAGTCATCTAACTGGTGTAATATATGGTCTATATTAAAAAAAATTGATTTTTTTCATGAAGGCCATAAACGTCATAGAAGTGACCACTTACAGGCACACGAATAACCAGTTCTTTGTGTGGCAGTACATGTGGAGGAACTTGTGGCTGGGTGTCCAGTTCTGCCATGGGCAACCACGTGGTTAGCCCAGAGTGTTGTAATGACAAAATTGGAAGTGATTGAGGAGTAAGAGTGAGTTTTTAATATCGTTTAGCAGTCAAATTAAATATGATTCCAGCGTAGACCTGTCTAACGCTAGAGAGATGATAATATAATTGTGGTCAGATCACCCCAAGTCGTCTTCCAACGAATTCAATAGTGAAATTAGTTAACCGAATTCAAAACCTATCTGCAAGCAATGAAAAGTTAGTAATAACAATAATGATAAAAAGGGGGTTAAGATAGTTATGTAGGAAATATAAAAGAGATTTGAAGTAAAAATAAAAAACGGTTGATCCCCAAGTTCTTCCACCATTGAATTCTTCATAGGTTCTCTAAAGATTAATCCTTTATCAATCCTCCAACAAAGCTAAACCAGATTGAACATGCGCCGATCTTATTCAACTGAAACTCACCAGTAAAGCATGCATCTACTGGTTTAATCAATACCCACTTTGTTCCATGCGTATATTCTATGGGAATGCTTATCTCCTCTCTCTTGAATCATGCGCCCAAAAAATTAATTAGAACAATGTGAACTAACTAAGAAACCAAAGTTTAAGATAAGGAAGACTCTCAATCATGCGTTCAAGTACAACCTCTCACAAAAACCAGTTTTCCAAGAGATTAGATTATTAAAACAACTACTATAGAGAATTAAAAATAGAAACTTTTATTGACCGAAACCTCAGAGCTCAATGGGAAATTACAAAGAAATCAACCCAAAAGGTTTAGTCTTCCATGCGGAGGCAAAACAAAAGAATTATAAAGAAAAAAAAAGAAACTAAGAAAATCCTATGAAGTTCCCCCTCTTTTCCTTGATGCTTGTGTCCTTTTATAGGCTTTTCTGCTCCAAGGATCCTGAAAAAAAATTATTTTATTTTATATTTTGTTAACAGTTTTCAAGTTTCCAGAATTCTTGTATTTTGCAGAAGATTTGCTTCCAATTCTGTTTTTGAGATATTGTAGATTTTATTTTCTCTTTCTTTTCCTTAGAATTTGTTTTCTGTTTTGGTTCAATAAGCAACTTGGACTTCTGCATATTTGGCCCATTCACAAATGTAGATGCTTCCTCTGGATAATTTACTCTAAAAACACAAAGGCTTATTCTTTCTACACCCCCATGTTTTTCTTCCTGCACCCTCATAATTTTAAATATCCCAAAATTAACCATGACCTAAAATTTGAAAAGGGGCACCATGTTGGACTTTCATTGTCACTGTTTATCTTCATCATTGAATAATCAACTACTGTGGAGGGTCTTGGTAATTGTTCGGAGCAAGGTGGAGGAGTATGCAACGTTGCCGAAATGTTATTTGGGTTGTAGAGGTAAGAGTTAAGTCTTTTTAGGAGCATGGTGGTTATGGAGATTTCCGGGTTACCAGATATCGGGATCCGGTAATGTATTCCAGATTCATGAATCCGAAATTGATTAAATTGTGTTTTCTGGATAAAGGGGTGTTCCGAAAGTTAAAATATCATAAATTGTTGTTTTCCGGATTGCTGAATCCGAAAGCTTAAATTGTATACGCATTGGTGGATCCAAAAGCCTAAATTGCATTATGGATTTCTGAATCCAGAATTTTTTTTTTTTTTTGTGTTATGGATTCCTGAATCCGGAATGGTCTTTTTAATTATGGATTGTTGGATCCGGAATTTTAGTGAAAGCATATATCCAAGATTTTACCGTATTCTGTGATGCGAAATTCTATCGGATTCTATAATCTGGAATGTAAAAAAGCACTTACAAAAACAAAAATTCATACAAAAAACAGATGTCTAGATCCGAAAACAAAATAATTTACTTACACACTAAATCTTCAAGAAGAAATGTGTGAGATTGAAAGGAGAATGATTTGGAGGTGTCGCTGGTGGAAGATGAAGAAACACGCTGGTGGTAGGGATTCACGCTGCGCAAGAACACCACTCACTGTCTTATTTAGGGTTTTTAAGGTTAGGGATATGTTTGGAATTTTAAAAACTAATAAGGGTGATTTAGTCTTTGCATAAGAGTGTGGGGTGTAGGAAGAAACACGTAGGGGTGCAGGAAGAAACTACCAAACACAAAATTAACAAAAATAATAGTTAAGGCCCAAATAAACCTAATTATATGAATTTGAATTAAAACAATATATTTATTTATTATTATAGTTCAATAATCCATGATTAAAGCTATTGAGTGTGAATAAATATATGCTCACCAGTAACCAGTTCTTCGTGTGCCAGTACATGTGGAGGAAGCTGTGGTTGGGTAACTAGTTCTGGTAGGGTGGGTGTCTAATTCTTCCATGGGTAACCACGTGGTTAGCCCAAAGTGTTGTAATGACGAAATTGGAAGTGATTGAGGAATAAAGGTGAGTTTTTAATATTGTGCGGGTGATGCAGAAGTAATTACTTGCTCATTTGAGAAAGTTGATGTTGTTAAGAGTTGGTGGCCATAAACATAACACATGTGACCACTTACACATAGGCGTAACCATTTTGGTTGTGACAATAGGTTCGCAGGAAGTTGTGTCATATATTACACCGGCTGACTCAAGTAACCGGTGTAATATAAGACTAGTTCTGATTGTGATTGATGAGTAAAGTCAGTGACGCTGAATATTTGAACAACAAACAAAGAACAAATGATGACCACACAAGAAATATGTTTATGGTTTGTGTTTCGCTTGTTCTACTGCTTGGTCCATGGTTCCCGCTGCTTCTTTCTCCCTCTCTCAGACTAGGTCGTTGCTTCTTTCCCCCTTTCGTTCGACCTTTCCTTTTATTTGACCTTTCCTTTCGTTCAAAACTCTCCTGCTTCCGCATCCACACTCAAACGTTAAATTCTTATACTCTTACAAAACTGGCCTCAGTGCCACATCAGTTCTATCATAATTACAAAATATTCTACTTTCACATTTTCATGTAATGTCACCTCTGTGACGCAAGTCTGTTTTAGTGAAGAAAAAGTGTTAACAAAATATTTTCGTTACTATTATTAAACAGTTCTCTCGATGATTGACATGGGCCATGAAGTCACGTGAAAAGTGTTCAACGCATTGAGCTCTTGTTGCAGAAAATAATAAAATTTGGATGCATTTTCTTGACTTGTCATAAGAGGTTCATTACTACGTTACTAAAAAAAATTATCATTAATAATTTATTTTAATTTTTAATCTCATTTGACATTATTGTTTTTATTATTCTTTTAACCATTTTTCATTCTCTATATCTCTTTTAGGCTTCGTTTGGATCCAGGGGTGCCACTGTTGTCGATGACGGAAGTCACAACAGCACCTGTTTGGATCCATGCATGCTTGCGGGTGAGTGTGGAAGGAAGGATCAAGTTGAGTGAATTCTCCTTCTGCGCAAAGATGAAGAGAAAGTTGCATTGTAGAGTGGGAGTGCCAAGTCATCAGAAGGAAGTTACAAAGTTGCCCTTACTTTCACTGGAATTAAGAGCAATAGTGGCTCTGCATGCATGCCACATGAAGCCATGAGATTCCTAACTTGGCTCAGGAATCGTTTGACTCTGTGTGAATCTATGTGAAACTGTGAAACGAGAGTGAATGCAGTGGGTGAGGTAGGTGGGCGTGAAGCTGGCTATATTAAGAGCATGAAGGTGGTTCCTCCATTCACAGAAAACCAAAGAAACCGAGCCATCAGAGAGTGCATTGTAGTGTGGTTGGAGAGATTCCTATAAGCCATCATAGTTTGTGTTAGGATACCTTGTTCATCTCACGTCCTGGGGTTGATCTGTGTGATTCATCTAGGTTCATCTAGGTTCGTCTGAGGTGAGAGCTTTTTTTGGAATGGTGCATAATCGATTATGCCTCAATTAGAACCAGTCAGATAATCGATTATGGTGCAGATAATCGATTTTTTAAAGTTGGTAATCGATTATCTGTAAAAATTTAGAGCCATAATCAATTATCTGGAGTGTTGAAAAAGGGCCATAATCGATTATTGAGTGCCATAATCGATTATGCTGTATTTTTGCCTACCAACATAATCGATTATCCATGGATAATCGATTATCCTCTGTGTATAATTGAGAGCATAATCGATTATATTCTAAATTTTTTTGAAATTCTGTGTTTCTTAATTTTTTTATGTGATTTTCAGGCATTGTTCTTCATCTTATCAGTCATTCTAAATTGTGGTGTTCTTGCTTATCTTCAGGTTTTTAATTTTTTTTATGTAAAGTTATTTTTTATTTATTTCTGTTTTATATTTATGTTTGGATGATTATGGTTTTGTAATATAATTTCTTTAGAATTTAGTTTAGTTAATTATGTTAAGGAGTTAGTAAATTAATGTTGGTTGTAATATAATTTGTTTAGACTTTAGTTTAGTTAATTATGTTAAGGAGTTAGTAAATTAATGTTATTATTTGATTTATTGTTTTAATTTTTGTAGATAGTTATAATTTTTTGTAAGATTTTAAAAAAATATTTATTTGTATGAAATGAATGATTTCCATAATGGAAACAAAAATTTAGTTAAATATTGTTTATAAGAGAATAGATTTATTTATTTAAAATGATTGGACAAAAATTATTAATATTATCATTAAAAGTATTAAAAAAATTGTTTTAGTTATTTTTGTTATAAGATTTAATTGTTTATAAGAATAAAATTAATGTTTTTAAAATGAATATTTTTACAATTTGAAATAGGAATTTGTAATTCGTAGGTTTTTTAAAAAGTAATTGATATTTTTAGAAGTTGTATTTTTAATTCATATTTTAATAATAAATGTACAAATTTATTATTTATTTAAAAATGAATTGTTTATAAAAAAGATTTACAAAATTTAATTTAGACAGAATAAAATTCAAAATTTTAAAAATATTTTTATAGGGTTTTATTTTTTAGATTTAACATAATTTATTAATGTTATAATTAAATAAATAAAAAGAAATGTTGTAGTAATTAAAAAAAAAACAGTGAAAGTGTTGAGTAAAAATTATGATTTTGACTTAATTTGTTTTAATTTGTATTTCACATTAATTATTAAATATTGGTGTTAGAATTAAATGTTATAAAAAAATAATAAGAAATATGAATTTTTAATAATAATTTTAGATAGTTATTACTGTTTCAAAATTAAATTGTTTATAAGAAATAATATTTTTACAGAATGTTGTAGTGATTAAAGAATAAAATTAATGATTAAGGTACAATGAATATTTTTACAAAGTAATTGATATTTTAGAAGTGTTATTTTTAATTGATATTTTAATTATAAATGTAGAAAGTAATTATTTATTTCAAAATGAATTGTTTATAAAACAGATTTAAAATTTTTTATTTTGACAGAATGGAATTCAAAATTTTAAAAATATTTTGATAGGATTTTCATTTTTGTAGATTAAACATAATTTATTAATGTTATAATTAAAAACATTATAAAAATGTTGTAGTAATTAAAAAAAAAAGTAAAAGTTTAAAGTAGAAATATCATTTTGAGTTTTTTTTTTTTTAGTTTGTATTTCACATAAATTATTGGTGTTAGAATTAAATGTTAAAAAAAATGTTATAGTAATTTAAAAACTCAGAAAAAGTTTATTGATGATTTATAATAAATTATTATAAAGATAAAAAAGTTTACAGAATCAAATAAAAATTAATAATCTGTAGTTAATATTATTTTAGATTGTACATAAATTATTACAAAGATAAAAATAAATGTATTTAAAATGAATATTTTTAGAAGTAGAAATAGAAATTTTAGGTTTTTTTATTTTATTTGTTTATATTTATTTGTTGTTTGATTAAATTATGTTATTGAATGATATAGTAATTTTGATTAATTTTTTTATTAAAATTAATTAAAAGTAGGTTTTAGGGTAACTGTATTGGTGTACTTTTACACCGATACGGTAACCGCGTTCGGTATGAATTCGGAAAGAAATTATGACGAGGTAGAGATGGTACACTTTGAGGAAACAATTGCAATTTATGACGATCTTGTTGCGGCGAACATGAACTTAATTTCACAAATTGAAGAACAAATAAAAAAAAATAATGAAGGTGCATCAGTCATGATTCTTTGTATGATTGTTTTTGGATTGAAATTGTTACGCACAATGCCTACTACAAGCAACTGTATCAGTCAGTCTCAACCACAAAAAGAGCGTCGCAGACAAGAATTGATGGAGTACTTGGTTCATACTGAACAATCTCGTCACATTATTCGCTTGGGACCGGGAGCTTTCATTAAATTATGTGAACGAATACGAGAAACTGGACTTGTTAAAGATGCATATCGATCAACCGTGGAAGAACAAGTAGTGAAATTTCTCCACATTATTGGGCATAATGTGAAGAATCGAAGTGTGTCATTCTTTTTCCATCGGTCTGGAGAAACAGTTTCCCGTCACTTTCATAATGTTTTGAGTACAATTTTAAGGTTGGAGGGGGAATTCTTAATTCAACCAAATGGAACGGTCGTAGAACCACACATCCTTAACAACAATCGATTTTTTCCCTACTTTAAGGTTTGTTGATAAAATCATTCCTTGAAATTATGTGTAATGTCTTCTTTAGTTTGTGGTTAATTAAAGTTATGAATTTTTGTTTACATTAGGATTGTTTAGGGGCCATAGATGGGAGTCATGTACGTGCTAAGGTTGCACGTGCTGATGCGCCTCGTTTTCGAGGGAGAAAAGATTGGCCAACCCAAAACATATTTGCAACCTGTGACTTTGACATGAAGTTCACATATGTCTTAGCCGGTTGGGAAGGAACTGCCTCCGATTCAAGGATATTGAAAGATGCTTTGGTACGAGGCGATCCTTTGGTTATTCCAGAAGGTTAGTTATAAGGGATTGGGTGTGCAGAAGAATTAAAAGGTTGTAGTAATATATACTAACACAGTTTTCCACAATCTTTGTAGGAAAATACTATCTTGGTGATGCCGGTTTTATGTTAAAACGAAATATAATAACACCTTATCGCGGGGTGAGATACCATTTGAAAGAATATTCGCGAAGAGGGCCATAAAATGCAAAAGAGTTGTTTAATCATCGACATTCATCACTTAGGAACGTAATTGAGAGAACCTTTGGGGTGCTTAAAAAACGTTTTCCAATTATAGCCAGTGGGACTGAGCCACATTATGATGTGGATACTATGACAAAAATTGTTTTAGCTTGTTGTATTCTGCATAACTTTCTACGCGGGATCGACAATGATGAGTCTCTGCTTGAAGAAGTAGATAATGAATTGTTAGAACAAGATGTCCAACCAAGCACCACCCATGCTCGTGAACATGATTATAGGATAGGGTGTGATATTAGGGACGCTATAGCAAACGAAATGTGGCAAGATTATGTAAACAATTAATTTCATGAAAGAATATATTTTCTACCATTTTTCAATGTTTGTCATCCTAACTTATTTAAGTTAATTAGATGAATCGGGGGGAAAATGTGGCTTCAAATTCATCAGGTTCTTATCGAGAGTTTACCAAGTGGACGACGAAGATGGACCTAATTTTGCTCAATGCAATGATTGACGAGGTACGAAAAGGGTGTAGAATTGATGGTAGCTGGACCAGTCAAGGATACACTAACATAGTTATGGCTTTAAATGAGGCTGGTTTACCGGGTCTTAAGAAAAATAATGTCAAGAACCGGCAGAAAAGCCTGAAGGACGGGTGGAGGGATATCCATGATTTGTTTGGTGGATTGAGTGGTTTCGCTTGGAACCAGAACACCAAACTTTTTGAAGCCGAGGACGAAGTTTGGAGTGACCTGATTAAGGTACAATGATATGTATTTTTTTACGTAACAATTACATTTAAATTCACATTTCGCATCATATACTAATATGTGAAATGTATGTAGGCCAAACCATCTGTAGCAAAATGGCGTTTCAATACCATTCGCCATTATGACCTCATGGAGGAGTTGTGGTCTAATGATAGAGCCACGGGAAGTCGGGTCAGGACAACCCGTGACATCAATACACCTCCTCCTGACATGACCAATTTCAGTGTCAACCTTGGGGAGAATAATATGGATTATATCCCCGAAATACCAAACTTTGAGGAGGCAGATGACTACATCCCACGATCACCTGGTCCTCAATTCCAATCAAATGACACTCCTTCAGACACACCATCAAACACTCCTTCTATGTCATCTGCTGGCTCTGCGAGCACATCCTCATCCCGAGGATCAAAGAGAAAAGGCCCCAGTATGGATGACATTGATGAACAATTTGCAATGTTGAATAGTAGTCTTCAACAATGCGTGTCATCAATGAAGGATGAAAATGAAAATGCCTCTCAGTTGGTGAATATTGCTCGTGCACAGGCAACGACAACTCAAGATATAGCTACCGAAATTAGACGAAGAAACGACCTATATGCTGAGCATGTACACCACCATCGACGTCATGCCTCATACCAGTACTCAGAGTCTGATATTTGGGCAATGCTCGTGGAGCTAAACATTCAAGATGAACAACTCATGGATCAATGCTATGAGTTTTTATGTGACCATCCCGGAAGAGTTAAGCAACTATTTGGGATGCCATATGAGCGTCGAATGACAAAATTGTTTAGATTTATGATTAGGCATTGATTTCATATCTCTGCGTGGGGGTTACCTTTAATTATTAGTAATCTAATATTCGACTGTCTTTGTTAGTAGCTGGACATGTAATATTTGACTGTCTTTGTTAGTTATTCGACATGTAATATTTTGCTTTGTGAACTTCTACTTTCATTAGCAATGTAATGTTTTGCTTTCTGAACTTGCATTATTGCTTATGATATTATGTTAACTTTTGTTTAGTTATTTATTGTAGTAATTGCATTATAGATGGCATTATCCTCCCACAAACGTAACAGAACCCGTAAGGGTAAATCTCCAGCAGAAGATGTTGACGTTCCTCCTCCACCAACGAGGATTCCAGAAGTTCTTGATTATTCAAGATACTTCAGTACCAGGCGTCAAATGGTGGCTTTTGAAAAGAACTTTCACGCAAGAGCAGTATTACCACCAAAAGTGATGCATACTCCATTTTTTGCTGGTCCAGGATTTGAATTCCAAAATCTTCTGAATTGGCAAGGTTTACAACCTTTCCTTGGAATTAATCTTCCGTATTATGAGGATTTGGTAAGAGTATTTTATACAAATGCAAAATCCACACCTGCTGGTCACCTTGCCATTAAGATTTGCGGAAAAATGATACACATTAAAGAAATAGATTAGATGACCATTGCTCATCTACAGTATGACGGTCTTAAGTTAAGCCCTGGGACGATACCTGAGAAACTGAATTTTGATCGAGGTCTAGCATTATCGTCCATGATTCGTGAAGATGTTGAAGGTCAAAATCTGAAAAATGTCGGTAGTCTGAAAATGAATGACCGACTGTTGCAACATGGGTGCATATCTTGTGCCCTCGAGGAAGCAACTATGCACAACTACTGAATGAAGATATTTTCATGATGTGGTTAATCAAGAATAATGTACGCATTAATTGGCCTCATTACATAATGCAACACATCATCAAATGTCGGGATAACAAGATGCCTCTTCCATATGCAAATTTGATAACGAGGATCTTGCAGGTGTATGGCTTTGACTTGTCCAATGAACAAGCAATAATGCTAGGCTGGAATCATTACTTTGGGAAAAAAAGTATGACAAAATTAAATATATTCCAGGTCAATGGCATATGACAACTTGGTAGACCCCAACATGCAAACGAAGAAGATGATGAAGATGATGAATTGCCAGCACAAGATGTTGAAGGTGGTCAACCTGAGGAGGAAAATCTCACTCAAAGGGAATTGTTAAATCAAATTTTGTCCGACATACAAAACATGAATACCCGAATGGACAGAATGGAGGTTACTCTGGCTGACATTCGACGTTATCAAGGCCATTGAGTGTGTTATTATTATGTTATTGTCATTGTTATTTTTATTTCTAATTTTCACGTTGAACATTGTTGAATTCTGTTTGTTATTTTTGACGTTGACATTATTATTGTTAAGGTTTTACTCTACTTTTCATGTTACTTATTTACATAATAATATTGTTTTTAATGCAACTTTTTTACCATCTTATTACTTCGACAACATTGGTTAAGTGTCATTAATGTCTGCGTATCACAACACGTCGTCATCTAGTTGTACTGGTTGTAGTGTGCAAAAACGTGGTACTTTTACCCATGCTACTGGGAGCACAAGTGCCTTTGTTGATCCAATTTGTGATTGTGGACAATTTGTTGTTTTGAGAATAGCGACAACACAAAAAAATGTTGGAAAAAATTTTTGGGGTTGTCCCAACTACAAGGTAAAATTTATTCAATTAGGTTTCAAACAAACTTAAGAATGTTATTTTAAACTTATTCATTGTTCAATTTTATTGTTTTCTTCAAAAAAGATTAGAAGTGGCATGGTTCTAGGCTGTAATTTTTTCAAATGGTGCATTGAAGACGTTGCCGATGAAAAAGATGAAATTATTATCATACAACGGAATAAGATATGTCTTCTAGAAAACCGTTTGAAGGTCTCCACAAGAAGGATTCAAATGTCATTATTGGAAATGTCTTTTCTTTTTCTAATTAACATTATTATGTTCTTCATGTAATGACTTTATATTATATATTTTGACACCTACTTAATATTCATGTTATATTCTAAATTTCTATTTTGTTTTTAAAATATATTCATTTTGCTATTCATAATAATGAAAATTATTATTAAAATTAATTTTATATATATTTGTATATATATATAACATAACGTAATTTATAAAATCATTTATAATATTAAAATTATGTAAATAAATTAACTTAAATAAAAAATAATTCTTAATTAATAAAATGTTAAATAATATAATTATACTTTAATTTTAAATTATAATTAACTAAAATATGAAATAGGATTAATCATTATTTATTCCTTTTTTATATACAAGGGTAAAATTGTAATCTCACAAACTTTACTATTCAAAATAATTTATAATATTCTTACAATTATCACATCACTCACAATTTTCAATAAACTTTCCTCACACATCCACTCTAACATACCTCAATCCAAACAACCTCAACTTTCTTCACACTTCCACTTCCACTCACCCTCAACTTTCCACTCCCCCACACCCTCTAATCCAAACACACCTTTAAGGGTGAGAATGCGAACTCACTCGTCCCTTATTTGTTCATCTCACTTAAGTAACGTAGACTGAATCTATTGGCCTGTCCTACATAAAGGATACCCACGGACTTGCGGGCCAACCAATATAAAAAAATTAAAATTTCATAAAAAATAAAAAAAATGTAAATACATTTGTTGATGAGAACCAAAAGTTGAAGGGGACAATGTTGAATTTTTTATTAGGATGTTTCTTCCTACACCCTATCAAGTTTTTTCATGCACCTCATTAATTTTGAAATTTAATGTCCATAACATAAAAGTCAATTATAAAAATAAAAATTTAGAAGATAAAAACAATCAAAATAACATTTCCAAAACAATTATTTATCTTTCAAAATCTAAAACAATATTAATAATATAATATTATTCATATTTATAATATTAACAAGGTTAATAATACTAACAATGTTTATATTACTAACAATGTTAATAATGCTAATAAGTTTTATAATATTAATAATACTAATATTAACAATATTTAATAATATTAACAATATTTAATAATATTAATAATATTAACAATATTTAATAATATTAATAATATTTAATAATATTAATAATATTTAATAATATTAATAATATTTAACAATATTAATAATATTAACAATACTTAATAATACTAACAATATTAATAATACTAACAATATTAATAATATTAAAATAATATTAACAATATTTATAATATTAACAATATTAATAATATTAATAATATAATATTTTTAATAATATTAATTATATAAATTATACTAATAATATTTATATTATGTATAATATTAATTATATAAATTATATTAATAATATTTATATTATGTATAATATTAATAATATAAATGATATTAATAATATTTATATTATGTATAATATTAATAATATAAATGATATTAATAATATTTATATTATGTATAATATTAATAATATAAATTATATTAATAATAATAATATAAATTATATTAATAATAATAATAATTATAATAAAAATCATAATTTAACAAAACTAATCGTTGTGGTTAACTTTTTCAGTTTTAGCTTTAGGGTTTAGCTTTCTAGTTAAAATTTTCAATTTATTTTTAGCATATCAGATTTAAGATTTACCAATTTAGATTATTATCCTATAGATTAGATTTCGGTTAATAATTTTTCTTAAAATAGTTTAGTTATGTTCTTTTATACTATAAAAGTATTACATAATTAATTTTATTAACAATTTAAAATCATTCCATAAATCATTTAAATGTATTAACAACTCTAAATCTCAAAAATAAACTTATATTTAAAATATTTTTATAATACATATATAGATTTTAACTATGTATTACTATAAAAAGCTTTCTTTCAATCATCTTCAACTATATATAAAAATATTTTAACTAAAACAATTTTTTTCGTAGATAGGATTTACGAGTTTCAATAGAAACTTACATTTTCAATATATGATTTATTCATAATTTTTTATAAAAAAAAATCGTATTTGAAGTGTTTGAATTTCTAATTAAAATCGTATTTTTTATATGCGATTTATGCATAACTTTATTTTAACCTCAATTTACATTAAACTCATGATGCAAGGTAAAATTTTGCAAAATTAATAAATAATTGACTATTTTTTTTAAAAAATTTAATCGTATTTAACCTATACTATTTATCTAATTCTAAAATTTAAAAAAATCTATCCATTTCCTGAAATTCAAATTAATATTACACCAATTTAAAAAAATAAACAGTTTCACAAATCTAGAATCTAAATAATTGGTAGTTAAAACTTTGGTAACTAATTAGATACCAATTTAGAAACTATTTAACAATAATAGTCTCTAAAAATAGTCTCTAACTTAGTTACTATAACAACTAATTATTTTTTGTTTCTAAAAATTGGTTTTTATTTCATGATTTTCTTGTAGTGGTAAAATCTAACAAACCTTAACTTATTTTGATTAAGTGCTTTCGAACAAAGTATAAAACATAATTTTTAAGCATCACATCATGACAAACAAAAGTGTTGAATCTTAATCTAATTGACAAGCACATAATTAACATCTTGTCTTCATATCTTTGTCTGAAAAGTTAATGTTTAAGCAGACGATAGAGATATGTAGTCTAAAGCATTTATGGTATACCTCGAATATTATAATTTTTTATTCTATGTATGTAAAAAATGTTCGTTTTTTTCATCTTACAAGAAGATTTCTCGAAGACTTATCTACATCAAAGAACTTTTAAAGAATGCACTAAAGCTACTTCATGCCAACAACCTTTATGAAAAGACTGAATGTTTACTTTGCAAAGACCATCAACCTCATATAGTCCTTCCTGCCTTCTACTTTGGTTTCCACAAAAACTATTTGACCTAGGTTTGATAAGTTATTTCATATATCATAATGTTGCTTGAAGAAAATATATGCAACTAATACTGCATTAAGAACATTTAATGCATCTTTAGGCTTGAACATGGTATGAAGAAGAAGAACTTCTCCAACACATAATAACTATAAAATTATTCTCAGTGACTCTTTCTTATCCAATAGATATAATGAAGAGATACTCATTAGTTAGGTGGGAAGACTTGGGAACCTTAGCCTCCTTAATGAATACACTAGTGAACTTTATTAAAAGAAGGAAAAGACATGAGCTTTAAGCATATATGAGATGATATGATATTATTTTCAAGATGAATAAAGAAGAGGTAATGGAGTTATTTGTTAAACAAGATGGTGATCTGAATCATCTTTTCTGTAATGTTAAAAGAAGGAATTTGAAGATGGTCTTAAGAAACATGCTTAGTGGTTTTTATTTATTTTTTAAAATTAACAAAAAATAAATAAAATAAAAGAGACATTTCAGGAATGTCCCTATACAAAATATAAGTTCAAAAGTCTCAGAACAATCCCAAAAAACATAACAAAGACCTAACAAAACCACGTATGGGATGAAACTTGCTATGAACCTAATATGTAAAGTCAACATCGAAATCATCTAACAGATAACCAATACAAAATACTAACACCACCCTCCAGCCCATCACAACAAAACATCGAAAAATTGGTGCAGTCACAATCAAAGCACTCGCAGCAGAAATGTCTTACATTGCAGTTCTTGCACCTAGTCATCCTACGTACTTAAAAGGAACCACCTCCTCCACCAATAGATTTGATCAAGCTTAATGTATGTTAGATTCATGCTTAGTGGTTTGTTTGTGATTGATTACCTTTAGGAGAGACTATTGAAAAATTGTTTCAAAAAATTATTACTATTTTTAGGGCATTTGTGATACTGCATGATAACACATAATTTTTTAAACGTGTAGAAGCATAAAGGTATGTGCTAGAGTGTCTGCTTTAGAAACCATCCCCTATTAGTCTCACATTCACATAAATGATGAAATTTCTAATGTTAAACTTATGGAAGCAAAAAAATTGGGAAGTGTAATGGTCAATTTCTACAAGAAAAAGGGGTACCAAAAGAAATTAGGAAATAGATAGTTGTTGTGTATAGTAGGGAAGAGGTGATGAGCTACAATATAAGCTTAATTAGAAAACTTTATGCAAACAAAAGTTAGTTAATACTTGGATTGAACGATGCAAGAGATACTTAGTTGAATAAGAATTTGATTTTGCAAAAGGAACAAAATTCAAATTAGTCAAAAGGAGCAGCAAAGGAACCAAAGAAGAATAAAAAACATATGGTAATTCCTTGTTGGGGAAAACTTAATAAAGGGGTTGTAAGGGGAGGTTTTCACAACAGGTGTAGTATCATGTCTAAGTCTACAATTTATGAGTCATTGTTATAATATGTCTCGATAATCAAAGTTGAATCTAGGAGGAGCAAGTTACAAAGATCAAGATCGTTTGGTTTTAGTATTTTTTTTTATCGAAAAATTGCATTATGAATAGTAATAAAGCATTTTGAAGAAAAACTACAAGAAAATAAGTTGAGAAAATTTGGGTTCTAGGAAAGATTCTTGGATTGTTGCATAAGAGGGGGAGGAATAATATATGAACCTACATATGAATATGGAACAAAAGATAAAGTTGTGCTTGAGGAAAATGACATTGTTGTTATGGGGAAGATTGATAAAGGTATTTTATGACCATCTTATCTTACAACATGAGGGGATTGTGAGGGAGGGTCTATTGGGAAAATGTAAGGAATTTCATAGAAATATGAGATATAAATATTATGTGTGCATAAGAAGCAAAAACAAGTTATAGGTGAGTGTGGGAATGAGAAATCTTTGAATTGAATGGATACGATTTTAGATTCTATAACAAGTTTTGGATCATAATCAATAGAGATGTGAAGTTGTGATCAGAGTCACGAGTGAGTTTCTTACACATGGCAAATTAGTGAAAGAATGCTCATAATCATTTATCTTTTTAATCCCAAAGATTGATAACCCTTAGAGGCTTGATGAATTTAGGATAATTTATCTTTTGGTTGCATCTACGTGATCATTTTTAATGTTCTAGCAAATAGAACTAAGCATGTTCTACCGAGCTTGATTAAAAAGTGGTAGAGCATATTCTTGAGTGAGAGATATTTTTTACATAGTGTGATGATAGCCAATGAGATGGTGGACGATGCTAGGTGGTAAAAATAAATGTGTGGTGTTCAAAAGTAGACAATGAAAAATCCTATGACTAGGTTTCTTAGGATTTTTTGTTCTATATAGTGAGAGATATGTTGTAAACTTCTTTTATAAATAATTTATAAAATATGAATTATACTTAAAACTTTATCACACTAAAAACTAAGTTTAAAATTTAAGGTAAAGATAACTTTCAACAACTCTCAAAGTATTTCCTAAGATGTAATCTTATACTCAAGATCTCTATATGTGAGAACTATATTTGAGAAAAATGGTGATTTTAGAAATAACTAGTAAAAAAAGGTTTCAAAGACAACAAATCTCTTCTAGAAAATGATTCAAAAGGTTAGATTTTCACAACCTATAACCTTATATTTCTCCTTGGTGACATCTTATACCACAAAAGTAGAGGGAACAAATGAAAATAGAAAAATCACTCACCTAAGGAGAAAATTGATCAGTAGAACTTAAAGAGAACGAAGAGAAAAGTTGACGGAGATACAAGGAAAAAAGAAAGAAAGAAGAAAGAAAGAAGAATCTCATAATTCTTTCTACCTTAAATGGTAAGGAAACATTTTCTCTCCAAGTTCTCAACTTTGCTATGTGAGAAATTGAAAAATAAAAAAATATTAGAACTATTTATACTCACTTGGCAATGGCTAATCTGGTGAGCAGATCTCAAACTGGTCAGTAAATTACAAAAATTGCATTGTCATTGTCTTAAATCTGTTGAGTGAATCCCTCGTATGTTGAGCAAATCTCTCATCTGCTAAGTGGATTCACTCCCAAAAACAAGGTTGGAGAAAGATATTCAAGACTGAAAATATCCGTTGAGTGCATTTCAAAGTGTTAAGCAGAGACAATTTTTAGTGTAAAGTTGAAAATAGTTGAGTCAATTTGAATTCCACTAAGTGAATTTGATCTATAGAGTGGATTGAAAAATGATTCATGAAACTTACATGTAACTAAGCAAAATTATGTAAAAAAAAAACTTCTGAATTTCTCTTACAAATGATTTCACTAAGAAAAAGAAAATGACTAAGCACATTTTCTTCCATGAAGACACACTCTAAAACTAAATTTAAAAGAAGTTGCTCTCTTACCTAATATCCTAAATAAATAAATAAAAAAATCGATGTAACACATGTAAAGTTCAAGAAGTGATAATAAGAATTATAATAAGGGGTAAGAAAGAATCATAATAAGGGGTAGAAACTTGTTATAAGACAGTGACTATTTGTAATGGTCTCTTGTGCAGAAATAAGGAGAAAGTCTAATTTAGATGTTGTTCTATAAAATCTAAAATTATGTGATTGTGCAGCAATTCTCAGAAATACTTCTATAAAATCTAAAGTTAGGTTCATAGAGGGACTATGTGGTATGCCTAAAATAGGAAATGGTTGGAGAAAATTGAGAAATTAGGTGAAGAGGTATGATAGAAAGTTTTAATAAATGTAGGGTAAGTTCTCATACTTGATGAGGATTTGTAATTATACTCTAATATGTACATCTTACACACAGTTTTTTTTTTTGTTTATATCAATATATGTTTATTTTTCTAATTAAAAATGATTTTGGTACTTCCAAAATTAGTCCAAAATTTCCAGTATTTTTTAACATTACTATATATATGCAAACATACTTTTTAGGAGCAAGAAAAGATTAATTATGTTTATAAAAAATATTAAGAAGTAAATTTTAAACTTAATTTAATATTATAAATCGATTTATAGAATAAAATTTACATCACTTATATCATCGTACATACATTGTTGTGGTTTAATTTTGTTCTTACCCTCTCACCTTTTTCTGTATGAAATGTTGTTGAAAATTATTGTAGAAGTAGCATTGGTGATGTGAATGAACGTCTAAAAAGGATTCAATAAATGCACATGGCTAAGGGACAATGGTCACATGTTACAAAGATGGTCCTTCATAGCTGTGCTTGCTGAATTCGAAGCATTCCCACTTTGGTTTCTTATAATGCATTGCATCAACTCTTTCTCCTTATCCTCTTTGCCAAGCAAATTCTCCAACCTCATTCCCCTAATCACCAATTTCATGGCCTCAAATGGCCCACCCTTTCTATAACATCATTCTCTATATGTTTTGTTTCTTCTCTTAAAACCTACAAGGCCCACCAAACACATTGGGGCTATATTATATATACTCACATGCACCAAAAAGTTTTGTATAGTTCAAAATCAGAAATCCTATTAAAAGTTGTTGACTACATATTTTTACTGAAATTAGTGGATGAATTAACGGTTGAGTGTGAAGCCAAGACCAATTGGTCTGGGTTCACTAGACACCATGTTTTATTGTGTTCCATCTATAATCTCTATTTAAGAGATCTTTGTGATTATGATAAAATTGTAACAAATAGAATGAAAACCTAATTAGTTGCCTATGGACGTAGGTTACAAATTGCAACTGAACCACGTTAAATCTTGTGTGTTGTTTATTTTATGTAGTTCATTCGTGAGTGTGTGTATTGTTTTCACGTGCGTTTTTTTTTCATCATTAACCACATTCAATGTATTATTTGTTATGATCTCGAGTAATTTTATCCTAATTTTATTTTACTCTTAAACATAAATGTTTTTTTTTTGTATCTTACCCTAAAGGTTAGTAAAATTACACCTTTCATAATATTTATAAAATACAAATTCAATTTTCAAGATACAATTTAATTACCTTTTACATTTGATATAAATGTCTCTCTCTCTTCCTTTATGCAACTCACATGGGGTTATTTGGTAGTTCCACACATAGTGAGGTTATATGGTGTAGAAAAGTGCTTAAATGGTGACCCCACTTGTTGCTTTGCTTCTCTAGTTATCCCAATAATACAAACAGCTCCATGATTAGTAGTATTTCCTGATGAACACAACTTCAAATGTACGATCAGGAGCTTGCAATTGATTGATTGTCCTCGAAGTTGGGCACACAATCACACATGGGTTTTGTTCATCATGCAATGCTATTTTACATTATTTCCCACCACCAACTCATGAGCCAGGGTAAAAGGATAAGCACAATTTTTCTGCTCAGTTTTTGGTCTTCCTCTTTGCATATTCAATACATATATTCTGGTGTTAATCAACTTATACACGTGCTTCACTTCATATTAGGATCCAATCCGAATAGCTAGTTTTGTATGTTATGGTTTGAAGTTGTGGGACTCTCATCTCATGGATCAGATACCATAAGTTCATACAAGTAGGATTAAAAGAAGATTTGAAAATAGCATTAATGTAAAATAAGCATGAAATACAATAATCTTACTATAGTTTAAATGTGGAAAATTAATTTTATTATCTGTTAATTTAATTTTGAGAAGTACCTGTATTACGGTTGGTATTACGATCGATATTACGGTAGTAAATGAGATTTTGAAACATAGGAATAAACACATCTTTAAAAATAAAGTAATTGATCATTCTAAAAAAAATTTCATTACTCGATTAAAGATCTAGTTATGGATAATCTCTGAAGTCCTTATGATTGTTTTTTCTTTTTTCTTTTTGACTGGTGTCTGGATCTCCTAGTTTGTATATATTCAATTAAAAATAAGTAATTTATTTAGGCTATCAGACTGAATTTGTTATAGTAAAAAGTTAGTGATAAGTTGATCGGGCGAGAGATTATTCATTTGTATGCGATTTTATATATGAGATTAATTTTGTAAATATATATATGTTTATTTTTCTAATATATTTTGAATATAGGAAGATAATATAGAAAATGTAACGGTTAGATATTATTTTGCTTACATTAATGTTGAGTGCCTTGGATTCCAATGATTCTATCCCTACCCAGATGAACATTATTTAATTTAACCTAACTCCAAGGGAATCTGAAAAGGTACAAACCTTTGGAAGATTGATTATTGAGAGGAAAGAGCAGAAGGGAGTAATTGATTCACATGCATGAAACATTTAGAACAAATTTGCGTAGATCTCTATGGAAAAATAATTAATCAATTTTGTAAACATGTCAGAACCTGCAATATACTTCAAATTTCCTTTTTTTCCTGTTATCATTTGGGGATTGCCGTTATTCTTGTCACACACATTATTTTCTTCAATCTTACTTAAAACCAAATAAATACTACTTCCTCTTCACGTTTAAGGTTTCATTATCCAAACAAACAAAGTACTAACTTCATAATTTTAATTATTTTTTAAATTTTTCTTAGTGGTACCCTTTTAGTTTGACATCTTTTTATATACAGAATCACTTGAAATAATTAACAGTATTTATTTTAGGAAAGTATTAGTTTTTCTTCTTCCTCCAAATTCCAAAGAGAGTATATTTAAAGATCTTTTTTCTCATTCAATGAAAATAGAATTTTCTCATAATTTCTAGTCTTAAAATTTTTGGTTTTAATTTGAAATATTATAAGAGTTTTAGTTCCAACAAAAAAGTTTAATATCACTTGTAATTTCTCTCTATACATGTTTAATATGAATTTTAAAAAAATATTATTCTACAAATATGACTACAAAAGATAAATCTTTATCATTTAATATAGATTTAATTATTAAAAATGAAGATGAAAAATAATAAATTATCCTCTATATAATTAGTTAATACAAATTAAAAAGTAGTGTTTTAATTCTCTTTCAACAAGGTAGAATTATAATTGGTAAAATAAGGGATATTATGACAACATAATAGGTGGATTAGCAATAATAAATGTGGAATAACAATTTAATTTTAATTCAATCTTGTTTGGAAAATTAATTTTCATTTTCTCATGATAAAAAAAAGATTGGTGAGTTTCAAGAACCATATATATATGTCCCCAACAAACCTTTCTATCCAAGGAAATTTGAACATGAACTTATCTCCAACAGTGCTCCATTATTGCCATTATCTAAAAAGACTCATTCTCCTTTTTCAGTGATGCATAGTTCCCAAACAAGCTACTCTTATGATGATTTTGACAAATTAACTACCTCTTCCTATGTTCAACCCATTTTATACTTCAATTATTTAAGTTTCCTAAATAAATAAAAAACCAAAACCACCTAATGAACCTATCTTCCAACTTCAAAATGAAGATAACTATAATAATGCTGATTAACTAAACCATTATTCTCTTCTCTGGCATTATGCAAGTTTCTACTTTCTATATTATTAAGTCAGGTCCACTATTTAATTTCTTCCAATATAAGCAAAACAAAACACTTTATTCCAAGCATCTTATTGTGAAAAAAAATGTTTACTCATATTTAATCTTATTATTGCTGAAACCAAATAATTAATAAGTACTTTTTTATTTAGAATATTGTCAATATATAATGTATATGTTGCTTTGGTAGTTAGAACCATAAACCAAATGTATGAAGTTGTGAACATATAATAATACACCCACTTTCTCCTAAAAATGACAATATCATGGAGTTGTTAATGTTAAGTGGTTAGAAATAATACACAACCACCCAATAATCAAATATAATTAATCAAACAAATAAATCACTAATATGATATCATCTTAGGGTTCAATTTTTTTTTGTCCAAATGGTGTAGTTAAGCAGTGACAATCAATTCTTGATTTTTTTTTCTTAAAAAACTAAACACATTTTGTCATTTCTAGCTTGTATGAGTAATTTGAGGAAATACAAAAATAAATTGTTGGGCATAATGATATCACTTGGATTAGGGTTTTGAACTTGTGAAAAGAAATTGCCAACTAACAGTAAAAAATATGGAGAAATTATATTAAAAAGAAAAAAAAAGTGTGACCAACTTTTTTTTCCCTTTTGAATATATATAAATACTAATAAATTATTATAACAAGTTAACATAATAGAAAACTAAATTGATGACATCTTTCTAGAAGTTGAGCTTAAACTAGATAAGTTAATATGCACTAACTAATGCCTTAACTAATTGATATTGAAATGATTAAAGTAAATGCATCAAGTTTAAGAAGATTCATGCCTCTAATAACTCTAATAAGATTATGATAATCAAGATATTGAACATAGTATATACTATATGATATAAATTATTCTATACGATGATGATGATATATGATTCTTCCATAATATATAAAAAAAAGATTAGGAAATATAGTTGATGTTATGATGTATCCATGTCAACTGTTTAGCTTGTGCATGCATTTGACAATTGAAATCAAATATTTTTGCATACATTTGCACGCTTTCTTCATAACCTGGAATTTAGACTAAGTAAAACAATACTTTTATTGATGTGTAGTTATTAATATATTAATTTTTATTAATAAAAATAGAAATTCATGACCTATATATCTTTTATTTTCTTTCGTATTCATAACAAAGTCAACTTTATATTCTCTCATCATGAAGTCTTTTTATATCTTAAAGAAAGTGAAGTAAGTATCAAATGTTTAAAAGTGTAAAGTATGGCATTATTAAAATATTTCTTAAACTGATTATATTTTATGTATTATGGCGAAATTGTATGGTTTTTTTTTAATTTATGTATTAAATAATTTTTTTTACGTAAAACTAAATAATTTATGTTTTTTTTTCTATAAGTTACATATACATTAGAATTATGTTTTTCTAAAAGAAATAAATGAAAAATATAAATCTAGACCAATACTAAAAGATAATGTTCATTATCTTATCTAGATGCGGATAAAAAAAATTATTTTATCTGGAGATAAAATGTTTATTATCATCAACATCTTTATCTCATAATTAATCTGTAAGATAATTAACAAAAGTTTACATTTTTATAAATAAATTTAATATCAACTATACTAAATCAGATATTATAAATCATTAAAAATTTAAATGCCTTATTTGTTAATAAGAGGTTATATCATTTAAAAGTACGACTTCAAGAATAATCTATAATAAAAAAAGTACTTAAACATAATTAAAATATATTTTTATTCGAGACATATAAGATTATTGTTAACCACATTTTTTTCATATAGATATTTAATACAAATAGATAAGTTAGAACAACATCATATTAGTTTTTTTTTTTTTGCGATAAATGAATTTATATTTTTATAAAATGGGACTGAAATACTATTATGAAAATTTGATTATTCTAATCATTTGATTTTTTTTATGTAACTCCAAAAGTAATCATAATCATTTCATCACGCATGGTGTCACGCTCTCACATGTTTTATAAAAAAATGAAAAACAATGACATCATGTTTAGAAACACTCATGAAAACAAATTCAAGTTATTCGAAGTTTAATTTTAGATAAAAAATATTAAATTAGGTTTTGGCAGGTATATGATCCGAAACACAATAATATGCCACTTACCTACTATTAGGATATTTTTATTTTTGATTTTAAATAAATTAAATAATCTTTAACATATTTAAAAATTATACATGACATGCTGAGTATTGGTTTAAACTTTAACATGGTTGAAATTGATTTTGAATACTTAATCCACTGGTATCTTAGTTTTACTGTATGAAAGTTAATTTAATATAAATATAAAGGTAATTAATTAACTAATTAACTAACTATACTAATTAAGCTGTTAATTAAATAAAGTTATACCTTGACTTGTTACAATAAATCCAATAAATTACCTAAAAATTTAAATATTAATAAGTAAGTTAACTTGTGAAATGCAAACATGTCCTCTTCTAGGAAAAGTCTTATCTATAATTGATGAAAACTTTGACTTGAAAACAAGAAGCATAACCCACACGAAAATGAGAATGGCCAAACTTTATGCAGGTGGGTGGTGTGAGTTTAGTGTTATTGATTATATGTTAGAGAGAGTTTAAGAAATGAGTTTAAGAGAGAAAAAAAAAACAGAAAGGGTCTTTATCAATGCCATTATGATCTTTCCACTTATGAGCAGCCAAAGAGTAAGAAAGATTGGAATGTAGTGTGCTCTTCTTTCATTGCCTCTTAATTTCTCTTCTTCACTTCATAATCATCCATTCATCATTCTTATCATTCTCACAACCCCACTTATATCATTTTCTACTTACTTCATCATCACTTCTCTCATAAGTAACTTCAATGCCAATTAACCTTTTTTTTTAATTTAGTACATATATCAAGAGAATTTAGCTCAATTGATTCAATGTGAATTGTAAAGGAAATTATTTATTTTATTTAATAGTTATGCATATTTTGTTTAATTAATCTCTTAAAGTTGAGTTTTTCTTATTATTCTATTAAGAACTTAATGGGTTGAAAAAGTTTGAAAACAATAAAAAAAGGTATGAAAAACTCGTAAAGAACAAACACAATTTATAAAACTAAATATGATAATAACAATTAATTTAATTACAGTTAGATGATGTTGGATTTTAAAATAATTAATACAAAAAAGAAAAACATGAAAAAAATTAGTTTCTTCATAAATTAATTCAGAAAAAATTTATTACAGTTTATCTCTTTTTTTAACTTTTATATAAACTAATTTTAGTTTAAAAAACTATTTATTTCATTAAAATATTCAAATATTTTAAAAAAATCTTATCAATTATATTCCGATAAATTTAATAGTATCATATCATTTAGAAATATTGAAAATAGAGAGAGTAATAATTTAAATACATATTTTTTTTTAATTTTTAATAATTTTTAACAAACAAAATGGTAATAGTTATCACAATTAATTTGAATTCCCATAAATAACTATTTTAAAATAAATTATAACACAAAATTTCTATGAATAGATTAATTTTTATTTATCTTTTATAAATTTTGATGAAAAGCTGTTCCAAAACTCAGTTGCAGTACTTTAAAGACATGTTGTTAGATGGGTACATATTTATTTAGTTTTGTGTTGTTTTTTTGTGTGCAGTTTCCGAAAGCTTTGGTCCTCTCTGTACATCGTAGTAAGCAAAAAGAGCATGGGGCCCACAGAAGGTGAGACTCAAATCCCATGTGGAATGCTGGATGCGTCGTTGTCTCCCACGTGGCACTCTTTGACAGCAAGGTTTTATCACACTCCAGCTGGCATTTTCTTTCACCACGGAAATAAATAAACCAATAACAATATTATTATTATTATTACGTGAAGTATTTATTTTGTGATGTTATAAATATTTTAAAATAATTAACTAATAATATAATTAAAATAATGATTATATCATTGGTAAATGTTTGTGAGCAGAAGACGTTTGAGTATGAGTGTCCAGCGCACGAGGCCCCATCATCATCATCATGATTAACTGAGAGATTTTTTATACAGAAGTTTTATTCCATAACTTTTAAAAACAAACAAAAACATAAAAAAGAGTGTAAAATAACATAGATAATGCATATTTATAATAATATTATAATTTATTGAATGATTACCTTTTTTTCTCTTATCCAATGTGTTGTTGCTGGTCTGATGCATGATCCATCTGGCAAAAGCAGAACAGAATATCCTCAGAAACTATAATCTCTCTTATAAAAATGATGAAAAATTAATTTAAGATGTTTTTAAAGAGTGAAGTTATGTTTATTATTATTATTATTATTATTATATTATTATTATTATTATTATTATACCTGAATGGATGTCAGGGGCTTAGTAATATTGATCCACATCGATACATAATGGTTGTCGTGTATCCAACGTTCAATTTTTCAAGTCTTTCTTCCTTCTCGCATGCGTTTGTCCGGTCGGTGCGGTACCTACGATTGCACTCCGACGCTCAAGTCAGTACTAGTGCTTAGTTAGATTTCTCTGATAGTATGAAAACGTACCTTTTCCCCTTTCAGAAGTTTCTTTAGTAGGTTGACTTGGGCCTTGGCTGTGTGGGCCAAGTAACCGATTGCTAGAGACATGCTTAGTGGTCTATGGGTCGTGTCTGGTGGTTTCCTGATATTAAGAGAGTACCCTACGAAATATCTTTGACTCATTCGAGGAAAGTTACAACTGTTTATCCTCCACGTGTAATCATGTTTATTTATTTAATGTGTCCACCTCGATCGGTACAATAATAATAATAATAATAATAATAATTATAATTATTATTATTATTATTATTATTATTATTATTGGATATGATGAATATTAAATATGAAAGTGGAGTGAAAAGAAAGCATAGTGACATAGCAAATGGCAGCTGGATTCTATCATAAAACGACATGGCATTCCTCTGGAGATTGCTCAACAGCATGTTGTTTATTAGTAATGAACAAATATCTCTTATGCCAAACACATTTTATCTTCTGTAATTATGAGGATGAGGAATATGTTTATGTATCAATGTTTCATCCTATCCTTCTTTGCATTAATTTTCTTAATGTAATATGTATATTTTCTTCAAATTATTTTCCATCATTTACTAAAAAATTAATTCTCAATATTCAAATTTTATTTTAGTTAGTATTACATTTTATTGCAATTTTTGTTCATATTATTCTTTAAGAAAAGTTATATTTAACATAAGTTTTCTACTAAAGGTAACAACAAAAAATCACCCTTATTAATATATAATATTGGATTTATATCGGTAAATTCTAAAAGTATGAATGTTAATTCATTAACGTTGTATCGACTCTATGTAGCGTCAGTTTAATCGATCCTACACTGATGTTATGTAAATGTATCATAAAAATTTCAAAATCTAGTAAGTTATGTCATTCAACAACAATGTATATATTTGTTCATTTATAAAAAAAATGTTGGATTATGAGAAAGTGTTTTTTTTTTTTAAATATGTAACTTATGTTTTAAGGATTTATAACTGAAAAGACAAAACCTAATCAGTTTTATAATAATAAATTAGAATTAATGTAGAATGAATTAGACTTAATAATATTAAGAGTAATTAATATGATAATAAACTTGTAAATCTTGTAAAGGATTAGTTTTTATTATCTTAGTGCTACTCATTCCATTAAGGATAATTTTTTTCTATAAATAAATTTAGATTACCTAAATTCGGGTTTATTTCATCTATCATATTTATGGTTTGGTTAGTTTGTGATTTTTATATTTTTGTTTATAATATTTCAATATATGGCAAATGGTTAATAGATATTAAGGTGCCAACTTTTTTTGAAATTTCTTTAGTCCACAGTGAGCATGTATATTTAATATCAATCTTTTATATATGTTATTTATTTCTTATTTATTGTTATATATGTAACACTTTTTTTGTAATTTTTAATTTATTGTGCACCCAAAATGTAATGGAGAGAAAAATGTGTTGGAGATTATAAAAACTAATGGGGCATCTAAGATTTACTTAAAATAAGTTAAGAAATTACCATGAAAATTTTAATTGAAAAAAATTGAAATTGAAATACTAAAATTACATAATTACATTAATATTTGGAGGACTATATTTAGTAGAAACATAATGAAGTCTGTGGAGTTAAGTCGTTAAAAAAAAATATTTATAATCCTCTTGTGAGATAAGTCTACGTATATTTTTTTTTTTCAATCTATATTAGGTGAAGAAAAGTTAATTTGTATTAGTCAAATTGTGAGAACATAATAAAAAATAACACTTAACACAATAATAAGTAATTGAAGAAGAATAACAAGAAACAAGTTGATATGTTAAGTTTTATAATAATTTTTAATATGAAAATTTTTATATATAAAAAAAAAGTGTGTTTAAAGCAATGGAGTTATAATATTGAAACATGCTTATTTGATACGATATTTCTGTATGGTAATATGCTGCATGTGGGAGAATTTCTGCTTAAATGTCTGTTCATTATTTAAATATTCAAACATGGTTTAAGGTAATTTTGTTAAGTGTGAAAGCTTCAAACTTTGGAATGTTTTAGGGTTTGTGCTATGCACTGTGTTGTGTGAAAGAGGATAGGATTTGCTGCATTCAGTTTTAGAATTGCCATATTTTGCGGGTCAAATAACCCTTGACCAAAAAGAGTGATGTTGAACTCTTGTCAAATTCTACATGTTATGTTGAATTTTAGTGATATGCAAATGGAACCAAAAAAAAAAACTACAAAATTTATGCTGGTAAATTATGTTAACATTTCATGTTTAATATAATTTTAAACACTACAAGTTCCCAACAAAAATTAAACAAAGCAATTTTGTCATGTTAAAATAAATTTCAATCAAAATAGAAAAAAATAAAGCAAAACTCTACTAATGAACCTAAATACATTATTGGAATAAAGTTTATTTAACATTCTAATTGAGTAATATATATTTGAAATAAAATTTATTTGTTTATTTATAAGTATTGATATGTTGATAATTATGTAGTAGATTATAATTTTATAAAATTAATATTTTATTGAAATGGAATAATTTTAAAATTGTTCATTCTATATTTATACTAAAATGATATTTTTTTTATATCAAATAGATAGAACTAGTGCCAAGTTGAGGTAACTCTATGAAGATATAATTATCCATATGATTTTACTTCTAAAATTTGGCCATGGAATCCATGTATTTTGTGTGACATTGACACTCCTATGCCTACACCATACATGGTAGAGACAATTCCCTTGATGGATTTAGGTGTTGTTGAATATTAAAAGCTTGAAGAAAGGAAGGGATGAAAAAGAAAAGATGATTTTGATTACCAAGAATAGCATCTATAGATGAAAAATGAAACAAGGATGGGGCTTAAGGGTCATTCTTTAACAAACATGCCACATAATCCCCATATCCATAAAAAGTTGAGATTTGAGAAGGATAGTGTCTTTATAATGAATGCCAAATCCCAACACCTTCAACAAAAAAAATTCCACTTTAAAAACCATGTCCACCAGAACTAAACCAAACTTGTCCAAATCCTCAAACCTCTGTTTCATTCCTCTGATTAGGGGTTGAAACTTTGATCTAACTTCTTCTTCCCGCCGACCCTCTTCTCTCTCTTCATTTCTCTCTCTGAAAAGTGAAGACTTTTGAATGAAAACTTGATTGAGGCTCTTTAAAAACAAACCAAACTCATTGTCTCTCATTATGTTCTTCTTCTTCTGAAGGAAGTAAAATTCTGAACAATAAAGGAAAAGTACTAACTCTCTCTTTCTTCCTCTCTCTCTCTGTGAAGATCATCTATTTTCGATGGCTAAGTCAAAGAACAATGCCAAGAAGTTGTCCTACATATCAGTTCCTTCTCAGATCATCAATTCCATATCATCTTCTTCTCTGCAATCTCTTCTTGACTCTCCCAAGAAGTCTTCAAGGAGCACCAACAGGTTCTTTTTCTTCTTCACCAACAGCATCTTCAGGAGGCCAAGACTGTGGTTTTTCACTCTCTTTTTCTTTGGTTTCCTTGGCATGCTCAAGTTTGGCCTCACCCTTAACATCCCATTTTCTCCCCACCCATGTGCCACAACCCTGCCTCAGAACATGATCTCACCCCCACTTTCAAAGTCAAACCTTGGTGTTGTGAGAGACAGTAACATAAAAGATGAGGTTTTGTTGGCAAAGGCTGTGGTTTCCCATGTGGAGCTGAGAGCACAGGGATTGGACAAGGTGGAAGGTGATGGAGATGTTGAGATGAGCGAGTTCTGGCAGCAACCAGATGGGTTGGGATACAAACCTTGCCTGAGTTTTAGCAGGGATTACAGAAGAGCAACTGATGGGGTTCTAAAGGATAGGAGAAGGTACCTCATGGTGGTGGTTTCTGGGGGCTTGAATCAGCAAAGGAATCAAATTGTTGATGCAGTTGTCATTGCTAGGATTCTTGGGGCTGCTTTGGTTGTTCCTATATTGCAAGTCAATGTCATTTGGGGTGATGAAAGGTACATTTTTATTCTTGTCCATAGCCATATGGGTTTATCTTATTGATGAATTCAAAATTTGAAATATTAGATACCTAGTTATGTTTAGGCTTAAAAAATAATTTATTTTCTTATTCTGATCCATTTGATTAACTAGAGTTAATTATATTTCTTTCCTTATTTGTGTTTGTTAGAAGATAGTGTGGTGAGACTTTGATGTTTTTCCTTATTTGTGATGTTTTCCATTGGTTTGGTTTGATTGCAGTGAGTTTGGTGATATATTTGATTTGGAGCACTTCAAGAGAGTTCTTGCCGATGATGTGCGAGTGGTTTCAGCATTGCCATCAACGCACCTAATGACTAAACCAGTGGAGGGAAGTCCTCCCCTTCATGTCACTCCCAGTTGGATCCGTTCAAGATATCTCAGAAGAGTAAGGGCCTGTTTGATTCTCTTCTCCCTTTTTGTTTTTAAGACTGTTTTCTAAAACAGTTGTACAGTACTCGACAATCAATTTCTCATCCAAAATCTATAAAGTTTTGAAAATTATTTCCACAAACAGTGTTTTAGAGACCAAAAACAGTTAGAAGATGTCCTCTCACCCTCTTCTACTTTCTTCAAGTGTTCTAATAATCTCTTTTTCTGTAATTCTTAATGGGGGTTAGCTTCTCCAAATTTTGAGTCCTCCTAAAGTGATGGTCCATTGATATATGATAGTTCATGTGAGGGTCATTTTATGGATGGCACCTACATTCATATAATAAGAGTAGCAATGTTGTAGGAAAGTAAGTATAGGCTTCAATGGTCCCTACCAATGGGTTACGTTTGCAATTGCATTGTTAAGGAAAGCTTTTCTGATTAGTAGTAGTGAGTGTTGTTATTGTTGTTTGGAAAAAGGACTCTTTCCTGACTATACTATTGGCTGTCTGTGCAGTTCAACAGAGAAGGTGTTTTGCTCTTACGTGGTTTGGATTCAAGGCTTTCAAAGGATCTTTCTTCTGATCTTCAAAAGCTTAGATGCAAGGTATTTAGAGTTCAAATTCGCTTCCTTTTTATATATTGTAAAGGGAAAATACAGCTAAAATCACCCTTTAGAAATTCGCTTTTATAACAACTAGATGCAGATTGTGAAAGTTAGTTCTCATCTTGTGTTTCAGGTTGCTTTCAATGCACTGAGGTTTGCTCAACCGGTTCAGGAACTTGGGGACAGGATTGCAGAGAGAATGAAGAGCAAGGGACCTTACCTTGCTCTTCATCTAAGAATGGAAAAGGATGTGTGGGTGAGAACTGGTTGCCTCCCTGGTCTGAGTGACGAACTCGACGAGATTGTTAACAATGAGAGGATAGAACGGCCGGAGCTATTGACTGCAAGATCAAACATGACTTACCATGAAAGGAAGATGGCTGGTCTGTGCCCTTTGAATGCTGTGGAGGTTACCAGGTGAATAGAATAACACTTTTGGTTACTTGGTTGTTTTCAAAATTTGAGTGTAATAGGATTTTCTGATAGATGTTTTGGTTGGATTTATAGGCTTCTGAAGGGTCTAGGAGCTCCAAAGAATGCAAGAATGTATTGGGCCGGAGGAGAACCTTTGGGTGGAAAAGAAGCATTGCTTCCATTGATCCAAGAGTTTCCTCATTTTTATAGTAAGGAAGATCTTGCCTTGCCAGGAGAACTGCAACCGTTTGCAAATAAGGCATCCATAATGGCTGCCATAGATTACATAGTCTCTGAGAAAAGTGATGTTTTCATGCCATCTCATGGAGGAAATATGGGCCATGCAATTCAGGTATGCTTGTTATGTTGTTAGTGATTCTTCTATTCACAAATGTCAAGTTATTTTCACTTGTTTCTTTGTTTTGAAAAATGGGAGAAATGGTGAAAACATCATTTTACTATTTTTACCATTTCTTATACAAAGTGAAACCAACTTGGTAATTTTATATTTTTTTTGTGAAAACAGGAAATTAAAATATACAATAGTACTCAAAATGTTGTTTCACTTTCAGGGTCACAGGGCCTTTGCTGGGCACAAGAAATATATAACTCCAAACAAGAGACACATGCTCCCTTATTTTCATAATTCTTCCATCTCTGAACAAGAGTTCAACAGAATCATCAAGGAGTTGCACCAGGACTCATTGGGGCAGCCTGAACTTCGGACTATCAAAGCTGGAAGGGATGTTACCAAGTATCCTATTCCTGAGTGCATGTGCAATGATTCACATGCTAATTCTTGATTTGAAAATAGTACCAAAGTTTGTGGCATGAAGGCTACTTACTAGGCTACTGAACAAGGAAAGGAGTGCTACTTTCAGCAGGATGTGCAATTTTGATTCCTTTGGAACACTTCAAGTGCCTTTCATTTCAGGGTAATCATGAAAGTTCTGGGCACCCTTTTTCTACTACAGATCATTTCAAGCACTCCTCTCTACTGGGAGGTGTACCATTATTCCTTAAACACGTTTACCAATGTGGCAATGTACATTTCCATCGTCATTCAAATGATAGATTCAAAATAACATACAACAGAAGATCATTCTTTGATTTTTTTTTACACAAAGATTGTATAGGATACATGTTCTCTTTAGCTGTGTAATTCTTATCACAATACGAAGACTTGTTGACATTTGTGTATATATTATCATTAATTTTTGGATTCTTGTCATCTGATCATAAAGATCACCTTGTGCAACCCTTGCTACCATTTAACTCAGCACTGCGAAAGTAAGACAAGTTAAGAGCTAGAAGAAACAGAATATATGATTTGATTGGTATTCAAATACCAGAAAAGAAGAAAATCTTTGTAAATATTCTTATTGTTTTCATAAAGCTTAAATCTATTGCATTTTTTCTTTTCTTTTTCATTGGAATGTTATTTTGGCCAGTTTAATTGTGCTTTTAAAGTGTTTTTTTGAAGTGACTAAACAACTTTTCCATAAACAAGCAACTAACAAAAAGCAGTTTTGTTTTAGCAAGCATTATGTACTGAAATTTTAATTTCTTCACTATTATTCAATCAAAAATTACCATGCACAGTAAGTTTGGCAGATATTTATTATAATATCTGAAAAATTAAATTCAAAATGACTTTTTATTAGTGATTCACTGGCCTAAGTAACTTCAGTGAAAGAACCTCAAGACCTTGTTTAAGAAGACTAAAGTCCTTCAAATTATTGGCATAGGAATTTAGTTTATTGTTTGTTTTAACAAGAAAAATGGTCTTCTATGAACAAATTTGAAAGAAAACTATATTCTGAAAAGTTATTTTACAAAGTTTAAAGTAAAGCAGGTGCAATGCAAGTCTGTAAATGAGCAAAAGAAGTTAGGTGGGACCAGTGGATTGCAGAACATAACATTATTGTAAGGTTGGCACTATGTGTTTGTTTTGGCATTATTCTGGTTGAGGTTTGATGTTGGTTTATTCTTGTCTAAATTCTTATTTCAAAATCATCCAATTACATCACACATTCTACACTTTCTACTCATGTATTCTACTTCTGCGAATAATATTGCATGGTCAAATTAAATTTTGGTCCCTCTTTTCTTTCACACTAATGTCCAAACAAAAACTTCATACACACCATAACTAATAATGTTCATGATAAAGATTTAAAACCATATATAAAGTTAATGAATCAATAGTCTAAAAATACTTACAGTAAAAAGTCTTATTTAATATCTATTAAATAAAAAATTGAACATGATCTGTTATTCTTTCTACACTTGATGTAATACACATGACTACCACTTTTGACGTGTAGATTCCTGAATCATGAAACAGATCCTCCTTTCCCTAGAATGAACTTTACAGGAATTTAGCATGAAATTGACTGGATTGAAAATTATTTAAAAAAATCCATTTGATCCAATGTTTCTGGCTTGAGTGCAGTTTGGAACAAAAACACATCATGTTATTGGTGGAGTAACATTGAGACACAATTTGTAATCATGTTTCCATGAACCAGGGTATGAGAATGGCTTCAAATGTTCTTGGCTAGCTATTAAACAAGTCAAACAACACCAGGACCTACTCTAGTTTGGTGTTATCTTCTTGTCAATGTTATCCACTAGCATCAGCTGTACCTGAAAAGTTTGAAACCAATGAATCTGCCAAGTGTAATAATGATACCTTCTAAAATTATTCTGACTGGCCCCCCTTCTAGTTTTTGCTGCATCTGCCTGCTACTCTTCAACTTGAATATAAGCACTATTCACTGCTTTGATTCTCTGCAGAAAACCTGCATTCACCAATCAACATTTACATCTGCAATGGTAGTTGAAGTTCTGTTCTAGTAGAGTTTTGTATGATTTCACATAATTATTATATCTGGTTTATCTTTCAAAATTTTGTATATATGGACTAGTGTGTCAGCAGATTCAGGATATATATATCATCTCTCAATAAAAGGGTATGTCCTCCACCCTGGTACCATTGCACAATGTCCTAGCAAAAAGCTCTAAGATTCCTTGATCACCACCAACTGGTCCCCATGAGACAAGATATCTGTAATACTGTAACAAGGCTGTGTAGCCTTGTGCATGTCCTGCAGTGGAATTCAGCATCAAAGTAGTGTGTGACATGGTGTTATTGGGACCCCACATGGCCCAGAAATCCAGAGTTTTCTTCAAAATTTATGGGATTATTCAAAGAAAAACAGGTATGCATGCATTATTCAGGTGTGTGCACCCTTTAAGAAGCTAAAAATAATCTCAATTTTGGGAAAATTTCTGCAGGAAAGGAGCCAAAGGGCTAAAAGTTTATGCAGTAGGGAGACAATAATTGAATTCAACAATTGTTTTTGTCACTCCTGGTAATGCAATTACAGCGAATCAAATTCCTCTAAACCACACATGTATGTTTGCATCACTCATCTTTTTACTATTACAGGAAACAAAAGTTTGGATAACTCAGAAAAATTAGCTACTTTAACCAGCAAAGAAGGTAAGTGTCAGACAAGTACTGTAAATAGACCACACAAACATAATCAGTGTTTTGTTGACATCTTGCTTTTAAATTTTTTTGAAATGTTTTAATCAAATTTATGATATCATGGAAAAACACAACTATTTGTTTCTAATAAAGACCTCAGATTAAACTTTAACCTTTTATTCTTAATTTTTAAAATATTTGTACTGGTCAAAGTTCTTGAATTGAATTTTTTATATATTGAATAAGAGTGTTATGTAATATTGATTTTTTACAACATTATTGTTGTTATTATTATTGATCACAAGTTTTTTAAGAGATTTAAAAAGTGTAGTAAAAAATATAAAATAAATTAAAAATATAAAACAGATTTTTTAAATTTAAATTAAGGATTAAAATTATAATATGGAAAAGTAGTTTAAAATAATTAATTAAAAATATTGAGATTAAATTTTAATGAGCTTAAGAGAAGGAACAAAATAAAAATTAATTTAAGAGTAAATTAATTTTGGTTTTGTGATATTGGTTTTATAATATAATTAAGAATAAAAAATTTAATATAATGATTTATAAATAAATTAAATGAAAGAGAGAAAAAATATTAAATTTTATAGAATTATTATTATTGATCATATTTTTTTTAAAGTAATGTAAAACTACAGTAAAAAATATAAAATGAGTTAAAAAATATAAATTCAAATTATGAAATTTATGTTAAAGAAAATGTAGACATTTATAAATATTTCTTATTGCAAAATTATTTTAATTTCACATATTAAAATTTTAATTTTAAACTTAAAGTCATTATTAATCATTTTCAACTTTTATCACCAAATTTATACCATAAAATATATTTGTTTACTGGTCGGACGTGTTCGGGTCCTCAACCTAAGCACTTAAGTGTAGTAGCTCGATTAGAGAGGTCAATTTGAGAGATACCTAGCACGGTCTAAGGTGAATAACATGTCTAGTGGTTTGTAATGAGGTTAGTCCAGATGATTGACAATCCATATTAAGAGGATAACTAAAAGTAAAACCACATGGTGAATAACTGAAATAGTTGAGCATATAAATATTTTCAATGTAAATAAAAGTTGTTAGAAATATGTTGCATTTTACCTGAAAAATAAAGGTCAATAGAATATTCTTGTCGTTGAAAATTATATTATTGTTGTTGAAATTATATTCTTGTTGTTGAAGTTATACTCTTGTTGAAGAAATTGTTGAAGGAATGTCTATAAAAGGGGGCTAAGCCCCTGAATAAAGGTAAGTTTTTTTTGTTAGGACTGTACACTGAATTTTTTTTTTATAATTAGAATGTTCTTACTGACTTGATCGTCAGTCCCCTCTGTTACAATGTCTCGATACAACAAACATCAAGTAGAGAGGAGACAATGCGGAGTCCACATTAAGTTCGATCGAAGTCAACCAGAAAGAACATTTTTTAATTATCATTTCAAATCATCTTAACTTTCTAATGTATTAGTAAACATGTTTACAATTCCTTTAATTTTTTTTTCATATTCAAATTTTTTTATCATCGTTTTTCACACTTTTTATGCTACCCAAAATAATATTTATTTTATTTACAAATACATCGATGAACACGATCAATAACACTCTAGACTCACAAAGTACTCAAAACACCTAAAATTTACACTATACAATATTGTAAGAGTGTTTTACAAAGCACAAAGAGAAAAAGCCAAAACTTTTATGTTGTGTTTGGATTGAGGAGGGAATTTGTGGGGAGGGAAAATAGTGAATTTGTGAGGATATGTGAAGTTGTTTGGATTGAGAGATGATAGAGTGGATTTGTGAGAATAATTTATTGTAAGTTTACAAATTTATTTGTTATTAAAAACATTTGAATAATGAATTATGATTTTTTTTTTAGGTTTGAATTAATTAAATTTTTCTAATATATAGTATCCATAATTACTTGTATTGTTTTAAAAAAAATTAAAAAATATAATAGGAAATATTTTTTTGTGTTAAATTGAAATAAATTTATTAAATATATTAAAATTTATGAAAATAATATTTATTATTATATTTATTTGTTATTTTATATAATTATATATAATTTGTTGATATTATAATTTTATTTTTTTATTTTCATTATTTATAATTATATGTTGTTATTAATAGTATAATTAAATATTTTTAAAATTATTAAATAAATTTATATAATATTTAATTTTTTATATTGTAATAAAATATGTACAAGAATATTTGAGTAAAATAAAAAAAATTCTACATGAATCACTATAGATCTCTTGAAGAATGAAAAAAAAAAACATTCACTCTCTCACTCTTAAAACAATTGAAAAAAAAAAACATTTATCATTTTGTTGATATTGATGTGATATAGTGTAAGTTAGAAAATGATTTATTGCGTGAAGCAAAAGCCTTAATTATGTAAATGTACTTCCACATTTGAAAGTATTACGTATGCAAGACAAATACTGATGCGTAAGCCATTAAGTGTTGACCTCGTTATTCGACTTTCAACACATTGCCTATGGATACCTTCTCTTACATTAAAGTTAAAATTATTTATGGTTTCAAACATTTTTAATGTATAGTTTAGAAATTTATTTTGTTTTATACTTCACAACTCAAAAATATATTTTAAATTTTATAATTTAAAAATTTATCGTAAAGTATATAATTTAAAATATATTTTTAAATTAGACAATTTATAAAACATTGGATTATAGAATATAAGAGTACGTCCTAGATTACGTAATATAAAAATGTATATTGAATTATCTAAAAATCTGAAAATATATAAATCTGAAAATTTGGAAAAATAAATTATGTAATTTAAAATATATTTTAAAATTATATAATTTAAAATATATTTTCAGATTACTAGACATTAGAAAAAGTATTCTGCACTACAAAATCTAAAATCTAAATATTTAAAAGTACGTTATGATTATGAAGTACATTTTTAGATTGTGAAATCTGCAACATGTCTGTGAATTCCACAATCTAAAAATCTAAAACATGAACATTTTAAACATTTTTAACACTTTTATTGAGATGAATAAAAACTCATTGCGGGTGCAAAGTTACCTATGTAGCACACTTTTCTAGTTAGATAATTTTTTATCTGTGTGGTTGAAATGATGTGATTTTCTTTCTGCACTCCCATAATTCTCCTTACACCTTCATATGGGTGGTGAAATTTTCATTTTCCTCTTAATAAAAAAAATCCACAACATTCCCTTTTCTTCTTCTTCGTCTTCCCATCACCTATAATTTTTCACTAAACGTCAATGGCCAAGTGAACCTTCTCAACCTTCCACAAGTTTAGTTGTAACTACAACTCCATAACAAAAAATAACTTTTTGTTATGGACGAGCGTCTATATGAGGAAGAAGAAGGAACATCTAGCGCAAGTGCATAAGAGATAGAGGCTATCGTCTAATGCAACAATCTAGGGACAAGGACAATTGTCTAATGTTGTTTTTGAACAATAGAGGAAGATGGAGAAGAGGAAATGATCTAGATGTGAAGACAACACATGAACATTATAAAAATGGAGAACCAATAATGGATCTGCACATGAATTAAAATGAGAGAAGAACAAAGTGTTTTACAAAAATGTTTTGTCTTCTATTTTACAATTGCAATTCCTATTTATAAGAATTGACATCAAACATAACAACAACCAAACCAACAAACATAACACGTTACAATTCTTCCTTCTTCCCATTATGAAAATCATGAACAACCTTATTAGTAGTGTTTTTTTTTTATCAGCAAATAATAAATAAAATAAAATGAGACACTTTAGGGGTGTCTCAACCCTTATACAAAAATCCAAAAACAGGTTTCCTAGAACCCTACCAACTAAGGATCCAACAAACATTGTACTACAGATATATCTAAAACCCCAGACAAAGGTAAATAAATCCAACAAATACAGTTATATTACCCCACCAAAGAGGTCACACCCTCAAATAAGAGCATACATCCAACAACTAAACAAGGTCTTTGCCATCAAGCTGAAGGACCTTACCCAAGAGACAAACTCAACAAACCAATACAATACATACCATCCAACAACTAAGTCATAATTATGAACCGACTAAGTTGTACCAAAAACCCAATTGCTAACAAAGACAAACCGATCCTTATAAGAAAGATACGTAAGCCAAAAATACCCTACAAAATACATAAAGCATCCTCTCGAACTGGCCACACTAGTAACCAAAACACACCACATAAGCTTTTGCCACATTCAAACACCGTAAAAAATCCAGCACCAAACCAAAAAGCATACAACAAAAACACTTCCTTTACTGCAGCACAGAACAAAGTCATCAATCCGACCCTGTCAAAAAGGAATGACCAAGACACTTGCACATCCACGCAATACCTTCCAAGCCTCAGTCCAACCTTACCAGATAGGAGTTACCGATGAAACCTGCACAAACCTCATCACGACTACCAAGACTGAAAAAACGTTAGTTAAAAACGCAAAAAATCAGACTTTCAAATACCTCATACAACAAAGAGGTTCTAGACACCCGTCCGAGTAAGAGAAAACAACCGATTTTTCTTTTACTGTGACCCAAGACCAAGTCTTCCTTTGTACCACGGTAAAAACCTCCACAAGATCCACCCGCCCATTTTCAAACACAACCTTATTCCTGTGATTCCAAATTTCACTCACAATACCTACCCAAATACCCCCCCAGCACCTGGTAACTGCGTGGTTCAGACCAATAGGTTTGAACATCCTAAAATGTTTTTGTGCATCACAATGAAGCACCAAAGGGAGCTCCAGCCAAGTAGTGTACACACCTTATTAGTAGTGTACACATCCCTAAACATAATAAACACAACAACAACATCAAGCACGTCCCCACCAGTCATGAAATCTCATCCCGTATGCGTAACAATTCATTGGGACAATAACCTTAAAAACCTTCCCCGAATATTCATGCAACACTACTCTATCTGCAATACAAATTTGTATGTTGGATTGTGCAATCCAAAATGTAAAATTTTATTATGGATTTAAAAACACCTTTTACGGTTTAACATGATGCATTATAGATTATACAAACTGAAAGGTAATTATGGATTTGGAAATACCTTTCAAATTGTACTCGAATGCATCATGCTAAACAAGATTCTTTTAAATCCAAAATTAGTTTCCAGATTGTACAATCTAAAACGTATTCCCAAATTCATAAAAGTTTTTCGAATTGTACAATCTAAAATAAAAAATTATATTTCATATTAATTTATAGATTATATAATCCAGAACGTATTTCCAAATCTAAAAAAACCAACCTTCTTAATTATATAATCCAAAATATAAAATTATATTCTAGATTTTACAATTCGAAATAGAATATAGTTTACTGCATTAAACGTGGGAACACTTAGTCTAATCTCAATTCGTAGTACTCTGATGAACACAAATTCATTCATATACTCCTCACACTCCATGTTTGCATCATCAAATCCGAGTTCCTAAGAAAGATTGTCAGCGACCTTCATAGGGATCAATCAAAGCCCAATAGATTAAATTAGTGGGTGGTTGCTCCTTTAATACTCAGTTGAGTCAATCTAACTTTCACCTCCTCCAACGAACCCTACACTTCGAAGACAAATTCTTCCTACCCCCAACATTTTTGAACTTACATCCAACACAATTTTAAAATTCTAAAAATACTTTTTAATCTGAAAATAAAAATCTGTAATACAAAAAATAATACATTAAGGACATTTTCGTCTTTTCTATATTGAAATTGGGTGTAGAAAGCAATTGCCAACTTCGAAATAAGTTTCCACTCCCGTGACCCATCCGACCAAATCGTCACCATCAAAACATGTGGCAACTCGACCTTCTTCATTGTCATCTTGTATTCAGTCCCGAAGTCATACACAGAATTATAAAATAATTATAATAGTAGATTTTACAAATTAAGGTAAAAATAAATTCAAGAGCTAAATTGATCTATTATTTTTCTTTGGGAAAAAAAAATAAAACATATTCTTCCTTTGTTATGCTCATGATGTAAAGTCCTCAGAATTTTAATTTAGAAATAATTCAATGACAAATTTGTTGAAGAAGTGGAAAACAAAAACTCAAAAGAAAACCTTATCATGTATATATTTTCTTTTGGTTACAAGAATACCATCAGGTATATGATTTTGATTTCAGCAAACCAAAACTGAATTCTTACAAACCATCAAGTTCACGTGAAGAAGTCAGTATCTTTATCATCAAGAGACAAGAACAATGAATGGAAAACAGAATCAATGAAGTAACATATGGAGACACTCATCTCCACATTTCTTCTTGAAAGAAAGATTCTAAATAGCTTATGGTTATAATAACACAAATTTCCTCCAATCACCAAGTCATAACTGATCAAGATAACACCAGCTACCGAAATCAGTGTGTTTCTTTATAAAAATGAGAGTGAATCTGTGTATTACTTTGTTTTATTCCCAATCTTGAACATGAAAAAATCAAAATTGGTTCTGAAACAGTTCCTGCCAAAGACAACCACTCCAATTGATACCCCAAGACTGGGGCACAAGTTCTGCATTTCCATAAACATCATATAGCTTTGTTTACCTTTCCCAGCCATCTTGGATAGATCCGAAGTAAGATCACCATCACCCCTTGTTCTGTGCAAGCTCATGCTAAACCAACCCTCACCATGGTAACCCTTCATTTCCACCAGGCTTCACATCACAATAATATTTCTCTACAGCATCATCCATCATGTCTGCATTAAACATGGTTCTTCTATTGTTGAAGTTGGCCAAAATGGGGATAGTTCAACAACTTTTCCTATTATAATCAGCGTTGGTGACACCAGCTGAGCTGATGCAATTTTCTCAGAAAGGTCTTTTAGTTCAGCAAACACCTGCATGATTGTGAATGATCACTTTCATGTTAACAACCATTCACAACTACAAAGTAATCTGTCTCACAGCTCACTGCTATCATTATAAAAATTCGTTTAGTCTTGACTGCATGAAAGGAACTGTTCAGGTTGAGCCCAAAAAGAACATACTGTTATTGATGAACAGAAAGAATGCACAATTTCTCTGGATATTCGAGAGATCCAAGACTCTCCCTAGCCACAATACTAACTCCAATTGACTAGCCACTTCCTATTTATACACAACACGTGTTATTTCTCTAATTATTCCAGCTCTCAATTAACTCTAATTACTCTACTACTTAATGTAACTGACTAATCACTGGATTGTTTAATACACATCATACACTTCCTTCCCACACCACATATTCAATCTTCTAAGATGACCATCTTTTACCACAATTAAATTGTTAAGATTAACAACAAATGCATCAACAATAAGGATTTGGATAATCTTTTTCCTTAGGAACATATATGTCATTTTCAAAATGAGAAAGACACCACCAAATCCTGTACTTGTGGGTACCTGCATTAGATATGGTGGGTCCCATGTTTTGTCAAAAAATTAATCACTTTCATACAAAGTCAAGCATCATAACAGTTTTGTGTAGGAGTAAGAGATGATAGAAGGAGGTGGGGTTTGGGTGGTGGTCTACAGAGTAAAGACCTCCTTAAAGAAAGAAAAGAATATGTTCTGTGCTTACTATGCGCTGCTGAAGTGTTGTCCCTCGCTCAATGGCTGCAGCTGGGGTCTGAGGGGACAAACCATGAAGCATTAACTTCTGTGCAAGTGAAGGGAAGGTCGACAAGCCCATATAAACCACCAAGGTAGAATCAGAATCAGCAGCATTTTCCGATACAAAGAGAGGATCAGATCCTCCTTTCCTTGAATGCCCTGTGAGAAATCTCACACTATTTGCAATGCCTCGGTGAGTTAATGGTATTCCCAACTCTGCGGCTATTCCAGATGCAGCAGTTATACCTGCAAGAAATGAGAAATAATTAATTACAATAATCACCACTGTTCTGCCTTTTCTTATAGAAATCATTACATAGTTTATAAATCTACTGATGTCTTTCACATGCTACATAACATGATCGTTTAAAATGAAAAAGAACAGGCAACGTGGGGACAATAGAAATCATATTTTATGCTTTCATTCAATATCCTTTCCCAATGGCAATAACAGAAGTATAAGCAGTAGAAATGTGAAACTACTTTCCACAGGATCAATGAGCTAATACCCTTTGCAATAACCTTCCACAGTTTACAAAGTAGAAAAAATGAAAAAGTAAATACACTTTCCTTTTGCCCTTTTCCTTTCAAAAGGCAATGGCAGTGCGTGATGTTTAGGTCTTAGGACCAATCATATTTCCATGCCAACATAAGTTGGACTAATCATTGACTTGCTACTAATGGCTCAGAAAGATATGATTATACAGAATGAAAATACAGATAAGAAAACTGTTTCATAAATTGTAAGATATGCATATGCCTGTGACTGATTGATCCAGAGATACTTTGTTTCATGTTCTAAAACTAACCACATTCTGCTTCTATAAGTGAAAAACCTTTGTATACACACACACACAATAATGGAGCACTTGTGCCAATTGAATGATTACATTCATGAGTCATACCTGGAATAACTTTGACTTGGATACCTTGCTGTTGCAAAAAGTCCATTTCCTCCCCACCCCTCCCAAACACCTACAAGTACCCAATAACAATCATTATAAGACATCTACATCTGTTCATCACACAGACCATGACAAACTAAAACACTAACTTGCTTCGCCAATACAATCCACTAAAACAATCCCAAACAAAAACTTACCAATGGATCACCCCCTTTAAGTCTCACAACAGTTGCCCCAGCTTCTGCAAAACTCAAAAGAAGTTCATGTATTTCCTCCTGCCACAAATCAACCATAAAAAGATCCATTTTATCAACATCTAAGACTCGAAATATCTCTACAATTTCAAAGCAAAAATCACACCTCCAAAGGATATTCAGAAGTTGACACAAACGCATTTTTTGACTCCAGCATTAACCCATCATAAATTCCAAGAAAACCCCACAATCCAAGGTTACAATAAACAGTCCTTACCACAATTGCAGCGACAAAAACCACTACTATCGTAATTTTCCACAGTATCAAATCAAGGACTAAAGACGACATTGTGACAAGATCACGACCACAACAACCAAGTTTATCAGTAATTTTGGCCTCAATTTCATGGTTTTTGAGTATTAGTGACCGCAATTGCAACCACATTCATCCATAATTTTCTGCAATATCAAGAATTACAAAGCAACGACCACAATTGCGGCTGCAACAACCACATTTATCCACAATTCCCCACAACATAAAGAATCGCAACAAAACCACAATTTAAAAACTTAGCAACAACCCAATTACCAAAAAAAAAAATGACAATATCTTTACCTGTGTTCTACTATGGTATCCCGCAGTTTTTCCCACATAGAGAAGCTTGGCCTGAGGGGCAACCAAATCCAGCACATCATTGGACACCAATCTGTCATACAGCAGCAAATCAGCACTCTTAATCACTCTCACAGCCTTGAGAGTGAGAAGCTCAGGGTCCCCAGGCCCGGTTCCCACCAAGAACACATTCCCTGGCACACACTCCCCTCCACTGCACTTCCCCTCACTCTCCCTCTTCTCCCTCAGCACCTCCAGCAGCTTCTTCAGCTCCGGCAGCTGCAGGGCTATGTCTTCCTCCCTCGCGGATCCCGAGTCGCAGGGGGGAGTAAACGACATCGTTTGTCTATCATCGTACACCCATCGGTCCCTCAGGTACCTCTCTCGGGAGTGCTTCTCCGTGAAGGGGGAGGCGGAGAAGGAAACGAGGTGGCGGCGGGGAGGAGAATAATGGGGATTTCTGGTAAAGGGTGAGTTGAGAGAGGAAAAAGATGCGAGCTTGTGAAGAAGAGCCATGTGGGTGGTGTGAGCAAAAGGACAGTGACCTTAAAGGCTCCGAATTTGTTCTTTATATTTAACCAGAGGCAGTGAGTGTTTGTGTTTGAATTGGATAGTGGCAACTGAAAATGGACTTTGGGGAGATTGAGGAGACAGTCTCTGTTGTTTGCCTTTGGGCTTGTGGGAGGGACATGCCTTTGTGCCTCTGTGCTTTCCCTTTTCTTTGTTTTCTTCTGTTCCATGGTCAAAGTACAGAGAGCAGAATTTGGAGGATTTGTTAATTACAGCTATTAAAGAATAAGTTCTCCAATTTCAAATACAAGTAAAATAAAAATCATTTAAACTAAATAATTAATAATATTTGATTACATTTATTCCATTTATAAGAAATTAAAACTATTTTTTTTATTAAAACTTAATATTAAGAATAAAAGAAGGTTATTAGAAATCAAATTTTCACTGGTTAAAACATGTTTTAAAATAATCTATTTAAATAAGATAAATTTATTGAAATTTATTTATAATGAGGCCAATGCCTATGATTGTCTTACTAAAGGATTAATTTAGTTATTGAAGTTGTCAATTGTATCTCATTATTATATTTAATTTTTTTAATTTAAATAAATTCATGAACATTTTAGAATTTCATTTAACATGCTAAAATTAATAATTCTTTTCATGTCGCCCTTAGTGGAACGACTTAAGAAATAATAATTACAACATATACTTAGGAATCAAAATAAAAAATTTAAAATTAAATAAAATTCTAAAGTTTTAGAAACGTACTAAGTTTTCCTAATTTCAAGGTTAATATAACAGTAAAATAACAACTTTAATTATTATATTGACCATTTATTTATTTATTTATTTTTACTTTTTGGATATTCAAGACTGTAAATAATTTTAATGCTAATAAATACAAAATTAATTAAAATTATATGTATTAGGTGTAATGTTTATGTTTTCTGCGATTTTTTTACATGAGAATGCCATCTTTAATATTTATGGCCGTATATACAATCAATAGATATATTCAAACAAAAAATTATTAAAGTGTTTTACTATTTTTGATTAAGAACAAACCAGTATATTATTTACATAGAGCATGAACTGAATTTATAAAACTTTATCTGTCACAAAGCTTCAAACTTGAAAACTGTAGCAGATGTGTGGCACCAGAAATTTTCATAATATGGGAATTAACCACTTTGATAATGGATGGAATATGTAATGAATAATAGAGACACATTATGTAGGATAAACATTTGAATAAGAAAAAAAAAACACATTCTACATGCAATATTGCTTACATATAAAAAATGCTTTTGAGAATTTTAAAATATCAAGAAAATGCTAACATTCTATCACTTGTTTATTTATGCTATTATCAATCACAATAAAAAAAAAACAAATACATTAATCATGGTTATAGATACTCTAATAATAATGAGTATTATCATCCATCTATTATAATATGTAAAGTATTTTATCATAAACGGTTAATTCTAATGAATAAACCATATGTTTATCTTATGTCAAATTAAATGAGATTTATCAAAATAAATAAGTATATACATAGGATAAATGAGAAAACATTAAACTAAATAATAGTTTCTAAAAATAAAATGAATCTGTAGTTCATTCCAGAAGAATTGAATCGAGTGTGAATTGAAATTGTAAATTTAAAAACAATATAAAATATTGTTTAACAAATAAAGATAAGAGAAAAGGAGACATATTTATATTGTTCATCTTACCATTTGGGTTACATCTAGTATTCTTAAGCAAATTACTTAAAAGCTCTTACCTAACCAAAAACTTTGGTTACAACACTTTTCCAAGAACAAATATTTTACAGCTATCCAGGTAGAAGTATTTTTCACCCCTCCAAGTACAAATATTATCCACCTCTCTAGGCACAAGTATTCTAGACCTCTCCAAGTACAAGTATTCTCCATCTCTCCAAGTACAAGTACTCTTCACCTCTATAGGTAAGTATTCTACACCTCTTTAGGTACAAGTATTCTCCACCTCTCCAGGTAAATAAGTTATAATCTTCCATTTAGATTAAGACTCTCAAATGAGAAAAACACTCCTGAAAGAGAGAACAATCAAAGTTTATTGGATATACTTCACAATGTGAAATATTTACAATGATTGAGCACACAACTCCAACTCACTAGACGCTTTGATGTAGCAAATATAATCTGTACAAACACACAAACTTGTATTTCACTTGATATTCTTATATATTGCTTTTGTATATTTCATCTTCGTCTTCAAGGTCTTTTTATATCTTTTTGAATATGACCATTGAAGCTTGCAATTTGCACTTCACCATATATTCGTTAGACACTTCATTTGGAAACTCATGCACAAAATCATTTCTTGTGTGTCTTGAACTTGTGTAGTAATTTGAAATGTTTCTATCTTTCTATACATATGACCGTTGATGCTTTCAATCCTTTTAACTCGTAATTTGTTCGAATATGCACTATTGCTCTTTCTTTCGTGTCATTAGACGCTCTATAAGTTAACTTCTGCTTTGAGTGTGTACTTGTTGACATTGTACTTTTAAATACTTTCTATTCTTGTATAAATATCAAGACACTATCAAGACGAGGTTTGAAATCATTTAAATAAGAATAAAAAACACTTTAAGAACATAAGCATTGAGTTTAGAAACTTCCTGATGCTTTTAGACCGTCTAACGCATAGAAGATGAAGTAATTGTCTAATGTGTCCTAACGCGTAGAAGATGAAGTGACTGCTTAATGTGTCCTAACACGTAGAAGATGAAGTGATCTTCTAATGTGTCCTAACCCGTAGAAGATGAAGTGAACGTCTAATGTGTCTTTGTACTATGAGACTGTCTACCAGGTACACAGTGAGATCATCTAGTGAGTCAAAAATGTAGATTGTTGGACATTTAGACTTTGATATCTACACATAAGCAAGCTTTATTATATCCTTTAACATTTTTTATAGTGTTCGTTATATTCGAAACTCATAGAATATCTTATTATGAGACCATCTACTAGGTATTAGATCATCTAATAGAGACTAGATCATGTAGCATCTTAACAAAAACACTATCGATAGTCAAATAATGAAATCAAGTCTCATATAAGATCCTTAAAATGTTTTGGTGGCATGCCTTTGGTCAAAGGATGAATAATCATCTACTTAATATTATGACTAAATATTTAAAGTAGAATAAGACAAAAAAAGTTTTTAAAATCTTTTTATTGTATGTATACTAATGCAAATTTTATTATTATTATTATTATTATTATTATTATTATTATTATTATTAAGTTCTATCATATGATTGATAATCAAAATACTATATATGGAACCACTTTCAAATATCAAAGTTATATGGAAAGAGAGAAAGGTGAAAACAAACTTGGTTTTTCCTTCAGTAAGTGCAGAGCATCTTATGAATCTTGTTAGATATTTTGAAAATTTATGGCAAAAGCATGTGAGGTTCAAAATTCCTTGTCTTGATAGTTACAATTTTCATTTTACAAAGAAGTGTTGGTTTGGCCAATTCTTGAAGGTTACGTTACAGAGTTTTTAACATATTTTGATTCAAAAGGAAACATTATTCTTTTTAGCTTGATTCCAAAAGTGGAAAATCATGTTAAATTGGAGCACTTTAGACCAATACCAGTAATTGGGTGCATGCATAAGACCTTGTCTTGTAGATTATTATAATTTTCTAATTTTAAACTTAGTTAAGAAAAAAAGAAATAAAATGTTAGAAATTACTTTATAAATTTGTATTAATAATAGAAATTATTTTAGATACCAATATTTTAGTTTATAAAATAATATCTAATTTAGTTAATATAATAATTAATTATTTTTTTATTTAAATTAATTATTATATAATAATTTTTTTAGTAAATCATGCTCATTTAATTTTTAATTAGGTATAACTTCGTTGAGTTTTTAATTTTTACTTTGTTACTTAACGTGAGAAAGTGAGAATAAGAAAATTAAATTATATTTGTAGTTTCTATTTACAATATTAAAGATAATTTTGCAGGATCAAATATATATTTTTTAATTAAACCTTACATAAAGTTGCATATTATTATAAACCAATAGACTAAAACTATGTAAAAAATTGAAAAAACTCAAACTATAAATAATTAAAATGAAGAAAGTAAAATTGGAATGAAAGTTGCATATGATCTATGAGACAATGGGTATGTTTCTGATATAGAAGTGTGATCTGAAAAAAAGTTGTTAGAGATGGCTACAAGATTGAATGGCGAGGGTTAACTGGAAAGTGAGAAACAACAATGGGAGCTGAAGATGAGTCTTTAGGTTTGAGAGATAAAGAAGATGCTTCCACTGCCACCACAGGGTTCTTCTCTTCCTTGGACCTGAAGCAGCAGCAGAATATGGCTGAGAGAAGATTCATCTTTTGCTTATCAGAAGGTAAAGTAGTGAGTTAGGTTTTGGTTAACTGAAATGGAGGATGTATTTATATTGACCAATTCCTTCCTCAACACGCAATATTTCACAACTTTCTCTTCTCAACAAGGAATACCAACAAAGTAGTGAGTTAGGTTTTGGGTCGTCTAGTATCAGGTCAAGCATAGTCGACCTGAGTCCAAGTCTAGCCGAGTCGGTCTGAGTTCAGGTCAAGTTTGCTTAGGTCTAGATCGAGCCCAGTTAGCCCATGTTTAGATCGAAATGGATTTAATCTAATTGACAAAGTGAATTTAATCTAGATTTAACATACTTTAAATGAATTTGAAAGAATCCAAATAAATTTGATCTAGTTAAAATGGATATGAATTTTAAATCCAATCCATTTGTTTGAATTTAGATTGGATTTTGAAAAACCTAATCCATAAAACCACCCCTATGTGGAGGAGAGTCAGACTTATGGAGAAGATTATGAGAAATTAAAGTATAGAGTTAGAAGTGAAGGAAGATAAGTGGAGTGAGTAGTATATTGAGTATATTTTTAAAAAGGTAAGATAGATAATAAATTAAATTATTTATTGGGATGAATCTTTCTTGAGTAATTTTTTTTGGGATATAAAGTGATCCTTTTGGTATAATTGTAATTGGAAATCATGATTTGTTTTGTGCATATACCAACCTTCACAATTCTATAGTGTTAATTAAAATAGTGTATGTAGTGTTTTTTTAGCTCTCACACATTGAGTACAACATTATTGGAATAGGCAAAGACATAAACCATGACAATACCCTAAATTCATATCAGTTCATGACAAATAAAGTAATTAAAATTTTGGATGTCTTTATTTGACAAATGAATGAATTTTAATTATAGGTTTCAGACTTTTATATATATATATATATATATATATTCCTTGTTTCAGGTTTTTTCTTCTTTTGTTATGATTACATAGTGATGGGTTGTTATAAAATATAAGAACGAAAGAGATAATATAAAAAAAATTACGAAGAAAACATACGCAGATAGAAAATGATAAGAAAAAAAAAAGTTTCACAAAAAAATACCCTAAAAAAAGTCTTTTAACGAACACTCTATGTTAAAGTTCAAAACTTTACAATTTATTTTGGTCGATTATTAAATAATATTTTTGGTGATAATTTGAAGCATAAAAGTAAGATTTTAGTTGTAATCATTTTCTAAAAATTGATAATTTCTCAAACTTTTTACTCCTACAAAAATGAAATCCTTGAAATAAAGACATGAGAAGAGAACTATGAAAAAGAAAGTTGACTTGAAAAGCAGAAAATCAATCTTCTAGTTTTAACTAACTTTTTAAAGTTGATGCCTTGTTAAAATTTAATAGATGTATGTAAAGATTAAGTGCATCTAAAAAATTGGTCAGCAATTTAAACTCAAAATTTAAATAATATGTTGTTATATATCTAATAAATTTAAATAAAGTGTGAGAAACTATTTTTAGAAGTACAATAATGTTTGAGAAGAATAATGTTTATAAAATATGTGTTAGAGAAGCATGTTAGTCCAATACTTGGGGAACAAGGAAAACATGAGACAACCACATTTGAAAAATGTTGAAATCTTTAGTGGTTGCTTTTGACTTTTCCCTTTATGCATTCGTTTGGTCTTTTCTCCATTGTTTTTGGCTTTATTCAATTGGTGCAGCACTTGAAATAGTTGATAAAATTGTTCATGCATCTATGTGTTGATAATGACAAGTGATGGTACCAAGAAACTTTGCAAAACGTGAAGTGGAAGTAATATGACAACGACATGCAGCAACAGGTGTGTGTGTTTTAAAACATTCTCTCCTCTTCACTAACCATAGAACAAATCAAAGTGTTAACTCATAGACTAATCAATTAAGGTAAAAAACAACTTAAATAATTTTTTTAACTCTCAAAGGTGTTATTTAAAAAATAAAACAATAATGAAATTTCGAGTTTTAAAACAAACAGTATATTTAATGTGGCAATATTGATTTTCTCACTAAATAATGCAATTTTTTTCTTGTAATTTATGATTTTGTGTAAAAAAATTTTATGAAAACGGATAATTTGTACAGTGTTGGATGACTTTATAGTAGAAATCGTTTCCATAAATATGACTTTGGATTCCATGTGAAAGTTGTACCCTACCAACATGACTTTACTACAAAAGTCGTATAACACTTGAACGACTTTGATTAGTGAAATTATACATGACATCTACTACTTCAGTGTAAATATTTTATACTAAAATCGTATTAGTCATATATGACTTCAGTGTACATATTTTATACTAAAATCGTATGACTCATATAGGACTTCAGTTAAATTATTTAAAAAAATTATTAAGAAATTAAAAGTGAGAATTTTTTTATTTTTCTGAATGCAATTTATTTCACCTTTTTACTAGTTGATATTGCTTTTTTCTTTCTCCATTTCAAACTATACAAATCATAATATACTTAAAAAAAATAATCAACTTCACAAATAATATATATTTTTAAAAAGTCCAAACCTTAAAATTTGACTTTCATAAAATTTCTCAACTTTTTTTCCTAAACCTTTAAATATTTTACCTGAAGTTGTACATGGCCCGTATAATTTCACTAATCAAATTTATCAGGATGTCATATGTTAAAGTCTTTCTGGTGAAGTACAACTTCCACGTAAAGTCTTTCTGGTCTAAAATCGTGTCCATAAGGTATTACTTTCACTTTAAAATCGGTCAACTACTATTTAACTTATCCATTTTCGTATAAAAAAATTACCCAAAATTATAATTTACTAAAAAAAAAATATTACTTTGATAACATTGATATCGATATAGTATGTGAGAATTAGATAAATATAAATTTAACCATATGTAAATAATGAAATAAATTCTTGAAATGAATTGTATTAATAAATTAAATTCTTGAAATATAGTGTGAAACTATATTTTACAAATAAGAGATGAAATTTAAAGTCTACAACCTAACCACCCTTGACAAAGGCAAAAGTGTATATTGAAACACCAAGACCTCGAACGCGCGTTTTAGAAGACGTTGAACTGAGTCCTTGTGTGTTATGTGACAAGACTGAATGCCCTTTTGAAGCACGTCTTAACATGAACCAACCAAACACTTCCTTAGTGTTTTGGACTCAGAATTATACACAGTTGATATTCTACAAGCGTGAGGGATAATGGTTGACAGGGAAATAGGACACAACAAGAGGAGCTCCCTTTGATTTTGGTTTGGTCTTAGGTTTCTGTGAAGAAGATGGCGATGATTCTTCACCATAATCAAACACTTGACCTGAGGATGAGGATGTAATGAAGCAACTGAAGAAGGATGAGAGAAGAGGCATTTTGCTGTAGATTGAATTTGAAATTGAAGTTGCAGAGCTCAAATGAAGGTTCTGTTGTGAAGTTGTGAGTGATGAAGATGAGGTGTTCTCAGATATTTATAGTGCAATTGTGACAAGACAAAGGAAGATGCATTTGCTTGTGGAGCAAGAACATCATGTGACCACATAACTGTTCATTGGTAGTTTCAAAAATGGTCTTTAGTGGCTGCTTTTGACCCTCACCCAATGGGTATACTTGGTCCAACACATTTATAATCAATTCAGAAGTTCTTATTTCTTTTATATTTTAATATATACTATTAATATATATTATTATATTATCAAAATAAGCTGCAAAATTGAGTGTTTTGTCTTATATGCTGTCTAAGAAATATTTTTCTAAATTTTATTAGTGATGCAATCACCACCAACTCTTTTGCATAAACGTTTTTACAATAGAATAAAATAAAACTGAAATTAGTTTTAGAGATGACAAAAAGATTTGATGATATATTTTAATTATTTTTTTATTAATGAAATTAGTATAAATATAAAAAGTTATATTTGTAATGCAACTTTTATTTATTTATTTTTATAAAATTAAATTTATTTAAGTATCTAATTTAATCAGTAACTAATTATTTTTGTTTCAAAAATTAAAATAGTTGTTTCTAAAAATTGAAATAGTGAGAGAATAAAAATTAGTTTTTATTTTATGATTTTTTTATAAAGTATATAGATAATGAGAGAATAAGTCAAATAGCTGATTGGGCTGATATTCACCTGACAGATCTTATCCCTAATCAATTTACGTATAAATTAACTTATAAAACTTCAATCCTATTAATTTTTCTATTTTTTTTTTTAAGTTACACAAACTAATTTAAATTTATAAATAAACGTATTCCATTTTTTTATTTTCTTATAAATGGTAATAAAAAAGTTTATACAGCCAAATTTTCTGATCAACAATTAATGTTACATATTGACATGGTCTCCTCCAAGCAAATTTACAGTTTGATAGGTTCATGCAACTGTAACATCAATATCAATTTTATATAAAGCTAAGGGATTAGTTGGAAAATTAATTTACATTTGATATTTAGTCAATGATTTACAACTATACAATTTCTCATTGATTGCTTTATTTTATTTATTTTATTTTTATTATTATTATTATTATTAGCGATAGGGAACCCCAGAACCATGATTCATGTGACCCAAAATCATACTTTAATAAAGCACAATTTGAAAAATATAAAATATATTTCAGAAGAAATATATATCCTGCCAAATTTGTCAAAAATAAACTTTATACACTATATTTTATTAATTTTTATAATTTGATTATATATGAAATGTTTAATAAACTATAGTACAATTCATAGAAAGAGTGAAACACCATCCTACAAGCGTGAGAGAGAAGAGTTCATTGGAAAATAAGACATCACTATTGGTGCTCCCTTTGATTTTGATTTCTTCTTTTGCTTCTCTGAAGAAGGTGCTTTCGATTCACACCCATCTTCAACATCAGAGACTCGCATGGATGATGATGAAGAGGGAACAAAGCAATTGAAGAAGGATGAGAAAAAAGACATTACTGTTGTTTAGGTTTTTGCTGTGTAAGAAGGAAAAAGTGCTTTCAGATTGAATTGAAGTTGAGACATTTAGCTGCTCTATTTATAGCACCATATGATATAATAATCCCTTATAGACGTGAGGTGCAAGGAATTTGTATGAACACTTACCATTTTGATTATGCAGACTTTCTGCCAACTATTTTGACATAAACACTTTTATATTGTTTTTATAATGTGATCCTTATTCCTTAAGTTTCCAATAGTAAAAAACAATGTTATGACAAACTCACACCAAAATACCAAAATATTCAGCCAATGTTATAGAAATCTCTAAAAATTATGAGATCATTTGGGTTGGAACAAGAAGACATCTAGAACTAGAGTAATGTTAAAGAGCAAGGTCTGGTTCATCATGGATTGTTTCAAAGAGATTCACAAAAACAGGGCAGAACCTAGTCTAAGGGTGTGCCAGAGATAATAGGAAAAACACTATAAAAATTCATGCCAGAATCAGAAAAATGCAAATTTTGGCAGCAAGCTTCAATTCATAACTCCATTTCATATTAGCATTTCCATAGTAATGATCTTAAAAGAAGTATCAAAGGGATAATAGAATTGACCATATCTGTCAAATTCTATTCCAATCATGCCACTTATAACGTGACACAACAACAGAACAAAAACATTACAAATCAATGTTATCAGCAAGTCTTTTATCAAAGGAATGGATATCAAAATGAACAACTACAAAGCGTGCAATGTTGAACAAGAGCAAGTAATAAATTATCTGTTTTCTACTTCAGCTCGATCAGGATTTGCTATGGCAAGAATCATTTGAAAAGGGTGTACAGTGAATGAAGCAAGAACAGTTTTATTTGATTTCTTATATGTTTGTGTTTTGCTTATTTATATAATTGAACAGAGGCAAAGCAAGATGCAAGGGTGGTCCTCAATCCATCAAAAGTCCAATGAAACAGTGAAAATTATTGTAGACAGAAAATAATTAGATAAACATAGAAATTTAATGAATAAAAAGGGAACAAAATATAGTATTCATATCTTCTTAGCTTCTGCAATGTATAAACATTTTGTACACAACAGATCAATTCATGTTTTCTTTGCCCTCCAACAAAGTGAAATAATTCACACGATTTACAAATATCTGAAACAACTCTGGTTTTTTTCTAATAACAATGGAATGGTTGTACCACAAATTGCAAGAACAAGGTCACTACTAAATCTCATGACCAATTTTATGAATACAATGAAAAACTCATTCTATAGATGATAATGAGCATAGCTACAAGATCTGTGCACCAAAATTATGTTTCTTCTATGTAAAAAAAAAGAAGATTAATCTCATATGTAGCAGTTTCTATACTCCATTATAAATCAAGTCACGTCTCTTCCTTTTCCAAAACAACAGTAATTCAGAATGCAATCTTTACATTGTGAATTACTGTGTTGGAAATGAAAAAAGTTGTGACTTTTCTTTGTCAGAGAAAAATTTGTTTGCTCAATTGCTCCAAAACTCGAACAATCTGCCAGAATTCAAGTCTCTTGTCTGGTTTCAAGGCCCAGCATTGATTGATCAAATCTCTCAAACCTTGTGGGCAATGTGTGGGAAGAACAGGCCTTGAATTCCTATCTGCTACTGCAACAGCAACCTGAACTGGATTCATGTCCTCAAATGGCAGTGTTCCACTCACCAGCTCCCACAAAATAAGCCCAAAACTGTACACATCAACCTTCCTCCCATAACTTTTCTCTTTGATCATCTCTGGTGCCATCCAGCGATATGTTCCCCTCAATGAATCACACTTTGAAGCCTCACAAGCAATGCCAAAATCAGCAATTTTGAGGTGAGAGTCCCTATCTACAAGGACATTCTCAGGTTTAAGGTCTCTATGAATGATACCTTGTGCATGCACATACTCCATTCCACGAGCAATATCCAAAGCAAAAGCTATGACCCTTTCGAGAGAAATTGGCTTGGACTCAAGCTTGTTCAAATATACCCTTAAAGACCCCTTTTGTTGATACTCCGTGAGAATGTAATAAGAATCAGTGTCTTTGTAAGCTGCCATGAAACTCACCACATTTTGATGGTGCAGACGAGGTAGATGTGTGATTTCTCTCAAAAATTGTGTCTCTAAGAGAGATCTAAGGTTTCCCTTTTCCTCACATTCTCGTACCTTGAAGATTTTAATGGCCACATGTTGCTGCTTGTATATACCATGGTAAATTTGACTGTGAGCACCATGAGAAAACTTGTACCCAATGAAGAGATCAGAAAAATCAATATTCCATTCTTGTGCATTTCCCATGCCAATATCTCTTCTATGAATGTGGTGAAAACATTTTGCTAATGGCCATGATGATGATGATTCCTTGCGGTTCTTGCACTTACCCTGCAACATGATTGATAACTTCCCCATGATAATTTCAGAATAATGATGTTCTTATGATTTTGATGAACGTAATGATTCTTTCATTGAAACCTGAATAGTAACTCTCTTTAATAGGTACATTTTCCATCATTCCATAAATTGGATAGGGTGAGTTCCTAGTTATTCGGATCCAATCAAATTCGTTTTAATTTAATAGGTAGAAAGAAAATATATATATTTATTTATTATATTATTATTCTCAGCTTTTGAAGATTTGCTAATAACAAAATTTGCCTTCATTTTTCAAATTTAAAGTTAGTTGTGATTTTTTTTCGTAAAACAAATCGTATAATATTTTATAATAGAATTTTACTTAACGGACCAATATCTCAAATATTTATCAATTATCAAACTCATCAGTTTTTTTAATAAATCAGTTATAACAGATAGAATATCATTATATATCAATAGGTTATTTTTTTATTTTTAATATAATATGAATCATAACAACTTTTATTATATCAATAACGTAATTTAGAGATAATTATGTTATCTACATTCGTATTCGCTGATTGTAATATATTCCATACTTTTTTAATCTTTTTTTATTGACTTGAATTTGAAATATAATTAAAAAGAAACGTTTACAAACTCCTATTTTTGTTTATGAAAAAACATTAAATTGTGTTTTAAGTTTTAACATGTTATCTATTTTAAACATGAGTTTTAGTCAATAAATTAAATTTTGTAAAAGAAAAAAAGTCGGTTGCTTTTAATACTGGATCTAAAATTTCAACTCATCATCAACATGGTAATCCATACTAAATCATAATATATTAATTAAATTAGACTTTTATTTGAAACAACTTCCTATTTTTTTTATTTTCAAACGATATGAATCGTTTTTCAATATTTTAAAATAAAATCAAACTCAATATACATACACTTGTTGTGCATTTTTATTTACACTTTAAATATTTTCGCTACACTTAAAAGGGCTTAAAAAATTTATAGGACATATTCATTATTAATTATTCAGTGATAAAATATTCATTAGAAGTTTGTTTGAAACCACTGTGAAAAATCTTGATCAAGGTAGTTCTTCTGATTAATTTGTGTTATCAACAATAAAATAAAACCCAATTTTCATATTCTGATTTCACAAGTTTAAAATTTTAATTTTATTAGTACTTTAGCACATGGATTGCAAATTATAAATGCAATATATATATATATATATATATATATATATTTAAAATCCCACCACCTATTGAAGGTTAGGCAACTTAGGCTAAGATTTTGCATTCATGAGTATTTATACTTTTATGAATTAAGTTATCTTTAAAATTGCAGCAAATTAAAAAAAAAAATTATGATATCAAACTGTAAGTGCCTCACAGGTGATGGTGACAAGAATTCATGTGTTATAATTCAATTAAAAACTTTGCGGGTAAAAAGAAACCCAATTAAGATAATTTCAATAATAAAAAACTAAATAAAAGGCTTAAAAAAATTATGAAAAAAGTAGAAGAGATTAGCGGAAGCGGAGATTCCCATTATGCTGAGAACGAGGTCGCGACAGAGGCTGGACAAAGCCGAGTCAGCTGGTGGCGAAGAGTGTCTGGTGGGAGAGGATGACATGACGACGAGGGTTGCATTGATGACATGACGACGAGGGCTCAGTCAACGGTGTAGAGGTGCACGATGTAAAATATATATATATATATATATATATATATATATATATATATATTACGATGGCATATATGTGATTAAAAGAAATAAATCATAAAATAAAAAGAATATATTAGTTAATTTTGAAATTTGGAAGGTAGTTATTTTTTAAATTTGAAATTTGAAAAGGTATTTTTGAAAAGTTTTGTTTCTATATTTAGGCACATTGATGAAATAGTGTTGATGATTTGTTTTTAAGAGAAAGAAATTAGTACGTGAGACATTTTCTTCTCCATCAGAAAGTCTTGTAACAGTGAGAAAAGAGTCTTTTTTACCATCATAGGTTTTTTTTTTTTTTTTTTTTTTTACCAAAATGGGATCATTGTAAAAAAAATTACAAATCTGGGGCAAGACTTTGCCACGTCAATCTGAAGTCGTGCCAACTTGGCACGACTTCTGCCATGTCAACCTGAAGTCGTGCCAAGTTGACACGACTTTGTTTACATCATATTTTTTTTTTAAAAATTCTTGTTTTTAAATATATATATATATATATATATTAATTATTTAATTATAATTATAAGTTATGTAATATTTGAAATTAATTTGATAAATAATTTTTTTATGAAGGAATAAATACTTGGGTAAAGAAAATGAGGAAATTAATAATCAAACTTGAAATTGAATTTTATTATCAAGCTTGTTTGTGCGGACAATTGTTTCTATTGTGACCTTCGGTTCTACAATATGAACATTTTTTTTGTTTATTTAGAATTGAATAATCTATTTCATGGATTAAATTAGACCTCATAAGCTTGAAAATATTGTGGAGACTATACACTGGGGCAATAAATGTCGTTAGCTGTAAATGAGCAAACAACAATTACATGTGGACAAGACAGACGTATAGCTTGAAACTCCCCAGAATTCTCTATTTATTTTCCAAATGCAATAACAATTTTTTCATATTTTTTATTAATCTAATAACCAAATTAATATATTACATTACCGTCAAACATGATCCATACACAATTTTTTTTTTATTATGACGTGGACAAAGTCGTGCCAAGTTGGCACGACTTCAGGGGTTGACGTGACAAAAGTCGTGTCAACTTGGCACGACTTCAGGGGTTGACGTGACAAAAGTCGTGTCAACTTGGCACGACTTCAGGCTAACGTGACAAAGTCGTGTCAACTTGACACGACTTCTACATATGAAGTCGTGCAAAGTTGGCACGACTTGTCCAAATTTGTAATTTTTTTGAAAGCGACCCCATTTTGGTAAAAACGGAAAAAAAAGGCCCCATGATGGTCAAAACCCCTGAGAAAAGGGTCAAGAAGGAGAAAACCAGTTTTGTGATAATCTTTTATTAACATATTATGGATCAGGGTATGCATATTTATGTCGATGAGATGGTGAAAATCATGTAGTTCTAAGATCAAATAGATTAAAGAAATATTACACATGATCCTTACAATAAGGGTGACGAAAAGGGGGAGAGGTTTATGATTCTTATATGGATAACACGTGGATCGTATGCACAATTGTCTCACATTGTGTGTCACATCATTATAAGTTAATATCGTCGTTGATGGAAATTTAACATAAAAAACTAACTTATATACTTTTTAAAAAATCTTAAGACCAAATTGATTTTTTTAAAAACCACTATAATAAATTGATTATTGACCCTTAATATAAAGACAAAAAGGTAATTAGACCTAATTAATATTAATTATTATTTAAATAGCAATGCGCTATTGATGATTTACACACTCTTCCAACGTTGGTAGTATGAGAAGATTGTATGCACTTTAAGACATAGACATTCTTACAATGTGAGTAATCATAACAACATTTTTGTAGCACTAATTGCAGTGTTTAAATGAATAATTAATATTAATTATTATTGTGAATGCAACAAGAGAAGAGAGAAAGAAGAACAAATATACAATAGAAAATGGTTAATTATTATGTATGTGGTTGCATGCATTACTACACAATTTTTCCCCTTCCCTTAAACTTATAGTTGGATTAACTACCACCATAAGTTTGTATCTAAATTTAGTAAAATACAATTCATAAACAAGTTTTGTTAGAAGATCTATATGGTTGGAATATGATTAAGGTGTAAACATTTTCACTACACATGATCAAGAACAAAGTGAAGATCAATTTCAAAGTGCTTAGATTTCAAATGCATGATTGGGTTTGCAACAAGAAGAACAACTCCAAGATTATCATAATACACCTTAGGAATTCCATAACAAACATGAAGCTCAACAAGAAGATAACATATTCAGAGAAGTTCAACAACAACAACAATAACATTGTGATACTCAACCTTGGTGCTACTGCGTGAGAAGACCTTTTGTTTTTGCGAAGCTTGGGAAACAATGTTGGAACCAATAAGTTAGTTGTGGATTTTTAATCATTAGGATCAATTCCCCACTCTTCATCACTGAAGGCAATAAGAAAGAGAGATCGGATCAACGTCAGAGAAGCAATCCATGATGCATGGTACCAGCAAGATAACAAATATTTTTTTATAGCCTTCCAATGGTGTTGTTGTGGTTGGTGCATGTATTGACATACTTTATTAACAAAAAACCCAACTCTAGTTAAGTGATAGTGAGGTACCGTAAAGCTCCCATAACAAATTTGTAAAGAGTAGAGTCTTCAATTGTTGATGAGCCATCTTGAATAAGATGAAGAGAGAAAATCATTGGAGTAGGTTGCGGTTGTTCGAGAATCATTGTACATCCATATTTGCCACAAAGTATCAAGATTCACCATCTTGGTTAAAACGGGTATTGTCGACGCAAGGAGCCATGACGTCAGAAGTTGATCTTGTTGTTCATGATTGAAATTTTTTTGATTTACAATGTTTGTGAGTTCATCAACACTATACTTGTATTTAAAAAATATTGAGGATTTATCCAAGAAACAAGTTAATTTGAGACTACACATCCTCTTGTTGCCATATGAGGAAGTTATTGTCATCAAGTTTTAGAATGATTGACATGTTGAATGTATGAGGAATAAATGAAGAATTTGCATAAGAGAAATCAGAGTTAAGGGTAGCAAAAGATGGGAAGGCCATGATCAAGAAAAAGAAAGATCTTTTGATATCATGTAAGCATGACCAGAAGAGAGAAACAAAAGAAAAAATAAGCACTAAAGCAGAAAATGCAAAGTTGTATTACACATGCAAAGAATGATAACTAATATACAACAGACAACGATTACATGTCATGCATTATATACATTACATAGCAATTATTACTCATATTTTTTACATTACATTTTGTCACAGTTAGTACATTTAACTTGTCAAAAATATACTTAAGATGGTAAAAATCATTAAAGGAGTTTTAATGTCGAACATTGGAAAAATATGTACATTATGAGTGCATTAGTATGCATATATTACCAACATATTCTTTTTCGTATTTTTGTTAGCTTCTAAAACAAAGAAACCAGACATATGAAGTTGGTAATTGATAAGTGTCCTATTTCAATAATATTTCATATTAAAATACAAGCACTTTATGGATATTTATTGATAAAATAACTATAATTTAACCCATAATTTATGAATTTAAACATTTTTACATATTTTGTGATTATAATAAGAATAACAACGATTTATTCTCAATTTTGTATTAAATTCAGGATTCTATGGGAAAATGGAGATGAAAAGGCTAAAGGACAATATACAAGATAAAAGGGAAAGTTGGAATGCTCCAACACTCGTCCAAAATCTTCTAAGCCAAAAGCACTGTGGAGAAGTTGGGTTTCTTCTTGTCCAACTCGCCCAGGCGAGCCTAATCACGCCCAAGTGAAAAGTTAGTTAGCCCTAGTCCAACTAGGTTAAATATGAGGTGTGAGGCACAACCCTAGACAATTCGTTGGGAGAATAGAAGGTGATAGAAAGTCCTAAAGGAGGCAGCCACCAAGGAGAAACATCTTGGATTTTCTTTTCTTGCTTTCCATGCTTGTAATGGTCAACATGAGTGGCTAATTCTACCATTTGGGATTGAGACTAAAATTTTCAAAATCTTATATATTGAGGTGATATTTAAATATAATATTATGTTCTTGATTGATGATTGGTATTGTCATTTTATTCACAAGGCTTATTTACCATGATTTTGATCCTTAGATTTGACTGAAAAGTACTTCTATGTTTCTAACCTAAATGATAATTTTTAACATATTTGAATGTTAGGAATAGATTTGAAATAATAAAGAGTTTTTATAAATATGCAATGAATCGATATTTAGGAGACTCTCTTAATAATTTTATATATGAGAAATCTATATAAATGAATTTTATATGGGCATCAATATCAATCAAATGATCAAATATTATTATGCTTTTTCAAAATACAAAAAAGTAAAAAGGATACACCTCAATCCCAATTTACTCAATTGAATCAACAAATCTTTACTTTGGTTTTATTTAATTTTCATGAAAAGTATTGTAAATATCAAAATCAAATTATTTTGCATATTCTTATACTTATTGATTGTTACTATTAGGATTTTAAATAATTGTTCCTTGTGAGTTCGATATCCATCCTTAACGACAAATTATTACTTCTGACTCGGTAGACTTATCATAAAAGAGTCATCAATAATATGAAAGCAACATTGCACTAATGATTACACACGTCTCTAGTATCATGCAAAAAGACAAAAAAAATACATTCTTATTATTATATTCTTTACTCAATTTTTTTATGTTGTACCTCTTCTATTTTCAAAATACACTATTTTGATATTATTTTAAAATATCAAAATCAATGTATTTTAAAATTACATTAAAAAGGTAGAAACAAAATCTTAAGAGAGATATTAGATGATAAATATGATCTCATATAATATTTTAGATTTTCATTTGTAACTGCCCTATCAATCTCTAATATTTTTATCTTTTATCTCTTTATGTGCTACGCGAATAGATTACTCAATAACGTAAGTGAGTAACAATTTTTTATTGATAAAATATATCATTTTGTTTTCTCTCTTTTCTCTTCCTTTCTCTAAATGAGATATATAAAACTAATATGGTATCAAATCCATTTAAAGCCTATCCTAACGAGAGTTTGTTAAGCTTATCAGGTCACCCACGATCGGACCACCTAGAAATATATAGTCTCATGCGCAAGTTGGTTGATCTCGGCGTGAGGGGTGTGTTGATTCCACATTGACTAGAGATAAGGAAATTTCATAGTATGTAAGTGAGTGCAAACCTCACCTCATAAGTCGGTTTTATAAGGTTGAATTAGGCTTAAAGTCCACTTTTACTGATAATGCTAAACTTTGGCATTTTCGAATGGAACATTTGCCTCATGATAGGTTGAAAATTTTGTCTTCGTATTACTCAAATATTTCCATAGGTTCTGTTCATCCTTGTGATGCATGCCATTTTTTCTAAACAAAAGCGACTACCTTTTCCTTCTAGTTCTACTAAATCAACTCAATTTTTTGATTTGCTTCATGTTGATAGGGGTCATTTTAATCATGTTTCTGTTGAAGGGTATAAATATTTTTTAACTATTAAAGATGATTTTATCCAATATACATGGATTTATTTAATGAAAACTAAAGCTGAAACACGCACACATTTACAAAATTTCATCAACATGATTGAAATTTAGCTTAATATTCATTTGAAAGTATTAAGAAGTGATAATGGCCCTGAGTTCCTTATGACTGATTTCTTTGATAGAAAATGTATTGTTCAACACACTAGTTATATGGAAACTTGTTGAACGCAAACATCAACATATTTTGAATGTCGCTCGTGCAATTTTTCAATCTCAATTACCTTTTTGTTTTTGTTCATATGTTGTTAAGCACGTTGTTCATTTAATTAATAGAACTCCTACTCTTCTTTTACACGATAAATCACCATATCAAATGGTTTATAATGAAATACTAAATTTATCTCATATAAAAAAAATTGGTTGCCTGGATTTCAGTACTACTAGTAGTGTTCAAAGAATAAAACTTAGTTCTAGAGCTAGAAAATGTGTTTTTCTCGGTCACAAATATGGGGTAAAAAGTTTTACTCTTTTTTATATGAATCGGAAAAATATTTTTGTGACTCGCGATGTTATTTTTTATGAAAATCATTTTCCTTTTTATAAGGATAACATAGATACCAATTTGGACACACATGATGTGTTTAACAATTTGCTTCCTTCTATTTCTGATAATGATATTGTTTTGCCTACATCTATTAGTGATATTGTTTCTTCTGTTTCTGAAAATGTATTACAATCTAGTCTTCCTACTACTGGTTCTTCTACACCATTATATTTAATTGATATTGATGTCTTACAACACCAACATTCCAATCCACAACCTTCATCCACAACCTAAATACTTAAGGGCTATCACACTACTTTCTTCTCTTCAAAAGATGTTACCAATCATTCTTCAGGTACTAAATATCCTATTCAAAAGTATATCTCTTACCATAATTGTTCTCCTACATATTCTTCTTTTTGTTATAATATTTCTTCTACCTAAGAACCTAAATCATTTAAAGAGGTGATACAACATGATTGTTGAAAAGAAGCTATGCAACGAACTTGATGATCTTGAGTTTAATAAAACTTGGTCTTTGATGAATTTGCCTCTTGGAAAGCGTCTTATTGGGTATAAATGGTTTTTCAAAGCCAAGAATAAGCCAAATGGCACCATTGATAGGTACAAGGCTCCTTTGGTTACCAAAGGATATACTCAAACCGAAGGTATTGAGTATTTTGATACTTTCTCTTTAGTAGTTAAAATTACTACCCTTCAGTTTATTTTGTCTTTAGCAAATGCTAAGGGATGAATTCTTCATCAACTAGATATGAATAATTTCGTTCTTCATGGCGATCTTGATGAAGAAATTTACATGATCCTCCCGTGGGGCTTACGCTTTTTCATCCAACCCAATTTGTAAATTTAGAAAATCTTTATATAGACTAAAGCAACCAAGTAGGCAATGGAACTCAAAACTAACTTAGACTGTAATACAACTTGGTTATGTTCAAAGTATAACTGATCATTCTTTATTTATTCGCACATAATATCATTCTTTCACCACTTTGTTGATATATGTTGATGAAATTATGTTGGTCGACAATAATCTTTAGGAAATCTAGCGTGTTAAAACTCATCTTCGTAACTTATTTAGTATCAAAGACCTTGGTACTTTGTTATTTCTTGGGATTTGAGATAAGCATTCACCTTCTAGTATTATTCTCAATCACAAAAGTATTGTTTAGATCTTCTTTCTGATAGTGGTTTATTGGCTTGCAAACTTGCCTCTTCTACCATGGAACCAGCTTAACCTCTCTCTGAAAGTGAAGGTTCATTACTTTTGAATGCAGGTGAATATAGAAGTTTGATTGGACGTTTGTTATACCTTACTCACACTAACAGTAGGCTTGATATCAACTTTGGTTCATAAGCTCAGTCAGTTTATTTCAAATCCACGAGAACCTCATATGACAACAACTCTTCATGTATTACGATATTTGAAAGGATGTCTTGATCTTGGTCTATTCTTTTTTTAGTAATAATCAAATTGTTATTAAAGATTTTTCTTACTCAGATTGGGGAACTTGCATTGATTCTAGAAGGTCTATCACTGGTTATTGTGTGTTTATGGGAAACTCTTTAATTTCGTGGAAGTCTAAAAAGTAGTTTACAGTGCCCAGATCTTCTTCAAGGAAGAATATAGAGCACTAGCTTCACTTGTTTGTGAACTTCAGTGGTTACAATATTTGTGTGTCATGATTTGCATACCAATATTTCTGAATCTTTTATTGTTTATTGTGGCAATAAACTTGCTATATGCAGAGCAAAGAATCTCACATACGAAACACATTGAAATTGATTATCATTTTGTTCGAACTAAACGTCAAGAAGGTCCCATTAATTTAATTTCAATTTCTTCCTATAATGAAGTGACTAATATGTTGGTCAAACCTATGCATTCTTGATTATTTTTTAATAACTCATCCAAGTTAAACATGAAAGATATACATGTTCCAACTTGTGAGACCCTATTAGATGATAAATATGATATCATATAATATTTTAAATTTTCAATTATAATTGATGTATCAGTTATAATCGCTTGCCGATATCTATTTATTTTGATATTTTATCTCTTTATATGTTATATAAATAAAGTATATATAAAATGTACTTTTTTTCTTCTTTTCTTCTTCCTTTTTCTGATTCCTTTTTCTGATGAGATATATAAAAAATAAAAGAGTCCAAATTCATAATATAATATTTGGACGTTGTGAGTATGATAACACTAATACACTCAAGAATATTATTTCCATATCATTATTTGCAACATATACACTAAAGTGTATTAATTTACGCAGTTTTTCCCTACGCTGAAAATACACAAATAACAAATAGAATAACCATAACTCTTTCAAATTATTTTACAAAAAATCTTTAAAATTTTATTCAACCTTTTGAAAAAAATGGTTTATTTCTTAAAAATTCTAAAAAATTGAGTATCTCATACATATTGATTTGCTTTATCGTTGAACCAATTAGGATGTTTTCTTTTGGCACTCATATGCTTAAATTATGGAATGTATTTGGACATAAAAATGTCTGCATGCATTTAGAGATAGATACAACAAAGACAACAATGTCTACATCCATTCTATTTTCTTTATGTTTTCTTGAATAAATGAGGACATTATTATAACCAACATAATTTATATTACTTATGTCCTTTTAAAAAAAATCCAAAATATATTAGAAAATCATTTGCTTTCACACATGTCATTAAATTCACATTTTGTACTGCATCTGTTTTAAAACAATTAGGGTCGTTTTAAGATGTTACGCAAAGATTAAAAATAATTCTGCAACATAGAAAAACTTTAGAATCCACAATATCTTTTTAAGAATAGACATTAATAGTATTTTTTTCTCCTAAATAAGAATAGTGATTGAGCATTAATGTATAATTCTAATAAAAAATATACACAGAATGAAACTATATATTTTTTATTTTACTGAAGAATTTTTATTTTTTTTAAAGCTAAACTCTACTAATTCTCTGTCTCCTGAAAAATAATATTTAATGAGCATCAATGTAGAGAAAAGGACATAATTTTTTTTATCATAGAAGGACAAGATTTTAAAAAGACATTTGATGCAGCGGTTTAACTGATGACAGGACAAAAAAGTTATCAGAAACAAAAAATCATGAACTACAATTTTTTTATTAAAAACTAAAATTGCTGAAAAGAATTAAACAATAGTGAGAGAATGAATATAAAATAACATAAGGGTATTGGTCTGTGATATACACTGAGGAAAAGTATCAAACTTTGTCTTAGAAAAGAGTCTGAGAACTTGGTGGTGTGGTTTTGTTGTTTGCAGAGAAGAAAAATGCCATTGAAGTTATTGGAGGCAACAGTGTGGAATTTTGATGGGGTGTTTGAGAAGTTCCGATCAGAGGCTGCCAAAAACAAGGCGAATCTCATCCTCTTCTTGGCTGACAAAGACCCTGCTACCTCTCTCAGCTGGTGCCCTGGTATCTATCTATCTCTCTATCCATGCATGTTCTTTTTCTTCCAACATATTCAAATCTGAGTCTTTTGTCTCCATAACTTCTGATTTAATAACTATGTCAAAGGGTGAATTTGGTGACTGGCTGCACTAAATGCATTTTATTTCATGGAGTATTTGAAAATATCAATAATTCTTTGCCAGCACAAAAAATTGAATTGGATTGGAAGAATTTTTCTGTCAATATTGCAGAACAGTGACAAGTATATTGGTTAACTTGTGAGAAGAGCTTCTCACAGATTGATGTTCTGTAGAATGGTATATGTACCTATTGTCATATTTCTGGATAACTAAGATCAATTTTCATTAAGCTTAGTGTAAATTACCAATTAAAGTATTATATTAGACAAGAAAAAAGATTAGATTGATGTTGATTACATTCTTTTTATCATACTGTTAGAGAAACATTACTAGTTGATCAGAATCTGTGATCTACAAGAAGCATGATTATATTTTTTTCAATATTTCCTTTCCCTTCTTAGATTGTGTGAGAGCAGAACCTGTGATCTACAAAAAGCTGGAGGCTTCATCTGATGACATTGCACTTTTGAGAGCTTATGTTGGAGATAGAAAAACATGGAGAAACCCCAAGCATCCATGGAGGGTAGAACCTAGGTTCATGCTCACTGGGGTGCCAACACTGATCCACTGGGACAATGACACGGTTAAAGGTCGCCTAGAAGATTACGAAGCTCATCTTGAAAACAAAATTGAAACTCTTGTTGAAAAGTGACAAATGATTCCCAGTGCATTGTTATAGTTGGTATATAGTTTAAACAATATGTGATGTACTCTTATCAGCATCAATTTATCCGTCTCATACCTTATAAACTTGCTGTTAAAGCAGATAATAAATTATTAGTACCAATGGTACAAGAGATGCCTACAAAATGATGGTAGGTTCTTTTAGCTAATTTTGTGGCTTTGAGCACCATAAATATATTACCTGTACTATACCACTCTTTCGGTTCCAGCCATCAATTCATATTAAACATATATTTGTAAAATGCCTGAAACAGCATAATTTTAAAATTATGCTTTGTTGACAAAAAAATTCAGACCAAATTACAAGGTGAAGAATTTTAATCCTAAACTATTGTTCCTTTTTTCTACCAAATATACATACTAAACAGTGACAAAAACCATCTCTCTTCAGGCTGGTCATTTCGCCTTGTGTCTGCTATCATATACACTCAACTGCATTTCCTTCCTAGGCAAGAAAAACTGCAAATCAATAAAGAAAATATTAAAAAACTACCTCTGGACATGTGGACCACTAACTTCTAATCTTAATCAACCATGTACATAAGAACAAGTCAGATGTATAGTTTTCATAGAATAGTTTTCACTTCCCTCTTTCTCACTATATATATAACAACTTAGATTCTGAAGATAAAAATTGTTGTAAATAGCAGATTATTAGGATAAAAAATATTTTCAATATCTCCATAGCAAATAACAAAAACTATTTTCAGACTTCCAATTCATTTTAGCATATTTTTATTCCTTTTTTAATAGTTTGTATTATTACAAATAGAGACCATGAGAATATAATTGGTTTAATTGTAAGCAATGAACTAATTCATTATTTTCATTCAACTATACATTTTATTATAAATATTTAATCAAATAAGAATGCATACATTGCTCATAAAAGAAAATTCCTCGTACCTAATTTTAACCAAAAAACAATCTAAAGAATTTTGCGTGAGGGATATAACTAGAACCAAAGACATACTAGCCATTCCTCAATCTGCACATACCCTTTTCAAATAATTTTTACGGGTGCATTATAATTTATTAGAACCCGAACCATCACTGTTTCCACTCAATTTCTATTATCCACCTCAAGTTATAAGTCTTAAATAAGTACAAAACTCTTACCTGTATACACAAGGACCTGCATATCAACTTTGAGGATCTGAAGGCGTTGCGGCCAACTTCAAACTGATATCACCATAAGGTTCTTCTTGTTTTACATCAACAAGTCTATTAGTCTGTAAAACCTGTAATTTAACTTCCACATCAGTCTCGAGAATAAAAGAGGAGAACAATACTATTCATAGGGATGCTTGCTTTTTTAAAAAAGCATTATCCGTAGGACATGAATTCATTTATGACAATCGAATTGCCATCGATTTTTTCTATCAAGTATTAACAGAACTAAATCTGTAAGCACTAAGTAGGATTCAAAGCTATATTTTTTCTATCAAGTATTAACAGAACTAAATATGTAAGCACTAAGTAGGATTCAAAGCAATACCTATGTTGATAGCAAGAAAATGAAGTCCAAACTTAATACGGGATTGTATCCAGTGAGAAAGCAATTTTTAAAGGAGAAGAATAAATAACATCAAGAATCACACTTTTACACATACATGTGTATATCACATTCTCATCATTAAAAAACATACAGGCAGCAATATGAAGAGTTTATCCTTCCAAAATCTTTTTCAAAATGAGGGAAGATAGATCTCTGATAGGGTCCTCCAAAATTAGGGTGATTGAATTAAGTCCTTTCAAACAAACACATAAATCACATTCTAATCATTAAAAACATACATGCAAACAAAAAATATTCACATTCTTCAGACATAATTGAAGCTTCTTTGAATGGAAATGTTTCAACCCACCAATACTTCAAAGAACATACGAGCAGCAGTATGGCGTGTTTTCCCTTCCAAAATCCTGTTCAAGCTGAGATCAGAGAGATCTCCAGCAGAATCCTCCAAAATTGGGGTGATTGGATTAAGTCTTTTCAAATATTCAGCTGCATGCCTGGAATTTACAAATGTGAAGAAAAAAGTTCAGACACTACAGAACTACAAAGAAGAAAAAAGTAGTATGAAAAGCAAAAGGACATAAACAACTTATACATGGTATATATGCACATTCTAACTTGCAGGAAAAAACGACCACATGAAGAAAATGACTTTAATTACGAAGATTTTTTATCTGATGCTCAATATTTCACTCTATTGTGTCTAATGACGTATTGGATGAATAATCATTTCAGGCCCAAAGAAGAGGAAGAAAGTCAGGAAACGGTTCCTGTGGATAGAGTACTGAACAAATTCACAATGTGCAAGTCCCTAAATTATATACATAAAAATAAACAATTAAATTTTGGAAAAAGACAACCTAAACATATCACAATGGCATGTTTAGGCAAAAAAATTCACAGTAATGATTCTTGGAAAGACTATCCTACAAACTAGTTTTGTTAGTGCATTACTATTAACTATAATATTCATTAACTTCAATTGTTGATTGTGAAAACTTATGAGGGGATATGGATAACTGTTGAGACTTTATTAGCTATCCATCAAGAAATATTATCAACTATCTCATAAAAAGTTACATGGTATGGACACACGTACTTGGTCCTTTCAGACAATGTCATGTTAGTTCCACTTGTACCTTGTGAACCTGCATAAATAACCATTGTTAACCTTAAATCGGACACAATAGAAATTGATCATCCAGTATCACCCGAGTATCATATAATACAGGCAATGCCAATAATAAATAAGTAATAAAAGGGTATTGGACAAAAAAATAAAATTTGATATGACATTTAAATAAAACCTACTGGTTGATGTGTTGTTTCCCAGATTCAGAAACCAAAACTCCTACAAAAACAAGTTTGACAAATTATTAGATCCATTGCTTCAATTAAACCCTATTAAGAGTGTTACTAGAAGCAATTTTCCTGCTCCACAACAAGAATGGAATCCACAGACGGTGAAAACAGACTAGGCAGAGAGAATAGGCAAGTACAAAAAAAAAATTTGTTGCAAATAGACACATGAAGTCATCTACAAAAGTAGAATATTTGAGGATGCAGGTCATTGCTACTAGTTTAAAGATATGATCAGAAGACAACTCATCAAGCAAGTATTTTAATTGAAATGAGCATTAAGTCCTAATCAGTTATAAACTGATGATTGACACTTAAATATCAGGAAGATTCAACATTATGTCACACATACAACAATATCTGTTTCAAGGGACTTATAATTTATAAGTTACAGTTTTACAGCTATCCTACTCACATAGGCCTTCTACTAAAGGAAAATCAGAATAGATGCTTTAAACGGAAAGGAAATTGAATGTGACTAACCAAGACTGACTATTTGAAAGCATGCATAACGAAACCTAAAATCTTACATCTGTTGCAGCAGAATTGATATCTGAATCAGGCGTTTGCATCATTCCCGATCCATAAGCACTAGGTATGTTAGGAAGTGAAATCATAGTCAAGTCATCTCTTCTATCAGGGCTCCTGTAGTCATCATCAACCACATTGTGTTCTTGGAAGGTAGGAGGGGGAGTGACAGCCACATTACGAGCATGCTCAACTTCTATATCAAATGAGGCAACAGCTATTGGCTCTTCAGAGGTTAGGTTTGTATCAGTTACTTGCTCTGCTCTTGGCTCTTCAGAGGTTAGGTTTGTATCAGTTACTTGCTCTGCTATTGGCACTTCAGGGACTTGGTTGCTTGGAGCAGCCATGCTACCATCAACATCATCTACCTCAGAGATGACCAAATGAGGTCTTGAACGTACGTACTCACCATTGTATATGTCCAAAAGATCTTTTCCAACCCCTGAACACAGCCACAAGTTTTCAGATCACAAAATTACAAGATACCACAACAATCAGCAAAATAAAATACAGATATCAACCTACCAGTTAACAAGGGCTGGCCAAAAATGTGCTCTTTTCTTTGACTATTGTTCAATTTCCATATATGCAAGTGAGAGGAAGGAGCTTTCCTTATTTTTCTCATTATATCATGTGTGTTATTAAGTGCATTCCGCATGGATCTACAAGGACACATCAAATATAAATAACAAACATAGAAAGAACAGGAACTTATAACTTGTACAGGTATGATCTATAAGTTCCATGAGAAGGAAAAAACAATTCTTAAATTATTACTTGTTCGTTAACACAAGGTTTTTGTCAAACAATAGTTTTCTTTTTCTTCCTCTCCCTTGTGGCTGCTGTATTGGTGGACTTTCAGGAAGCACAAATGCAGGAGAATTATTATCTGCAGTGCAAGGTAAACAAAAGTAAATTTTTTTTCTAGGATCTATATGCAATACAAAACATAGATAGGTGTGCACTGACCGACAAGAACTTGCTCTGAGATGGTGTCCCCTTGAGATGCAAGTGGGGTAGGAGGATTAAATTGAGACTGAGATGGTCCAGACATCCTTTCAGGCTCAGCCTCGTTATCCTCAAGATTTGAAAATAGTGGAGGGTTTTCAAGGTTATGATCATCATTGGCATCAACAAGACCAACCTCAAGTGCCTCCTCGACTAGGGTTGCCTGTGGAGGACTCAGGCTCAACCCCCGACGAACCTCCATGGGCTCAACTTGGGTGGTTGCTTGTGGAGGACTGTGTATGGTAACAAAACAAATACCATTAGTTCATACTCCCAAAAAATTGAAAGAAAAATAAAATTATAATACAACACAACACGGACTTACTCCTCCTCCATTGGTACAGGGTCAAAGACTGCAGAAAACGGCCCCTCATCAAAACATATTGTCACGTAATAATCTGACGTAAAAGGAATTCGATCTGCACATTGAATATTACTATTTATTAAGGTCTCAAAAACTTTCAAAAGGCAGTTAATAAGTGAGTCCCTAAACCCTAAGGGACTAATTCAATAGTTTATTCTACAAAACTTAACCAACCAATCAAATAACCTGTTAGTGTGATGTCTTCCGGATTACTGGTGTTCGGATCCTCAGTCCTGAGAGACACGCCCAAATCATCCACAATGTGATAAGACAAATCAGACCATGAAACTCAAAAATAAATAAAAAGAAATTGAAAACAGCCAAGAAAACATTACCCTGTGTAATCTATTTCGTAGTCAATGTTCTGCGCATCGAGGTCGAAATTCTGCGGCAGAGTCACCGATTGAAATGCCGCTGTACCCACCACCTCCTGCTGAGACCGGGCAGAAGCAATTGTCCTGAGGAGACCCATCATCGCGTCCACACAGTCTTGGACAACATAATCAACTTTCTTAGAGTATATCCGAACCACGCCAAGGAGAAGGTTCGCAGACATTCTGAGCGCGATGGGAACACCAGGGTCCATGATGCGCACTGAAAGAACACAAAAAAAACGAATGACTAAGAACAAAAGGGTGTGTTGAAGATGATTTGGAAGGAAGAACGTTCACTTACGGACTGTGGAGGGAATGTCGGTGCTGATGTAATGCGTTTTCTTGAGGCGGTGCTGGAGGTGAGCGGCGATCCACACGGTGGAGAGAGGACCCTTTCGAGCCAAAAAGGTTTGAGAATAGAACATGGTAGTGTTCTTGGGATGTTTCTTGGAACAGGGATGTTTCTTGGAACAGAGATGTTTCTTCGAACTGGGATTTGGAGAGAGCGAGAAAGAGGTTTGGGGGTATGGTTCTGGTTAGGGTTGTGAGAAAATTGGCGGCAAACAACGTTTCGAAGATGAAATGGCGCGGAACTTCTGAGTGAATGAAGTGGTGCAGGAAGCAAAGCCCGTAAGTATTCGGCAAAAGAAGGCTATTTTTTCCTACACCTCCGTTGGCACCTCCATATATATTATGGATCACAGAATTCGAAAGCCCAATTCATTATTGGGTTAAGTTTAGAAAGCTGGCCCATTAAGAGGGAAACGGTGCGTTTGAGACTCCAATAAGAATTAGGGTTTTGAATGTGGAGGCTGAGCAGAAGCAGAAGGAAAGGGAGAAGCAATGGCGCCGAAGAAGCCGAGAAGCACGTCGAGGAACCCTGAACTCATTAGGGGTATTGGGAAATACTCGAGGTCCCAGATGTACCACAAGAGGGGCATCTGGGCCATCAAGGCCAAAAACGGCGGCGTTTTCCCTCGCCACGACCCCAAGCCCAAGCCCGACTCCCTGGCCCAGAAGCCTCCCAAGTTTTACCCTGCCGACGATGTCAGGAAGCCCCTTCTCAACAAGCACAAGCCAAAGCCCGCCAAACTCAGGTACTTTCTTCCTCACTCTTATCTGTGTGTTTGATTCTTTGATTTGTTAGGTATGATGAATTTTTATGTTTAGCTGATTTTATTGTTGTTAGAAAATGTGGAACAAAAGAAGGGTTTGTAGTCTTGGGATGCATTTAATTCTTAAAAGTACTTTTTTTGCAGATTTCGTTTATTTTAATAGACTTAACGTTGTTTATGTGCTTTGATATTCTGGGCTTGTGTTGTTGTTTTTTGTCGTTGAATGGTAAAGTGAACTTTTTTCCAATATAAAAGATATCCCATTGTAAGAGTTTTAATGGTGCATTTTGTTTTCTTATTTGAGACCTTATATTTGGTGTGCTTCCTCTTCAGGGCTAGCGTTACTCCAGGAACAGTGTTGATCCTGCTTGCTGGGAGGTTTAAGGGAAAGAGGGTTGTTTTCCTGAAACAGCTTCCATCTGGATTGCTTCTTGTAACAGGTGTGTGTGATGAGATCAATTTATGTTCAACTTATTCTTACATGATGAGATTTGTTGGTAATCAATCAGATATTCATTCTGTTGTGTTTATGAGTTAATCTGGTTGTTGTAATTTCTCACTCACTTCTGAAACATAATTGATTGACAAGGGCTCCTTCTTCTGTTTGCTGTTGTCTGCTCTTTAACATGCTTAGTTCTGTTTTAAAATATTATATTTTGGTTACAGTTATATGATTCCCCTCAATTAGTGCTTCTTCCCTAGCGATTTGTACCTTAATTGAAATGTAATTTTTAATGTCTTTGCGTTTTTTAGGTCCCTTCAAGATCAACGGTGTTCCTCTTAGAAGGGTGAACCAATCATATGTCATTGGTACATCCACAAAAGTGGACATCTCTGGTGTTAATGTTGATAGATTTGATGACAAGTACTTTTCCAAGGATGCCAAGAAGAAGAGAACAAAGGGAGAAGGCGAGTTCTTTGAAGCAGAGAAGGAGGTTGGTCAACCATTAAATTTTAATGAGCACCTTTTTATTTTGAGCTGCTTATGTGATGCTGATCTTTATTATAATTTCTCTATTGTAGGAGAAAAATGTGCTTCCCCAAGAGAAGAAAGATGACCAAAAAACCGTGGATACTGCCTTGTTAAAGGCAATTGAGAGTGTTCCAGACCTGAAGTCTTACTTGGGTGCTAGGTTTTCTTTGAAGGCAGGAATGAAGCCCCATGAACTAGTCTTCTAGAGTGCCTAAATTATTCTCCTCATTTTGTTTTGTCGAGATTTTTCTTCACTGATAGTTGTTGCACTTCTTTATGATGGAACTTTATTATTGTTAAAAGTTTTTTCGACAAATTTTGGCCCTAGTTTAGTGCGTGTATGCAATAGCGAGGCAAAATTATTCTGTTGCAGTGGATAAAGTCACGTTATTTATCATTGAACATATTTATTTTGTTCTTTTTTTTTTATCATGGTTGGTTTTAGTCACAGAACACTGAAATAAGTTATTTTTCATGTTTAGGAGACCATTTTAAACTATTAAGGCATTTGATTTACAAAGCAAGATGGTTTTTTTCTGTGTTTTTAAAATTGATCTTGAAATTGGTATCTTTAAATTTTGTTGAGCTTAGTTAATTTTTTATACTACATTGTAATACTCTTAATTCAAAAAGAATAAAAGAAGGTAGAAGAAATGTGAACATTTATGTTGTGTTTGTAAATAAGATACAATAGTATTGTTGTAAGATATTGGATTTATGAGGCGATGAGTGTTGGATTCGGTTCTGAGTTCAATTGTATATATATTAACTAGGGACATTATGTAAGAAAGCAAACTGTATAAAATTGGAAGAATGCTGAGTGTTGGATTCGGTTGTGTTCAATTGTATAGATTAACTAGGGACATTATGTAAGAAAGAGCAAACTGTATAAAATTGGAAGAATGCCTGGTGCAGCGTTCATGGTCACTCAAATTCAGACAAAAATGGAATTGAATACATGCATATATATAAACAAGAGTTACGTCACCAGAGCAGAGTAGAAAGAAGCAACAACATAATGATGAAGAAATAGCAAGGTGCAATGTCTGTGACAGAAGCATTAACCACTATTTTTCTCAACTGAAAATGATTAGGTCTATGTTATACAAAGAGACATGGAAATTTGTTAGTGGTTTCAGCCTCACCCAGAGTATACTTTGTTCCGGCTAGACAGTACATGGTCAAACATATGCTCAGCAACATTGCTAATTTCTCTATGCCTCTGTGCCTCTATGCCTTGTTCACTCGGACTTTTTGCCCTTCTAATGACTGCATTCAACAAGCCATCAGACAAATAACAAATCACTTTCAGTATAACATTTAGAACTAAACTAATTACTAGTTTAAAATTTCATTTTCAATCTACAGCATTCAAAACATATCAAAATTCCTATTAAAAAACCATATCAAAACATCATTGTAAGTCAAAAACATTGATAAGCATCAGCAAAAAAGGGAGATAGATGAGATAAACCAGACCAGCTATTACAACATTTTTTTTTTGGTAATATGCATGTGCAATTCTATATTTATAAGTAAACTAGATAATGGAAATTAAGCAGGCTATTTTACTTTATAAATCACCACAATTAAGGCCTTTTGATTTTCCAGTGACACCCTAATGTATCTTCACATAGTGAGAAGTAAACAACTTACAGAATTGTTGAAAGACGAGATTGCAGCTTCTACATCATCTTCTGATGAAAAAGTAACAAAACCATACCCACTGGATTTTGAGGTACCAGGGACCCGTGAAACCTTGGCACTCAGAACTTTTCCCTTCTCAGAAAAAAACTTTTTAAGAGTATCAGTTGTTACTGTCTTGGCTAGATTTCCCACATACACCTTGTGGGGACTGTCAATAAATTGAGATTCCTCAGATTGGGATAAAGGCAAATCTGATGTTGATAAAGGTTTTTCGGTAACATTTACTTTGATCTCACGCCCTCCAATTTCCTGTCATAGAAAACATGAACTTCGCAAGTCCTTAAAGAGATATAAAGTCTAAACTGCAGAATGAACATTAACATTCTTTCTAATGGTTCCAGCAAATTCTGCAGTGAAACTTACAGTGCCATTAAGTTTCTCAATCACAGCATTTGCATCCTCAACAGTTTTCATTGTAACAAATGCAAATCGACGGCTCCTTCCAGAGTATTTATCATACATAACCTATGAGCCATGCATTAAGAAATGTTAACGGTACCTGTAATCATACTATATTATTTGGTACACAGATGAAGGATTCCCACATATTCTGACAGACCATACAAATAAAGTTGTCACCTGTTTTAGGATATATAAAATGCACTGATCAATATACTATACTATTTAGTATATTTTCAAATCACAGGGACATTGGCTTATTGCAAGTCCTTCATTAAACTGTTCAGTTCATGTCAATACATCTACAATCATTCCATTGAGGTACAAAAGAAGTTTGAGTGAGGTTTCAACATTTTAATTCAGAGTGAGTAACTATTAGTCTAGTACTACTTACAACACCTCTTTTCCATTCTCCGTTATTCTTGAAAAATTAAGGAGCTTACTCATGGTTATATATAATAATACTTATATAATCAAAAAGTACGTATTTCTGTATTAATGTAACAATTAACTATAAGGAAAACAGGACATGCATAATTTTGGCTACATTTATTTTTCCTCCCCCATGCAACTTGCATTACAAACAAAGGGATAACAGTATTCTTAAAATAGCAAAACTTCCTTTAATTTCTACAGAAGCAGGGTTGTCGACATAATACATACTGCATGCATATACAATGTTAAATTTCAAGAAAAATCAACATGAAAAGCCATGTTTTGCATTTTTTTTAAAAAGCAAAGACTGCTACTGTACTCTACCTTCAGTTTACTGCTCTTATTTTCGTCATCATACAAGGGATAATGCCTTTCCACTATCCTTATTAGAGAGGTTTTCCAAAATCCAACTCTCAAACTCACCTCAGGCTTTACATCAGTGAATCCCCAGCTGACATGTTTTGTATATACACACATATCATGCTTTATGAAAAATTCTATATGTTAACACAAATTCCTTAGCGTAAAACATATCATTCCCTCAAATACCAAATAAAAAAACACCCCATTTCTAAATTCATTTAATAAGCAAAAACAAATGCACTTCTTCAATAACAATATTGTGTGTTTACTTTCATATTGAGGTATTCCTATAAGTTTCAGTCTATTGGACCCGGGTGAATTTACTCAGTTCCTCCCCCACAAAGCACCACACCCATTAAGTTCCTCCATAGAACTTGAGGAGAACATTTCTATAAAGACTTCTAGCAGAGAAAAATATAAAAATAGAAAGTTTCTCCTATAACTTCTTCAAAAAAATTTAAGTTGGGCATAAACTAAAATAAAGAAGACTTGCATAAGCTAATTAATTTTAACTGCAGAAGTAAATTCCTTTTTTTTCATATTTTTTTCTTCTTAAGAATTCCTTACGAGAAGTTTGTCTCAAAGTTTTCTTGATTCAAAGCAAACCCAAACAGAAAAAGCTTTAATTTAACCCATAACGTAGGAAATCGAGAACTTTAAAATTGGTGAAAGGGTGAAAATTTAAAAACCTCAGCTTTCTCAATAGCGCCATGTTCTTGAACAATTTTGGAGAGCTCATCGTTGTTGACAGTGCGAGGAATGTTGCCGACGTAGAGCCTCCTCGCGGCCTCCGTCACCGTGGCCTGCTCAGCCACCGCGAAGGGTCTCCCAAAACGGCGGTGTGTGGTGGAAAGGGGTCGCAAGTGGGTGGTGGAGGGTCTGAGGTTGAAGAGAATGTGTGAAGGAGAAGTTGAAGGGGTAGTTAGGGAAAGGAGATTTGGAGGCAAGAGAAGAGAAGAGTGAAGAGAAGCCATTGTTGTTGATTGAGGTGTGTGATATGTGAGAAGTGAAGAGAAATATTATAAGTGAAGAACAAATTGAGGTTTTGATTTTGCAGTGGCAGAGAGTGAGAAGTTTATCTTGTTATCTCAATGGTCTTGGTCTTGGATATCCATTTTTTATTTGGGTCGGGTTGGCCTCTTAAAGGTTCGAATAACACTATAACCTAACAAAACAATTTACTCTCTGAATAAGTAAAAAAAAGTAGTCATTTTGTAAATTACTTCAGGTTTAATTAGATTTTTAAATATTTCATAAACCAAAATTTTATTAAAAAAATTAATTAAATATTTAAATGTTTTTATTTTATTTATGTTTTAATAACTCTAAGACAGGGAGTTTTTATAATTTGAGAAATTCTACTTGAATTATTTTGCATTAAAATTTATTAAAATAACCCCAAATATACTTAATTAAGGTATATTCAATTTTTACTTGTTTTAATTGCTTCTCTTACGTCTTATAAATTTAGTTATATCATTATTTCATGTAACTTAAAATTACAAATAGATGGTGAAGAAGTCACTAAAGCTTAAATGTTTAAGGTTGTCCAATTCTGAAAGGAAAAGTAATGGATGAAGAAAAACTAGATGTTATTGTAAGTTTATTTTAATTTACAAAATATGTCCATGTGCTTCTTTTTTTTAATCATTAACTTTGATATATGTATTTCAATCCATGCTTGAATGTTCTATGCAAAAATCATCAAGTGAATTTGTGGAAAAAAAATATTTGAATCAATGTCTGGAAAAGAAAGGTTTGGCCGAGTTCGTTGCTATGAAAGGACTGTGACACCAACATTATTAAAAAGGAATAAAAAAATTATCGTTATCTTTAAAAGATATGCTATTCAAATGAAGGGTATGACAAAACATATTGAAGGTTTAGAAGCAATGATGAAATTCATGTTTAAGAAATAAAATTCAAATTTGAATGAGAAGAATATACATTGTTGTTAGTTAAAAATATCACATTTTAAAATTATGTTAAGAAATATAAATGTATAACGTAATTTAGTTGACTCAGACATACTTATTATAATATAATTGTTTTGGTATAGGTAAATAATTATGTTAGCTTGACCGTTGAAGGGGTAGAAATATTTTCTTTTGGCATTTATTTTTATATTGTAATTTTTTAATAAAATATAATATTTCTTTATATATTTTTTTAGGAGATAACATTTTAAATTTTTATTGATGATTATGTTAATTAAAATAATTTAATTATTAAGTAAATTGATGTAGGATTGTTATTTGATATAATTAAATAAGAAGTGTTAATATTAAAATTATTTTTAAAATATATTTGAAAAGGTTAAGAAAAGAAATGAAAAAGTAAAAAAAATAATAATTGAGTAAAGAAAATAGTAGGTAAAAAGAGCATTTAAAATAAATAAAAATGAGTGAGGAAAGAAAGTTTAACAAAATTGGTAATATCAATAAAATGAAATAAATATGTTGTGATAAGTATAAAATTGAAATAAATCATTATAACTTTGCAAATATTATATAAAATACCATACACATTTTTAGAAATGTTAATTTGACATTACCGATTTAATGTCAACAATTAATCTCAAAAGGTTAGAAATAAGGAACGAATTATTGTGGTAAAATTTCAAAATAAATCTGGAAAAAGAAAGAGACAAAGTAAAATCTTGTTTTACTAATTATTTTTAATATGAAGAATGTAATTCCATCCTAATTAAAATATGAAATTATAAAGTGACATGTATAAACATTTAAATTTTTCTCTTCTAAATCTGAAATTATAAAGTGACGTATATAAATATTTAAATTTCCCTCTTAAATGTACTACGACAAGTGTTTTGTATCAACATATGTTGAAGCATTTACAATATTATTAATTTATTAAATTTTGAACTCCTTTTACTTAACTCAAACTCTCTTTAACGAAAGAAGAGTCTAATTTTCGTATATATCTTCGTTTTAAATTATTAAAATATGATAAATTTATTTAGTATTTTATTATAAAATTTATATAAGTTCAATTTCTTCATTTTATTTATTTTTTTTGTTATTGAAAGGAACAAATGTGTATTATTTATTAAATTATTAATAACATGATTATTTATTTGATCTATTTTTTAGTTTTGTAAAAAAAGCACTTTATACATATATGGATTTAGCTTGGCGTAGGCCTTTGTTTGTCTGGGAGCAGCCTTTGATGGATCAGCTGCGTCAGACTTTACTTTTAGTTAGGATGGCTTCGGGAGAAGAGGATACGTGGGTGTGGAAAGGTGTGGGTCCCCAATCGAGCTCTGCCTACTCTCTTGTAAGGAGAGATTGTGAGGCGGATTCCTCTTTGGTTTTCGGTAAGTTATGGAGTTGTAAAGCCGTACCATCTGTCTTAGTTACTGCTTGGAGGGTGTTGAAAAATAAGATCGCTACTAGGGCCAATTTGGTAAGGCGTGGGGTGGTGGTGGATAGCTCTTTATGCTGCTTGTGTGGGAAGGAGGAAGAGCATTACCGTCACTTGTTTTTCGAGTGCAGTTTTGCTTGCCAGGTTTGGTGTTTGTGCTTTAAGTGGTTGGGTGTGTCGTTTGTGTACCACAAAGATCCTTTGTCAAACTTTGTTAAATTCAGGATGAGTCAGTCTTCTGAGTTGATCAATGATGTGTGGAGCTCTATCTGGGTTGGGGTGGTGGGGGAAATTTGGAATCACAAGAATTTTAAGCTTTCAACAGGGGGTGGCTGACACATCCGAAGTGTGTGCTTTGATGCAAGCTAAGGTTTGATCTTGGATTTCTGCAAATTCAAGCTTTGCTCCGTTTCCTTCTCCAGTTGGTGTTTGGAACCCTTAGAATGTATGAGATTGGTCGTTTGATGTGCTGTTAGGTTTTTCTCGTATGGTTAGCGTTAAGGGGAGTTAGGTCGGGGTTTTGTGTTAGTATCTGGTTATTGGTTTTCTGTATAAGAGTTGAACCACTCCTGAATTTTATATTTAATTGTTATTGCCGATAAAAAAAATACGGATATGTGTCAAAATTGATAAAAAAATACTTGTAATATTTACAAGTACATAAAATTTAATTGGTGACAAATTAATTAATTGTAGGAAAAGTATTTCTATATAAATAAATAAAAATGACATAGTTGTGGATGATAGAATGATAGTAATGCATTGTGTAGTAAATATTTAAATACAAATTTGATCATAAATTAAGAATTTATTAAAATTAAAAAAAGTTAAAAGAAACCGGTCATGAAATTAAAAATAAGATGAACCAAAATTTATTAAGTTTTAAAAAGTAATTAAAGAAATTGTTGGTGATTTTTTTAAGATTGATTATAACTAACTTTTACTAATCACTAGGATTTTGGAATTAAAAGTAATAACAAAGAAAGAGTAAGATTTTGATGATGATAATATTTTGATACGTGGAGGTTGTAGTAATGTACTAGAAAATATATATTTTTATTTATATAATTTAATAAATAATTATTTAAGATTTTTTAATTGAATTAGGTTATAATTTAAATGTTTAAGGTTATTTAATTAGTTATAAGAAATTTACAAATTTTACTATTTATTAGTATGTGTTGACTTTTAATGTCGGCTTGACCAATATAAAATTAATACTATACTAATCTGATATCTGATATTAGTGTAACTTATGTTGGTGGAGTTGAATTCCAAAATTAAACTTGGTTGAAGGTAAATTTAATGGATTTATTTAGTATTTTTGTTTTGTTGATAGATTTTAAGTTTATGGTGTTGTTATGAACTTTTTGATATGAACGGTTGTTATGAAATTTTGTTATGACCTATTGTTATGAATTCTTAAATAAAATAATTTGGTTTAATTTCAATTTGTAATTATAGTTTTATCATTTATTTGAATTAAGTTATGATTTAAAATTGATATTTGAATGATTTGAGACTGAAATAGAATTACTAGCTTAACTACCAAATAATTTTAAAAATATCTCTCTTACATTTTTTTCGTTGGTTTAACCCACACAATTATAACGTTTCTCGTCAGTCCTATTTTAAAATCGACACAAACACATTTTGCTTTTAGAGTTTCATTATGTGTTAAATAATCGTTGTTTATACGTCGATTTTCGTATATTTAAGTATATTCTCACTACAAGCAAATCATGAAATAGAAAACCAATTTTTAGAGACCAAAATAATTAGTTACAATAGGAACTAAAATATAGACCATTTTAGAAACTAAAAGAAATTTGGTTTCTAAATTAATTTCTATTATTGTTAAATAGTTTCTAAATTGGTATCTAATTAGCAACTAAGGTTTTAACTACCAATTATTTAGTTTCTAAATTTGGTAGCAAAAAGTTTGGTTTCTAATTAGATATCAATATAGAAACTATTTAACAATAATAGAAAATAATATAAACTAATTTAGAAACCAAATTTCTTTTCAGTTTCTAAAATGGTCTCTAATTTAGTTACTATTGCAACTAATTATTTTGGTTTTTACAAATTGGTTTCTATTTCATGATTTTCTTGTAGTGTCTTTTCGATATTAATTCATAATTTTCTTTTTAGTGTTTTTAATTTTATATTATTATTGATATTTGTTTTTGGTTCAAATACAAAAACTTTATATGTTAATCTTTCAAAATATTAATAATGAAGACATTTTATCCTTGACTATTCAGATCTAGACAGATAAAGTGGCATCGTCACCCTGAACTTTAATTTCTGTTCGAAGAAGAAGTTTGTGTGAACAAGATTTATTTGACAATGACCTTAATTTCTTTTAGTAGAAGTTACGTCTTGATTACAACTAATGTTATTCTCTCTTTTAGATTTTTGTAATTGTATTTTATTTTTGTAGGTCGTTGTTTAGTCTCACTTTTGTAATTTTTCCTTTTTACTATATACTGTGTGATGTCCTTTAACCCATCATAGTTTTCACAAAAAACCTAAAATATATTTTGTTTATAAAATAAATTAAAAAAGTATAGAAATATGAATGTATTTATTTATAATATTTTACATTTATTACTAGTTTACTAAAGATCTAAAATTTTATAAGTTAGCTTAATAACTTTAAGACAGGGAGTTCTTTAATTTGAGAAATTCTACTTGAATTATTTTGCATTAAAATTTATTAAAATAATTACAATATTTGAAAAATATTAAAAAATTATAATTTTTAAAATTATTTCTTATTATTAGATTATATTTCAGGATAAAAATTTGAAAAAAAAAATAGATGGACTGAAGTCTAAAATTTTGACTAGCTTTATACAAGATAAACTATATATTTAAATTATGATAATAGTAACCCAAAAAAATTGTCTTCCAATTGTATCCATCATATTAAAAAAAAAAACAGTTCATTCTTCTATAAATAGAAGGCATTGGTGAGAGTTATGGAGAAAGAAAGCCAAAAATGAGAACTAATACTCCTTCTCTGTTCTGTCTTCTATCTCTTGCTATTGCTACCATTTTGGGCAGTGGCACTGCAACTGCAACTCCAAGTGTGAAGCCAAGCCACTATGCTTCAACATTCAACAGAACCCTTTTTCCTTCCACTTTTATCTTTGGAGTAGGTTCTTCGCTTATCAGGTATTTCTCATACTTGTGGAAGATCTGATATGAATAAATTAAAAATAAAAACATTTTATAATAGATAATCTAAAGTTGTTTTTATCATAATAGTTAGTATCTTACGATTCACGATAAGTATAGTACGAAACGATACGGTTTCACTCTCCTACGATACGAGTTGTTTGAAGAATTTTTTTCGTCCATGAATCGTAGCTGTATCGTGCGATTCGCACGAAGAAACGAAGAATCGCTGAATCGCAAAATGAAATGATTCCATATTGCATGAATCAGTGTGGATTTTAAAATTCTAATTTTTTTACCCACGAACCTCCTCTATTTCACGTACCCCTTCTCCTCTGTTTCGTAAGATATGTATTGTGAATCGTAAGATATTAACTATTATGATAAAGAAAGATAGATAAAATTTGTTTAATAACATGTATGCACCACATTATTTTTTTTAGAGATTGTTTTGGTGAAATCATGTGATATATATCACTACAAGAAAATCATCAAATAGAAACCAATTTTTAGAAACCAAAATAATTAGTTGCAATAGTAACTAAATTAAAGACCATTTTAGAAACTAAAACAAAAATTGGTTTCTAAATTAGTTTCTATTATTTTCTATTATTGTTAAATAGTTTCTAAATTAGTATCTAATTAGCAACCAATGTTTTATCTACCAATTATTTAGTTTCTAAATTTAGTCTCTAAAACCTTGGTTGCTAATTAGAGACTAATTTAGAAACTATTTAACAATAATAGAAAATAATAGAAACTAATTTAAAAATCAATTTTTGTTTTAGTTTCCAAAATGGTCTCTAATTTAGTTACTATTGCAACTAATTATTTTGGTCTCTAAAAATTGGTTTCTATTTCATCATTTTCTTGTAGTGTATATATATATATTATTGTATCTTGCATGTATACCTATCTTATATATTTAAATATATATTAAATATTTTAATGTTTATGAATTTTAAAATTCACGATACAAAACGTTACGGTTCATAATATCAGCTATCTGATACACTAGTATCTCGATTCAATAATTTTTATAAGATTGAGTTAATTTAAAGTTTATTTTTTTTTAAGTAACATTCATAATTGTTGAAAAGCTTATATGAATAAAAATATTACTCAGGCAGAAGGAGCAACAAATGTAGATGGCAGAGGAGCTAGTATTTGGGACACCTTCACCCAACAGCATCCTGGTTAGGGTTACCCTCTTTCTTTGAATTTGTCTGTCTCCCTCTGCATGCATGCATGGTGTAACAGAACAAAAACTTACGTAACTTTTGTTGATTAACGACTCATGTCAAACTTACGTGACTTTCTTTGTTTATGTTAGAGAGTTCAACACGGTGTAAATGTCAGAGACTTCTTCCCATGGAAAACAATTATACACATCTTTTTTTATTAGTTTACGTACATTCTTTAATAACTATTATCCTTTTATCATATGTTTATATAATTTAAATATTTTATTAATTTATAATTCTGTAAAATGTAAACATATTTTTTTGTTACGTATTGATAATAACAACGTATATAAATTGTACGTTTGACAGTTTTAAATAATTTGTTAATTATACGAACCTCTAGAAAAAGTTCATTTTAATTATAATATTTATATCTTGAAACTGTCATCAATATCAACTTTCATTTTATCATCATCACTAACAAAACTTTAAAATGCATTTAATTTTAAAAAAAATAACAAAAGGGCTTTAAAGATATACTAATGTATTTTTTTATTTTTACAGGAGTATAATATTTTTTTAATCGTGTATATTATTATTTTGAATATAAGTTATAATTTTTAAATGTGGATAATTAAAATAATAATATTTAATAAATAAATTTATAATCTTAATTTTTAATATTCCCATACACTAAACATTATAACATTTACGTATTTCATCTTTCATTCTTTGTTTTTCCGCGTCTTTCTATTTTTTTTATTACATTTACTTTAGACCAGTTAGTCCGTCCTGAAAAAATTCATTTATATTTAGCCAGTAAAATAAGTCGGGTTGTTCTCTGTCATGTAAAAAGTGCGAGTTGGTTTTATTATGTAACCTATGAGTCAATTCGTATACGAAATATTATTTTTTAAAATTAATAAAAAAAATTAAATATAATTTTTAAATAAATTTATTTTTTGTTTAATTTTTTTTATTCAAATGAATTAAGTAAATGGTCGCACACTATTATTTTCACTTTTTTTAAGGTAATACAGTAGACACAGTATTCTATTTTGAAAAATAATATACAAATAATAAAATTAATGTTTAAATTTTATTATAAAAAAACTAAGGTCTAACTTCTGTATTTAACATTTGATTATTGAAATCTAAACCATCTATGCATTCCAGAAAGACAAAAAAAAAATATTAAATATTAAAAAACTATCATTGAACTTCGTGAATGTATTTTGATTTAGAGATTGAGGTAGTTTCTTCTTGCATCTTTATGTTTTTCTACTTGCACCCCATGCTTAAAAAAATACTCAAATTACTCTTAGATATTGTAATTTGAGTATTTTTAATTGAATGTTTTTTCTTTAATTCTAGAATGTGAAATTTAGAAACTTTCTGAGTTATTTGAAAGTTAAAATTTGTGTTTTGGATCAGGTTACGCGATTCAAAATAAAAATTTGTATTCCATAATATAAAATTTCAAATGATTAATTTTAGAGAATATAAAGCTAAAAAAAAAATATGGGGTGTAAAAAAAATTTTAAATTTTTTAAAGGTTATGCATGCCAGCTTGTCCCGTACCGCACTTGGCCCACATATACTACAGATCATGCAGAGCAAGCCTAAGTGGACCAGCATATTGAAATAAATAGCCTATCCCGCTTTTTTTCTCGGCAGGCTGTGAATCTGTCATGCCCCACTTTGTCATCCTACATTACTTATATTATATTAATATTAAATAATTATATTTTTTTCTAATTTATAAATAAAAATAAGAAATATTCAATATTAAAGGAAAATAATTTGTACAATCGTGATACTCGTAAAATAAAACTGTGAAAACATACACAGGTAATTCATCACATAAAATATTATTTCTTTTGTAAATCAAATAAGACTAATGGCGCAGTTTATAAAGCCTAATCACACAAATTAAACCAAGAAATAAATTGATATATATATACACACATTAAAAGGAATAATTTCTTCCATAAAAGTGTAAGTGTGATGAGTATAAATGTTATCTTTGTGTTGTACATGTTATCATAATTTTATTTGTGTGGTGTGATCAGAAAAAATTTGGGATCATAGCACTGGTGATGTTGGAGCTGATTTTTATCATTGCTACAAGGTACATACTTGATACTGATAAAAAAATAATTAAATAGTATAAATAAATATTACTAGATATCTTAGACTAAAAAACCTTCATGAGTTATATTTTATACAAAGTTTTCGAATGACATGACCTATGTTGTATCATTTTCCATCATTAACTGTGAGTGAAATATGTTTCAGAGTGACATAAAATTGGTGAAAGAAATTGGGATAGACTCCTTCAGATTCTCCATCTCTTGGACAAGAATATTCCCTAGTAAGAGATATAATCCATGGATATTAGAGAAACAAAAACAAAATAATAACAAGTTATGTTACAATTGAATTCCTTCTGCAGAAGGCAAAGGAGCTGTTAATCACTTGGGTGTTCAATTCTACAATAATCTCATCAATCAGATTATATCAAATGGTAAACCTTAACCTTTCTTTTTTCTATTTATAACTATTATTATTATTATATATATATTTATTGATATTATTAGAACTTGTGATATAATGTATATTTTCTAAACCCTTTTTCACCCTATTCATTCCTTCTTGAATTTCCTCAAATTTGGCTTTGTTAACATTTTGTCTTCTTTTTTTACCAGGCTTAATACCTTTTGTCACTCTTTTCCATTGGGACTTCCCACAAACTCTTGAAGATGAGTATGGGGGATTTCGTAGCTATAAAGTAGTGTGAGTAAAGATCCATAAACTTACTTAGTAATATTATTTTTTAATAATTTTTTTTTATGTAATATCAAATTATTGATAAAAATTGGAGTATTAGTTTAGCTGATAAGTAAGTTTTCATAACAATACTTAACGTAAAAAAATTACTTAAAAAACATAATTTCTAATAATTATTATTATTAATTAAAATTTATAAAGCTATAGTGAAATTTTTTAAATAAAAATAACACTAATGCTACCTGGAAGTTCTCAACAAATTTTAATGAACAATAAAAAATGTTATTTGAAAAAGGTTCTTAAATAATGTTATTGTATTGACTTAATGATATGGGAGGTAGACTACATGGTAAGGATTATCCTTATGTGTAATTATATATAAAAAAATAACGTCATTAAAATTTTATGAATTAATAAAATTAACTTATGTATAAACCTTTTTATATATGTTTAAAAATTGTATTATAAATTAGTACATAACCTCACTTTTGCTTATTAAGAAATTTATTTTATTTTATTTTTTCTAAGAAGTTGTTTTGAAAACTTGTATACAGAAAATCCTAATTAGCCATGAATTTTGAATTGACTTTGGCTGTGATGGATAATTAGGGAGGATTTTCATAGATATGCTGAGTTTTGCTTCAAGACCTTTGGAGACAGAGTGAAACATTGGGTGACTCTGAATGAACCTTTATCATATAGTCTCAATGGCTACAATGGTGGCACCTTTGCACCAGGTAGATGCTCTAAGTATGTTGCCAACTGCAGTGCTGGTGACTCAGCCACTGAACCCTACATCGTTGCACACAACCTATTACTTGCTCATGAGACTGCTGCCACATTGTACAAGACAAAATACCAGGTTAACTTTTAAAACCTTTTCTTTTCCAGAAAATCACAACAATAAATGAATACCTCATCAACTTCATCCCACCTCTGTTTTGGAAAAATCAAGTAATTTTCTCACTAAAACAAAACACTAACAGAGCTATCCGACAAATAATATTGAATACTATAATCGAAAACAAAGCAACATAATACCAATAAATAGAACAAAATAATAAAAGAGATAAAGAGAAAAAACATACCAGAAAATTATTAACCGAGTTCGGCCAGTTTAATCTAATCTCCGAGCACAGCTGAAACAACCCGTTTTTGTTATTATGGAAGAAGATATTACAAATTGAGATATTTTACGAGAAGAGGTTAATTTATAACCCTCAGACCTCCTTCCAAACCATGAATTCACCGATATCGGACTTATGAGTTAAGTTAAAATCACCGATATTGGACTTTAATAAATGGTTTTTAAAGTGAGATGACTCCTTTATTTTAGCACAAAATAAAACATCTCAAACTTAAAACATTAACTGTAAGAGTCATAGGTTGCACAAGTGATGAAACATATGGTGGTTTTCTTAGGCTCGTCAAAAGGGACAAATTGGTATCACCTTACCGACTCACTACTTTCTGCCCAAATCTAACACTGCTGCTGATCAGAGGGCTGCAAATAGAGCCCTAGACTTTTTCTTTGGCTGGTATGTATTTCTCATAATCTATGCAAATTGAACTCTGATACTTTATATAAAAAATATTATGCAGAAACACATTGTAAATTTGTCAGGTATGCTCATCCACTTATCTATGGTGACTATCCGGAGAGTATGAAATGTTCAGTGGGTGCAAGACTTGCCAAATTCACAAAACCTCAATCCCAAGGCCTAAGAAAATCGATTGATTTTCTTGGTGTCAATTACTACACCACATATTATGCACAAAATGCTGCACCTGTCACCACCAACACCAACTTCTACACAGATATGCTAGCCACTCTTACTAGTACGTATATATTGCAAAACTATTTTTTAAAACAATTAGTTCTTACGTTCATTATGTGATAGATATTTTATAAACTAAAACAATTACTAATATTTTATTCGATGTAAATTAACAGTTTTATTATATATTTTAATATGGAACTAACAAACACAAACAACAATTTTCTCTTTGATTTCAGCGGAAAAGAATGGTGTACCTATTGGAACCCCGGTACGTAGAAATAATGGTATTTAATTTCAGTATAATTGATAATGCACCATGCAAATACTAATTCCTTTCTGATAACAACTGATATAACAATTTTCTTTTGTGCAGACGGAATTGGATTGGCTTTTTATATATCCCAAGGGAATTTACTATCTTATGATATACATCAGGAATAAATACAACAATCCAAATATTTACATCACTGAAAATGGTAAATATTATCCAACTAATTTTACGTTTTGATTATCATTAGATTAGACAGAAATCAATTTTAGAGATAAAAAATAATTAATTATTATATTAACTAAATTAAAAATTTATTAGTTAATTGGTATCTAATTAACTATCCATGTTCATGTTTTAACTACTAATTTTAGAATATAAAATAGTTGATAGCTAATTAGATATCAATTTATAAATTTTATTAATAATAGAAACTACTTTATAGATCAATATTTTTTTAAATTTTTAAAATAATATTTAGTTTAATTAATATAATAATTAATTATTTTTATTTTTAAAATTAATTTCTATTTAATAATTATATATGAGTTCACAATGATTCCATCATAAAATTTCCAATTACTCTATTAATTCCTTATTTAAAAACCTAATAATTTTCTGTACTGATTAGATATTTAAGCTGTAAGAGCAAAACAACATTAGGTTGTTCTTTATCTATGATATGCAATAAGTGACATGAAAGGTTTTTTTTTAATCAGCAATAAATAAAATTAATAAAGGGAACACTAGTATATATGAAAGTTGTGTTATGAAAGTTAAAGAAAGTAAAAAATGATTTGGTTCTTAATTCCTTTAGGCGTTGCTGAAACAAGGAATGATTCAATGCCAGTGGATGAAGCCCGCAAGGATGGTATCAGGATTGGATACCTTATTGGCCATCTTCATTTCCTTCTTCAATCCATCAGGTGAGAATTTAACAAGTTAAGCATATGTCTTCCTGTTGAATTGTGAGATATAAGACTTAGACACGTCTCTTAAATGATGTGTTTGTATCAAACTCACGTTTTTTTTATTAGCAGTCAAGAATTAATAAATAAAACCACTCCAAGAGTGGTTCAACCCTTATACAGACTTATAAATTAGAACACATATTCTCAGACACCTTACTCCAACACAGGGAGAGAACCAAAATCAATCTGACATTATAGACCCATTAGAAACGCACTTCAAACATACCAAGTAACATCAAACATCAAAGCAACAAACCTTATCCACCTATCAAAGTATCACACACACGTATCGAACATCGACACTCACATAAATCCTTATTATCAATTTATCTAATTCATAATTATATAATAGTTCTATATCTTCATACTTTACATTTTCCTGTCCGTGTTTATATACTAGATTATGAATACTAATTTTAGTTCCTCTGTAGGGAAGGTGTTAATGTGAAGGGCTACTATGCATGGTCCTTTTCAGACAGCTTTGAATGGGATGCTGGTTATACCGTTCGATTTGGACAGATATATGTGGATTACAAGAACAATTTCAAAAGATACCTAAAGTTCTCTTCTCTTTGGCTGAAAAAATTCCTTCTCAACTGATTTAAATTTGTCGTTCCTTTCACATGTCTAATTTTTTTTTAAACTATCATATTAGATATCATTTAAATAATAATGTCTAATGCTGTGTCAAAGTAAAATACCTCCTATTCATAATGATGGCTATGGGTTTTATGTTGAGAAGATATTATACAGTGTCGTTAGTTTATTTATTTATTTATGAAATGTGTTTAAACATCAATGTTGGTGAAAAGTCAAAATGTGTTATAAAGGATGATGAATAGATGAAAAGCTTCACCAAGGTTGAAAAATCTGGTTATGTAAATGACAACTATTGTTATAGTATGAAAATTGATGAGAAAGAAAAATTTCGTATTCTTATTTTTGTGAAGTTAAAAAATATGAGAAGATATGGAGATATTTCATAAGAATTATGTATAAAAACTCTAGACATCCTGTCCAATTTCTTATGATTTAGAAAGAAAATACAAATAAAGTGGATCATCTTAGTAATGAGAAATCAATACCAACCATTTGAATTTACAATATTTTTTATTTTAAAAATAATAATTTAAAAGTATTGTCTAAAGTAAACAAAAATGCTTTGATTTTAGGCAACAATTAATGGTTATCCTGGGAATACGAAATTATAAATACTTTTATGGATGAATTGAAAACTATTAAAATAGATGACTATAGGAATGATGAGTGGTTGTGGCTAGGTGATAACTCAAATTCATTCACAGTTAACTCTGCTTATAATGTTCTTTTGCGCCAAAATACCTTGTTGCCTCAACTCTCTCCTTTTAATTTTGATTTTTTTTTGGAGTTTAAAAGCTCACCCTTCAGCACACTATTTTGCTTGGCGTGTTCTAACTGGAAAAATTGCAACCTATGATAACCTATTACATAGATGAATTCAGTCTGGTGGGGGATGTTTGTCATGTGTGGGATTGAGCTAGAAACAGTAAATCATATTTTCTTTACATACAAAGTAGCTTCTAAAGTGTGGTGTATGACTGATGTGTGGGTTGGTAGACTTTTTGTACATTGTGATAATGCTACTCAACATTTTGAACAAATTGGCTTTATGGACCTAAATTATGTGGGTAATTGTGTTTGGAAATGTATGTGGATAGCCATTATTTGGGGAATTTGGAATCACAGAAATAGGATTATTTTTAATAATGGAGTGGTAGATCCTATTGAAATTTTTGCTATGGCACAAGTAAAGGTGTGAACATGGGTAACTTATAAATTCCCAAAATCAAACTTTGATTTTGATTGGTGTTTTGATGTATATGAATGTTTGAAATCACTGCATTGATGGTTAACGATCTTCCTCCTCTTTTATGGTAGGTTCTATTTTGGATGAGAGCACATGTTGCTGAGTGTGATTCAACCTCAGATGCTGGGGAGGAGCAAGGAACCAACATACCTTTGTGGAGATGTCATGCCTTATATCCTTGACATGGGTTATGTTGTTGCCTTATTTTTTGTATTTTAGTAAACTGTATATGTACAAATTTTGGCTAAGAACTAGGCTTATTGTATGTGGATTGGAGTACCCAAGTATTCCCATTTATATTATTCTTTATTGTTGATTAAAAAAAACAATTTGACTAGAGCTTTCCCATTTTGGAGTATGCAAGTTTTCTAGTCGTGGAATATGCAACATGACTATTTTTCAAAGATCATGAATTTTTTTCCTAAAATTACGAGTCTTTTTAAACCATTGTCTTATATGGATACAATATGTCACATTTTTTTTTGAACATTTAGACAATACTTTTTTCTAATAATTTTACACAATTTATTTTAGTCGTTGTATGTGTCTTTAGGAAATGCCTTTTTATCTGTTGTGTTTATCTTTAAGTGATAGTTATTAAGTGTTGGAATTGTATTTAGTAAATTTAAACTACATTTTTACAAATGTTATTTATTCTTTTGAAGTTAGACAATCACTTTTTAATAATTTAAAAATCTGTTTATTCTTTTAGACCACATTTGTAATATTTCTAAAATGATTATTTAACCATTAAGCCATCAATTTATTTTGAAAATTGTTATTTGTTATAAAAATATAACAAGTAATATAAACTATTAAAATAATTGTTCTAGTTAAGGTATATGATTCCTAACTAGAGCATCAAGTGTAACCATAAATAGTGGTCTCCAGTCTAGTTGTGTTGTGTCTTTCTTGATCGGTTTTCCCTCCCTTTATGTCGGGTTTCCTCTCTTTCCATTTTCTATCCTTTATTGTTTATCAATACTACTATCCCATATTATCCGTTAATCATAACTTATGGCATCCTTAATGGTAACACCAAGACCTTTCATTAACATCCCAAATCGGAAACGAACCATCTTCTGGAGGGTTGATGTAATTGTATATTAATGTGCTATTGTATCTTGTTATGGTATGTTAATGTGGCTAATGTGTTGTAATGTCTGATGGATCCCCAACCGGTTGAGTGATAATGTGGCTAATGTCTGTTGGATCCCCATCCTCTGAAGTGTCTCGTTTTATTTTATTTATTCTTTACTAATAAAAAAATTAATAAATAGGATGAGATTTACACCGCACACTAATTAATTGATATATTTAATTTTATAATTTTTTTTTATTTAAATATCAATTTAGAATCAACATAAACAACTCTATTTACATAACACTTGTATGACATTGTTATTTAGCAGTTAATTATTATCATTTTTTAAGTGACATTAAATTATTTTATACATATATAATCACTCATTCAATATATTTAAGACTTTGTAGGTTCTTGTATATACCTTTTTAGATCATTCTTAAAATTTTATATTTTATATTAGGAGTATCTAGCTTATTACATGTCACCATATTTTATGCATATTACAGATCCATGTATCTTCCATCATTATTACTTATTGAAATTAATAAAAAAAATCTTTAAGAATTGAATAATAATTTCAATTAATGAAGTGCCTTCTAACTTCAATTAATGAATCAACCTCTAAGACCTAAGTTCAAAGCATATTTAAATATGTATACCAGTTTAGGCTAAACTCACTAAAAAATTTAATTATATCTATTTATTAAGAATTGAGAAAATATATTTTATTGATGTTTTACAATAAATTTTTGACACTTAAAAAAAAATAAAAAATTCTATTATTTTGATGAGATTTTAGAATAAATATTTAGAATTTAACGAAGGTTTTAAAATAAACCTTTGGAAATTAACGAAGGTTAAAAAAATCTTTGTTATTTTATGGAGGTTTTAAAATAAACCTTTGTAAATTAACAAAGGTTAAAAAAACCTTCGTTATTTTGTGGAGGTTTTAAAATAAACCTTTGGAAATTAACGAAGGTTAAAAAAACCTTCGTTATTTTGCGAAGGTTTTAAAATAAACCTTTGGAAATTAATAAAGGTTAAAAAAACCTATGTTATTTTACTGAGGTTTTAGAATAAACCTTTGAAATTTAGCTAAGGTTAAAAAACCTCCGTTATTTTGTTGAGGTTTTAGAAAAAACCTCCATTAATTAAATCAATTCCTAAGGTTATATTAACCTCCACTAAATAACCTCTATTAAAACTTTTTTTCTTGTAGTGGTTGATTTATAGAGTATTTTCTTAATTAGGGAATGCATGCTCACACTCTCGGAGTTAAGGTAAGATTGAAAATGATCTTGTCGTCACCAGAATCTCATTGCTATCATAATTGTTGTTAAATCGAGTTCTGTAAAGTTGAAGATTTAAAAGACTCTTGAAAAAGAGAAAATTTCAAAGTGATTTAGCATAAACCAAGACAAGTGAAAAGTGAAAAGATTTACAGGGTTACCATATATAATATAGATCTTAGGTAGGGATGGCAAAGCGGGGCGGACCGTGCGGGCCGGCCCGCGGCCCGCAGGTAAAAAACGCGGGGCGGGATGACCTTTTCAACCCGTTAACCCGCATTAGCCCGCAACCCGCGCGGGCCAGTAGCGGGGCGGGGCGGGCTGACCCGCAAACCCACAAGAAAAAAATGTTGGCACTTAGTAGCAGCAGGGCAACCTAAACTGGGTCATGCCAATTAAATCGATTTCAAACACGATAAAGGAGCAAGACACCAGTTAGAGAAGGAGAAGTAAACAGAGGTATTTTAGAAGTTACCCATGACCAAGCCTTCAATTGAGCCAAAAGTTATCTTATTTTTATTGTATTATTTTTATGAAAAATTAATTAATTAATTGTCATTGTTTTAATATATGCAGATGACGGGGAAGATTATAATTATGAAAAAATGGATGAAGGTTCTACTAAGGTGGCATCCAATGTTATTGAAATGGAAGAATGTCAATAATGTTTATGTTTAATGTTTTTGAATTGATGTTTATGTTTAATGTTTTGGAATTAGGTATTTTTAATGTTTTGGAAGTGGAAGAATAGTGATATTTGATATTTATCTTAATGTTTTGATGTTTGACTATATTTGAAAAGGAAGGAAAAAAAAATAGGTTTGATAATAACAAATATATAGGTTTAATTTGACAATTTTTTAATAACAAAATGTAAAAAAATAAATATTTAATTTTTAAAAAAAAAACGCGGGCTGGCCCGCAAACTTGCGGGCCAGCTCTTATGCGGGGCGGGGCGGGGCGGGAATTCTAGCCCGCAATAACTTTGCGGGGCGGGCCAATGCGGGGCGGGCTGACCCGCTTTGCCATCTTAGGTAAATAAGTTATGACATCTTGTTAAGAATTAAATTTTACTATATCAGCTTATTAAAAGATAAAAATTATATTTTTATTAAAAAATAATTTGATCTCTAATCAATCTTCAGTATAAAGAAACTGATAAATAATAAAATTTACATATAGAGACTTCAAGACTTGTGAATTTTATTGAGAAGAGAGATTAAAAGAGAGAATTATTATTAGCAATTTCCTCACACAATGAACCTCTAGAACTCATGGCCACCCTTATGAAGAGGTGGTATATTACTTTGACATGCTATTGGACTATTTATTCGATAACAACAATTTCTTGATTAATCCAAAAACAAGTGATAATTAGGGATCAAACAAGAAAAACACTAGACATGTCAAAGAAACAATAGATCAGCCGAGAAGGAACTTTTTCAACCAAAAAGCAGAGAACTTGGGATATCTTTTCAAATTGTTCTTGTAATCCACATATATGAGGCCAAATCGAACTGTGTAACCAGCATCCCATTCAAAGCTGTCAGAAAATGACCATGCATAGTAGCCCTTCACGTTAACACCCTCTCTGCATGCACCATATAGGAAGAACAATTATCATCACAGTTAAATAATTCATTTTGAATATCAAATATGTGTAAACAAGAACCCTCTTTCATCTTCTCACTTGATGGCTTGAAGAAGGAATCTAAGATGACCATTATGGTATCTAATCCTGATTGCATCCTTGCGTGCTTCATCCACTGGTATGGAGTCATTCCTTGATTCAGCAATGCCTAAAAAATTAAGAACCATACAATTCAGCTATTATGCTTCACATAACCTATTAGTATTGCATCAGCTGTCATGGACAAAGAAACTAGATCATCTCCTAAAAAACATATTCTTAAATTTAAGGAACTAGTCACTTGATAAATTATGTGATAGGATCATTGTAATGCTCCTCAGTAAAACCTATTACCATTTTCTGTGATGTAAATCTCTGGATTTTTGTATTGGTCCCTTATGTGTAGCATAAGATGATGAATTCCCTTGGGATAGATATAGAGCCAATCCAAAGCAGTCTGCACAGCAACAAATTTTTGCTTCATTAGAAGTAGAAATGCATTTTCACAGCCATTGCATGGTTTACTTGTGTTTGTAAACACTTGCCCAAAACATACAAGCTTAGTTTCACAGATAGAGGAAATGCTACTTGTATGAGATGAAGCAAATGGTACATGCATCAACCAACTAAAATAAAGTACTAGTAGTTTAAATAGTTTGACAGAAAATTTACTATACCGGGGTCCCAACAGATAGACCATTCTTTTCCGCTGTCATCGAGAAAGTTGTTGATTGTGTTTGTCAGTAAATGTTAAAATTTAGTAAAATAAAAAGGTTAAATATGTTTTTTTGTCCTTGTAATATAACATGAAATTAGTTTTCGTCCCTTAGACCGTCCAGGTACTTATAGTATTGAAATGTGTTATTCTTTATGTAAAATGATTATTAGTTTTTTAAAAATTCGTTCTTGTTCTGATGATAAATTGATACCCACTCTAACTACTTCCAATGGGTTAACGAAATAAAACCTCAAATTGAATCAATTTCACATGTAAAATGATCTATTTCAATCATATTCGTACTACAAGTACCTTTGGACTACAAGTACCTTTGGACTAGGGACGAAAATCAATTCCATTTTATAGATATGACGAAAATATATTTAACCAAATATGAAATAATTTATTTGTCTGGAGTCAATTTTACTTACTGCTGAGAGTGGCTAGTATGTCTGTGTAGAAGGTTCTGTTGGTGGTGACTGGTGCAGCATGTTCTGCATAATATGTGGTGTAATAATTCACACCAAGAAAATCAATGGATTTTTTGAGGCCTTCAGATTGAACTTTTGTGAAAGTAGGGAGTCTAGCACCCACTGAAGATTTCATACTTTCAGGATAGTCACCATATGTAACCGGATGAGCATACCTGCAAACAATGAGTTTGTACAATTACTACTTAAAATTAATGTTTTTTTATCAACTACTTTATGTTCCACTATGTCAAAACCAATGGCTTTCAAAAATCTAAGCAGGGGAAGAGGAAACAATGATTTGGCTCAAATGCCAGTAACTTTGCCTTGGATGATAGAGAAGCTGGTGATAAACAAAATATATGTAATGCTGTGAAATTAATGCATTTTACTACCATCTTGTTGTAAAACAAACAATTCATGTTTTGGTAGGCAAGAAAAAGAAACTGGTGACAGCAAGAAAAAGTAGTTTTTTGTGAGTTCTAATACGTACCAACCAAAGAAAAAGTCGAGAGCTCTGCTTGCAGCCTTGCTATCAGCAGCAGTGTTATATTTTGGCAGAAAGTAGTGAGTTGGTAAGGTGATCCCAATTTTTCCTTTTTGATAGAACTACACAATCACAGTATGTTTTCATCAGATGTGCAACCAATAAACATCACACTGTTTTCATTTTTCATTTTTAATTCTACTATTAAAAGATGTAGACCTAAACCAAATCAGAGTAAACATCATTAATAATAGATACTGTGACTGTTCATCAACCAAATAAGAGATATTTTGAAGAAAAAAATTAATGATAACAATAGTAAGAGATATTTTGAAGGAAAAAGTCATATAGAACTTTATAAGAAGTCTTATATGTAATAGTGTTTATATGAACATAAAACAAAAGTCATGATTAAGAATCATATGAAAATGCTTTTAAGGAACAACGGATTAGATTACTAAGAAAGCAGTACAAAAAAGAAATGATTATTTTTCTGAACTGTACAAATGCTAAAATATTTGGTTTTGGTTTTGAAGAAAATGTTTAAAAAGTTAACCTGGTATTTTGTCTTGTACAATGTGGCAGCAGTCTCATGAGCAAGTAATAGGTTATGTCCAACGATGTAGGTTTCAGTGGCTGAGTCACCAGCACTGCAGTTGGCAACATACTTAGAGCATCTACCTGGTGCAAAGGTGCCACCATTGTAGCCATTGAGACTATATGATAAGGGTTCATTCAGAGTCACCCAATTCTTCACTCTGTCTCCAAAGGTCTTGAAGCAGAAGTCAGCATATTTACGAAAATCCTCCCTAGTTATTCACAACAACAAAAAAGTTAATTCAAAATTCATGGTTAATTATGGTTGGATAATTATGATTAGTCTGATAGAACATAGGTAATCTTTCTTCTAATAATTCATTCCTTTTTATAACTTCTTTAGGTTTGGATTATCCTTACGTATCACTTTATATCTATTTTTGGAGACTTGGAGACTTGTAAGAAATTTCTATGTTAAGAAAAGAATTAAATATTTTTTTTTTTACTATAACACGAAATTAGTTTTCGTTTCTGATTCAAACTTTAGACCATTCAAGTACTTGTAGTATGTAAATTATTAAAATTTGTCATTTTGTATTTGAAATGATTGTAATGATAATTTTTTTCATAATTTATTGTCGTTTTGATCGGAGACTGATGCTCACGGTAACTACTTTGAATGAATTGATAAAGTTGAACATCAAATTGAACAAATTTTACATACAGACTAACTCATTTCAATCATTTCCTTATTACAAGTTTCTGGTTTAAAGTTTGAATTAAAAACGGAAATCAATTTCGTATTATAATAAAGAAACGAAAAACATATTTTAAAAAAAAAGTAATATTGTTAACTATCTTCAAGATTGTAACTTACACTACTTTATGACTTAGAAATCCTCCATACTCATCTTCAAGAGCTTGCGGAAAGTCCCAATGAAAAAGAGTGACAAAAGGAGTTAAGCCTGTTCAAAATTAGCCAAAATGAGTTAATTGTGAAAGAGTGAAAAAAAAAAAAGTATTAAGAGAGGTTTACCATTTTTGAGGGTCTCATCAATGACCCTGTTGTAGAAATTAACCCCCAAGGGATTAACAACGTCCTTGCCCTCTGCAGGAAGTAATTCAATATTTTTCATCACTTTTCAATTTCAATAAGTTTCTCAAAAATATAAAATTAATTTATACAAATTTTTGTTGTATTAATTATATATATATATACACTATTGAAACAATTTTTTTGTAGTATTATTTTTCTTCAATTTTTCTAGTGCAGATTTGTAGAAATTGATATGAAAAATATGTGAAGAATAGATTGGAGTTAGGATTTCATTTTACTTGGGAATATTCTTGTCCAAGAGATGGAAAATCTGAAGGAATCCAACCCAATTTCTTTCACCACTTTGATGTCTTCCTGCAACATTTCACAGTCAGATAATTATTTCTCTAAATCAATATTCATTAATGAAAATGTGTTTTAATAATATAATAATATATAGTAATTATTTAAATTAAGCTATAAAAAATTATAATTAAAATATTTATATTTGGGTTCTCAAGTAAAATGGGTGAATTTAGAAGGAAGATGTACCTTGTAGCGATGATAAAAATCAGCTCCTATGTCACCAGTGCTATGATCCCAAATTTTCTCTGTTCACACCACACAAAGAAAAAACTATGAACAAAAATCCAAAATTATAGATAATAATTATGCCATGTTTGAACACATGGTTAACAGTTATGGATTATCTATATATTTATTTTTATTAATTTTAATTTATAAGATCATTTTTTTAACTTCCTTCTATTGTACACGTACTACTGTTGATTAGGAAATATTATTACTCATACATTGTAAAATTTAATGCACATTTACTTTTATTAAGTTAATCTAAACACATCTTGTAAATTTATTTATTTATTTTTAATTTATATGAGATAAATTAACTTTTGTTGCACTAGCTCTATAGTTTTAAAAAAAATGTACATAATTTAAATAAATAAATAAAACAATCACTGTAAGAAAATCATGAAATAAAAACCAATTTTTAGAGACCAAAATAATTAGTTGCAACAATAATAAAATTAGAGACCATTTTAGAAACTAAAACAAAAATTGGTTTCTAAATTAGTTTCTATTATTGTTAAATAGTTTCTAAATTGGTATCTAATTAGCAACTAAGGTTTTAGAGACCAAATTTAGAAACTAAATAATTGGTAATTAAAACCTTAGTTGCTAATTAGATACAAATTTAGAAACTATTTAACAATAATAGAAACTAATTTAGAGACCAATTTTTCTTTTAGGTTCTAATGGTCTCTAATTTAGTTACTATTACAACTAATTATTTTGGTCTCTAAAAATTGGTTTCTATTTCATAATTAATTTTCTTGTAGTAAATAAAAGTTTACTTAACATATAGATCCATTTAAATTATAATAAAAAAAGTACCCAAGTTGTGATTGTAAACATAATATCTATTTACAAATTTTAATTTTAATTTTTTTTAAAAATACCCAAGTTATATTTCTAAACACTAATTCTAAATATTAAAAAGTAAAATAAAAACCATACTTTGAAATACAAATTATACTACAGAAGTATGATTTCTTCTTAGATAAAATGTAAAATTGTGTTCCAACTTCACAAGAAAGAATCCATGAGATAGATCTATTTTAATAACTTTCAAAAATGTATCTATTTTGGTACAATGCTAAAAAAAGTTAGATTACTAAAACGAAGTCATACCTGGATATTTTCTGGTGTAGGTGTCCCATATACTTGGTCCTCTGCCATCCACATTTGCTGCACCTTCTGCCTGAGTAATTAACAAAGCAACCTAATGAACATTTTAACTATACATAGTAAACAAGTTCAAAGAGCATAGAGAAAAATAGTTGCAGAAATTTAGGTAAAAAATAGTAGTGGAATGAGAAACTGGTTGTTATGATGAGGCTATATATCAGAACCTGGTAAGCTGAAGAACCTATTCCAAAGACAAAAGTTGAAGGAAAAAGGCTTCTGTTGAATGATGAAACATCATGGCTTGGCACTGTACTTGGAGCTACACTTTCAGCTCCACTAATACCCAAAAGGGTAGCAAGAGAAAGAAGACAGAGAAGAGAAAGAGTGCTGCTTCTCATTTCTGCTATGGTGTCTCAAACCTTGCCATTGCTTTCTATTTAAAGAAGAAGGGAAGTGACAGATTTAATCAAATTTGTTTTATTATGAATGGAAAATTACAGCTACGATTCTGGGTTAATTTTTCAATGTAAAATAAGGAAGTAATTAAAGAAGAGTAAAAGTTGATGCAGTAGTTAAAGTTTTTATGTATATTCATAGCATCTGTATACAGTGCTTAAAAGTTCTATCTATATTGAAATCTGTATTCAATTCTTTCCAATAATAAAATAAAGTAAAAAAAAAAATTATCTATTGACACAGTTTTATGCATAATAAATAACTTCAAAATCATACTAGCAATAACTTTTAATTAAATAATAATGTAAAATCTTAAACTTGTTAAAATTATTAAGAATTTAAAGTAACATTCTTTATACTAGCGGAAACCGCCATACTACCCACATTCTTTATTTTTTTCATAAACTTTCACCAAACAACTTCTTTCTCATCTGTTTCATTTTTAAAATTTGTAAATCATTAATTTTATTTGTTACTAGAAACTAAAAAAATAATAATGAAGAGAGAAAGAAGAAGAATAAGATGAGAAGTAACAAATTCTAAGAATATATTTATTTACTAATCACTCTCTTTTTTTCGCAACAATACCGTATTCAAAACGTATTTATTCTCCCCGTTGACATCCACATTAACAATGACATCAAGATAATTCTGCAGCTGTGAAAAATCTAAATGTTTTGTGTTCAAGTAACAGTTTGAGATAGAAAAAAACATACTTAAGAGATCTGATTAGAAAATAGGAGGTTGGAATGGTTTGCCTACATGAGACAAAATGTTCAGTGTTTAATAAGGAGAGTTGCTATTATTTGTGGGGATCAAATGAAATTGATTGGGTGGAGAATGGTGAAGTAAATAAATAATGTTGGAGGAATTATTACTATGTGGAGAAGAAGTAGCTTCAACATGACGAGCTACAGGAGAGTTGCTATTATTTGTGGGGATCAAATGAAATTGATTGGGTGGAGAATGGTGCAGTAAATAAATAATGCTGGAGGAATTATTACTATGTGGAGAAGAAGTAGCTTCAACATGACGAGCTACTTTAATGTGAATTTGTTTTGTCATTGAAGGAGTTTGAAAAGGAGGAGTTGGTGTACAAATTACAATAGTGAATGTATACAGTTCTGTCTCTTTGAAAGAAAGGAGTTCTGTCTCTTTGAAAGAAAGGAATGAAGTCTGGGATGAGATATGTGAACTAAGAAAGAATCAACAAAACAGGATGTGGTGTATTGTCAGATATTTTAATTCAATTAAAAAGAAGGAGGATAAAAAAAATGTAGTTTCAGTATCAACAAATAAACTAGGAAATTTAATGATTTTATCGAAAATTCGAAATTGTTAGATATTCCAATGGTGAGAAAAATATTTACCAGTAGAAACTCAATGGAACAGTTAAGAAGAGAATTCTTGTTTTCAGAAAATGGTTGGATATATAATTGTTGTGTATAATTTATTTGACTTATCTACATCTTTCACGTGTAGAAAAATATATTAATATAATTATAAATATTTTTTTGGCCATGACCCTCCTTTTCCTCATTTATTTCACTTGTTGGGTCGCTCTCCTTTTAAATTTCTATCGTTACTCGGAATGGACTTTATTATTAAATTATATTTTGTTACATTTTTTTTAATTGTATTCCATACCAGATTTTTTCTTTATACTATTCTGCATGATAAACTCTTTAATAATAAGTGTCCCGTGCTTAAATATCTAATAATAAAGGTCTGATGGAGCCACCTATGGTGTATGCAATACTTATTTGTTAATTAATAAGTTTTTTACTAATATTATAACTAATTTTATGCATGATTTTCATTTCTATTTAATAATTTTAGACTTTTTTTTCATCTTCAAATATGTAATTTGTGGTTTATATGTTATTAAAAGGTGAATTTTAAGTTTAACTCAATTTTCTAAAATAAAATTTACATCTACTTATATTGATCAAAATCTCAGAAACTCAATGAGAAATTACAAAATAATCAATAAAAAAGATCAAGTCTTCCCTGCGTAGGTAAAACAAAAGAATTACAAAGAAACTAAGAAACTCTTATGAAACTTCCATTTAAACCTACTTATATATTACTAAATATTCTTATCTCTATTTGATATGTGATCTCCAACACACTATCTTCACACTGAGATCCTTATTTCATGCGTGGGATTATATATTTATCGGTCACACAAGCATAAATGATTCTCATATCATATTAAGAAGTAAACTTTAAGTATAACTTGATTTTATAAAACCGACTTATATCCGTCCTTAGGGACAAATTATTACTTCTGACCACGCGGTGCACTTGCTGTAAAAATTCATTAGGGTTGAAACCTTTCAGAAGTCTGAACGTGTGGCAAAGAGATTGACGGTTTCTAGATTTTTTTCGCAGTAAATGGCAGAGTTATGAGGTGTTTGGTGAATGGATGTTCGTATTGAAAGAAAAAATGAAAAATTTAAAACTAGATGTGAAGAGATGGAACAAGGAGGTTTTCGGGAACGTTAATCAAGAAGGGGAACTATTACAAAACAAAATTCAAGAGTTGGATGCAAAAGATGATGAAAGCGTTTTAGATGAGTTTGGGAGGGAGGAGAGGAGATTTTTACTGGTAGAACAAAGTCGGAACATGTTCAAACAAGAAGTGGTCTTGCATAAAAAAGCAAGGCTAAAGTGGTTGAAACAAGGCGATTTAAATACAAAAATTTTCCTTTCCTCTGTGAAGTGGAGGAGAATGAGAAATAGGTTCAATGGGGTGGAAGTGAATAGTCAGTGGTGCGATGATAAGAAGGTGGTTAAGACTAAGGTCAGAGAGTTTTTCGAAGCTAGATTTGTTGGGGAGCCAGAGACCCTAGTTAGGTTGGACAATGTTCAGTTCAATACTATATTTGATGAAGATAATGAGTTGTTGGTTGGAACTGTCTCTGAAGAGGAAGTCAAGAATGTTGTTTGGAGTTGTGATAGTTCGAAGAGCCCTGGTTCTGATGGCTTCAATTTCAGCTTCATTAAGTTATGTTGGGTATGTATCAAGGAAGATGTAGTGTCGACGATAAATGATTTTATGGTCAATGGTAGGTGGCCTAGGGGGTCAAATGCATCGTTTATCTGTTTGATTCCTAAGACTGATAATCCGCAGCAACTTAGCGATTATAGACCTATCTTACTGGTAGGATGTATGGATAAAATCATTTCGAAGATCTTGGTTATCAGGTTGAAAAAAGTGATTAGTAAAGTGATCAACGTTAGACAATATGCTTTTATTGAAGGAATGAGACTTTTGGATAACATTCTTGTAGCTAATGAAGTCTTAGAATAGATGAAGAGGAAGAAAAAGAGTTGCATGTTTTTCAAGGTGTATTATGAGAAGGCTTATGACTCTGTGAGGTGGGATTTTATTTATTATATGTTAGGCAAACTTGGTTTCTGTGAAAAGTGGATTTCTTGAATTAAAGCTTGTTTTGTAAATGGGAGTCCTACTAAGGAATTTATTCCGAAGAATGGGTTGAGACAAGGTGACCCTTTAGCCTCACTCTTGCTTCTAATAGCGGTTGAAGGTTTAGCAGGGGTGTCTAGGACTGCGGTCGAGAAAGACTTGGTTGACAGTTTGGAGATCAGAAAAAAGCTAACAAAGGTGAATATGCTACAATATGCTGATGATTTTTTTTGTAAAACAAATATCAAAAGTGTGTTTAACATAAATGTCATGTTGAACTGTTTTGAATTGGCATCTGGCCTCAGGTAAATTTCCTCAAGAGCATACTTGGTGGGGTTGGGGTGGAATAGACGAAAATTCTCCAGTTTGCGACAATTTTAAATGTGAAGTCATGAAAACTCCTTTTAAGTACTTGGAGATGCCTGTAGGGGGATGCCATAAGAGGGGCGAGTTTTGGGACGAAGTGATAAACAAAATAAATAGCAGGCTAGGTAGGTGGAAGGGTAGATACATCTTAATGGCGGGGAGGATTTGCTTGATTAAGTCTGGTTTATCGTTGATACCTTATTCTATCTTTCTCTTTTCAAATTACCGTCTATTGTGTCGAAGAAGATTGTGAGTCTACAAAGGAATTTTTTTGTGGGGTAGAAGGGAGGAAGATTGCATGGGTTGCTTGGGACAAGGTTTGTAAATCTAGGGAAGCGGGAGGACTCTGTATTATTAATGTCAGGCGATTCAGTCTGGACTTGTTGAGAAAATGGATATGGCGTCTGAATTCGGACAAGGGGGAGGGGGGGGGGGGGGGGGGGGGGCTGTGGAAGGAGGTCAACAACAAACTAATAATAGCAAAGTCTCTTTGTGGTGGAGCGATTTGACGAAGGTCTGGAATTCAGAGGAGTGAGGAGGGAAGTTTAAACACTGTCTTAATTGGAGGTTGGAAATAGGAGACACTTTCGGTTTTGGACAAACAGTTAGGTAGTTTCTAGAGTCTCGAAAAGTAGATTTTCGAGGTTATTCTCTTTATCTCTATCTAAGGAGGTAAATATATGTGATTGTGGACTATGGTTTAATGGGTCTGGAGTGGAACTTAAGGTGGAGAAATGGTCTTTTTCCTTGGGAGGAGGACCAAGTAAGCCAGCTTTTAGAAATGATTTCTAACAAGATGCCCGAGATGGAGACAACGAATAGATGGGTTTGGAAGAATAGTAAGACAACTGCGTTTTCAGTCAAGTTTACTTACGGGGTGTTAAGGGGAGAGAATGGCGAGGAAGATTCGAGAATGTACAAGTTTTTCTGGAGGATTAAGGCGATTCCTTCAATCCATGTCACAGCTTGGAGAGTGATTAAAAATAAAATGGCTTCTAAGGTAAATATGCAGAGTTGCTTGGTTAATTTAGAATCTTTGTTATGAATGGTTAGGAGTGAGTTCGGTTGATCTCATCGCTTCAAAGATATCGTCAGCAAGTTTCTCATTCTCTAACTTGTGTCTATAACGGTATGTATGTATTCAATTATTCAATTTAATGTCTCTTTAAGGGTTGATTCTTATCTTTTGCTATATAAGAAAATATACTTTTTATCTATTTTTTTATTTTGTATGAGTGTTGGATCACCCTTAAATAACCTGATTTAATTTAATTGATTGCTTCAACTGATAAAAAAAAATATAGATATACATTATTTATATATCAACATGCGTCGAAATGTGAAGTTTTTAGTGGGCATCATCAGAGAAAAAAACTTAGACACCCAAATGTTAGTGAAATTGCTGTTTTAATTTTTTTCAAGTTATTATTGTCATCTTTATTTCTAATTTCAATTTTAATGTTTTTAATGTTTTCTTAATATTTTAAAACAAACTTAGCTAGTTTTAATTCTTTAGCTAATACTCACAAGAAGCTAACTCGAGAACCTCGTTTCAAAACGATTATTTCAACTCAATAAATATTGTCTAAAATTGTTGATGTATAATTATTAATTTATTTAACTTATCTACATCTTTCACGTGTAGAAAAATATATTAATATAATTATAAATATCTTTTTTTGGCCATGACCCTCCTTTTCCTCATTTATTTCCCTTGCTGGGTCCCTCTCCTTTTAATTTTCTATCGTTACTTGGAATGGACTTTATTATTGAATTATATTTTGTTTCAATTTTTTTAATTTTATTCCATACCAGATTTTATTTTTATACTATTCTGCATGATGAACTCTTTAATAATAAGTGTCCAGTGCTTAAATATCTAATAATAAAGGTCTGATGGAGCCACCTATGGTGTATGCAATACTTATTTGTTAATTAATAAGTTTTTTACTAATATTATAACTAATTTTATGCGTGATTTTTATTTCTATTTAATAATTTTAGACTTTGTTTTTATCTTCATATATGTGATTTGTGTTTATTAGTTATTAAAATGTGAGTTTTAAGTCTATAATTTAAATTTATAAAATCAATTTATAAATAAGATTTACACCTGATCAAAATTTCATAAATTTAATGTAAAATTATAAAAGAATCAATAAAAAAAGTTTAACCTTCTATACGGAAACAAAACAAAAGAATTATAAAAAAAAATAAGAAAATTATATAAAACTTTCATTTAGACTTACTTATATATTACTAAATATTCTTATATCTATTTGATATGTGATCTCCACCACACTACCTTCACATTGAAATTCTCATTTCATGTGTGTGATTATATATTTATCGGTCGTCCAACAAGTTCCGCAAACTCTTATTATAACACATTTTAAATGATTCTAATACTATAAATAAACTTTAAATCTAACTAAACTTTATAAAATCAAATTATAACCCTAACTTATATACTATTAAATATCTTTCAAATTTATTATACATCAAATCAGTAGAGTTCTCAGAATCTCAATCATGTACTAAGATGAGTTTTACTCATTTAAAAGTTTCTTCACTATCGAATTTGTTTTTATAATGAAAGAGTAATATCATGATCACTAAAACTTTATAAAATAGTTTGTGTTGGAGATCCCACATCGACTAGAGATGAGAGCCTTTCATAGTATATAAGTGGGTGCAGACCTCAACCTTATGAACCGGTTTTATGGGGTTGAGTTAGGCTTAAAGTCCACTTCGTAATATGGTATCAGAGCCATTTCGAGCCTATCATAGCGAGTATTTGTTGGGCTTATCAGGCCACCCGCTATCGGGCCGCTATCGGACCACCCAAAATATATAGTCCCACGCACGAGCTTCTATCTATCACTCTCGGCGTGAGGGGGGTGTGTTGGAGATCCCACATCGACTAGAGATGAGAGTCTTTCATAGTATATAAGTGGGTGCAAACCTCACTCCATTGAGCCGGTTTTATGGGGTTGAGTTAGGCTTAAAGTCCACTTCGTAACATGGTATCAGAGCCATTTCGAGCCTATCCTAGCAAGTATTTGTGTTGGGCCTATCGTGCCACCCGCTATCGGGCCGCTATCGGACCACCCATAATATATAGTCCCACGCACGAGCTTCTATCTATCACTCTCGGCGTGAGGGGGGTGTGTTGGAGATCCCACATCGACTAGAGATGAGAGCCTTTCATAGTATATAAATGGGTGCAAACCTCACCCCATTGAGCCGGTTTTATGGGGTTGAGTTAGGCTTAAAGTCCACTTCGTAATATGGTATCAGAGCCATTTTGAGCCTATCCTAGCGAGCTTTTATCTATCACTCTCGGCGTGAGGGGGGTGTGTTGGAGATCCCACTCTTTCGTAATAGTTTGTTAAAATAAAAAATAAATATAAATTATAAAAATATTGTTCAACAAAATTAACAATGCAATATTATTCACTTTTAAACACTGATACTATATAATACAGATATAAAATCAAATTATAATTAATTAAAATTATAAAAAATTACAAAAATACCAAAAATTACATATTATTGTATATAAAGGTATTCACTTTTAAATACTAATAACTTTTTAATAAGATTAATATTCCTCTTCTAACGAAAAGCAACCAAAGTTTTTGCTACCAAATTTAAAAACTAAATTATTGGTAGTTAAAACCTTGGTTGCTAATTATATACTAATTCAGAAACTATTTTACAATAATAGAAACTAATTTAGAAATCAATTTTTTTTTAGTTTCTAAAATGGTCTCTAATTTAGTTACTATTGCAACTAATTATTTTGGTCTGTAAAAATTAATTTATATTTGATTGTGTTATTACATTTAAAACCTTCGTTTATCTTTTGATAAAAAAATTTAGTTACTTTAAATTCTTTTTAGTAACAAATTCAAATTAAATAAAAAGTTAAATAATTAATTTTTTTCTTTTTAATCTGGATGATTGAGGTGTGTGGTGGTGTCATGTCATATCAAGAGCACTCTAGTAAGGAATCCAAATATAGCCAATAATGTAGGAAGAGCTTTTGTTTTTTTGTGAGAAAATGTAGTATGAATGATTAACGTTAAAAAAAAGCTTACAGCCACGTTGGTTGTGTCAGTATTGTCGAAGGCATAATAATTGCAAGGCATAATAATTTCAACATAGAGAAAACTAAATCTATTAATTATCTTCTTTTCTCTCTATTAAATTCTTTTTTTTTTCTATTTTTCCTCAAATACAAAATCACTCTTCTCACACTTTCATGTCATATCATTTTAACAAAAAATAATATTCACTTAACTATTATAAAACAAATAATTTCTCATTACCTTCATAAATAAGATTTTTTTACCATATATACCTTTTTCTAAAGAAATTAGTTAACCAAATCTGTTGTGAATTTATTAACTTAATTAGACTTGTTTATGGTTTATATTAGATATCGACTTTCAAATATTTTATTTTTTTTTACTCTTGTATTGAAGATTTCACATCGACTAGAGATGAAGATAATTCATTGTATATAAATGAATATAAATCTTACTCGATTCTCGATTTTATGGGGTTGAGTTAAATTTTAAAGTCCAATTTTTAATATCACGACACAAAAACTAATCAAAATTTGACTTCATAGTAACCACCGAATTCTATATTATTATATTTCATTTTTTTAAGTTATATTGATAGTCCAATTCTATTTTTTTAAAATAATTAGATAAATTTGTTTAATAATTAATAGGATTTTTTTAATTATAAAGTAAAGAATAAATATTAGAATTGTTTTAATAGATTTAAGAAGTTAATGATTATTTTACAATTATAGTAATATAAAAATAATAAAAGTATTTAAAATAAGAAAGGTTAACTTTAAAACACAAGTTTTAAAATGTTGGTTTTAACATAAATTTTCGTCAACGTGATGGGAATTGCAATTATGTGTTTACATTATACCTTTATCATTTAATTTGAAGCAAGCCTTCTAATGAGAATCTAACTTTGGATAAGGAAGAACAAATCAACTTCCACACTTTCCACCAAACACTTAAGAAAATAAAAAATTTGAAAGAAAATCAGAAGTTGAAGAAGACGCCGTAATCGTAATTGATAAATCAAGGATGACATAATCACGATTAATAAGTCAAAGAAGATTTGTCACTTCGAATCGAATATTTAAATATAAGAATTCAAAAGTTCTATTCAATAATTTACATTGTATTTGGTATAAAAAAAAATTGCTATTTATGAAGAGATATTTCAGTGTATTTGCAAGGATTTTCGGTATTTGGTATAGATGATTTGAGTGGATTCCTACATAAAGCTTAGAGTAACAAAATTATGTGTGAGATTAGGAGAAAGTGTGGGATTTGTGGGTATTGTGTGTAAATGACTAATTTGTCTCCATTTATTTATTTGGTTTTCTTTTATTTCTTTAACTATTATTTTCAATTAATAAATAATATTTTTTAAATTAATAATTAATTTTAAAAAATAATTCATTCTCATTTTCTCAACTAATCTTTTGAACAAAAAATGTTTAAATTTTAAAATATACACCAAAGACCTATCTAATAAGACATATAATACTCAACTAATCTAGTGTAAAATTTGTCTTTTATATCCCATATTTTATGTTGAACCTAAAGAAAAACGACGAAAAAAGATGCATGATAACATTTTTGTAAATAATTGAAACTTGTTTACATTTGACGGTTAGAGGTTCAATGTAAAATTATAAATTTATGTAAGATTGTATGTTAATTCAATGTAAATGTCGAGTTTTATGTCAGGTCCCTAATTGTCTAACGTAAAACTATTTAAATTAGGGCTCTCAACTTCTTCTTCTTTGGGATTCTGGTACGATTTCTCCCCCGTACTTGTGTCTTTTTCTTCGGTGACAATTATGTGAGGTGTTAATGAACGTTTTGAAAGTCGTTTTTATTGTCTGAATCGCTGGTTGTGAGTGTTTCATGGTGGTAAGCACTTTTCTCTGATAGCATTTTTTTTAGGTCCAAGTGTGTCATTGAGGTAGGTGTTCTATATCTCCATTGTTGTTTTTGGGAATCTTAATCACAATAATGCATGAACTTCTCCATTGATTTTGTGTTTCTAATTCGTTGTTGTTGTTTTGTGTTACTGTTTACCATTTTGCTTTTTTGTATTCACTTTTCACATCCTAAATTTGTTGTATATGTTTTGGTTTACTTTTGTGTTTTTACTATTCACCCGATTGTGTGAAAATCATTAAAAATAGCTAAAAAAATTTGACCCATTTTTTTTTTAACTTCTTTTAGTGTCTATTTGATAGTAAAGTCCTTATATTTAGTCATAGATTTTGAGATAGAAAAATTTGGTAGAGAAAAACTTCAAACGCTCATAACTTTTGATTGATAGTTTAGGTTTAGACACAATGAAAATGAAAGTTGATCAAAATGAGAAGAAAATGTGTTGGTTAATACACAAAGGGGATAAGGGACCAAAATATAAAAAATTCCTTCATTTACTAAACTTTTTTTTTTTTTTACTTTTTTTAGTATTTTGAGTATTTTTTCTATATTTTAGGCATTTCATTTATGCACCGCAAGAAAATGATTAAATAAAATTAGATTCTATTTTAGAGAGTATAAAAAAATTTGGTATTAAAGTAATTTATATTCTCAATAAATAATTTTTAAATTGATATCTAATTAGATAACAAGATTTTTAGTTGGTAGCTAAAACCTTGATAATTAGATATCAATTTAGAAACTAATTTATAAATTTGATTAATATATAAACTCCTTTAAATATCAATAATTTTAAGCTATAAAATAATATTTAATTTAATCAATATAGTAAATAATTATTTTTAATCTTTATAATTCGTTTTTATTTAATGTTTTTGTTGTAATAATGTATCTATGTCAAGACAATTTTGAATTTTGTTGTGATGTTTCCTTATACCAAATACCAAATAGAAAATTATCAAACCTTTAGATCTTACACCATGTCCAACAATTTTCATTTTGCGATTCTCTCATTTTGTATAATGTTATCATTCGTGTTTGATATTTGCATAATAAGGTCATTATAATTAGTATTTTTCTATATTTTAGGTTTTTTATTTTAAGCAAAAACTAATTAATTATTTCTAAAAAAATTATGTTACATCTCAAAGTCTCACATAAATTGACATCGAATAGTGCATGGTACAATTTATGTTGGATATCTACTTCTACATTGAACTTTAAACAGATGTAAATAACTCTGTAACTGTGACTGTTCCAATAATAATCTGATAAATGAATGATTTTATTTATGTTAAAAATTAACTTTATATTTAATTAAATATCGTAAAATTAATCTACAATTAAAGTTTATATTTAATTTATATATTATAATTTTATGTTATTATTTTAATGGAGCTGAAATTTAGCAAAAGCTCACTGTAATGTACGAATAAGAGGCCAACATCCCATTCATAGGTCTCAGAATATGACCATTCATAGTACCTGCACCAACTTTTTAAACAAAAATAATAAAAATTGAATTCAAATTTTTGACAAAATAAAATTAACTTACGTAGAGTTTAAAAATAAAAGTTAAATAAAAGCAAACTCATTCGTATATAATATATAATTAATGCTATTTTCACGAAAAAAAAATATACACACAAAATATTTGTTTTTTCATATCAAACACACAAAATTGCAGAAAAAAATAATCAAATGCAGTTATAGTGTAGTGCAGAAGTGGGGTAAAGTATAATTTGGAATAATGGTGATACTTTTTAGCTCCACTCCATACACTAAAGTACGATGCTAAGTGGTGTTTGGAACTTATCACATTTTGTCGTTAGTACTTTTTATTTTATTTTCTTGATAGGAAAAAGAAAGTTAAAGTATAATTTTGTATAAAAATTAATCACTATTAAAATATTTATATTTATTGGTTTTTTATTATTAATAAAAAAAAGTTAAATATGTGTGTTAATAAATAAATAAATTAATATTTTAACTATTTTTATTTTAATTTCTAATTTAAAATATTATTGTAAAGGTTGTTGAATATTGTTATTTACCGTGTCTACAATGTTAAGAAAACGTTTTCGTATATTTGATGACCTATCACATTGCATTCCAATACTCCCATTCATTGAGTAGCTGTCATTTATTGTACTCCACTTTGGACAAATTTATTCTTATTTTTTTTTATATATACTTTTTTTAAATAAAAGCTTTCATGTTAGGTATCACTATGTCACTTAAGATCTCAGCTAGGCTGACACCTCAAGTAACAACAGTCATTTACCATCACATGAAGAAAATATTATTAAACAAAAGAAAACAAAAATACAAAAATACGGGGACTAGACCAAAACTCATATGTTAACAAAAACGATACATAGGTAGACTATACCTATTTATAAAGAATTCTAAGAACAGACAAGGTGGAAGCCTATTATACCAAAGAAAAAATTCTCTATGAAAAAATCCTAAATTAGCCAACTTATCAGCACACGCATTTCCTTCACGAAAAATATGAGTAACTGTAAACCTAATTTTTCCCACAGTAATTAAGACAAGCATTCCATCGATTACGAAGCATCCAAGGAACATTTGTCCTAGCAGTAAACGCAGCACAAACCAAAACAGAATCACATTCCAGTCAGACATTAGTAAGCCTCATCTTTTGAGCTTCCTCCATAGCATGTATAACCTCATAAAACTTTATATATATATATATATATATATATACTTGTATAGGTAACTTTGTATAAGGCTAACATTAGATGGGTTCACATACATACTTAACATCCCTCCTTAAACTTATGGTGGGATTAATGACTACCATAAGTTTATCTCTGAAATTAGTAAAAGCTGACTTAGAGAGGGGTTTGGTAAGCACATCAGCTACTTGATATCATGCAGGAAGGTGAACCAAAGACACTTTCTTCTTTTGAACATAGTCTCGAACAAAATGCATATCTAGTTGAAAGTGTTTGGTCCTGGAGTGCATAATTGGGTTAGCACTTAAGAGAACAGCTCCCAAATTATCAGAAAAAATCTTAGGCAATGAAGGGGGAATGTGTAGCTCATTGAGTAAGGCCAGAAGCCATATAATATCTGCTAAGACTGCCGCAATGCTTCTATACTCAGCTTCTGTACTGCTCTGTGACACAACTTTTTGTTTATGAGAACTCCATGAGATAATGTTTGAACCAAGGATGGAGAAATGAGAATTGCGTTTGATAAGGAGGCCGTGATTGGTGGTACCAGCAAGGTAGCGTAGAATTCTTTTGACTGCTTTCCAATGATGATCTTGTGGGTTATGCATGAACTGACATGCTTTGTTCACTGCATAAGATAAATCGGGTCGAGTGATGAGAATATATTGTAAAGCTCCTACCACAGATCGATATAGAGTAGCATCGGAAACAGCAGTGGAGCCATCCTGTTGAAGGCGAAGAGTAGACAACATAGGGGTTGGTTGAGCTTTTGCAGTGGTCATATCAGTACGTCGCAAAAGATCATTAATATATTTAGTCTGAGAAAGGTGAAGACTTCCATCAACAACCTTTGAAACTTCAATGCCAAGAAAATAATGCAGCGGACCGAGATCCTTAAGAGCAAATCTGGAACCTAAATGAGAAATAATAGATTTAATGGCATGCATAGATGATCCAGTGATGATTATATCATCCACATAAATGAGCACAAATATCGTAGAAGTATTAGTAAACTGAATAAACAGAGAAGTATCACTTTTTGTAGAATGGAAACCAAGATCTTCAAGAGTACAACTTAGCTTAGTAAACCAGGATCGTGGTGCCTGTTTTAAACCATATATAGCTTTATGTAACTTACAAACAAGAGTAGGATCAGAGGATTCAAAACCTGGTGGTTGATTCATGTAGACATCTTCTGTGAGATCTCCATTCAAAAAGGCATTATTTACATCAATTTGATGTACAGGCCAATTGTTCGAAACAGCATGAGATAACACAACTCTAATGGTAATAGGTTTGACAACAGGACTAAAAGTTTCATTATAGTCCAAACCTGGAGATTGAGTGAAGCCTTTTGCCACTAACCGTGCTTTATGTCGTTGAAAAGTGCCATCCGCATTGAACTTGTTTTTGAAAATCCATTTGCAACCCACAACTTTAGCACCAGAGGGCAGAGAAGTGAGACTCCATGTTCTATTTTGAAGAAGAGCTCGATATTCATCTTGCATAGCTGGTAACCAAGATGAGGATGATAAGGCAGCTTTAAGAGAGACTGGTTCATGAGCATAAGAGACAGTAGTTGTATAAGTCTTAGGTTTAAACACTCCAGCTTTGGACCGAGTTATCATAGGATGAGCATTTTCCATTATAGGAGAATCAGGGGAAACCTCATTAATAATAGAAGAAGGAAAAACAGGTTCTGGAGATATAGGTGGTGTAGTGTGTGAAACTGGTGCTGGAACAGGTAAAGTGTTATGAGAAGGAGCAGGTAAAAGCATAAGCATAGAAGGAGTATGAGAAGAAAAATCCACAGAATCAGAAGAGATGTTAAAATTGTACTCAGGGAGAGAGTAAGGAAATAATTTTTCGTTAAAAACAACATGGCGAGATACATATAATTTTCCAGTATTAGATAAACACATATAGCCTTTGTTTTGTAAACTATACCCAAGAAAAACACAACATGTAGAGCGAAAATTGAATTTATTCTTATGATATGGACGTAGAAGAGGATAACATGCACAACCAAAAGGTTTTAAGTGAGCATAATCAGGTTTAATACCAAATAAAGTTTCATATGGATTTTTATTGTTAAGCACAGAGGTAGGTAAAATATTAATAATATGAACAGCAGCATGAAACGCTTCAGCCCAGAATTTTAAAGGTAAAACAGCAGCAGCAAGAATGGTTAAACCAGTATCAACCACATGCCTATGTTTACGTTCTATGGCACCATTTTGTTCATGAGTGTAAGCACATGTTAATCTATGGTGAATACCATGCTCATGCAGGAAAGATTTAAAACATAAAAATTCTTTAGCATTATCAGTTTGTATAGCCTGAAGACGCTTACCAGTTTGATTTTCAACTAAAGACTTAAACTGTTTAAAAATAGAGAAAGCCTGAGATTTACTATGTAAGACATACAACCATGTATACTTAGAAAAAGCATCAAGAAAAGAGATATAATAGCATGCTCCAGTGGAAGAAAGAATGGGTGCAGGACCCCAAATATCAATATAGATCAATTGCAAAGGAGAATTATAAACAGTAGTTGAGGCTTTAAAAGGCATTTGAGTAGCTTTGCCAAATACACATGCATCACAAAACTGTTTGCAACCATCAAATTGAATATTACAGTTTTGTAAAACTGTTTTAACAGTATTGTAGTTACAATGGCCTAGTCTAGCATGCCAAAGCTGTATATCAGAATTTACAGATTTAAGAACAGTGTTGTTTGCATTAGCAGAAACAGAAAGAAGAGGCTCAGGAAACACATAGATGCCATCTTTAACAGTTCCGTGAAGCAGAGTCTGTTTGGTTACCTGATGTTTCACATAACAATCGTTAGGAAAAAATTCAAAGTAGACATTATTATCTTTGGCAAACTGAGAAACACTAAGTAAGTTCTTTGTGATGTGAGGAACATGAAGAAGATTTCGTAAGATAAAAGCCGTATTAGTGTGTGATGAAGTATATTTCGCAGTACCAATATGTGCAATACGCATACCTGTACCATTACCAATTCGAACTTGATCAGCACCTTGATAAGAGGATTTATTTAGAAAGACTTCTGAATCATTTGTGATATGATGAGATGCCCCACTATCAGGGTACCACAGAGGATCAGATACAGTGGATGGTGCTCCAAGAATTGAGGATTGTTCATCTGGGTGAGAAGGAAATTGAGACATGTTAGCAGTGAAGGAATGTTGTTCAGACGGATCATACCTGTGCCAACAACGAAGCGTTGTATGACCAATTTTGCCACAAATCTGGCACGGATGTTTAACGGTGTGCCAAGGCATATTGAAATTTGAAGCATTGTTGTTGGGAATACGAGTATTGGTAAAGCGATTGGAGCGAGAAGAACCATGGTTTCTTGAAGGCATACGGCCACCACGAGAAGAATTAGGGTTAAACCGAGAACGAGAATTTGTAGGGTTTGTAACATTGATATTTCCCGAAACAGTATTGGCCTGGAGAAGAGACGATTGCGTTTTGTGCTTTTCAAAACGCTCTTCTTGAGCAAGTAGCAAGGCTTCAAGATCATCAACACTATATGGATCTGTGCGTGATAAAATTGATGTAATGAAACCATCATACTCATCGGAGAGCCCATCAAGAATCGCTTCGATGTGTTCCTCAGTGGAGATATCAGCACCCACCGCTACCAAATTATCTACCGTTTTCTTTATATCCAGAAGATAAGTGGATACAGACTTATCATTTTTGGGGGTTTTGAGAAGAAGCTTCAGTTTCTTGATTGTGGCCCTGGTACGAGATGCGTATGAAGTGCAGAGGCGTTTCCAAATGTCAGTGGATTTCTCGAGACCAACCATCTTCGTAAGAACAGTGGACGTCATTGATGCAAGGAGCCAGGCAACAATCAAGTGATCTTGTTGGGTATAATGAAGATAGGCATCGTTAGGTTTGTGAGGTTGACCAGCGGTGGACGGTAGGTACCGATCAGGGACACCACTACCGTCAAGAAAATGTTCAAGATTAAGACCCCTAATTGTAGCCAGAACTTGCTGCTTCCAAAGAAGAAAATTGTCATTATCCAGTTTTAGGGTGATGGGAATAGTGAACTGATGTGGTAGAAGAGACCCCATGGGAAAAGAGGAAGATGAAGAATTGATGGTGGAAGATGTAGAAGAAGAAGACGTAGTAGCGGAAGACATGGCTGAAGAAAAAAAAATCAGCTCTGGATACCATGTAAGGAAAACAGAGAAGAAGAAACAGAGTTTTAAGAAGCAAAAAACAGTAATTCTGTATTATATGAAAATATACCACTAAGGGTATATTTATAGAATACAACAATACAGTATATTCAGAAAACTAACTATAGCTGATGAATACCCTAAATACCCCTGTATAAGGCTAACATTAGATGGGTTCACATACATACTTAACATTAACTTAGATACTAATTAAAAGTGATTGATAACCTAACATTTTCACTAAAAAAAAATAATAAAATAGAAACCAATTTTTAGATATCAAAATAATTAATTACAATAATAACTAAATTAGATATTATTTTAAAATATATTAGGCTTTTCTAAAATTTTGAAATATATTACGACTTTTATAAAGAAAGTTCAAGATGTACTTCTGCAAATATGGCATTAGTGATAAATGAAAAGCTGAAAAAAAAATAATGGAGCATCAAAAGCTCTCACATCGTGCTACACGAGTTTAATCAAGGCTCATGCAAAAGACCAAGACAATTTCACTTTGAAAAAGCAAAAATAAATTTAAGATATTTCTAAGTTAAAAGAAATAGTTTGGTATATAATACAAAATCATGATAAACTCAAGAAATAGTTGGCCACTAAGTTTTGTTTGGAAGATGATGGGAGTGAAAAGAAAAGGAACAAATTTGTACAATAAAAGTTGTACTATTAGGAATAGTGATGTGAAAAAATTGTTAGATTAAGATTTTTTTAGACATATAAAGTAAGCAACAGTAGCACAATCAACAATAATATAAATAGAGTATGTTACAGTTGTAGAAATTACAAGCTATAAATCATAAGGGTGTGTTGTAGACAAGGTTAAAGGTCGTGTGTTTTGTATAAGGGTTGAATCATCCCTAAAATGACTCACATTTATTCATTGTTTATTGCTGATAAAAGAATTAATTGTAAAAATTACAACAATAAATCATAAAAGAATACTTAGAGAAATGAGATAATTACAACAAGATGAATAATGATAAATAATCTACTTCACCATCAAGAACAAAAAAAAAAACATAATTATTTAATATAACTTCATTAGAGAAATTGATGCAAATAAGCAAATTCAACTAGAGTATATTTACTAAGGCACTACGAATATTTATGGTTGGAGTTGCTGAAATTTGCATAAAGAAGAAGAGTTAAATTATGATGCAAATTTCTTTATTGAGTTTTGATTAACTTGCATACAATGAAAGATATATTTATATTAAATAGTAATTTAATAGTAAAATATTATATTGCAATCAGAATTATTTTATTAATTAATATTATATTAAATAGTATTTTGATAGTAAAATATTATATTACAATTAGGTTTAATTTTTATTACAATATATTTATATTTCTTAAAAGTATAATTTACCATAGCATTATATAATCATGTTAATTTTTTATATTAATTTATGTTATTTTAAATAGTAATTTAACAGTATAATATTACATTATAATTATGTTTAGTTGATTATAATACCTTCACAATAAATTATCTTTTATAAATGAATGCCTTTAATAAGTGTGGTTTCGAGATAATATTACAAGTAAAACTTTTTAATTTTTTTATTTGTAATAAAAATTAATAAATATAGAAGTGTTTCAATCCTTATATAAAACAATAATATAAATTACCTGAACACATTGAATCCAAAAAAATCCGACCAAACCCTACTAAATACTAGTAGCTTAGCTGAACAACATCATTAAATATAATCAAACATAATCAAGTTGTCCCTACATAAAACTTACATATTTAAGATTCATATCTATATCCATCTATAAAAAAAAAACATAACAAAATTATTGTTTCTCATAATTAAATATAGCTAAAATGCTCTTTAAATTATTTAAAAAGGATGGAACTTAAAACTTTTTAATAAAGCTAGCTTTATATTTATTATTCTATATCTAAGCAATATATAGATAATAAACTGAAATAACATTTCCAATCATAATTTAAGTTCAATTTTAAAAAAAGTAAAATAAAAACATCTTACTTATAAACACTACTTCTATAAAATAAATTTATCTTTATAAATACGATTATTATTTGGTAAAAGTTTACTCATTTCAATAATTTAAAAAAAAATCTACCTTAATTAATAAAACCATAACTTAGGAGAGAAAAGTGTTTTCAATATAACAAAAATAATTTATCATAAAAAACTTATTTTTTTCGTATCAGTTTCTTAACAATGTCTCTAACTCAAACACATTGCAAATTTACTTTTGCTTGTAGTTTGATAATAACGTGGAAAAAAAAAGTAGAGTTATGAAAAAAAAAAAATCCATTATTTATGAAATTCTCATTCTTCACATGTATTTTTAGTTTGTGTTCTTATCAAACATCCGTAGAAAAAGTTTAACCTACCCAAAAAAAGGAATAACAGTTAAAACATGATTACATATTCCACAACGTGGACATAATTTGGACCATTGAAAACTTCTTCATTTCTATTGGAAAACTAAATATGAAAGGAACATGATCTCAATTATTTTGGAGTGGCAAAATATATATTTGGGACCCAGGCAATAAATATAGATAAGATATTTTGTTCTCTAGCTTATGAACATTTATTAGGATATTGTCGTTTTTTAGAAGACAATTAGTGACTTACATAAATCCTAAAATCTAACTCTTGATCAGGTTTTAAAGATATAATGTAAGGATCCCAATTTGAGATTACCGTTACCGTTGCGCCACATGTCAACAACCTTATCCATTTCTCATAACTGCTCATCATTATTATACACAACCAACCTAACTCTATTCATTTGTAATGTGAAACACGATTCATGGCTGCACTGTTCATCATTTTCTCCACAACTATAACGTTAATCACGATTCATGTGGTTGCCCTGTTCACCATTTTCTCCTCCTCATGCTACGCATACAAACACCATCTTCTTTTCTCGATAATTGTTGTTCTCAGGTTCTATAGTGTTGATATCATTTTTTCACACCATTAATTAATAATATGATAGTTATTTATAATATTATTTGTTATTAAAGAAAATCATAAATAAAAATTAATTTTAGAGAAAAAAAAACAATTAGTTGCTATATTGATTAAATTAGAGACCATTTTAGAGACTAAAAAATTTGGTTTCTAAATTGGTTTATATTATTATTAAATGATTTTTAAACTGTATCTAATTAATAATAAGATTTTAATTATTAATTAGCAGTGTAACGTTGGGAGAAAGAGCAGGTTTTGGGTAGTGAATTATTGCACTAAACTTAGGTGGAAAAAGTTTAGGTTAACATAGTGATTAGCTGTGTTGGAAAGTTGGATTAGTGGGTATTTTGATGTGAAAATGATGGTGATTTAACTAAGAATGATAATAAGAATTGGGTGAAATGTCTTCATAAGTTTAAAGTAAATTGTATTGATTACATATTTGTTGTGGATTAGGGGAAATTTGGGTTAATGTGGTTGTAAAAGGTGGTTAATTGTGTTGTACATTTCATAAAATTATTGTGTGTTGACTTAAAAAATATATGTTGGTGAATAAGCTAAGAATAATAATAAGTTTTTATGAAGTCAAATGTCCAATTGTTGTTTGTTTTTATTGGAATTTTAGGTGACATAATTTTACAAATTTGTTGAATATATTTGTAAATTAATTTAGAAACCATTGTGATTGTTCTGAGAATGACAAAAAGTAGTTGGTGAATGACATATGAAAGCAATGATTCAATTATTATTGTTTCTTATGACATTATGTGACATTATTTTTTAATTATTGCATTTACACTTATGATGGAAAAAAAGTGAGTTTATATAGTTGTCAAAAAATGTAGTTAATTGTGTTGAAATTTGGTTAGATGGGTAATATAATTTGAAAATCATAATTATTGACTTAAAAAGGACATAAAGCAGACGGTAAATGACATATGAAGTCATGTTTGGGTTAACAAAGTTTGAAAGGTGGTTAATTGTGTTCTATAATGACTAAAATGATTTTTGTAATTTAAAATTCGTAGATGTTGACTTCAAAAATGATATAGTTGTGAATAAGCTAAGAATGTCAATAAGTTTCTATGAAGTCAATTTTCCAATTATTGTTCATCGTTGAAACTTGAAGGGCCTAATTTTATGAATTCAGGCATTACATTTTTTTTTTAAAACATTATGCTTAATTGATGAACATAATTTTATTCATAATTTAAAGCTTTAATCTTAGATTCTTGGATTGTAATAATGAATAAATTTATTATTTTAATTGAAATTTATCTAATTGAGTTTATTTTGGTCTTAAATGTTATTTTTACTAATTTTTTAGTTAGTGTAGACGATCTGACTAGAGTCTAGTGGTTATGCACAATAGATATACACAGTAGATGATTTGATAGGAGCATCTAACTAGACAATCTGGAAGAAATATATACCAATGTGAATGCGTCAAATCACACGAAAGTCCAATTTGCTTCTTTAAATAAAAACGAAAAATGAAATCTGAAATAAAAGAATTAGATAATAAAATCTATAGTATCACAAAAACGTATTGGAAGTAAATCTTCTGAAAAAAAATACGAAAAAACAGAGTTCATGATAAAATTGGAAATAAAAATTGAGAATTCTAGAAAGTTGGAAACTGTGAACCATATCTGAACCAAAATATTATTTTGAGGTCTTTAGAGTAGAAAAACCTATAAAAAAATACAAACTTCAAGGATAAATCATCAAACTTCGAATCTTGATAGTGGTGTTAGAAAAAGATAGCATTAGGCTTATTTACTTTTTTTTTTGTAATTCTTTCATTTTGCCTTCATATGGAATGTTAAACTCATTTGGATTGATTCTCTTGTAAATTCTCAATTAATTTTGAGGTTTTACACAATTAAAATTTTGTTCTTCAATATTTGATTGCGCTTTGGGAATTTTTTTTTAAACGCACATTGATAATTCATTTTTGACTTTAATTAAACTCTTCTTTAGTTTTCTAAACATTCTCTTGAACCCGCATAATTCAAGAGGTAAAAGATTAAAAATCCGCATAATTCAAGAGGTAAAAGATTAAAAATCTTATGAGTAGATGTATGGAGACAAGAACGGTACAATATAAATTAGTGGATGCATGTTTCATTAATTAAATTCGACTGTCTTTGGTTTATAAGGCTTTCTATGAGAGATAGTGGGTCATCCAAGTTTCTGCACTACTCTTGTAGTCGCGACATTAACACAACTACCCTCATCGATGGCACCGTTTGTGGGAATCGTAAACTCTTTCCCTTAGCCCTCATCTGTTGTGTATTGCTAGTTGTTTTCTTTTCCTTATATAGGGTAACGCTCTCCTCTTTCCCCTTGTATCTAGTTTTATTATTGGCTTATTTCGACATGGATCAGGATTGACTCTGCTCAACATCGGCCTGGGCCGACTCGACCCCACATCGGTTTGGACTGACTCGGCTCGACATGGGCTCAAACCAACTCGACTCGGCCCAGACTTATTTGGCATGAGAAGGGCCCGGGTCAACTCGACTCGACATCGGTATGGACTGACTCAGCTCGACATGGGCTCAAACCAACTCGACTCGACACAGACTTGGCTCGCCATTGGCCCTAATCGACTCGGTTCAACATGGGCCCAGACAAATTCGGCTAGACATGGGCTCAGGCAGATTCTGCTCGATATTAGCTCAGACAAATTCGGCTCGACATGGGTCGAGATCGGCTTGGCTCGACATCGACCTACGCCGACTTGACTAGATGTGGGACCATACCGATTTGATTTGACATCGGCCCGAGCCCGCTCGCCTCGACATCGGCCCAGGCCTGTTAGCCCAGACATCGGCCTGGGCCCGTTTGCCCCGACATCGGTGTAAACTCGTTCGCCCCGACATCGACGTGGGCTCATTCGACCGTCATCGACCCGGACCCATTCGAACCGTCATCAACCCGAGCCCGTTTGACCCGACATCGGCCTGTGCCCGTTCGCCCCAACATCAGCCCGAGTTCGTTCGCTCCGAAACTGGCCCGATCGGCTCGACATCGGCCTGGGCCCGCTCGACATGGGCTTGGACCAGCTCGACTCGTGCCGACTCTGCTCAACATTGACCCGACTCGGCTCAATTCGGGTTCGAGCCGACTTGGCTCAGTATTGGAACCGGGCCGACTCGACTCGGTATGGGCCCGGACCAACTCGAGTCATAATTGGCCTGGTCGACTCGACTCCAGATGGGTATGGATTGACTCATCTCAACATGGGACCGGACCGACTCTGCTGGACATGGGCCCAAGACGACTTGGTTCGATAGGGGCCCGGTGTCGACTTAACCTGGTCCGAGTGTCGATTTGACTTGGGCTCTAGCCCACTCAACTCGACTTGGCCCGGGGTTGACTCGGCTTGACTTTGGCCTGGAACGACTTGGCTTGACTTTGGCCCATACCAACTCGATTCAACTTGGGCCAGGACGACTCGGCTCGACATGGACTTGGGCCGACTTTGCTCAACCTGGACCCGAATTGTCTTGGCTCAACCTAGATTGGTCAAGTCAAAATCCAACCCAAAATGCAATTTGGATAATCCAAAAATGTATCCAATCTATATCTAGTCCATATCCAATTAAATAAATGGATTAGATTTAAAATCCAAAAATATGGATTTGGATTTGAGATAAATCCATTTAAATGAATTATAACTAATATGGATTTGGATAATTATGGATTGGATTTTGTGATTTGAGTTTTTTGCCCAACCTTATGAAAATGACATAAGAAAGTAGTTACACTAACATCAACTTGACCCTGTAGAATTTTTCACTGTAACACAACTAAAAGCTTGATCATGAATAATATATAAAAACAAAATGGTGAATTTCCTCTTATGTTGAATAGTGTATTGATCATATCACTTGTTTGAAAACTATAAAAAATAGTTGCAAGAAGTTAATTTAACAAATATTTTTTCAAAGTCTATGAGAATTTTCAAGGATGGTTTTTGGTTTGGTTTTGCAGGAGGTACCATCCTTGAGTTGGACTATTATTTTAGGCAGTCAGTGGAAGATTGAAATCGTACTCCAGTGAAGGAGATTACAAAGATGCATATGCTTTTGGTTCTTTGCCACTAGTCTTTTGTTGTGCATTTTTGTTAAGGCAATTGCTTCCTGCACCCGATCAATTGTGACTGGCACCCGACATACTTTTAAAAATCCTAAAATGCCCTTGTCTTCTTCACTTATGAAAACATTGAATGGTGAGGAAGAGGAAGTTCATGAATGTGTGAAGCTTTGCTTTGAGCTGCAAAAGAGGAGGTTGTGCTTCGTTCATTGTTGCTAAGTTGAGTGTAAGCTTCGTTTGCCAAGTTAATGAGGTAAGTAATCCATTTTCGTTCGTTTCTGGTTTTTTCTCGAGCTCAGCTGGGTCCTGGATATCAGAATCCGGAATTCAATTTTTTTGCCTACGGATATTAATATCTGGAAGTCAAAAATTTCAATACGGATATTAATATCCGAAATTGTGGATCGTTCCTTCTGGACGCTGATATCCGTAGTTCATCATTGGCTTACGGATGTACATATCCAGAACTAGTTTATGCAATCCGGATATATATATCCGGAAGCTAACTATTGATATTTTTTTGGTTATGGATTTATTTATCCGGAAGCTAAGTGTTCATTTTTTTCAACAGTCGAATGGATACAACAGAGTCATACATGGGAGTTTTAGGGGAGATTGATGTGTGAGATGGATTAGATGATGTTGATCTGGAGCAGTCAATAAGTTATAACGCATTAGATAATGAACAAAGGGCACATGAATGCAGTGAAGCATTTTCTACAAATGAGGTATGGTCAATGTTGGGTTGTGAATGTTTTTTTTATGAATTATTTTTAAATTTGGAATATGTTATTGTAGGTATTTCGTGATCGAGATGAGCTGTTAGATTGGGCGAGAAGTGATGAGAGTTAGTGGAATCACATCAAGAAGTGTTGGCTATAGTTATGGGTTTGTTATTGTTATATTAAGGTCAGATACATGGACGGGCAAACGAGAAAGGATGACCTATGTATTGTTAGGTTGTGAGGGAGGAGGTAAATACAGACGGTATAAAAAAGAAGTAGATGTCAGTCGAACTGGAAGTAGGAAGTGTGAATGTCCTTTCAGATTGCGAGGCAAACCAGTCAAAGGTGGTAAAGGGTGGATGGTTGAATTAATTTGTGGTTCTCACAATCATGACTTGGCAGAGACAATGGTGGGTCATCCGTATGCTGGAAGGTTAAGTATAGAGGAAAAGGTTATGGTTGAGGATATGACTAAAACTTCGGTGAAGCCAAGAAATATTTTACTAACCATGAAAGAGAGAAATGAGAAGAATGTGACAACAATTAAGCATGTTTATAATGCAATCACTGTTCACCGAAGATCACAACGAGGTCACAGAACAGAAATGCAACAACTGATGTTGTTACTAGAGCGAGACAGGTACGTGCATTGGTGTATGTGTGATGAGGTCTCTAATATTGTGCAAGATATATTTTGGACACACCCAGATTCAGTAAAATTGGTGAACTCATTTAACATTGTCATATTAATGGATAGTACGTACAAGACGAACAAGTATAGGATGCCGTTACTTGAGGTTGTTGGGATTACGTCTACAGGTTTGACTTTCTCCGTTGCATTTTGTTTACTAGCAACAGAAAAGGAAAATAATTTTTTTTGGGCCCTTGACAGACTTAAAGGGTTGTTTTTAAGAGTTGATTCATGTCGTAGGGTGGTGGTATGTGATAGAGATGTTGCCTTAATGAATGCAATTAGAATGGTGTTTCCTGAAGCTTATAATTTGCTCTGTCGGTTTCACATTGATAAAAATGTGAAAGCAAAATGTAAAATGTTGGTGCATCCAAGAGAGGGATGGGATCAAGTAATGGAAGTGTGGGGATCTGTTGTGGATTGTGATATTGTTGAGGCCTTTGAAGATCGTGTCAATGCTCTTCGAGTTGTCTGTTCTCCATGGCCTATATTTGTTGATTATGTGATGGATACATGGTTACGTCCACATAAAGAAAAATTTGTCAAGGCATGGATAGATAAGGTGATGCACTTAGGAAACACAACAAGTAACAGAGTTGAGGCGGAACACTGGAGCCTAAAGAGAGTTCTTCAGAATTCGATGGGGGATTTATGTTTCCGCTGGGATTCCATCAATAAGATGATTATTTTACAACATAATGCAATCAAAGCTTCATTCCCAAAGAGTTTGCATGTGGTTGGACATCGGTTTAAGGTTACAACTTACAAAAAATTGTTAGGTTTTGTGTCTAAATATGCTTTGAACCTTATTTCAGAAGAACTTGATAGGGTTAAATCAGTGGGGTTTGATAAAAGTAGGTGTGGATGTAGTCTTACATGTACTCATGGTCTTCCTTGTGCGTGTCAATTGGCTTCATTTGGTGTTGGTAGCATACCACTTAAATCAGTACATGTGATGTGGACTCGTTTAAGCTTTGAAGACATTGCTACTGAACAATCTTCATCTGAGTTGTCAATTGATAAAGAGTTTGAGGTCATCGCGAAGCGGTTTAAAGAGTTGGATGTTGCAGGTAAGGTTAACATCAAAAGTAAATTGCAGGATATTGCCTTTCCAGAGAAGACATCTATTTACGCACCAGATCATAAGGTGAAAGCAAAAGGTGCTGTAAAGATGTCTCGTCCTACCAAATTCATGAGATCAACTAAGCGAATCCCTTCTTATTTTGAACATGTGGATTTCTTACACTCACAACATGATAGTTGTGCGAGCAAAAAATCTAATGAAGAAAGCTTACCAGAAATTGTACCAGCAAAATGTATTCCTTTCCTTGATCAGTTCCCTGTAGGGTATCATCCATATATTGTTGATGTTGTTGACGTTAAGGCTGATGGCCATTGTGGCTACCGTGCTGTTGCTGCCCAATTGGGAATGGGAGAGGAATCATGGCTGTTGTCTGAATGAATTTGTTAAAAGAACTAAGTGAATGGAGACAAGAATATGTTCAACTCTTCGGTGGTGATGATAGATATGAATACTTGAAGAAGTCACTTCTAGTGGACTACATGTCTATGGTACCAACCACTAACACCATTTCATTTTTACATTGCATTTCTTGACTTAACTTTGTTTCTCAATTGTACTTGCAGGCAGGAACAAATAAGTGGATGACAATTCCAGACATGGTATATGTCATTGCAAATCGGTATAATGTCATTCTTGTTTCTTTGTCCATGTTACAATCATTGAGTATTTTTCCTTTAAGAACCCAAGCACCAAGTAACTTCCGTCATTACCGAATCATTGCAATTGGACATGTCCACGGAAATCATTTTGTGCAGGTATAAACTAAACCAATCAAGATTTATGTGGTAAATTAAGATTTGTGTACCTTATATTTATTACCTTTATAGGTCAAGCTCAAAGATGGTTGTCCAATTACACCTACGGATATATTGTGGGCATCACATCGTTATCCGGCGGCCCAAACTTGGTCAACATACTACACTAGCCGGATACAAGTTTATACCCAACTAATGTCCATTAGACGATATTTGTAATCATAACATTTGTAATATGGATGTTTAGTACATTTGAAGCTGTCCTAGAATTCAGTGAAGTGCCTGCGGATATTAATATCCGGAACTCAATATGCTGTCTACGGATAAAAATATCCAGAAGTTTCTTTGCTATCTGCGGATAAAAATATTCAGAAGCCACATTTGTCACTACGGATAAAAATATCCGGAAGCCACATTTGTGTCTACGGATAAAAATATCCGGAAGTGTGTGAAGTGTCTACGGATAAAAATATGCGTAAGCCAGTGCGGGGTCTACTAAAATAGAAGTAACGTGAAGCAAAAACCGATAAGGTTCATATTGAAACATATAAAAAGAAATCCATATAAACATATTGAAACATATAGATAAGGTTCAAATACATTGTCATGGATAAAAATATTACATAAAAAGAAATCCTAATACATCTGACATAAAAAAAAATCCTAATCAATCATTCCTACGTGCATGTCTCCTGACATAAACAACTCTTTCATCAGTCGCTCCTCGTGCTAACATAATGGCTGCTTGTATGCCTTCCCAAACAGGGCTGCCCTCCACGACATCGCCATGATCAAGTAATGGTTGCAATGTCTCTGTAATTCTACGACAAATACCCTACAAGCATGAATGACATACTATTAGAAAAAAATAATACAAATTAATACGTTAACAAGGTTAGAAGCATACCAGAGCAGGATGTGACTCCTCAGGATGACTTGGCACTGCTTCGTGACCACGTGCATCTGAGGGTACCGGTACAGGACAATCATCTTCATCTGTATTAATCACATATGGATGTGATACAGATCTAAACCAAGCCATGTACTCTTGAACGCAAGCATCAGGATGAGGTGCTATGGCATAGTCATGTATGACATAATCATTGAAATGTAACCATCGACGGTCCATTTCATTTGTATCCGGATGACCATGTCCAAGTATAGATGGGTTGCAAGGGATGATCTGTGTATAGCCATACTGACGCAGGACACGTTCTGGCATGTGCAATTGTGTCCAATTTCCAAGCCTCAAATAACCACTGAATAAGGAAATCCACTCGAATGGACGTTCTTCCCTGTGCTCGTTGTATGGACAAAACCGAATGGAAGATGGTGTCAATGTATCCAACTGTGATCGAACAACAACAATTGAAGTACCTTTTCCAGCATCATACAGCCTACACCGAGGTTGATCTTCAGAATACAATGCTTGCTTACGTCTCATCCCTATAGACAGGAAATGCTCATAAATCCACCCCTGCAACAATGTTGCATAACCAGCTAGTTGCTTTGTGTTTGCATAACTTCAATCTCCTAGCTGCTCATACATGTGAGTTAGGGCAGCTGCTGCCCAAGAATATCCCCCGGTAAGCCTCAAATCAACAAAAAATCCAAGATAAAACACACTTACTGATGTAGCACTCTTGTCCGCAAAAATAGTGCAACCGACAAGGTGAAGTAAGTATGCTCTGACAGCCACAGTCCACTGCCTCCTTGAGCATGCGTCTCCATACACATCTCTTAACCAGCTCAGACGCACATGAGCTCCCCGGCAGTGTCTTGTTTCTTCAGATGCTAGTGCACGGTCAACACGGAGGGATTCTACCAATAAATCAGTCGCCGAATCAGAACCTAAGGTTTCCTGCGTGTAAAAATGACCGACAATGGGTAAGTGTAACAAATTTGACACATCATCAAGAGTGATGGTCATCTCCCCAACCGGTAAATGAAAATTGTTTGTCTCTGCATGCCACCTCTCTACAAAAGCACATAGCAGTCCTCGGTCTAGACTCTCATAACTAGACGACCTAAGCCAGACAATTCTACAGCAGCTTCTATGCGCTCATGAGGTGCTCCTAACTTATTTATCTTCCTCCCATGTGAAACGACCTTCAGCTCACCACGATCCTACAATAATCAACATATATCATCAATAATCCGGAATACATAACAAATACAAAAAATTGTTTTTCATTACTTACCAAACCATCCCACAACTGTTTGGCTACGTGATGTTCATAATTAACAAGTAAGGACTTATCATATGGCCCTCCTGGATAGCCTTCATCATCAACTTCAACTTCTTCTTGTTCAATATAATCTTCAAACTGTTGATTTGGAATTGAAGTACTAGGCCCACCTCGTTTTCTTATAACCGATGCAGTTGGACGCACACGATCCAAATTAGAACTTCCTCCACCTCTAATCCGCACCATCTTACATTTCATAAAAGTAACATTCAATCCAATATATATAAAAAAATTATAACACATATAGTCTAAAACACTTGTGAAAAATTTCACACTAATACGAATATTAATTTCCGCAGAACAACAACAACATTCCGGATAAAAATATCCACAAGTCAAATGTAGCTTACGGATAAAAATATCCGGAACTTATTTTTGAATTACGAACAAAAATAACCGGAACTTATTCTTGAACTACGGACAAAAATATCCGCAAGCCACTATTCAAGTGCGGATGAAAAAATCCGGAAGCCAATATTCATGTACGGATAAAAATATCCGGAAGCAAATGCTGATCTACGGATAAAATTATCTGGAAGCAAATGGTGATCTACAGATAAAATTATCCGAAATGCACTATTCTACGAAGAAAAAACGATGAACGGTACCTTGACTTCTTTGAAGATGAAGCTCACTCACGGCGAAGCAAACCAACTCTGCGAAGGTGGCTCACGGTGTCTCCCTGCAACTTCACGGTGGCTCAAGGTGGCTGCTGCTTCACGGTGAAAGGCACAAAGGAAGAAGAAGAACCCTATTTGTTGGGTGCTTACATTGGGTGCAGATCACAATTTATGTGTTTTTTATTTTATTAAAGGTAATATGGTCTTTTCACAAATCTGATTTGGTGCCAGTCACAAAGCTTTGGGTGCAGGGAGAATCTGCCTTTTGTTAATATGAAAGTATAGTAGAAGTAAGTCCAATTCCATCATGGATAGACGAAGCACCAAAGGTTACAAGGCTGCAAAGTCCTGTCTAGCGAAAAAAGGTGAAAAAGTGCGGTTCAAATAGATTTTGATGGATGGGGCATTCCTTTTTGTTAGGGCTTTTTTGTGTTGTATTTTTTGTTGGAATGGCTGATGGCAGGTTGGTTAGAGGCAATTACTTCCTGCACCCAATCAATTGCTTCCTGCACCCAACAAACTTATTAAAATCCCATTATGTCATGGTCTTTGTTAAGCACTCCGGATATAAACATTTGTAAGCAATTAACATTTTCAGTTGAAGTTTCCAGACGCCTATGTCCGTAGTAGAGAAACGCGTTACGGATATCATTATCTGAAATTGGGTTTTGTATTCCGGATGTATATATTCAAAATTGGGTTTTGAATTCTAAATATATATATCCAGAATTGGGTTTTGAATTCAGATGTATATATCCAGAAGTTAAGTGATATTTTTTTCCAACATTCTCAATGGATAATGCAAATGGAAGAATGACAAGACGATGTTGCCCGTTGCGTTCAGTGCGAAAATGAAGGTGGCAGTGGCGACTGCTGCACGAGCACGAAGGTGGTCGTGGTCGTGGCGGCTACTGTGCGAAAACGAAGGGGTGCTGTAATTGGGTGTAGATCACTCTCTTAACCTAATTTCAATTTCATTAAGAGCATTTTCGTATTTTCATAAATTTCATTAAGGATATTTTGATATTTTCGCATATATGATTGGGTGCAAATTCAAATTGATTGGGGCTAAGGAGAATTTTTTTGTAGTTTTAGACGGAAGTCCATTTTACATATGCAAAAAAAATGTTTGACATCATGTTGTACAATGTTAGATTTTTTTTAAATGATTGGAATATTCCTACTACTCCTCATAAAAAAAACACCAACACCATCTCCTTAAAAATGACATTAAAGTTTTAGAATTTTTATATTTATCTTGAATCATCTAAATTTTATACAAGACACTTGGAAAGAACATATGAAGGAGTTACAATTATCTTGGATGCTCTTTATGTCTTCCAACTTCTTTCAATAGTTGTTTTCTTCATCTCTCTTAAAAAAACATTTTTTATTTGTTTCATACTTCTTATATTTATTCTAATTCTTTTTTATATTTCTTTTCTCTATTTTCAATAAATTTCTCACTTATGTTATTTACATATCTTAGTTATTAACTATTAAGGAAATAATAATTATCAAATTATATGCAATATTTGACGATATTGTACCCAATTATATGCAATTAATTTAATAATTATAGAATCTCATGATTAGTATCCTACCTAATTAGATTGTAATTTGGGAGATAGAAACTCCCTATATATTTCATATGCATGAGTGATGTAATATACACATAAGAGAATAAGAAACATCTCTTCTTCTTACCATTTTTATCATTTTCTTATATGGTATCAGAGCACCGATCTTGGTGCCCTGACAGCCTCTCCATTTTTATACCCTAAATAAAAAATCATGTATGGCAAAGAAGGCACCAGTAACGAGTCCGATAGAAACCTCATACAACGCTTCAGTGCCGAGCAAATTCAGCAATTGGCAAGGGCTATTTACTCGCTCAACAATAACGGTAGAAGTGACACGTTTGTTAGCTCTGCAGGTCTGCTTGCCCATAACTCCTCTTCTAACTCTGCTTTTACGAAACCATGGATTTTGGATAGCGGAGCAACCCATCACATTGCATCTGATTCACAATTTTTCACACACACTTCATTATCATTTATTTCAAATGTTAATCTGCCCACAGGCTCAACTGCGCCCATCTCATCTATAGGCACAATTAAATTCAATGACAAAATCACTCTCAAAGATGTTCTTTGTGTTCCTTCTTTTAATTTAAATCTCATGTCCATTAGTAAGATAACCAGTTCACTAAATTGTTGTGTCGTTTTTACTCCACATGGTTGCGTTTTACAGGACTTGGCTACGGGGAGGATGATTGGCTCGGGTAAACAACACGCAGACTTATACTACATGTCCCCTCTTCCAAACCAAGCCCACGCATCTCAAATATCGACCGATCCTGATTTATGGCACAAGCGCCTTGGACATCCTTCTCCAGCGTGTCTACAACTTGTATCTTCCCTACTACCTATCCCTATCAGTAAAAATCTCATTCCCATTCATAATCATTGTAGTATTTGTCCCAAAGCTAAACAGACAAGGCTACCCTTTCCTTTAAGCACAATAAAATCTCATTCTCCATTTAATCTATTGCATTGTGACATTTGGGGTCCTCATAAAACCCCAACTCATTTTGGAAAACGTTTTTTTCTCACTATAGTCGATGACTATACTAGATGCACTTGGCTATTTCTTATGAATCACAATCTGAAACCCAACATCTCTTAGAGTCATTCATTACATTTGCACAAAATCAATTTCAGGCATCTATTAAAACCATCCGCGTTGACAACGAACTGGAATTTATTTCAATGTATGATTTTTTTCTCAAAAAATGGTATTGAATGTCAACGCACTTGCGTTTACACTCCTCAACAAAATGGAGTAGTAGAACGCAAACATAGACATGTTTTAAACACAACACGAGCCCTCCTATTTCAGTCCAATTTACCATTAGAATTTTGGGGAGAATGTGTTTTAACCGCCACATATATCATTAATCGCTTGCCATCACCTTTACTAAAAAATAAATCACCTTTTGAGCTACTATATAATCAACCACCTTCACTTTCTCACCTAAAAACTTTTGGTTGCCTCTGTTACGCAACTGTTGTTTCACCTAAGCAAAAATTTGATCTGCGTGCTCGACAATGCATCTTCATTGGTTATCCTCACAGTCAAAAAGCATACTAATTATTTGATATAGATGCAGACACTTTTTTTACAAGTCGGGATGTCATCTTCCATGAAAGTGTTTTCCCATTCTGCCAACAGTCACAGAAACAATCCTCACCTCCATTACAAGGTATTTTGCCCACTATTGACATTGACTTACCCACTCCTGTCCAACATTCACTTAACCAACCTTCTTCTCTTACTCATCACAATGCACCTGTACCTTCATCAAACCAACCTTTTTTTCCTACTCGTCACAATACACCTGAACCTCCATCAAACCAACTCTCTTCTCCTACTCGTCACAATGCACCTGAACCTCCATCAAACCAACCTTCTTCTCCTACTCGTCATAATATACCTGAACCTCCAGTAGACCAACCTTCTTCTCCCATGCCAAGAAGTTTAGCACCCATTACCAAACCTTCTCTAACCGACCTTCCTGTTCGACGATCCAGTCGCACATCAACCCAACATTCCTGGCTTCAAGACTACGTAACGGGATCCCAAGCCAATCATTCGACCACTGCCCAAGACCGACCGAATGGAACCAGGTATCCTATGCATCATTTTCTTTCTAATTCACGATTTTCTTCTACACATAGTGCATATCTTGCTAACATCACAACCACCAAAGAACCTCACACTTATGCTCAAGCTATCCTTGATCCAAATTGGCAAAAAGCAATGGACGAAGAGCTTTCCGCATTGCAGCTAAATCAAACGTGGACCTTGACACTGTTACCTGCTGGACAGAAACCCATCGGATGCAAATGGGTCTATAAAATAAAGTACAACTCAGATGGTAGCGTCGACAGATATAAGGCGCGCCTTGTCGCAAAGGGGTACACTCAGATTGAAGGTGTCGACTATTCTGAAACTTTTTCACCAACAGCAAAATTAACAACTTTGAGGTGTCTCCTCACCATTGCAGCAGCCAGAAATTGGTTTACTCACCAGCTAGATGTGCAAAATGCCTTCTTACATGGCACATTGCATGAAATTATTTACATGGACTTGCCACCCGGACATCATCGACAAGGGAGAACATTGTATGTCGACTCAACAAATCCCTTTATGGTCTCAAACAAGCATCTCGAACATGGTTTTCAACATTTTCTCATGTGGTTAAATTTGTAGGATTTCAACAGTCCAAGACAGATTACTCTCTATTCACAAGACAGAATAACTCATCATTTACTGCCCTTTTGATTTATGTGGATGATATTCTTTTGACAGGAAATGATTTGACAGAAATTCAGCGTGTTAAAGATTGTTTATTACAACAATTTCGCATTAAAGATTTTGGAGACCTAAAATATTTTATAGGGATTGAATTTTCCCGTTCCAAAGCTGGTATTTACATGTCCCAAAGAAAATATGCGCTTGATATTTTGCAGGATACGGGACTCACAGGTGCTTGTCCAGACAAATTTCCAATGGAACAATACCTAAAACTCACACCAGACGATGGAGAGTTATTAAAGGATCCAGTAAAATACAGGCGACTCGTGGGACGACTGATATACCTCACGGTTACTCGGCCTGACATAGCATTTTCGGTTCGGACCTAAGTCAATATATACAGGATCCACGGAAATCTCATTGGGATGCCGCAATTCGAGTCCTAAAGTACATCAAAGGATCACCAGGACAAGGATTGCTATTGCCATCCGAAAACAATCTGACATTGACAGCTTATTGCGACTCAGACTAGGGAGGTTGTCAGACAACTCGGAGATCAGTATCTGGATATTGCATTTTTCTCTTGGTTCCTCTATTATCTCATGGAAGTAAAAAAAACAGACAAACGTATCAAGATCATCAGCGGAAGCAGAATACCGCGCAATGGCCAATACTTGTTTGGAGATAGTTTGGTTGCGATATCTGTTGCAGGATTTAAAGGTGCCATGTAACTTGGCAGCTCAACTTTTCTGTGACAATCAAGCGGCATTACATATAGCAGCAAACCCAATATTTCATGAACGCACAAAACACATTGAGATAGACTGTCACATTGTGCGAGAAAAATTACAAGCTGGGATAATCAGTCCTTCATATGTACACAGTATCAGCTCGCAGATATTTTTACGAAGGCATTGGGCAAGGAACGATTTTTTACGCTACGACACAAGTTGGGGGTTCTTGATCTTCACCTACCAACTTGAGGGGAGTATTAAGGAAATGATAATTATCAAATTATATGCAATTATTGTATGCAATATTTGACGATATTCTACCCAATTATATGCAATTAATTTAATAATTATAGAATCTCATGATTAGTATCCTACCTAATTAGATTGTAATTTGGGAGATAGAAACTCCCTATATATTTCCTATATGTAATATACACATAAGAGAAAGAAACATCTCTTCTTCTTACCATTTTTTATCATTTTCTTATATTAACATTTTCGAAATATAAATAAATAGTATTATGAATAAATTTTCTTTATAAAGATTTTTATAAAAGTAAAATAAGAAGAAAAACTAAAATTTGTTCCTCTGTATCATATGTTGTGTCTTCCCAAATACACTTATATAAAATGCTTGAGGTTTTGAGATTACTGGTTATTCTCTCATCACCTTATAATTGCACCCTTTCTTCTTCTTCTTTTATTTATCTTTTTCAAGTACCGTTTTAGATCTCAATAAGGGAACTAAAATTAAGTTTTTTTTTTCATGTGAGAAAATTCACTTACACAAAATTGAATGAGAATTAAGATTTTTATATCAATAATATATATATATATATATATATATATATATATATATATAAGATGGCTAGGACATTAGACCATTCGTCTTAGGCTCCGTTCCAAATCTAAATTCTTTTATATATTTATAAAACATTATTTTAACCTAACTTAAATTATTAGACGGTATATTAAAATAACACTAATGTGAAAACTGTATTTAAAAAATCAAATATTGTAAACACAGCTCTAAATATTAATATGAATTATATTTTGACACTGGAGGACTAGTATATACAACTTGATTTGATTATTTTAATGATAAAAAATACAATAAACAGTATTTTTGTAATTAAAAAAGTATTAGAAAACATTATTAAAATAACAGTAGTAAGAATTGTGACGTGAATGTAAAAAAAAAGGTTCTCAACTATCAGGTTGCAAATATTAAAAATGATTGACCTAAATTTTTCAATAATTATTTTCAACTGAGTTTAGTTTTTTTCTTTCCAAACTATAAATTATGAATTATCCAGGTTTATAAGCATACAAAAGGACATTACATGCACGTTATAGTTTCTGAAACTCACTGAATAAAACCTAAAAGAGAATTAAATGACAGAGTTTAAGTGAATGAATGGGGATGATTAAAGGGCACTGTAAAGTCACTCATATTTGAACTGTGATACTGAGTCATGCAAATTTAACAAGAACTGAACCAAAAAATCATAAATTTTCATTTTGTAACATCCATGCATGGAATTGAAATCATTGTTTTCATTAAATCATAATAGTTCAATGGAATTCAAAAGGATTCTCTTCTATAATCAACACTCTCCATAACCACTATATATACAGTGTCTTATAAACCATCTTCCATATCTAACTTGCATTCAACTCACAACATGGCCATTCATTCTTGCATCCTCTTTTTCTTCTTCTTCATCTTCACATTCTCAACCACTTGCTTTTATGCAAGGTCTCTCACTGAGCCACTCAAAGGAGGTTTCAGTGTGGAACTGATTCACAGAGACTCTCCAAAATCTCCATTTAACAACCCCACCAAAACCCTTTTCCAGAAACTGAACAACTCTTTCCACCGTTCTTTGGAGCGTGTTAAGCATTTCTACCCAACAACAAAAGCTACCGAAAACACACCACAGTCTGTGATAACCTCGAACCAAGGAGAGTACCTTGTGAAGTACTCGATAGGAACACCAGCGTTTGAAGTGATGGGCATTGCTGACACAGGGAGTGACCTCATTTGGTCACAGTGCAAGCCCTGCGAACAGTGTTACAATCAAAGCAGTCCATTATTCGACCCTTCCAAATCCAAAACCTACAAACCCGTCTCTTGCTATTCCAGGGTGTGTCAATCTCTAGGTCAAACTTATTGCTACTCTGATACTGATCCCAATTGCCAGTATACCGTCTCATACGGTGATGGATCTCATTCACAAGGAAATCTTGCCTTTGACACTCTCACTTTGGGTTCTTCTGCAGGTCCCAAATGCACCCTTTTAGTTCATTTGCATGTTTTGTTATGCCATTGTTCTTAAGGGTCTAATTAAATAGTTAACTAAAAAATGCTTTTTTTTAAATGAAAATGAACTTATATACACACATTCTTTTTGTTTCTTTGTGTAGGCTTTTGCTATAGCTAACACTAAGACTAAGTTTACCAAATTCTTCTGTCTTCATTTCATACTGATAATCTCTTTTAATCGTCAGAAGAGGGTAGTGGATCTTATAATTCTTAAAAGAAAAATACATCTTTTACTGCAGATAAAAACATAATTATAGAAGACATTCAAAATACTTCTTGTCGGTTAATGTTTTCAGAAGTTGAAGTTTGTAAGGTTCATTTGTTATTGTCTTGATGTTCCTTTTTTAATTGCTGTTCACTTGTTTTGATGTTTCTTGTTAGATTCCTCGGTTGCATTTCCCAGAATTCCCATTGGTTGTGGTGTGAACAATGCTGGTACATTTGACACTGAAGGGTCTGGCATAGTTGGGCTAGGAGGTGGTCATGTCTCACTTGTTTCCCAAATAGGTCCTTCAATTGATTTCAAATTCTCCTACTGCTTGGTACCTTTGTTTGATTCCAAAAGCTCAAGTAAATTAAATTTTGGAGCTAATGCTGTGGTGGATGGCCCTGGAACAGTTTCCACACCAATTATAAGTGGTTCTGTTGATACTTTCTATTACCTGAAATTGGAGGGGATGAGTGTGGGATCCAAAAGGATTGTTTTTGTAGGTGATTCAACTTCAGATGATGAAAAGGGTAACATTATAATCGATTCAGGAACAACTCTGACCATTTTGCCAGAAACATTTTACGCCAAATTGGAGTCAGAAGTGGCTGCTAACATCAATCTAGAACGTGTTAATATCACAGACCAAATTCTAAGCCTTTGCTACAATTCTGGTGGACATAGTGCAGTTGAGGCTCCACCTATTGTTGCACATTTTAGTGGTGCAGACGTTGTGTTGAATTCTTTGAACACCTTTGTTAGTGTCTCTGATGGTGTGCTGTGCTTTGCTTTTGCCCCAGTGGCAACTGGTTCCATCTTTGGTAACTTAGCACAGATGAACCACTTAGTTGGGTATGATTTGCTCAGGAGAACTGTGTCCTTTAAGCCCACTGATTGCACCAAGATGTAATGTGTCACTTGTTCAGTGAAACAATGATAATGAATAAATGAGTTTATAAGCTTAATCAACTTTATATATTTTGCTTTCAATTTTATTTTGTTCATGATTTGATAATGATTTTGCAGATGTCATTCATCATCATCATCATATATATGTTGCAGGAGAATATATATGTTGCAGGAGAATCTTTGCATACCTTGTTCTAATGTTGTGATTTTTATGTAAGGGTAAACAAGATCTTCACAAAATTATTGTTTATTTAATTTATTTTTCTGAAAACGAAAACCGTATAATTAGTTTTATTTATATTGTTTAGAGTTATTTTATCAGATATGACTTTTCATTACTTTTCATGTTATGAATTTTAACTCATCTCTTAAAACGTCTTAAACTTGGAAATGAAACAAATTTGGATTAATACGGTTAGAAATACTTTTTATTTAACTATAATCAGAATAAATATGAATATAATAAGAAGGGTGTTAACACCTAACATTTTCGTTCTCTTTTTGCTTCTGAGCCTCCCTTTAACTATTAATAAAATTTAATTGTAATTTTGGTTACTATAATTTAAAAAATTTGAAAATTTAATCTTTAAACTTATATTTTCATAACTTTAGTTCTTTTAATTTTCATTTATCATTAATTTTAACTTTATCATGCAATATTTATCATTGATTGATGGCTAATATTGTTAGGGAGATTAACTATATATCGGTTATAGTTAACTAGTGTTTTCTTATATACCATATTTGTGTTATGTATAAATACATGTTATCACTTGTATAAAACATAATAAATAATTATGTAATAAAAAATAGTTTCCCGTTCAATCCTTTCAATTATCTCTATTATTACTTCTGAAAACAATTTTACCACTCCACTATTTACATGTAAAGCTTGCTTGAAACTTTTGTCTCAATAAGTATGACTAATTGATGGTTAACATTGTCAAAAAGAGTGATTAACTCTATTGTGTATTTAGTTCATTTGGTACATGCAACATCATATGTGTGTTATGTATAAATACATGTTATCACTTATATATAAATCATAATGAATAAGTATGTAATAAAAAATATTTTTCCATTCAATTTTTTCAATTATCTCTAGCATGACAGTATGTTCTCTTTTATCTCTAACGATTTTCATCATTCTACTCTTTAAAAATCTTCTCAACAAACATTTGAATCCCAACTACAATATTGCAAAAATGGTTATCGAGATCCAAATGAGCAGATTGTTCTGTTAGTAATTGTGAGCCTTGCTCCTCTTCATCACCCCAAATGAGTAACTCCCAAATTAATAAGGTGATTAAGTTCATAAATTTGCATTACCACATAGGTAGTCATGTAATTCCATGCATTTAATCATTTCATTCCTACTCTACAATATTCCTCAAATATATAAAAGGAATTTCTACATTTTACAATGTATATTATTTCTTTTTCAACCTCCTTTAGCCTTTTTCGGATCATAATTCCTCTCAAAGACTGGGGTGCCATAAAAGAGGTTGTTTCTGGGAAGGGGTGGTGGTGGAAAGCTCGAGGAGAGGAGAAGGTTAGGTAGATGGAAAGGAAGGTACATTTCTGTGAAGGACGTTTGTGCTGATTAAATCAGTATTATTTTCTCCACCATTGTTCAATATGTCACCATAAAATGTTTGTCATGGTGGTTAGGAAGATAGAAAGACTCCAGAGAAATTTTTCATAGTGTCTCGAACCTATTATTTGTATGAGGTCAATTAAAGCCAATAGAGGTTAGGTGTATGAGTAGTTTTTAGTGGTAAGGTCGATATTACACGGTTCCTCAGATTTGATCTAGTTGTGTTAGCTGAACTGCGCTTTGTTGGTAGATTGTTGCGAAACTTTGTGTTCTTTCGTTTTGTAAGGGTTGTAAGGGTGGAAGTGGCTTCTAACCTTTTGTATAAGAGTTGAGATATCCCTCAAATATCTCTATTAGTTATTCTTTATAATAAAATAAAAATCCTCCCAAAAACTTATTTATTATTGCTTTCTGTTTTTCTTTTGTCATCATTCCTGAGAATGTCTATTCTCCTTCCAGCTACCTTATCCTTTCCTTGGATTACATCCTCTTAATTTATCTCATCATTTTCTTCATCTACCTTCATGTTCTCATTTGTTCTATTTTTTAGCATACTCCAATGTTCTATTTTTTTAACATAAATGAGACAGTGATATCAATTAAAATGCTTGTTTAACATTTTCCATTTCCTTTTACACCTAGTTTGAGTTAGAACATGACCGAATTGACGAAGCAACTTGGGTTGCTCTTTTCTTTTCTTGCACAACTCAACAAACAACACAATATGCTAGTATTCAAAACGCAATGAATTGGAATACTCGGATTAAACAAGCTTAAGTAAATGAAGTTAAAATACTCGGAATTCTTTTTTTTTCTTTTATAAGTTGTTTTGTTTTCACTGGTGAGAATGTGAAGTAAAGGGTGAAAGAAAAATATCCCTTTGAAAAATGTCATATTTGACAAATTAAACAAAAATATCTAGCAAGTAAAAAAAGAAAAAACTAAAGAGAGAAGAATATGGTTCCGAAAATTCATTCTTCCTGTTCCTAACCTCAAGTCTTCCTTTTCTTTTTCTGTGTCCTTGTTGGCCCTTGTTTGGCAAGCTACTGTATGTCTATCCCTGATTGATAACTAAAAGTATATCTTTTGATTTTTTTTTTCTTGAAAGCCAAGAGTAATACTTTATAAGCATGTCCTTAGTCACCACCAACCAATAAGCAATTATGTTTAAAAAAACTATAACTATAATTTATCTATATAATAGAAATACGAGTCTCTAATGTTTAAGAATACGTCAACGTAGCATTTGTGCAGTGCAACACTGGTTCAAATTTGTAGCACAAATGTTTAAATTCAAGGTCTGAAGTTTGAATGGGTGGTGTACAAGAGGGCACTGGTCCAATCAGACCCTAGCCATATAACAATAAACATATAGTAATGCAGCAATCTTGCAAAATGGAAATGAATACCGTCACCCGAGAATGGTTTTAGTCCAAAGAAACACGTGCCATTTCGAAGCATGATCCACACAGAAAAACAAAAAAAGAAACTGAATCGCATCAATTTAACATACAGGATATATAATAGTTTGCATTCATTTTACTTCTCAGTGTACACCAAAAAAAGTCTCGGTGCAATCTCACAGTATAGATCCTTAAGAACTTTTTCCACAGTTAAAAACCGGCCCAACCAGCTGGTTGAGAAGTTGGTTTGCTCTCAAAGGCCTTTGCCTCACCAAAACCCTGAGACTTACCTCCCGCACTGCTAGGTCTTTGCATCTGTGAGCTGCCACTAGGTACAGCACTGAAGCTATCAGTTCCAAAACCCCATGAATCAAAAGTAGTAGCTAGTGGAACAGGTTGCTTGTTCTGCCGGCCATTATTCGTCCTGGCTGATTTGGTAGTATTTTCTGCTGAGAGGGACTTTTGTTGTTGGGGTTCCTCAGGAAAAGCTTGCCATGACTTAGGTTCTGAACTGGGAGTTTTCCATTCAGTTCTATCCTGCTGCTGTCGCAATGTAAAACATATCAAGCATATACCAAGAACACAATCTAAAACAAAATCGGCAAGAAATTTTTTTTAGAGGAAAACAACAAATTTTTATTACCATAGGTTGAGATGAAGTAACTGCAGGAGAGGTTTTCAAACCCTCTCTACTTGGTGAAGGAGTCCGAGCTGCCAGTGCTTGCTTGAGATCCTGCAATTCTTGCCTCTGAGATCGACATATAGCAGAAAGCTTATCAAACTTGGATGTTATTTCAGCTTTTTCGACGTTAGCTTCCTTCAGCTGCTCTTTGAGTTTCTCCACTTCAGCCTGTAATGCTTGTTCCCTTTCGGATTTGTTATTATGTCCAGGGTTGAGCTTAGTGGTATCGAATTCAGCAACAAAAGTGTTAAAAGCCTTGTTTTGAAAGTTAGCTGTATTCTCCATACGATCTTTATCTTGGAATAAGTTTATTTCAAAATCCTTTGAGGGTGTAGTATCAGGCTTGTGTAATTTTCCATGTGTACTGCTTTTCACAGTATGAGTTTGTGCATTAACCACTTTGCCAGTATTAAGATTTTTGGCTAATTGTTCAATTTCAGGACGAAGGCTATCATGTTTCAGTGACATATGGTGGCTAGATGGTTCTTCATCAAAAATTGGTTTGCTCTTGTCCTCAGTAACAAGTGAATCCTTTGCGTGCTGACTGGACCAGAAAGCACCAAGCTGCCCCCCACTGCCCCCTCCCTTAGAAGCAAGGGATGGCTGTGGTGTAGTTTTGGGTTCTCCAGATGAAGGTGGAGGAGGTGGGTTCCTACGAGGCATTGGAGGTGATCTGTTTGAGGGCAATGACACACCTGCAAAAATTTAGTAACAAATCAATTTTCTGAGTAAGAATCGAGGGGGGGAAATTGTATGTACAACTCCAATCTCTGCAAAGAGATTTTGGCCCCTAATTCATCAAGGATAACATTATGACCTTCATGATTGCTGGGTGAGGGTGATTCAGGTGGTCTGTCAGGTAATGACTTCTGTAGATTAATGGGCAGTTGCTCGTTAACACGAAACCAGACCTGCGACCATGGTATCCAAAGTCATCAATTGATTGCCCTAATTCTAGTACCTATGAATGCTATTGACGGATGATCTATGACCAACCTAAACTGATGGAGATGAATGGCCAATCAAGCAAAGCGCTTGCCTGCGTGATATCTGGTCTGTCATCTGGTCTAGCTTGGAGCATGTCTCTTATCATGTCCGTGATAGATGAATTGTATTTTGGTAAATCGGGAATACGGTAGTTTCCATTTAAGACTTGGAGCTTTGATTCCCCATCAAAAGCACTTTTGAAGTAGCATATGCGAAAAAGAAGACATCCAAGAGCCTAACCAGAAGTATGATTCCTCAATTAGCATAAAATGATTTGCAAAATATTATACTGAAAATGATGAGTTTTATGCATGCATGACTTACCCAAATGTCTACCTTCTCATTAATGACCTCTCTCAGGAACAGATCCCACATCTAAATACACAAAAGAAAATGAACATTTGTATCACACTTGACAATAGATTTTTTGGTACAACAAAAAATAAAACATTTGTGTATCACACATGACAACACGTGCAAACCTCCACCTAACCATTAGCAGTGTTGTCCAGGGAAATGAGTACACACTTAACCCAGAAAGAACCAAGATCAAACCTGTCTAGTATCCACCACCCATAACTGGGCATAGGCTGTGGTGCTTTCACCACAACCTTCATTTGTACCCTAATTTTATCTAGTGAAGACAGATCTCAACTTACCTCAGGGGCCCTGTAGGCTGGAGTTGTGTACTTCCTGATATTGTCTTCCTCAATCCCCATTTCTTCTGGCTTTTCAAAACGTTTGTGATTAGTGGAAGTGCTTCCAAAATCACATAACTTCCATAAGCCATCTGAACTTAATAAAAGATTCTCCGCTTTCAAGTCTCTAGGAAACACAAAGGAAAACAAAAAGCAGTTTATTAATTATAAAAAAAGCACCACTATGCTTCCATTGGATTTGCCAAAGTTTTTCAATGATGTCATGAACAAGAAGACAAAAGTCATTCTCACAAAATAGAATGGTTGAAATAAATACATTCATCACATGTGAATAATTAGATCTTAATAAAACAGAACATAAAGACAGCATTTGTGTCTGAAGATGTAAAAATCATTTCATTGTCGGTAAATATATAATGAAGCTTCGGGCCATGGGCATACTATCTAGCACTTACAAATGAGAAAGCAAACAATGATGTCATGGGGAGAGACAGACAACATCGGAGTTTCGTAATGGAACAAATTTTAGAAGAAAAAAAAAAGAAAATACGAAATTTAGAAAATAAAAAACAGAATAACCATAAAGCTTTACATGTTTCAAATGATTGGACGCAAAAAAAATTAAAGATTCAGAAGAATATAAAAAAAAACATCACAAATTCTGACACATATTAAATCTTTTAGCTGGTGTTGTTTACCGGTGTGCAATAGGTGGGGACAGGCAGTGCATAGCAAAAACTGCATTACAGACATCCCTGAAGATCAAAAGAACCTGTTTCTCGTCAAAATAACCAGCTCCGCGGCTCTCCAGCACACTGACCAGAGACCTCTCACAAAATTCCATCACAAGGAATGCCTCCTTTGTCCTACCCATATCGAAGATAGAATGTGCAAGAAGTGTGACAACATTGGGATGTCCTACCAGCATCTTCATCACAGATATCTCCTTCTTTACCAATCCAAGTGATTCTTCATCATTGCATATCATGTGCTTCAAAGCATATTGCTTTGACATATGTACAGCATCACGAGCTACGTAGACACAAGAGAACCCTCCTTCCGCAATGGCCTTAACAATGTTTATTTTAAGATTGCCAACATCTACAGTGCGGCCTTCTAGACCAGTCTGCTCTTTGTGGCCGAATGGCTTAAATCTCCACATATTTTAGGCAAAACAGAAAGGATGCTGCATATGCAACTTATAATAAGCAATAACATCCTTAGTTGAAAGTTATAAAGAAAGCAAAACAGAACAGCATGCTGCATATACATATGATACTGCCGGCAGTACAATTGACTTTATCCTCCACATTAACTGATCTACGTCATTCATACTCAAAAAAAGAAAGAAGGAAATATAACAAAACTAACAACGATTGATCCCTAAATAAGAGAAGAAAAAACTAGACTTACGCAGAAAAGCTTTCATAACAATAGCAAAGCAAAACGCAACTTCCAAGCACTCTTAAATAAGGTAAAACTAAAATGGTTAATGAGGGTAACACGGATTAACAAAAATAAAAGAGCTTTCGTAGATCATCATAATACACTTGCAAAAGGGAATAACATCTAATAATTGTCGCACCCAGATAAAACTTATCTACCTTAAGAAGATATAATTGCTAAACTAAATAACCACACCATAAGATCCAACAAGGAATAACGCTAGGACATCATTAAATATTCAATCACCACCTCCGCATCCATAAGATCCAATCCAATGATAACAAAATGGTAATCAACACAAGCAGTTAAGAAAACCAAACATTAGAAATAAAATATAAAACACAAAAGCACAATCTTAACCTCACCTAGAACTCTTCCGCTTTATTGCTCCCAGAGAATGAGATCCTTCAATCCGAAATTCAACTCAAATCGAATAGACCACGCCCTCGATCTGCATCCAACTCAAACACCATTGAAGATCACATAACTCAAATCCCAAAAAGAATCACAATACGAATCTTCCACAAGTACCCAGAATCTCAATTCGTGAAAAGAACAAACTTTAAGAAACTCACTATCAAATCTTGGGATTCTACCTGTTCACACCAGATTGAGGGATCGATAAGTTTGTCGAGAATTCGAATCGAATCTAACAATCCGCCATTAACTCAAAGGATTGAGCTTTAGCTTCGGCTGCTAATGTTGCTTCTTCAGATTTGGCCAAGTGAAAAAGAAAAGCAATCTGTGAAGGAAATTTATATGTGGGAGGGGAATAAGAAAGGTTGAGTAAGAAGATCTGTACCGTCAAAATTAGGAGATTGTGGGACCTCAAAATGAACGGTAAAAGATGAGGTTACACGATGAGCTCACCGCAGAGAACAAAAAGATCCTTACGTTTCTGTTTCGCTGAGAGTTGACGTGGGGTGGGGTACACGCGATTGTGACTTTGTTGCTATCATATGCAAATCTAAAAGGTTTTAATCTAAATAAAATTGAAAAAAAAAACATTTAATACTCATTTTCAGAGGTAATATAATTATTAAAAAATATTTTTTGCATTTAAAAAAACATAAAATGAAAGGTGCAATAGTAAATACAAAATAGATGTGAAAATATATTAAGTGTCGAAATATCATAATTTTCAGTGAAATATTAGTAACATTTTTTCTAACATATTTTTTTATTAATTTTGATAAATTTTAGTTTTTATTTAATTGTTACCCTTTTGGATTTTACATTTTTAACAAAACATATTAATTAACTATTAAATAAAGTAAATGACCAGCATGATGGGTTTGTACGAAAAATCTAATTTAATCTTTGAAGGTGTAAAAATTTCAGATCAGTTTTAAATATTAAAGTTTAATGATAAAATAATAATGTCTGATTTAGAGGTCAAATTGGTCTTTAAAATTAAATTTAAATGTTAAAATAGACTCAAAAGTAATCTAAAAGTGATAAAAATAATAATTATGTGTTTATCATTCATTCATTTCTCCATCCAGAAATAAATTCATGTATTAAAAAATTATAAAGTAATGGATCCTATCAAATTAAATCAAATTTATCCGCTTTATTTATAAATGATCAATAAGTCGCCAATTATTTGTCTAAAATCTAATGTCAATAGTTAACAAGTCAAGATCAATTTAACCAAATTTTTCATAATTAAAGTTTTCTTAAGTTTACCACATGAAAACTCCCAAAATTATATTTTTTAATTTTTTTTTAAACCTTTTTAAAAATATTTTAATGGATGGATTTCATCCATAAAAAAATTCTAATAAATGGATTATATTTTTTATTAATGGATAAGATTTTTATTAAATTATTAACCTATCAAAATAGAGTAATAGACTTTATTGTCTAATTTATTATAATCTAATATGAAATTTATTCCATTCATCCATGGACACCTAAAAAACTTTAAAATATAATTTAATTACATTAAAATTTTTGCACATTTATAAACTAAAATAAATATTTTTTATTTTTAAAAGACTAAATTAAGTATGTGTTTGACAAATTTAAAGATCGAATTGGTATTTATTTTATTAATTATATATTCAAAATAGACTTAATCACTCTTTGCCTCATTATTATTTTTATTCTATTTTACTATTATTAAAAGCTCCATCAAAATTCAATATGTTTCATTGCATTAATAGTAAAATCATCAATAAAATCATTAATAAATTTAATAATCTAGTAGTTCAGTCCTAAGAGATTTGATAGTTGAAATTTATTCAATCTCGATAATATTCGTAAAATAACAATTCTCATTAATTCTGAAATTCTAGAAGAAGAAAAAACTCACAATTTACATTCAAATATACTTATTCAATTTTGATTATATTCATAAAATAACAAAACAACTCTCATTAATACCAAGAGTTTAGAAAAAGACTTATAACTTACATCCAAAATATAGCCATTTTTTTTTAATGTTATTCACAAATTATAATAAATCTAATTTTATTATTACATATTCAAAACCTAAATCATCTATAAAAGCAACATAATTAAAAAGAGAAAAGATTAAAAAATTTATTTGTAATTAAACATCGTTTTAACTTAGAAAAGTCTTTTAACGAGATCATTTAAATCGATTATTCTACCAAATTAAATTAAATAAATAAAAATAAAAGGAAAAGATAATTAACCCAATCAAGTATTTTTAAAATGTATATGAATAACACTTCCACGTTTTTTATTTTTATTTTATTTTTACTTGTATGGGTGAATCGGTTAAAGGTTTTTTACCCTCTTGGTCACGAAACAACGTGGTGGAATGTCACAACAAGCAAGTGAAATTTCGCACCTAATGATTTTATTATTTTTGGCAAAAACATGTGTGTTTGTCATTTTTAAATTTCCAAAATGTTGGTAGTTGAATTTTGTTTTTTCTGCAAAACTATCTCGTGAGTGTTTAATATCATCATTGAATTATTTTTCTATTCATACAAATTACCACCTAAGTTGTTAACTTGATTATATGTTTTTTAAACTTTTCAATTTTACTATTCAATTTTTAATTTGACCAAATTTATGATCTAACATTAAACAATATTATACATGTTTTACCTATCAACTTACAAAGAGTATGATGATGTAACCAATATAAGATTAATTATATATTCAATGATGAATTATATGCTACATTTTAGATTACAGAGTTTATCATTAAACTTTTCCACTTTTACTAATTTATTACTAAATTTCAGTCTCATAAATTTTACCGTTGAACATTCATCCAATTTTCAAAATTATGTACACTTTACCTTAATACCAATTGAATGTCAATTATTATGGTATCACCAATAACAAAATCATTTTATACTATAACTTCATTTGAATAATAATTTAATACTATTTAAACAATTTAATAACAACTATAATATTTGTGTACAAAATTCATAAAGTTTAATTTATTTCCTTAACCTGTTAGAGTAATAACTTGTCTGCAAAGCTAACTTTAATTTTTCTACTTAATTGTGTTAAACTAAAATAATCAATTTGGTTCTTTTATGTTTTGTTATAAAAAAAAATACTAAGGTTTGTAGTTAAAAAAAGAGAAATAATAGAAATATTATTACAAGAAAATCATTAAATAGAAATCAACTTTAGAGATTAAAAATAATTAGTTGTTATATTTGCTAAATTAGATACTATTTTATAAACTAAAAAAATTATTGGTGTCTAAATTATTTTCTATTATTGATAAATAATTTTTAATTTAGTATCTAATTAGTTATCAAGGTTTTTGCTACCAAATTTATGATCTAAATAATTGGTAGTTAAAACCTTGATAGCTAATTAGATATCAATTTATAAACTATTTATTAATAATAGAAATTAATTTAGAAACCAATAGTTTTTTTTAGTTTCTAAAATAGTATCTAATTTAGTCAATATAACAAGTAATTATTGTTAATCTCTAAAATTAATTTTTATTTAATAATTTTCTAGTAGTGATATACTGTGTTTAAAAAGGCAAAATAGAATTTAATTTACAAACTATCAATCTCGATAAGTATTATATAATTTAATCTATTAGTATAAGACATAGTAATAATAGCAAACTAAGTAATTATATCTTTGTATATTGAATTGAAGAATTATCCTATCATATAGATTAGTGGTTGGAAGTATGGTAAGAATACAAAAGTATTCAATTAATTATAAAATATAAATACAACATGATAGTTCATCGTTATTTTTTAAAATTTGATATGTTTGTATTCTTCAATTAAGTACCTAGTATTTTATGCGACAGTCTTTCATAAGTTTCTTGTATTTGAACTCAACAACAAAAATTATACATCTTATCAAAATATATTGTAAATTAGAACAATCTATGAGATGTTTTGAATTACAATTCATGATTAAAAACTAATTTAGGATAGTGTTGGGAAAAACGGGTAATTTTCCCACTAAAACAAAACCCTAACAGAGCTACCCGACAAATAATATTGAATAAATAAAGCGGAATAATAAAAGAGATAAAGAGGAAAAACACACCCGAAAATTGTTAACGGAGTTCGGCCTGTTTAGCCTAATCTCCGAGCACAGCAAAAACAACTCCCTTTTATTATTATGAGAGAAGATATTACAAATTGGGATATATATCAGTGAAGGAGGAGAGTTTAATTTATAACCCTCAAACCTCCTTCCCAAACAATGAACCCACCGATGAGGGACTTGGGATTAAGCCAAAATCAACAAATCTCCACCTTGGCTTAATCCCAAGTCCCTCATCGGTGGGTTCATTGTTTGGGAAGGAGGTTTGAGGGTTATAAATTAAACTCTCCTCCTTCACTGATATATATCCCAATTTGTAATATCTTCTCTCATAATAATAAAAGGGAGTTGTTTTTGCTGTGCTCGGAGATTAGGCTAAACAGGCCGAACTCCGTTAACAATTTTCGGGTGTGTTTTTCCTCTTTATCTCTTTTATTATTCCGCTTTATTTATTCAATATTATTTGTCGGGTAGCTCTGTTAGGGTTTTGTTTTAGTGGGAAAATTACCCGTTTTTCCCAACAAGTGGTATCAAGAGCCGAAGGTTCGCCTTGGTTTGTTTGAAATTATTTGTAATATTGAATATTATATTGTGAGTCTGTAATGGCAAATTCGGATCAAGAAGGGAAGGCTCTGCAAGATGCAAATGTTGCAGAAAGCAAAAGTGATGTGTTGATTGTCTCGCTTTCAGCATCATTGCATCCAGATGAGTGGATATTGGATTCAGGTTGTACCTATCATATGTGTCCCATTCGGGAATGGTTCTTTGATTTTCAAGAACTCGATGGCGGGGTTGTTTACATGGGTAATGATAATCCATGTAAGACAGTCGGGATAGGTTCAATCAAGTTGCGGAATCACGATGGATCCACCAGAATTTTGCGGGATGTACGGTACGTGCCAAAGTTGAAGAAGAATCTCATCTCATTGGGGGCTTTAGAATCTAAAGGCCTAGTTGTGACGATGCGAGATGGAATTCTTAAAGCAACTTCAGGAGCACTGGTGATGTTGAAAGGCGTGAGGAAGAACAATTTGTATTACTACCAAGGTAGTACAGTGGTGGGGACAGTAGCGGCAACAACTTCTAGCACTAAGAAGGATGCTGAGGCAACGAAGTTGTGGCATATGAGGTTGGGACATGCTGGAGAGAAATCCTTGCAAATTCTTACCAAGCAAGGATTGTTGAAAGGTACGAAGGCTTGCAAACTTGAATTTTGTGAGCATTGTGTTCTGGGAAAACAACGAAGAGTGAAGTTTGGCACTGCAATTCACAATACCAAGGGTATTCTGGATTATGTGCATTCAGATGTGTGGGGACCTGCCAAGACTCCGTCAATCGGAGGTAGGCATTATTTTGTCACTTTTGTTGATGATTTTTCCAGGAGAGTTTGGGTGTTTACTATGAAGAACAAAAATGATGTGCTTGGAATTTTCCTTAAGTGGAAAGCTCAAGTTGAAAACCAGACAGGAAGGAAGATTAAGGTTCTCCGAACAGATAATGGAGGAGAATACAAGAGTGATCCGTTCCTGAAGGTATGCCAAGATTGTGGCATAGTTCGGCACTTCACTGTTAGAAAAACACCACAGCAGAATGGGGTTTCGGAGCGTATGAACAAGACACTTGTGGAGAAAGTTCGTTGTATGTTGTCTAATGCTGAGTTAGGCAGAGAGTTTTGGGCTGAGGCTGTGACATACGTTCAACATCTCGTCAATCGTTTGCCATCATCTGCTATAGATGGCAAAACCCCGTTAGAGGTATGGTCTGGAAAACCTGCAACTGATTATGATTCTTTGCATGTTTTTGGTTCTATTGCATATTATCATGTGATTGAATCAAAGTTGGATCCACGGGCAAAGAAAGCTCTTTTCATGGGCTTTAGTCCTGGAGTGAAGGGATACCGTTTGTGGTGTCTAGAGGCAAAGAAGACGATTATCAGCAGGGATGTTACCTTTGATGAATCTGCCATGTTAAAGAAGGTAAATCCAGAAGGAGCTGATAGTACTCCGCAACAGGTGGAGTGTGCCCGGAAGCAGGTGGAGTTTGAGCCGACAGTGGTGATCCCAACACGAAATACCACAAGTGACTCTCCTATGGCAGAAGAAGAGTCAGATGAGGAAGAGGTTCCTACCCAAGAATCTCAACAGCAATCAGTGCCAATTGCAGTTAGAAGACAGAGACGAGATATTCAGAAGCCTGCTCGTTTCATGGATATGGTTGCCTATGCACTTCCAGTTGTTGATGACATTCCATCCACTTACCCAGAAGCCATTTTGAGTTCAGAGAGTGGTAATTGGGCAGGTGCGATGGAAGAGGAGATGCAATCTTTGAATAAGAACAAGACGTGGAAGCTGGCACAATTACCAAAAGGTAAAAAGGCAATTGGGTGCAAATGGGTATTTGCAAAGAAAGAAGGATTTCCTAATAAAGAAGATGTTCGCTACAAGGCAAGGTTGGTTGCTAAAGGTTTTGCTCAGAGGGAGGGAATTGATTATAATGAGGTATTTTCTCCAGTTGTTAAACATTCCTCCATTCGAATTTTGTTGGCCTTAGTAGCACAGTTGAATTTGGAGCTTGCTCAACTTGATGTAAAGACCGCGTTCCTACACGGTGATTTGGAGGAGGAAATCTATATGACTCAACCAGAAGGATACAAGGTTGATGGTAAAGAAGATTGGGTTTGTAAACTTAGCAAATCGTTGTACGGTCTGAAACAATCTCCGAGACAGTGGTACAAACGATTTGATAAGTTCATGAAGGATCAGAAGTACAAGAGAAGCAAATATGATCACTGTGTGTATTTGCGCAGACTTGAAGATGGTTCCTACATTTACTTACTCTTATATGTTGATGATATGCTGATTGCAGCAAAGAGCCAAGTTGAGATTGACAGGTTAAAGGCTCAGTTGAGTAAAGAGTTCGAGATGAAGGATTTGGGGGAAGCCAAGAAGATTCTCGGCATGGAGATAAACAGGGACAGAGAGAGGGGAAAACTTTGGCTGTCACAGAAGCAGTATTTGCAGAAGGTACTACAACGTTTTGGTATACACGAAGATACAAAACCTGTAAGTACCCCACTTGCTCCTCATTTGAAATTGAGTAGCCGTTTATCTCCGACGACTAATGAAGAACGAGAATACATGGCGAAAGTCCCATATGCAAATGCAGTTGGAAGCTTGATGTATGCAATGGTGTGTACAAGACCAGATATTTCACAGGCTGTGAGTGTTGTTAGCAGGTACATGCATGATCCGGGCAAGGGTCATTGGCAAGCTGTGAGATGGATTCTACGGTACCTCCAAAATACCTTAGATGTTGGATTGACATTTGAGCAAGATGAATCACTTGGTCAATGCATAGTTGGATATTGTGATTCTGATTATGCAGGTGATTTGGATAAGCGACGGTCTACAACTGGCTATTTGTTCACTTTAGCAAAAGCGCCAGTTAGTTGGAAGTCTACCTTGCAGTCTACGGTGGCTTTGTCTACGACAGAGGCAGAGTATATGGCGATTACAGAGGCTGTGAAGGAAGCAATTTGGCTTCATGGGTTGCTTAAAGACTTGGGAGTTGGTCAGAAACAACTTGAGTTATATTCTGACAGTCAGAGTGCTATTCATTTAGCAAAGAATCAAGTCTTTCATGCACGGACGAAGCACATTGATGTTCGCTATCACTTTGTGCGTGAGATTCTCGAAGAAGAGGAGATTGTTCTCCAGAAGATTCACACTACAGAGAATCCTGCAGATATGCTCACCAAGGTGGTTACAAGGACCAAGTTTGAACACTGTTTAGACTTGGTTAATATCTTGCACATTTGAAGTTGGCGCCCGGAGGCGCAAATTTGAAGCACTGTAAAGTTTGTTTTTGTTATGGTTTGAGAAGATTTGTTTTAGGTGGGACTTGAAATTAAGCCAAGGTGGAGATTTGTTGATTTTGGCTTAATCCCAAGTCCCTCATCGGTGGGTTCATTGTTTGGGAAGGAGGTTTGAGGGTTATAAATTAAACTCTCCTCCTTCACTGATATATATCCCAATTTGTAATATCTTCTCTCATAATAATAAAAGGGAGTTGTTTTTGCTGTGCTCGGAGATTAGGCTAAACAGGCCGAACTCCGTTAACAATTTTCGGGTGTGTTTTTCCTCTTTATCTCTTTTATTATTCCGCTTTATTTATTCAATATTATTTGTCGGGTAGCTCTGTTAGGGTTTTGTTTTAGTGGGAAAATTACCCGTTTTTCCCAACAGATAGTTGGTATGAGTTTATTCAATATAGTTAGAATTTTTATGAATAGCATACAATAATAGGCATGAACTATTTTGTAAAGATACACACATTAAAAAAAATCTTTTTGAAAACAAAGTTCACTATTCATTGTAGTGCTTAAAGGTTTATTGTCTTTATCATGTATCAAGATTTTTAGTCCCCTCTTACTTTGAACTCTTGAGATTGCAACATACAATTGACCATGACTAAAGACTAGTCTTGGCAAGTATAATCTAACACTTGTAAGTGTCTGACTTTGAGATATATTAATATGCAGCAATTATAAAATATTATCTTCTTATTAGTTTAAAAGGTCATGGAGATTGAGACAGAGACAAAGACATGCAAGGAATGTAGATCTAGTTTCCATTTTTACTTGTATACATGGCTTATGCTTCAACTACATGGTTTTTCAACCTTGGGACAACCAATATAGTTCCATTAGATAAGTCTTATGATTGGTCTAAGTTCCTTGAAAGCATGATTGAGGTTCCAAATTTTAGTTTAATCTTATGAGTAAGAAGACCATATGTTATAAAAGAATTAAGGAATTCAATTATTATTGATTCAAATGATTGACTATCTGAAGCTTAAGATAAATCAGTTAAATTATAACTTAAATCCTCTCTTTCGTCACTTGTAAGAGTTTTAACATTATTATTTTTAGTTATCTATGTATGATATTGAATTTAATAAAAAATATCAAAATATTAAAATATACCTATAACAAATAAAAACACTTATTATTGATAAGATCCACAATTTTAAATTGTCATGCCAAAATTGTTCTAAAAGCCAACAACTCTTCATTATTATTATGAACAATTAGATAAGATTTTTCACTGTGTCATCAATGAGATCGTCATACACATTTGCTTTGTTTGATAACCTCATACGTAAAAGCAACATGCATATATATGTTCGCAAGATAACCTCGTTCTCAGACAAACATTAAGATATGTAGTTTTCAATATTATAGTGAGTTTGTTAACGAACACTCTAGGTGACCTATATTAGATGTTGTTATTATTATGTATTGCAAAAAAAAATAGTACATAATATTTCATTTGATAGCCTTAGACACAAAATCAACTTTTATATATATATATATATATATATATATATATATATATATATATATTTGTTTGATAAGTCCATGCTTAAACAAACGATATGATATGTAGTCTCTAATATTATAGTGAGATTATCAACACAAACTTTATTTGACCTATATACTTAAATCATACACAATTCTTGTCATATGTTGCTAAAAAAATTAATATATAAAAAAATGTAATTCATTGGTCAACAAGTGATCTCAATCAAATGCACTGCTTTTATGCATTGTCTATGCATACCTCTGAACTATCTCTTGAAAAGAAGTCTCTCGTTCATCATACACACATTGCAAAACATTCCCTTTGTGAATTTGTTATTTTCTCCCAAACAAGCTAAGCTAAGCAAAATGTAAAAGCTATATTTTTACGCCTTTCATACCCTGCATGCTTTCACAGTGGTCTTTCCTTTGTGTTTCTACCATGAACTAGCAAGACAAATGTTTGTTCTTCTTTAAACATATGTATGAAGGAAGCTTTGTACACAACTAATGCAATGTTTTAACCAACACTAGGGGCTCGTAATCAAGTTCTTTTGGGAAGTTGCTAAGTGGAAAGCTATGACTTTCTGCTAGGCTTGGGACTCAAATCTTTTTTTTCCTACAACCTCTTCTGGTCATAGGGTTATTTCATTTGATGATGAAGCATTGGAAGAAGTTATTTGATGTTGGTCGCCCCTTGTCGACGTTGCTTAAAAAGGGGGAGAATTAAGTAAAAAGTGGAAGAGCTAGTTAATGGGGGAGTTTAGTTTAAAGGAAAGAATGGGGGGGGGGGGGGGTGTTGAAGGAGCTAAAGATCATGTCAAGAGGTTGGGTGTGGTTGTTTGAACCAAGTCTTTAAGGTATCGGGAGGGTATACCGATTAAGATTTCGTCTTGGACTGATCCACGCGTTTAAGGATTGGTAGGGTATACCGGTTAAGGTTATGTCATTGACCAAACCGAGTCTTTTAAATGTTGGTAGGGTATACTAGTTAAGGTTACGTTCTTAACCAAACCAATTCATTTAGGTGTCGGTAGGGTATACGGTTAAGGTTACGTCCTTGACCGAACTGGGTCTTGTAAGTGTCGGCAGGGTATATTGGTTAAGGTTACGTCCTTGATCGAACTGAGTCTTTTAGGTGCCGACAAGGTATACCGGTTAAGGTTGCGTCCTTGACCGAACTAAGCGTCGTAAAGTACCTGAATTTATATGCTAATACGCATGATTTAAGAGAAATGTTTCATTAAAACCTTCCCGACCGAAAACACTCCTTAGGGAGAAAATAGTCGGGTGAGGAAAGAGTGCATGATGGACCCCCCTCTACAAATTTCTTCTTCATCTCTTCATTCTCCTTTCGGAGAGCTAGAATTTCATCCTCATTCATCCGCTTAGTTTTCTCATTCCTTGTTTTCATGTCAACCATTTCCTTCTGCAGAGATATCAAGAGCGTCATCTGCTCAACATCTGACATCTTCTCGTTCACCATGCTTCTGGTTGACACTATCTACCTTATTCTTCACGCCAATTCTCTCGGTCCCACAGTGGATGCCAATCGTTCTCGAACGAGGTTGGAACCAAGAGAACGATTCAGACTACTCCTTGGTCGGTCGGTCTGCACTTCCTCCCTTCCTCTTAAAACAAACTCCTTTTTCTCCCTTCATTACTCTGCCTCTCGGTCTCCGTGAACTTCAAGCTCAGATGGTACCTGCAAAAGGCACTCTGACGCTCAAGTGCGAATTTGGTATTCGGCACTCGATGCTATTAACACTGTATGATGACATACCTGATTCTTGGAATCTGTGTGTCTATTTATATTATTATCATGAATCATTTGTTATTGGACTGAATTAGGGAATTGAATCATGCTTAAAAGTGTATTATCTAATGCTTGATCGCTGATTAGTCTCTTATTTAGACATAATGGTCTTTGCGGTGTCGAACAACTTGAACCATATATCGAATCATGGTCTAGTTCGTACTTACCCTCCTTGTACATATCATATTAAGTAATTTACATCATGCCCTCCTTGTGCATATCATATTAAGTAATTTACATCATGCCTTGTGTGAGTCACTTTCTCATGGAATTGAGTGATTTATTAATCGATCATCCATGACCGAACTTCACTTGAGATTTGGTGTGTCACTTGGAAAGTTGTCAGTTTTGTGGCGTCAGATTTTCCCAAAGCACAATCACTGTAGCAGGTAGTCCTCAGTTACCATTATTTTTAAAGCCTCTCTTCTCATCCTTTGACTCCTTTTTTACTTTCTTTTGAATAAATTAGCAACAATGAACCTAATGTTGGCCCTACATGGCATCAAAACCCTAGACAATTCTAAATGGAATGCCTTAAGAAACAATTGTTCCTAAGATCCTGAATATAACCACCAAGATATCACTATACATGTGTGATCTGCCCTTTTGTTACCTTTATTTTGGAAGGGAAGACTAAAACCGGCTTATTTTGCAGCCAAACAAAGCCCTCCTGTCTCCCCATTTTACCTTCATTTCCACATATGAACATGCCTAAAACCCTTAATTTCTGCAAATTTAAGACTCTCAACTAGGAAAAAAATTATAAGTAACCTATAACTAATTAAACTTAATTCTTATTATCCTTTATAACATTTCATACAAAGACACTCAATAATGCAAACACCCAAAGTCCCTTTTTTCATCATATCCAAGAAGGTATAACCAACCGAAACTATAATTCTTTCACTTTTTTGGACTGAGAAAATAAAGAAAGTGTGTGGTGCAAATGTGTGATCCAAAATGAAAGTGATTTAGGAATGATGCAATGAAATGATGTACAAATTTAACATCATTGATCATAATCTGAGACTATCAAGAAAGGATTCATCAAGGTCCCTGTTGAAAAACTTGCTGAAATACTCTGCATTTGTCAATTTCTTGTATACAGCTACGTTCCCTTCACCTATAAGCTTGTCAGATGGTCCAATGTCCATATGAGGGCTTGGATAGCAGAATGTCACTACTGAAAACCTTTCCTTCAACTTATTTACTACAGCTCTGTGCTCAGGTGCTTTGTATATCCCATTGCTCATCACCTGCATAATGGAAAAACATGTGACATCAAACTCAGGTTTTTTATTTTAACTTTTTTCTAAATATTGTAAAGTTTGTTGATTTAGGATAACCACTTACAAGTCTTAAAAACAATGATTTCTGATCATAGTTTAAATTTTTCATTTTGAGGAAATCTCATTTTCCAAGGCACAAAATGTGATGGCAATTATTGCTCAAATATAATGCAGTAGTTCTACTGATTTATCCATTCATTTGATCTGTACCAAACTTCCAGTAATCTATCCATGATTGAATGTGCTGCCTAATGAGTCACAAATACAAACCTCAATAATTTGGCCAATGTTTACAACAATGGCCCCTTCTATAGGCTCAACATTGACCCATTTTTTATCTTTGAGGAACTGCAACCCTGAAAAATCAGTGCAGTCAAGCAAGAGAGTGATCCCAGAATTGTCAGCATGAGGCATAATCCCAAGAACTCTTTCAGGCTCTGGACAGGGTGGGTAGCAATTCATCCTTATATCATATAGTCCTTCTCGGAAACTTTCTGATATCTGTGTATCTTGAAGCCCCAAAGACATAGTAATGAACTTCATAATTGCAATTGTAACTTCCCTTATATCTTCACAATATCTCTCTAATGTTTCCCTGATAATCAAATGCAAAATGGCACCCTTACAAGCATGAGAATAGAAATTTCACATTGGAATTTCTTGAATAAAACAATCAAGAGGAAAAATAAGAACAAGGAAACAGGTAAGTAATTAATGTGGATCTTCTCTAGCACATTATAAACAACTATTGGCATCACTAAGCTCTTTAGTTCAGCTTTTTATTATTCATGTACCTAAACTCAGGAGGGTTTTGTGGCCACAAATCCAATTTTCTGTTCTGAATGGGGAGGCATTTGAGAAAGATCATGTCATTCCAATCTAGCTTTTGATCTTCTGAGGTTACAAATGCTTGGCCATAGCCTTCAAGGCTTCCTGGTCTCTGTGCCCATCGCTTCTTCTCTTGCAAGGGAAGCTCAAAAAATCTCTGAACTTGATTCCCCATGTTCTTAAGGGAAGCATTTGAAACTCCATGATTTACCAGCTATAGGCAAAAAAGAGAAGAAAATCAGGTACCAAGGAAGTAAAAGGAATGCTGATAATCTCTCCCTTACCTTTTGTTCAGTTCAATTCAATCAGCTTTCTAATACAGAAAAATACGCAGATTTGGCTTATGTTCTTCACTTTTCTGAGAATATAGCATCTAATATAAGGATATTTCTCGAATTACTTAACTAAAAGGGTCAAGGATTTTGACAGTCAAAAATATAAACTGAATGGAAATGTTTTAGGTTACATTATATATACAGCTCGATTGCATATAGTAGGCCATAAATTTTCAAACCAACAACTAGAGAAAAATCTGAATTTACTATAAACAGCATGAATGCTAAAACACATGTTTACATGGCTTGTGAAGTGATTGAAAGCAATAAGTTGTTACTACTACCTACTTCATAACCATCTAAGAATAAATACTAATCCATAACTATCTAAGAAATCATTCTGAATTGGAATCAAAGGTGTACTGTGGTACCTGAAAAACACCCCAGTCTTTGCAGGCAAGGAAAAGCTTTTGAAGCTCGAGTTGGTGTGTATGGGCGTTGACCAACTTTGCCATGTCTATGCAGGGTACATGAAGAGATGGATCAGAAGGGTAAGGGCCAATGATGTCATCACCATCTTCATCTCTGATGTACCTTGGTGGCACTTTCTCTGGCCTTTGAAATGCTAACTCTTGAACACTTGGAACTGAAACGGATGATTCAAGGTTTGCTGGTCTTGAATCCATTGCCAAAGTCCCTTTGGGGCAATCAAGGGAGAAGATATATGAATATACCACACCTCTCCATTACCATATTATAGGTACCCCTTTGAACAAATTTAATATTATATGATTGTCTGTTTTTGTCTTTTTCTGCTCACTGTGCAGATATGTTTCAAGCATGTGAATTTTAGATGCACCCACCTTTCTCTTTTTCTGTTGACTGTGCAGATATGTTTCAAGCATGTGAATTTTAGATGCATTCATCTTTCTCTTTTTACTAGTATTTTTTTTAATAAAAGTATTTAGGCATCTTAGACATGCAATTTGACTTCTCTATGTACCGACATCTCAATTGTTTCTCGAAACTCATATGTTAAAAAAAATCATATATATCAAAACTCAAAACTCATATGTTAAAAAACGATATAAGTAGATTATATCTTAAAAAAAGGATATACGTAGATTATATCTATTTATAAAAAATCTAAGAAAAAACTACTATTTGATTCATGTGAATTTTCAACTTTCTTCTTCCTTTGTTAGCATGTTGTCTTGATGACTTACATGGCCTGCAAAAGTGCTTTTTTCTTTCCACATTGGAGGCAAGTTGAATCTCCAGCCTCGGATTCAAAGCTTACAACCCAATCCATGTTAAATAATATATTTCGACTCCAACAAAATAAATCTAACAAGTAATAACTTAGATGTAATGGTTAAACACATTTCACTTAAACTCGAAAGGATAATATGAGAAATTCATGTTTAATTCTAGTTGTGTATACAAATTTCTGGAAGCAGTAGTAGTTATAGTGTAACTGAAGAATTGTGTTAACAATTTAGTTGTTCCATAGATTATGGAACATAATGTTATATATAAGATTTAATTGAATTTTTTAGGTTTATGGAATGATTTGGTATAATTTTTTTTTTATAATTTTAACCAAATTTTTAAATATAATATTTTTTTTAACCTGATTTTTATGTGAGGATTAAATGGAGAAGTCATTGTGAGGTACTACAAGGATTAAATTATAATTAGTTTTAGAGTAAAAAAAATTAATTATTATATTGAATAAATTATATATTATTTTATAAACTAAGAAATTATTAATATCTAAAGTAATTTCTATTATTAATAATAATTTATAAAATAGTTTCTAAATTGATATCTAACATTTAATTATCAATATTTTAAGCTAATTTTGTTCAACGTCAATGGTTTGATTTTGAAAGGAATCATGGTGTAAAAGTAAATCTAGAATTTGATATTGTGGAGGTTCATCATTATAAAAGGTATTTAAATTATTATTCTTTCATATTTGTAGCAGATGCAATTAAGTTATATTATACACCTTATCCTAAAAAATTCAAGGAAAAAGTATATTGGTGGGTTGTCATTAAAACAAAAGTAAAAAATATGGTTGATGATCAATAAACACTAGAGGTTGCATATCAAGGTACCTTTCTAATACTTAATCTGTGTGTCAAATGATGAGCTACTTGGTCAATTAACATATGATGAAGGTGGATATGAAGAAGTAGTAGGCAATGAATTAGAAAATGATAATGAACATAATAAAGATAATGAGAAAGATTTAACACAACTCACTGGAAAAAAGAGTATGAAGAAGAACGTGATTTTGATGATGAATGTAAATCTAATAATGATGAAAACATTGTTGGTGATGCTCATGAATTTTATTATAATTCTAACTTGTTTTATTTTATTGTATAGAAAATACCCTAATTTTCCCACCTAAACATAGGTGAGCAAGAAAGAACTTTAAAATGCAAGGTGCAAACATATTGAAAAGCTAAATAAAACTTGCATTGTAATGAAAAAGCCAAATTGACTTGTGGAAGATGGAAGATGTACGTTGAAGAAGCATCCCAATCAACATATATTGGGAGAGAATTGTAAGGGAGGATATTTGAAGTTAAAATGATAAAATGTTTAATATGAGAGAAAAAAAATCAACAAAATAATAAAATGTTACTTCTTTTGATGATGAAGATGGACTTTCAACCTCCTCAAATACAAATATAAACTTGTATTCTCCTTTGTTAGATTTTATGTTTGCATTGAATTTTAGTCATGTGACAATATTATCAACTTTTTTTGGATGATAATATTGTTGGAGATCCCACATCGACTAGAGATTAGAGCCTTTCATTGTATATAAGTGGGTGCAAATCTCCACCCCATGAGCCGGTTTTATGGGGTTGAGTTAGGCTTAAAGTCCACTTCGTAACATGGTATCAGAGAGTTGAAAACCCTATTCTTCATAGTCTTAATAGTAGTCACACTATTACATGCAATTTTTGTGGTAAATATGGTCATACTGAGGCTTTTATAAAAAGCATGGGTTCCCTCCTGGCTACAAATTCCCCAATTGGACATCCCAAGCCAATAATATGATTACTACTGACACTTTTTCTGAGCTTTTTCCTAAAGAACAGGATGTAAAGGGGATTCAACTTACATCACAACAGTGCCAATTCCTTACCAACCTTTTGCGTCAGCAAAACCTTGAGGATCCTGCCCCTCACACTCAAATTAATCAAGTTGGCACCATCTCTATGGATGAAATCCCCAATACTGAGCATTCTTCAACAGGTAAGTTTCTCTCTTCACTATCTTCTATAAAAGAATCTTGGATTATTGATTCTGGTGCCACTGATCATGTTTGTCACAATTTGAACGTTTTTACTACTTATACTAAAATTAAACCTGTCTTAATTAGTCTTCCAAATGGCCAAACTATTTATGCCACATATTCTGGTTTAGTACGTTTTTCTGATCAGTTTTATTTGTCTGACAAATGGCCAAACTGTTTATGCCACATATTTGTCTGGCCAAACTCACACACCAACTTAAATGCACTTTAACTTTCACTTCAACCCACTGCATTATACAAGACAATCTCACTCAAGAGAGGATTGGTACAGTTAAAGCCACCGCTGGCTTGTACCTTGTCACTACCTTGCCTGCTTCTAATCATTCTAAACCGCATTGTTTTGCTCCTTTTATTAATTGTAATATCACAGACAAAACACTATGGCATTATAGACTAGGACACCCTTCACATGAAAGATTACATGTCTTAAGCAAACAATACTCTTTTATTACTGTTGATACTCATCATGTATGTGATACTTGTAGTCGTGCAAAACAGAGAAAACTTCCTTTCACTTTAAGTAATACTGTTACCTCTGCTATTTTTGATCTTGTACACTTTGATTTTTGGGGACCATGTTCCATAATTTTTATGCAAGGTTTTCGTTATTTCTTGACTATTGTTGATGATTACTCGCGTTATACTTGGGTTATTCTGCTGCATAACAAATCTGAAGTGCGTCAACACATTATTAACTTCACTATTTTCGTTCAAAATCATTTCAAAACTAATATCAAAACGATTCGTACTGACAATGGTGTTGAGTTTGCTATGTCAAATTTTTATGCTTCAAAGGGAATTATACATAAAAAATCTTGTGTTGAAACACCACAACAAAATGGCATTGTAGAACGTAAACATCAACACATACTAAATGTAACCTGGGCTTTACTTTTTCAAGCAAATCTTCCTCTTATTTTTTGGGAATTTGCTATAAATCATGTTGTTTTCTTAATAAATGTTATTCCTACTCCATTACTTGATAACATCACTCCTCATGAAAAGTTGTTTGGAAAACCATATGACATTTCCTTTCTAAAGGTGTTTGGTTGTCTCTGTTATGCTAGTACCATTACTGCACATAGAAAAAAATTAGATGATAGATCTATCAAAGGTATTTTTCTTGGCTTCCCGCAAAATACAAAAGGTTATATTATCTTAAATTTAAAGTTTCATAGCATAGAGATATCAAGACATGTAATCTTTCATGAAAACCACTTTCCATATAAATTAGACAGTGGCTTGCCTAAGGACCCTAACACTTTATCTCTCCCTATTTCTAATGCATATAATTCTGCTTTTGATTTTTTTTCTGATATTGCACCTCCTGTCGAGCCATGTGCCTCTACTCCTACACCCAATACTATTCCTCCACCAGCCTCATTATCCTATGATCTTCCAACAAATAGTGCCTCTACTCCTGCATCCAACATTGCACCTCCATCAGAATTATCACCGCCTGCATCTCCAGGAAGCATCTCACCCCAATTTCCAAGAAGATGAGCTCGTCCTCACCGACAACCTGCCTATCTTGCAGATTTCCACACTGCAACCAACACTGTAAGTAGTAGATATCCTATTCATACTTACTTGTCTTACAATTCCTTATCTTCCAATTTTAGAAATGTTATTTCCTCTATCAATTCTCATCCTGAACCTCGGACATATAACGAAGCCTCCAAACATGCTTCTTGGCAATCTGCCATGCAAGATGAGCTTCAAGCTCTTGCTGCTAACAAGACTTGGCAACTTACCCCTCTCCCTCCAGGAAAGAAAACTATTGGTTGTAAATGGGTATATAAAATCAAATACCATTCTGATGGCACTGTTGAGAGAAAAAAAAATCAACAAAAGAATAAAATGTTACTTCTTTTGATGATGAAGATGGACTTTCAACCTCCTCAAATACAAATATAAACTTGTATTCTCCTTAGTTAGATTTTATGTTTGCATTGAATTTTAGTCATGTGACAATATTATCAACTTTTTTTGGATGATAATATTGTTGGAGATCCCACATCGACTAGAGATTAGAGCCTTTCATTGTATATAAGTGGGTGCAAACCTCAACCCCATGAGCCGGTTTTATGGGGTTGAGTTAAGCTTAAAGTCCACTTTGTAATAAATATTATTTTCTTTATATAAAACTAGTATTATTATGCTGAAATTTGACAACATATTAAGTTAATGCACACACATTTATTAGGTTTATATTTTTTAAAGAAAGAAATTTAAAATTAAAAAAAAACATTAATGAGTGATGTGTTATTAGGGAACTTATTTAGTTACTTCCTTTAAGAATAAAAAATACAAAAATTGGAGCAATTAAGTTTTCAAAATTTTAAAATACAAATCGTTTAAAAAAATACAAATAGTTTAAAAAAACATAAAAAATGAAAGTAACATGAATTTGCAAAACTCTTTAAAATAATGAGGGTTTTAAAAACCTTTAAAAGTAACGAGGTTTTGAAAACCCTCGAAAGTAACATGAAGTTTTTGAAAACCCTTAGAAGAAACAGGGATTTCCAGAACCATCGAAAAATAATTGATTTTCCAAAAGTTATTCAAAACTATTGGTAATGCGTTAACCATGTTAGATTTTCTAGAAAATAAAAAATCACGAGCAATACACTTATCGAGAGTTAAAACCGTTGGTATCACTAAGTATAATTTTTGTTAATTTTATTTTTTTTATAGTGTTATCAATAAAAAAATTAAAAAAAAACCATCAAATTAAAATATAATTTATAAGCACACTTTAGTTTGTTTACAAATTATAGAACATGGAAAAGTATAGGATAGAAAAAGAATATTTAAGAAGTATTCTAAATTTATACTTCTACAATCTCTTTCCACTATATATATATATAACAATTAATAATATGATTATTTTTTAATTATTTATTTAATATCTTTTATTCACCATTTTTGTTTATATAAACCCAACTTATATGATTTGTAAGTAACTATACGTAAAGTTACGAGTGACGACAATACGATCATAACATTATAAAAATTAATAATTTTTTTATTACTGGTTTTTACGTAAACATTTGTTTATAGCTTTGAATGTATTTTTTAGTAATTTTTTTCATTTTAATAATTATTATAATACTTATTTTTATAATTATATATATATATATATATAATATATATATATATATATATATATATATATATATATATATATAAAATAAGGAGTACAACTTAGTCTGGGATTCCGACGAATAGAGGTTCTACTCAACAGACCACCTACGATTCCTTTTACCTTCAACGTTTGGTTCCTCCCATCCTCGCTTGTTGTCATCCGTTTTGCTGCAATATTTGTTTCTGCGCTTTTTCTCCTGAATCTCGGTGCTTCAATTTCGCTGCAAACTGGCTATGGACTACGAACCCTACGATAGCAGTGGTGAGTTTCAAGTTTCGTACTTATCTCCTATCTGTGCCAAAATCCTGAAGACTTGTTGTAATTATAGAGTTAGGGCTTTGCTTTTCATTCTCACTTTACCCATTTTTGTTTTCTTCTTCTTGATGAGTGTGGGGATTTCAATTGGCGCCAAATTGTTGTCTTCCTATGTTTGTGGAATCGGAGTATGTAAAAGCGAGTAACTTAAGAGCAACTTTAGCGTGTTTGATTAATGGGTATAGCACCAACTCTCCGTGTTCTGTGGCTTGACCTGAGGGACAAAAGGATTAATATTTTACTTTAATTGGTTTGTTCCATGGTGTGTTATTGGAAATATTGGTGTGACATTGATTGAGGTAAAGAGGAAGACAGATTCGTTAAGGTGGTTTGAGAGCATGTGTGAAGGAGACCATTGAAAGAACTAGTTAGAAGAGTAGATTGCATGGTTTAAAGTACTGTGAAAAGGGGGAGAGGGATGACTAGAAGAACACTAGAGGAAGTTGTTAAAGCGGGATTTCATGGTGAATAATATTCTTGAGAGTTTGATCTTTAATTGACCTCAGTAGCAGTGAGCGATTCATGTAGCCGACCTCACCTAGCGGGATGAACTTTTTTTGTTGTGGTTATTCCATAATGAAGGTAGAAATATTCTTGTTAATTTACTTGTTAGCTTGTCTTCCTATGGGCTTTAAAGGAAGAAAATGGTGCCCTGAGAACCTGGGCATTTTAATGACTCGAGAGTCACAGGTAAGTAAGCCTTTGCCTCAATAAATAAACGCTTCAGAAAGAAGAAGCAGGAAATTATTTGGTTGTTTTGCCTGAAGGTGCCATATAAATTTAACTACTTAAGCATGACACTTTTTATAAATGTAAAATGATATAAATGTCTATCCCTTTGTTTACAAGGACTTCAATTTTTTTTCTAAACCCCATTTGCCATCCTTTTCTTTTTTGGAACTATTTGCATACAATTCTCTATATGATATAGTGTAATGCTGGCATGTATAGGTTGTGTTGTTCCCATGAGGAAATTTCGGTGCTTTTAATTATTTATCCTCTCTCTTAAGATAGTATGTCTTATCTAGTTAGTTGTTATGGTTAATGGAGTGTGTCCCAACTTTGTAGAAATAGTAAATGCACGCATGTTACTTTTGATGCTCCGAATTGTACTTACAACCTGTTTCTTGAGAATCAGAGATTTTTCACCTATTTCAACGATTCATGATCTGGCCTCACATGTTATACTTACATTGCATACATTCACTTGATTTCAGGAACTGATGATGATCTTCCACCAACTCATCAAAATAGAATCCCCAGAGGGGCACATCCTGCAAGGAATGGAAGATCTGCTGGAGGTTCATACCCTATGATGTATGGTGAAATTGATATGGAAACTCAAATTCACCAACTTGAGAAGGAAGCATACAGTGCAGTTCTACGAGCCTTTAAAGCTCAAGATGATGCCATTACTTGGGTATATTCTTTCATTTGATTCACGTATCTAATATATTTAAAATTTGTGAGATGATTTGATCAGGTTTAAATGACTGCTAAATGTCTTGCATTTCTTCAGGAGAAGGAAAGTTTGATTACAGAACTTAGAAAAGAACTAGGATTATCAAATGAAGAACACAGAGAACTTCTAAGTCATGTTAATGCAGATGAAGTAATACGAAATATAAGGTCTGATAAAAGTTTGAAACATGGCTTCTTTTTTAACTATGCTTCAGAAGTGAGATTGTCATTGCTTTTTCCATATATGCAATTTTATTTTCTTAATCGACACCTTATTGAACATTATTTTAGGGAGTGGAAACAGGTAGGAGGCCATCAGCCTAGTATGTTGAATATTGGGCAAGCTATTCATGATTCAATTCCAACTCCCACTATATCTGTATCTCGTAAGAAGCAGAAGATAATGCCGTCAACTCCTTTAGAAATTTTTGATGGGCCTTCTCCATTTCACCCCCAACCTGTGGCTGCACCCCTTCAGCCATCTTTGGTGGCAAAACGAGGATCTGTTTCTGGATCTAAGGGCAAGAAGCACAAACCTGTAAGCAAATGATAAATTTTCTTAGTGCTCTTCATTTCTGTTTAGCTTTACCGAGCTTGAGTTTGTCTCCTATGCAGACGTGGATTACACTTTTTAGTACTAAGAAATAACAATTAAATAACATTGTTGTTTACTTGCAGGGCCAAGTATTACTGGGTGTATCTTCAATAAAGCAATACCCGTCATCTGGACTTGGTGGAAGGAATCAAGTACCTAATAGAGCTTCTTCTGGTATTGATATGGGTGAGCTTTCTAAGGGAGCATTACAGGATTCACTAGTTGGTAGGAAAGTGCGAACACGATGGCCCGATGACAACAACTTTTATGAAGCCATTGTCTCTGACTACAACCAAGCTGATGTACTTATTCTCCCAATTTACTAAGAATTAGTTTCAGTTAGCATGTAGCTGAGAGGTTTATGTTTACTTCTAACTTTTCAGGGTCGATATGCTCTGGTCTATGACATGGGGACTGCAAATGAAACATGGGAATGGGTTAATCTGTCGGAGGTATATCTGATACTGATTACTGTGGTCAAATTCTTGTGTACTTATGATTAACATATCATCATCTCAATCTTATAATTACAAAATTATGGTTGGAAACATGTTTGGATTAAGAAATTTGAAATGGCAATCAAGCAGTAAGAGAACAGTTTGACATTAATGTTCTCATGGCTCCCCCTCTCCTAAAATGGGTTGCTGATTCCATTTCTTTGAAAAAGAGAGGCTTAATGGTCTTCTCTAAAAATGATTAAGCAAGTATGTTGTGGCAGCTAAAGGTTCATCTATTATCTGCTAAAGAACATTTTACCAGAATTAATATTTTATATTTATAGAAACAAATAGTTTAGCATTGCCAAAATGGTCTATTATATTACTTAAAAATTTGAACAGATTAATTTTTATGTCATGATATTATTATTTATATTTTGAGAATATCAATGTGTAATTTAATATCTATGACTGGTTCTAAAGAGTTTGTTAGGGACTTGGGTGTTAACGGGTGCTTAAGTCCAACATCAAGCAGAATGGGATGCTTAGTGGAGTTTTAGCTTCTAGTTCTATCCCCGTAATTGCTAGCTTTTAAGGGTGAGTTCTCCAAGTACTTAGGTGCTTATCAATTGGTATCAAAGTTGGTTGTCGATGTCTCAAAAAGAGCTACCTACATAGTTATGATTTATGAGGAAATTAAGTGGAGTGTCACGGGTAAAAGTATTGTAGAGTGACAGTTTCAAAGGCATTGTCTCTTAGAGGAGGTATTGGGACTTCGATAATATGGGGTACCAAAGTCTCATATCAAGTAGTATGGGATGTTCGATAGAGTATATAAGTGTTTGGTTCTTCCCCTTAATGGCTAGCTTTTGAGGGTGGATTCCCCAAGTATACGGGTGTTTATCTTTAAGGAAATGGTTACTCAAATAAAATGACCTTGTGCTGCTCTTTAATTTTTTTTATTTTATTTTTGGCATTGAAATTGAGAATAAAAACTGGCTGAATAGAAATTGTATGATGCTTAATACTTCGAAGTTAATGAATGCAGCTGTTGATACTATATATATGAAATGAAATATGTAGTCAAAACATGTTCTAAATTTTCAATTTTTTTTTAACCCTGAACTGTGGTGGTTATTTGAAAACACTGCCCTTGCATGTAGTGAACGTACAATACTGTGTAGAATATGGATTTTTCCATCCACGTGATATGCTGTGCATTGTTACTACTGTAATGTCTTTTGCTTATGCAGAAAATATTATTGTCACTGCAGATCTCTCCTGAAGATATTCAGTGGGTAGGTGAGGATCCAGGAATCAATCACGTTGGGGGTCTTCGCGGATCTGGTAATGCAATGAGTAGGTCTGTAGGGCGTGTCGGTGTTCCAGGAGCTGTAAGAGGTAGGGGAACCACAAAGGGGCAATCCAAAATGGAATTTTTTCCATCACAGAATGGAATTGGAAAGAAGACTCTAGATGATATACACATACTTCACACAGACACGCTAGTGAAGAAGGTTACTGAAAACAGTTCAATCAGAGTAGTACTCTTAGAGATTGTTTGATCTTATTTGACATATTTAGGTATCTGGTGAACTTGACAGGTAGAGAGGGTATTCAATGCAAATCATCCTGATGCACTTGAAATTGAGCAAGTCAAGAAAGTATTAAAGGTAAGGGACAAATATATATATGTCAGTGTGCCATTTCTTGTATTTTCTTTTAAATTGTGTGTACAGATAATTGATATGAAATGAACGCAGGATCATGAGCAAGCCCTTATTGATGCAATTGCGAAACTTGCAGATCTTTCTGATGGAGAAAGTGGTATTTTTCTGTTCTGATACCTTTTTTCAGTACCATCTGATATTCTTCCTTTCATGAATGGTCTCCTAAATTAGAAGTTAGAATAATGTGGAGATTAATGGATCTAGTTAGTGCTCAATAATCATAAATAAAATACTATAATTTGCATTCTTTCAGCATCATATTTTTGGGATGCTGGCTTAATATTCCATATTTTTTTGCTTACACAGGTGAGGATGGCCACCATTTGGCACATGCTCAACCAATGGAACGATGATGTTGGAAACCATCTTTGTAAATGGGAAGAGTTGGCATTATTATGGTCGCAAAAACTTGGGAAAATCTGAATTTCTGGTGTTATTATGCTATGAAGGTAATTTCCCTGACAGGCTTGGCTCATGTGCATGTCACTTAAATTGAATTAGGTTGAAAATTAGGTAGTTTAGTAATAATTATTCATTGAGGTTTTAAGAATTGACACAGCATTCTCCGATGCTTGTACACAACCATGATAGTGTATAAATACTTGTATTTGTTGTGTATTATGTATTTTTTTATAAGAGAAAACACTTGGGCCCAGGCTTGGCTTCTTCTCCTTTTGATGTTGTGTTTTGAATTATATAATCCATTTTTTTATAACATTTTCAACAATTTAAATTGTACAAAAGTTAAAATATATTTTAAATTGTACAATACAAAAAAGTATATTTTAAATTTTATCAAATCTGAAATATGATCCGAATTTAGGTTTATTAGAGTGAGCATTGATGTATGTGTGCATGTGGCTACAAATAGATTTAAGGAAAGTTCCACTTTAAGATTTAATCCTTCTTGCTTTTAAACTAAAATTGGAGTTTAATTCAAATTGTCCTTTTTAGGTTTATAATGAAATATATTAATAATAAATAAAAGATTCAAAATCACAATAAAAAAATACATTAACAACATTAAATATCATATTATTTTGTAAATTCTTTTTATTTTAATTACTTGATTAATATTTAGTCAACATTCATCTTTTTGTTTTCCAGTTCACTTTCATTTATACTTTGTTTTCCAGATCACCTTGATATATTATTTTCAAAAAGATGATAAATAATTTTTTGTTTAATTGCATTTTTATCTTCATATTTTTAGCTAATGTATAATTTGGATTGCTTGCATTGCTTCTCTAAAATTTTCAATTCAAATTAAGTTCATCTTAGAATTCCGTTCAATATTTCTTTTACTTTTATTTTATATTTTTGTTTAAAGATTTTATACATTTTATAAATAATGTATATAAATCAATTATATGTTACATCTAGGTAACATATTTATACCAATTGCTGGATGGAATTTTGGGGTCAAAGCAATTGGTGCAACTTTTTTAAATACAACTGTAGTTATTTTTAAAGTATATAAAATTAGTAAAATAGATATAACTATAAATAATTTTAAAAAATAGTGTAATCCCGTATAATTTCTATGATTTTAGAATAAATTTAATTTATAACTAAATCTTACATTGGAATGTGACATTTTTACCGTAAAAAATAATATTTATTTTAAAAATTGTATTTTAAGCACGACTTTTTATTATTATAAAGTAGTATCTAAACTTATTTGAATAAGTATAAGAAAATTATTTTCTAATTTTTTTTTTCAAAATAAATGCATGAATTGATGTTTTGACTGAATTTTGGTGTGAGTAACTAAATTTAAATAATTGAAAAAAAGTGTTAATTCAATAAAAGTAATTAAAATTAATGAAACCAAAATTTTATGTAGGCTTAAATTATGAAAAATACTAACTAAGCCTATTTCTCAATTAATATGTGACATTTATTTTGGGCATATAGATAAGTACTCCCCAAAACACTCATTTTATTATTAGGAATAATGTAAAATGGAAGAGAAGTAAAAGTTGTTAAGTGATGAACCAAAAAAAAAAAAAAAGAGATACAAATGTAACACATTTTATTTATTTTATTTCAAATACAATAATTCATGAAAAACCGTTAATAGTATTTATGTAATTTTTAACATTAGGTAAAAGAGTGAAATTTTTAACATTGTTTTGTAACTTTTTCCTTGCCCACCCCTCATTTTTTTTATGTAACTCCATCAATTTTCTTTGAATTTTTTTCCTTTCGTAACTAAAATTATGTTTTAGAAAATACATACGAAAAGTTTGATAAAGTTTCTATTAGATGACAGTAAATTACTCTTGTATACACCTGACAGTGAGCTTTCATTTCCAGGTCGAGATTCCATTATTTTAAATTAAAAAAATAAATAAAAAGTTAAATATTTTTTATTATATTATTTGAATGTTTCAATATCTAACAACCTAAATCATTAACACTTATAAATTAAGAATTATTAATTATAAGATAATTCAACATGTAAAGGTAACAAATTGTTTTAATTTATCTAATTAAATATATTAATTAACTAAAAATTAAAAAAATAATTATATGACTAAGTGTTATATATATAAATTTAAAAATACAAAATTTAAAATATAAAAATTAGAAAAAGTTGGTGAATCATCCCTGATGTACCATTTGGTGAAACGGGTCAAGATTTTCAATCTGTTTTATCATGATTTAAATTCATCCTACGGACCAATAATGAATGGAACTAACTTCTGGGAATGAAGAGCTTCTTGACTTATGAAAGCAATGTACTTTTTGCCCTACGCTTCATGATTGATTGCAACATACTAGGTGGAAATTGGATTGAAATTCCAGCCACTATGTATACAAATACGAATACCGATACGAATACGGAAAAATTAGATCGGGACCATGATTTATATATTATATAATTTTGAATTATATAAATTAAAAATAGATATTTATGTGCAAAAGTATGTTTCAAATTCTTTTGGAAGCTGGAAGATATTTTTCATGACTGGTTCAAAAGAATTTGTTCCTTATTTTTATAATCATAATAAAAATTTATACAATAAATTTGAGTTTTTAGAAAATTATTCGATTTATACCTTTTAAAATTGTGTTAGAACCATGTTAGAATTTTGAAAAATTCAACAAATATTTTTTGAATTGAACACTTCACCGATAAGTGTCCTACGAATGTCGTATGAGTGTCGACACCGATACGTGTGTCCGGATGCAGTTTAAGAGAAGTGTCCGAGACATATCTCCCTCAGCGGCTTTTGGATAAATTGATGTTGATTTACAACTATGTGGAGATGGTTCGAGTAACAGGTGTTCCAATTTCCTTTCTACTTTCCAGAGGCCAAAGCATTAAGGTACTTTCACAACTTCTTAGGAAGACAAGACAGAAGAATCTGGTCATTCCTAATGTCAAACAGGTTGGGTCCGAACAAGGAACATTTGAAGGTGCCACAGTATTGGAGGCAAAGGCTGGATTTTGTGAAAAACCAATTGCTACGTTAGATTTTGCATCCCTGTATCCATCTATTATGATGGCCTATAATTTATGTAATTGCACTCTGCTGACTTCTGAACCCTCCAGAGTCCGTGAACAGAACTCCATCTGCAGAAGGGAATACTTGCTGAAATACTTGAAGAGCTATTAACAGCCCGAAAAAGGGCAAAAGCAGACTTACAGGAGGCAAAGGATCCCCTGGAGAGGGCAGTGCTAGATGGAAGGCAGCTGGCCCTGAAAATTAGTGCAAATTCTGTGTATGGCTTTACTGGGGCTACCATTGGTCAGTTACCATCTTTGGAGATATCATCGACTGTAACAAGCTATGGTCGACAGATGATTGAGCACACAAAAAAACTTGTGGAAGATAAATTTAGAACACTTAATGGCTATAAACACAATGCTGAGGTAATATATGGAGACACAGATTCAGTCATGGTACAATTTGGTGTTTCTGATGCAGAAGAGGGTGTTTCTGCTGTAGAACAGGCTATGAACTTGGGGAGAGAAGCTGCCGAATATATAAGTGAAACTTTCACAAAACCCATCAAACTAGAATTTGAGAAGGTTTATTTCCATATCTATTGATTAGCAAGAAGAAATATGCTGGTTTGCTTTGGACAAAACCAGACAACTTTGACAAAATGGACACTAAAGGTATTGAAACAGTTCGAAGAGACAATTGTTTGTTGGTGAAAAATCTGGTGAATGATTGTCTTCACAAAATACTGATTGACAAGGACACTAAGGGAGCTATCGAGTATGTCAAGAACACAATTTCAGATCTTTTCATGAATCCAATGGATTTATCTCTTCTGGTTATTACAAAGTGTTTAACAAAGACCCAAGATAAGTACAAAGTAAAGGCATGTTCTAGAGAACAACATACCTATAGATACTAAATACTATCTTGAGAATCAAATTAGCAAGCCGATTCTGAGAATTTTTGAGCCAATTATCCCGAATGCTAGCAGAGAACTTTTCCATGGAGATCATACAAGATCTATTTCAATTTCTACTCAATCAAACAATAGCACATTGAAATTTGTCAAACAGCTTACCTGCATTGGCTGTAAAGCTGTAGTAGGCAAGGATCATCACACTGTCTGTTCACATTGCAAAGGAATGGAAACTGAGCTATACTGAAAAGCAAAAATGAGCTATACTGTCTGTTCATATTTATTGAGTGATTGTAGTTGTTTTCTTCCTCAAGTCAAAGTAGCTAGGTAATGGACAGTTCTGAAATTTGTTACACCTACCATAATTAATGCAACAAAATGATACCTACTTTTGATAGCAGCAAGTTTTTATTTCTTTCTTTAAATAAAACAAATAAAAAGTTGTGGGTTTTGTGGGAAATTAAATTTAGCAAGATTTAGACAGAAACCAGACATGTTTCAAACATATTCTTTTGTTTGAATGAAATAAACAAGCATCATTAATTGGCTGGCTCAACGGTGAGTTCGTGAAACACTTTTTTTTAATCTATTAATGGAAACAAAACAGATCCTAAAACATGAACCTATGAAGAATGAAGTGAATCTGTTTCACCCCACACCACAAATAAGATAACATGTAAAATGATATATGAATCATCACACACGCATGCAACATTCCCTAGGTCTCATCCTTGCCAAACAAAAACTTGTCGTAAAGAACTTTTTTCAGCTTTTTCAGCTGAGATTTTGGTGTTGTCCTTGTAATGTATCTTCAGAATATATTTATTTTGATATTTTAAGATATATTAAAAGCCTTTTAATTTATTAAAATCAATGTATTTTGAAAACACAACATACCTACCAGCGAATCTGGACTCCATTTTGGATGCTCTCAAAATTTTATGTTTTTAGAATAAGTATTACAAAATATATTTTAAATTTTCTGAAAATGTTTTTTCATAGTAGAAATTCTTATTGTGCAGTATTTCAGAAGTTTATTATAAATTTTGGATAATATTGGAAATTCTCGGTACCTAAGTCCACCAAATGCAGAATGTCTAGGCCCAATATGGATTTCATTGGGGGTGTTTCTTTTCGCACCCCCATAACTTCCCTCAACACCCCATAAATTTCAAAATATCCAAATTACTCTTCTACTATTATATGGCAATGGACATCATTCTTGATTTTTTCTCTGGTTGGTCTGGAGAGCTCACGAAGGAAGTGCAGGTATTGAGAGATGAATTTTGACACTATTGAACTACACTAAGGGGAGAAATTGTTTGGGCTTTGGTTTTTTCTTTTCAGCAGTGTGGGTTTATGAGTTTGAGCTCATCTGAAATTGTGCAATTTGTTGATATTCTAAATTATGCAACCCATCATGAAAAATGAATATATTTAGAATGTATAATTTAAAAGTTAAAACCATGTTAAGGATTTTGACTTTTAAACTGTATAATTTATAAGTCATTTTTTTTCTTTCAAATTATACATTTTGAAAGTCAATTTTAATTTTTAGATTGTGCAATCCAAAAGTTCTTTCATAATAATGCAGACAGGTTTAGGTTTGCTTCACCAAGTAACATGTTATTGGAGGGGACAAAAAAAAGAATGAGGCGATGCAAAGAGATTTTCCCATCTATAAATTCAAATCCCAACCATGCTTTAAAGCAAATATCCCTTAACATTTTTGCATTGATTTCTTTCTCGACGATTGATTTGAAGGCCTAGAATCGCACACATTTTTTCCAAACCTTCTAATGTCACTTTTAAATTGTATATTATAAAAAAAAACTGAGATAAACAAAGATAAAAAGGAAAGACAAAGAATATGAGAAAAACTATTTCTTCTATTTTATTTTTCTTATTTAAATCAAAGCAAAGAGGGTAAATATATATAAGCAGTACACTCATTCTAGGTCTATCTAAAGAGACAACATGTAAAATAAAGAGTCAATAAAAGCTAAAATAAGAAAAGACAAAATAAAGACTAGACATATGTACTAAGAGAAACAACTAAGAATTAGAAAAGACAAAATTAATAGTAGCTTCATTCTAGAAGCCTTGTATCCATATCTTTTCTTAGCCCCCCACAAGCTGGGGAGCAAATATTGATGAGATCCAAAGATCGAGGACTTAAGACTTTGGTATAAATGTCAGTCAGTTGCTCTGTGGTAGATATGGGAAGCAAATGTATGAGAATCTTCAATTTTTCCTAATAATGTGATAATCTATTTCATGTGTTTCGTATGCTCATGAAACACTGAATTTGTTGCAATATATCTTGTTAATTCATTGTCATGGTATAAAAGAGATGGTTGTTCAAAAGTAACTTTGAAATCTTGAAGAAGATATGTTAAGCATTCAATTTCACATGTAACAGTGTGGTCATTCCCTGTATTCAACTTCACAGGAATTCTTTGACATTGTTCCTTGCTTCTTTGATTTCCAAGATATGAGGAAATTTTGAACATACACACTAAAACCAGTCACTGATTGTCTTGAATCACTACATGTGCCCCAATCACTATCACAAAAGGTTTTAAATGAGCATAAATGTTGGAAGGGAAAAATAAACCAAGACTCAGAGGTATTACAGTAGATAAAGATGAATATTCCTTGTCTGATGTGATGCTTTAATGTAGCTTACGTAATCGCACGTAATCGTAATGAAGAAAGAGAGGTTTTGATGAACCCTAATTGTAGAGAAAAATAAATATAAAAGAAACTTTTATTCACTTGTATATTAGAGAGTAAAATACATGGTGCATATATAAGAAAAAGATTAAGACCTAGCTGAAACAGAAAAAGGAAAGTTGGGTTAAACAAACAAAGCTCAATAATTTAAAATAGAAAATTAAATATATTAACACCCCCTCAAGATGGGGAGTAGATATTTGTCAGGCCCAGCTTGGATTTGAGAGTAGAGAATTGTGCGGAAGCAAGGGGCTTGGTGAATATGTCAGCAACTTGCATTGCAGAAGTAATGGGTAGTAGTTTGAGGAGACCAGAGTTAAGTTTTTCACGAACTAGGTGGCAATCAATTTCGATATGCTTGGTTAGTTCATGAAAAACTTGATTGGAAGCTATTTGAAGGGCATATTTGTTGTCACAGTACATGGTTGCAGGCTGGGAGAGAGGAAGATGTAAATCCTGAAGGAGGTAAGACAACCATTGTAACTCACATGTGGTGGTGGCAAGGGCTCTATACTCGGCTTCAGAGGAGTTGCGGGAGATAGTTGACTGCTTCTTTGATTTCCATGATATTAGGGAGTCTCCTAAGTAGATGGAATATCCAGTGACAGATTTGCGTGTGGTAGGACATGTTGCCCAGTCAGAGTCACTAAAACCACAAAGGTGAAGTGAACTAGTGTGAGAAAAATATAGTCCTTCACCAGGGGTGCCCTTGAGGTAACGCAAAAGACATGAGACAACTTGCTGATGATGAGTTGTGCGTGCAGATATGAATTGGCTTAAATTGTGGACAGCGAAGGCGATGTCTGGTTGTGTGTTGGTTAAGTAAATTAGACGTCCAAGGAGTCTTCTGTATTGAGAAGTGGCATCAACATCGAGAGGTGAGCCTTGGTCGGGAGAGAGATGGGAGGTGTGAGTCATAGGAGTGGCCACAGGTGCAGAGTCAAGCATGCCAGTTTCTTGAAGGAGATCAAGAGTATACTTGCGTTGACTTAAATGAAGACCAGTACTGTTGCGAGCAATTTCCAGTCCCAAAAAGTAAGTGAGATTACCTAAATTTTTTATCTTGAAGTGATGGTGAAGGGATGCAGTAATTGTATTGATTTCCTCTGTGTCATCACCAGTTAAGAGCAAGTCATCAACATAAACAAGAATAACAGTGAGTTTATCATTATTATATTTAAGAAAAAGAGAGTGATCAACAACAGAAATAGAGTAATTATTTGATAAAAGAAAAGTAGAAAGTTTGGCATACCATTGGCGACCAGCTTGACGAAGGCCATACAAAGACCGTTGAAGCTTGCAAACATGCTGGGGAGAAGGAAGAGAGAGGCCAGGTGGGGGGGTCATGTATATCTCTTCATGGAGATCACCATGAAGAAATGCATTATTGACATCAAGTTGTTTTAAAATCCAATTTTTGGTAGTGGCAATAGCAAGCAGAAGGCGGAGGGTAGTGAGTTTAGCAACAAGTGCAAAAGTGTCTAAGAAATCAAGTCCTTCAAGTTGGGTAAACCCTTTGGCAACAACTCTAGCTTTGTAGCGCTCAACAGTGCCATCAGAATGGTATTTGATTTTATATACCCATTTACAACCAATAGTTTTCTTTCCTGGAGGGAGAGGGGTAAGTTTCCAAGTATTGTTAGCAGCAAGAGCTTGAAGCTCATCTTGCATGGCAGATTGCCAAGAAGCATGTTTGGAGACTTCGTTATATGTCCGAGGTTCAGGATGATAATTGATAGAGGAAATAACATTTCTAAAATTGGAAGATAAGGAATTGTAAGACAAGTAATTATGAATAGGATATCTACTACTTACAGTGTTGGTTGCAGTGTGGAAATCTGCAAGATAGGCAGGTTGTCGGTGAGGACGAGCTGATCTTCTTGGAAATTGGGGTGAGATGCTTCCTGAAGATGCAGGTGGTGATAATTCTGATGGAGGTGCAATGTTGGATGCAGGAGCAGAGGCACTATTTGTTGGAAGATCATAGGATAATGAGGCAGGTGGAGGAACAGTATTGGGTGCAGGAGTAGAGGCACATGGCTCGACAGGAGGTGCAGTATCAGAAAAAAAATTAAAAGCAGAATTATATGCATTAGAAATAGGGAGAGATAAAGTGTTAGGGTCCTTAGGCAAGCCACTGTCCAATTTATATGGAAAGTGGTTTTCTTGAAAGATTACATGTTTTGATATCTCTATGCTATGAAACTTTAAATTTAAGATAATATAACCTTTTGTATTTTGCGGGAAGCCAAGAAAAATACCTTTGATAGATCTATCATCTAATTTTTTCCTATGTGCAGTAATGGTACTAGCATAACAGAGACAACCAAACACTTTTAGAAAGGAAATGTCATATAGTTTTCCAAACAACTTTTCATGAGGAGTGATGTTATCAAGTAATGGAGTAGGAATAACATTTATTAAGAAAACAACATGATTTACAGCAAATTCCCAAAAAATAGGAGGAAGATTTGCTTGAAAAAGTAAAGCCCGGGTTACATTTAGTATGTGTTGATGTTTACGTTCTACAATGCCATTTTGTTGTGGTGTTTCAACACAAGATTTTTGATGTATAATTCCCTTTGAAGCATAAAAATTTGACATAGCAAACTCAACACCATTGTCAGTACGAATCATTTTGATATTAGTTTTGAAATGATTTTGAACGAAAACAGTGAAGTTAATGATGTGTTGACGCACTTCAGATTTGTTATGTAGCAGAATAACCCAAGTATAACGCGAGTAATCATCAACAATAGTCAAGAAATAACGAAAACCTTGCATAGAAATTATGGAACATGGTCCCCAAATATCAAAGTGTACAAGATCAAAAATAGCAGAGATAACAGTATTACTTAAAGTGAAAGGAAGTTTTCTCTGTTTTGCACGACTACAAGTGTCACATACATGATGAGTATCAACAGTAATAAAAGAGTATTGTTTGCTTAAGACATGTAATCTTTCATGTGAAGGGTGTCCTAGTCTATAATGCCATAGTGTTTTGTCTGTGATATTACAATTAATAAAAGGAGCAAAACAATGGGGTTTAGAATGACTAGAAGCAGGCAAGGTAGTGACAAGGTACAAGCCAGCGGTGGCTTTAACTATACCAATCCTCTCTTGAGTGAGATTGTCTTGTATAATGCAGTGGGTTGAAGTGAAAGTTAAAGTGCATTTAAGTTGGTGTGTGAGTTTAGAAACAGATATTAAGTTTAATTGAAAATGAGGCACGTATAACACATCAGACAAATAAAACTGATCAGAAAAACGTACTAAACCAGAATATGTGGCATAAACAGTTTGGTCATTTGGAAGACTAATTAAGACAGGTTTAATTTTAGTATAAGTAGTAAAAACGTTCAAATTGTGACAAACATGATCAGTGGCACCAGAATCAATAATCCAAGATTCTTTTATAGAAGATAGTGAAGAGAGAAACTTACCTCTTGAAGAATGCTCAGTATTGGGGATTTCATCCGTAGAGATGGTGCCGACTTGATTAATTTGAGTGTGAGGGGCAGGATCCTCAAGGTTTTGCTGACGCAAAATGTTGGTAAGGAATTGGCACTGTTGTGATGTAAGTTGAATCCTCTTTACATCCTATTCTTTAGGAAAAAGCTCAGAAAAAGTGTCAGTAGTAATCACATTATTGGCTTGGGATGTCCAATTGGTGAATTTGTAGCCAGGAGGGAACCCATGCTTTTTATAACAGGTGTCAACAGTGTGGCCAAGACGATTACAAAAAGTGCAGACTTTTCTAGTAAAAGAAAACTTTGAGGTTTTAACATTACCAGAAGGAAAACCCACTTTGCGAAAACAAACAGCTTTAGTATGACCATATTTACCACAAAAATTGCATGTAATAGTGTGACTACTATTAAGACTATGAAGACTAGGGTTTTCATTAAACATCGCCTAAAAGATTTTTAAAACCAATCAAGATTTTGAAAGAGAACAGAAAAAAAAACAAAAAAAACAAAAAAAACCAAGAACAGCAAAGCGGGAAATAAAAATCAGAGAGAAGCGCAGCAGAACTCTTCATTCGAAGAGCTCTGATACCATATTACAGTAAATGAAGATGAATATTCCTTGTCTGATGTGATGCTTTAATGTAGCGTACGTAATCGCACGTGATCGTAATGAAGAAAGAGAGGTTTTGATGAACCCTAATTGTAGAGAAAAATAAATATAAAATAAACTTTTATTCACTTGTATATTAGAGAGTAAAATACATGGTGTATATATAAGAAAAAGATTAAGACCTAGCTGAAACAGAAAAAGGAAAGTTGGGTCAAACAAACAAAGCCCAATAATTTAAAATAGAAAATTAAATATATTAACAAGAGGTCCTTTAATATATCTAAGAATTCTAATTGCTACATTATAGTGAGAAATTGCAGGCTTAGCAAGAAATTGAGAAAGTTGTTGTGCAGAAAAAAGTTATGTAAGGTCGGGTATTACTAAGATACATAAGTCTTCTAATCAATATTTTATAGGCTTGAACACCTGTGAAAGGACCACTCTAGTAGATAATGATTTTGCATGATTATTAATTGGAGTAAGTGCAGGTTTGCAAGCTACAAGACCTGTATCTATTAACAATTCCAGTGCATATTTCCTTTGATTCATCATTACCCTTTTCTTACTTTCTATTTCAAGACCAAGAAAATATCTTAAATCTCTAATGCTGTAAAAGATCCTTTAGAAGAATTAATGAAGAAGGAATGATCATTCATAGATTGAGTATATCCATAGAAAGCAAAAAGGATAACATTTTGGCAAACCACTCTCTCTTGGCTTGCTTAAGGCCATATAAAGCATTTTTTAATTTACAAACTTGTTCTGGTTGAATACAAGTCAATCCAGGAGGAGCAACCATGTATACATCTTCTTTAAACTCTCCATGTAAAAAGACATTATTTATGCCTAATTGTTTCAATTTCCAATTATAGATAAAAATTAGAGAAAGAAGCAACCTTATGGTGGTCATCTTTGCTACCGGAAAGAAAATATCAAGGTAGTCAATGTCGTATATTTGTGTGTATCCCTTTGTTACTAGCCTTGTTTTATACCTTTCAATTGTTCCATTAACATTATATTTTTATTTTGAATATCCATTTGTAACCTTCATTATTGCATTTTTTTTGTCCTCCCTTAAGTGTGTATTAATTGTTTTTTTGTGATGACAATATGTATGTGTTCATTGACATATTATGGTAAGTTACCATTTTCTGTTGGATTTCAAGTCTCAAATACACCCTAAATTTTAAACTTTAGAACAACCTATCATATGATACCATTCCCTGAATTCTTTTCCATATATTTCTCATGTATTAACAAAAAAATATATGTAGACATAGTTGGTTCAAGAAAAGGGGGAGGGGGTTGAATAAAGCTTGAACTCAAATCACACATTTGAAAAAACAAAGTAAACACAACATCTAACAATATATATCTGTGTGTATATATATATATATATAATATATATATATATATAGAGAGAGAGAGAGAGAGAAATAGGTACAAGATTTATATTGATTCACCCAACAACAAAGGCTGCGTCCAGTCTTCTCAAGCAACCACTTAAGAGTCTTCACTAACATGAGTATTTGACACCTCTCCATGTACAAAAGTATTCTACACCTCTCCAAGATTTATTTATTTTCTTCTAAAATGAAATGAATAAAAGATATAAGCAACTTAACTACTTGGTGGTTAAGATAGTATATAAATATAACTACTTCATTAATAAGAAAGTTGGAATTATCATGAATGTCATTTTCAACCATCAAGAGATTTATTATCCTTGGTTGATTTGTTTTTCTTTTTTTAATCCATCTTAGGACGCTTCTTGAACATACATCTTCATATTAATAGAATCTCTCTCATGTACAAAACACATTTGAGATTAATAAAAAAATTATTTTGTGAGATTTTAAGTATTTTAAGAGTGTAATAGAGAGTTTCTTCAAGAATCAACAATACACTTTTGTTTTATCAATGTGATGTGTTTATGGTACTTCTTCACCTTGTTCATTTTGATTTTGATTTTATCCTTATTTTCTCCAAGGCCAAGAGACTCTTAGGTTCTTTGGACGAAGATTTTAGTTCCAAATCCTTTCATGAATTGATAAACTCTTCAAATTCAAGAAAGGACTATGTCAAAGTGTCAATAGTAGATTTTTTTTGAACAAATTGTTTAAGATTTTCACTAATAAGTTACATCATCAATAAAATCGTTGAGAAAATAACAAGACAAATAACTTTTGAATAAGTGTAACTATCTTATATTTAGAAAAAATAATAATAACATATCATTTGTAAATTATATTTATTGACTTAGAGTATAAATTTAAAATATCATATATCCATTTGTAGTAACTATAGACAAGTGTTTATAAATAAAAGTACTCATGATAGTATTGATTTGTGTATTGTTCGTATACTTCACTGGATACCCCCATGGTATAGCTGAATCCTCTATAGTTTAATACATCTCAAAAAATTGAGAAGTACTCATGAATAACATGTTTAACATAATCACTGGACAAAATAGCTATCTAATACTATGATTAACTTAGTAAATGGGACACAATATTAAAGACTCATGTTGACATTATAAATATACACTCCAAGACAAGACAAATGTACGCATTCTAGTGGCATTTATTACTCCAACCACTGATAACCAAATACTGACGTGAGCGTTGAAGTACCTTTTGCAGATATCATCAACTCTAACTGAGGCTGGAGGCTGAGACCTAGGAGAGACGGTAGACTAAAGATCGAATTCATATAGAAGATGCACATAAGAAAATATCCACACGAAAACACCTTCCTAACCCATACAAAAACAATTTGAAAAGCATATTACACAAATATTATAAATTTTCGTAACACCTGTGGTCATAGCTAATAAAAATGCAATTACTATCTATCTTATCACCGTCTTTATGTTATCACTCTTGATTCTTTATACTCTTCTACTTTATTTCATGTTCATTTGCATCTCATTTACTTGAATTTTGATATATTCATTCTTCTGTTCAAAAAATTTCGAGTCAATTTACCGCTTTCCATCCATTTAAATATTTTTCATTTTACATTTTAGTAATCTCTTTATAGTTATTCTTTTAGTCTTACTTTTGCTATTTTGGTTTAACATACTTATTTTACATTTCTTACTTTTTCAATCTGAACCATAAATTAGAGAATTCGTGAATAATAATACCTGACCCACCCATATGTGAAATGGAGATTTAGTTTGGGTGAAGATGTGGCCCTTTTAAGAGCTAGAGCACGAGGCTTTTGGGGGAACAAAGAGAACGGTGGTGTGGATGAGCTTTTTGACAAATAGGGTTGCCCGTTGAATAAAAAAATGATAGTGGGATTCTAAATCATAACTTCATCAAATTGGGAATTTAAAATCTTGGAGAGGAACAAGTTCCAAATATATATATACACACACGTTTCTACTACTAATATAAATATGTAACACATTTATAATTTTGTTAATTTGATAAAAGCAATATTGGTTATTGTAAGAAATAAAAACAAAACACCAAAATCATATGGAAATGAAGTGGGTTTATCGAAAAGAAAGGGAAAACGAGCACAAGCACCTGGCACTGACTATGCTTTCCTGTTAAACCAAAAAATCAAGAAAAGCAGTCCGCGAAAGGACAATGTTGTTACAAATCAAAATACTGTTACATGTACCGGGCAACTGACTACAGGCTACAGCTGATCAATAAATTAGCAGTATAAAACAAAGAAAGAAACCCATGCTTTCAAGATAAAATAATAATGATATTAATAATAATAATAATAATAAATAATAATATACAGAGGAGAGGAAGGAGAAGAGAGGCTAACTATGTAACTAGAATCATTTCTTGGAACGTTTCTTGGGTCGCTTATCCTTGCCAGCACTAGCACTATTTTCCCTCCCACGCTTTGAACTTCCTGCATTTGTCTCCACTACCTTCTTTGGAGGTCTACCTACACTCCTCTTCGACTGAGAGTTGTTCTCAATGTTCTTATTCCTTTTATCCCCAGACGCTGATCCCCCTCCACCACTATGCCTTGATGCCCTTTCTTTCCCTTTATCCCCCTTTCCATTATTCACTATTTTCTTCTGCTCTTTCACACCAACACCACCTCCACCTCCCTTGCTGCTGCTACTACTTCCTCCTCCTCCACCACCACCACCGCTACCACCCTTCACTGCTTCCACTGAGGTATTACGCTTTATCCGCTTCAAGAAATCTGCAGCAGCATTCCTCTTCTTGTCAGGCCCTCCTTCTGCTTTGCTCTTCTCTGGTTTAGGGGTTTCAGATGGCTTGTTACCGGAGGATCCTGCCTTAGGAGTGGAGTTAGAGGAAAGTTTCTTATTGTTGAGGTTCTTGTTGCTCCTTCTAAGGCTTCTCGCTCCAGTGACAGGCTTTTCCTTGGCCTTGGGAGGCTCCTCCTCGTCTGTATCAGAAGAAGAAGGTTTCATGGGAGGTTTTGAATCAGAGGATGGCCTTTCCTTCTTGTCATTGAAGACGGGTTGGTCAACCCCCTTTTGACCAAAAGTGGTCGAGGAAGGTTTCGCTGACATTGAACTGCGTTTGCGGCAAACCAATATAGGACCAGAGGCTTTGTTCTTGGAAAAGAGAGAATCTGGTTTGGCTAATGGTACGTTTGGAGGGAGTGAATCGTTCTTCCGGGGAATAGGGTCGGACTGTGCTTGGCCGTAGTTCTTCATCTCGGTGGTGACAAGGCGGTGCAGCTGCCGTGCCGCCTGTGACTCCGGAGAGTCATAGGGGAAGATCACGGTGGCATTGGTGAAAAGGAGGAGGAGATCGCGGAAGAATGCACTGGTGCACGAGGAATACTGACCTTTCTGGATTCTTAATTGTATGGTTTCCAGGTCCAGAGGCTGTTTCACTATATCTTTGTATCTGTCCGACTCCAGCTGCCACAAGAGACCACACCAAAATATGTTCACTATATTGTCATAATTGCACGAACCAACATCTGATATTCATTCATGGTTAAATTTTTAAGATGCGAACAGGAATTTATTTTATCCAGCAAAATCATTGGGTTTTTCGAGCACATGTACAAATACTCATTTTTTTTTATAGCACACGTGTACAAATAGTGTCCACTCATGGAAAAAACATATCCGAGTCTCTAAGTTCTAACGGTTTGGTCAGATCAAAACTTGAATTATTATAATATAGATAAAACATTTGATTAGTTGCAAATAATTTTTGGATGTATTTAACATTAAAAAGATCTTTAAAATAACCATGAGAGGGCGCACACATCTAAGACCGCGCTTTTGCTGTTTCAACGTGAAAGGACGAGCACAGGAAGAAAGAGGGAAAAGAGCACAAAAAGCTAGGGCCCATACGTATTTCCACTACCGTACACATTTTCCTTTTTATTATCAAATCCAAACATCAACAGCTTAGTGCCAATACGGTAACATTCCCGTCCCGTCCAATCCAATTCACATATTCGATTAGACAAAGAACATTAAACTGATTATAGTTATTTAATGAAATATTAATTATATCTAATTTCTTATATATGCATTCTAAATGGACAAATAAATATTATTAAAAAATTATTACTTTATCTGTCAACAAAATACTTAATAGTTAAAATAATTCCTTATTCATAAATATATAATAAAAGAAAATAGATTATTAGAAAAAAAAGGTAAACAGTGAGAAAAATGCAAAAAAATAACTTGTTTATATATATTTATATATAAGAAGAAAAAAATACGTTCACTGGGGAATATTTTGGAATAAACAAGTTTACTCTTAAAAACAGAAAGTATTCAAATTTAATATTCTGAGAAAACACAGTTGGATGACTATGACTCATGAACAAACACGTCACCGCCGCGAAGCATGGGCGCAAGAAAAGGGAACGAAAAAAGAAAAGTTTAACAATAATAATAATTAAAATAAGCTTGGTCTTGGTCAAGTGGTTTATTTTGGGTCGTAGTGAATAAGATATAGCCCAAAAAGCTCTTCTAGTAGTGGGCTTAGGCCGATTCGGTCTAAAAACAATTGTGAGCACGTTGCATGCAAACGCACTCAACACTGGGCTCACAAAACTGCATGTGCACTACTACTAAACCATAATATGGACTTTCTTTCCCCAAATTAGGGTAAAATAAAGCAATTTTCTCGTGGGAGAAAATTACGTAAATTGGCCTTAGTGATACTATTTTGGCCCTAGGATAATGAGATCTTAAAATAAACATATTCGAAATTAAAAAGCTTGCATGTTTCACATCAAGACACTTTACGCATCCCGTTAGCTTTAGATTTTATACTTACTATTTTCATAATAACTTGCGAGTGTACAAAAAATTTATAAAATTATTTATCCAAATAATGTAATTAATTTTACCTTCTGACATAGTTAATCAACGATATTGAAAATTGATCTCTTTCTTAAAATAAGTGCCATGAAACAATACGAACATGGCCATGTGTCATGCGCACCTACCATTTTTGGCGGTAAGAAGCCATCAAATCTCTAACTTCACTTTAGTCCTTATAACTACAAACTAGAAATAGAAATGGATCCTCCTTCATTTTTTCCCCTATAATAAAACTGATAATTTTTCACGTTCTTTCGATTTTTATTATCGATTCGCTCTTTTATTCACAAACTCCGTGCCCATAAAAAACCAATCTGTTTCAACAGTGGTCCCCTTTCGTTGGACAGTCACGATTTTAAGAACGTATCCGCTTCTTGCTTGCAATTAAATTTTGCAATCTGTTATTTTTTTAAATAACTCGTTTAATTTCTTTTGTTTAATTATTATTTTAAGCATAAGAAAATTGTATAGGTATATTTTTCAACGTGCATGCATGTTTTTTAAAAAGTAATTTGCTTTAATAATAGAATAAGAGATTATCATTATTATTTTTTAAAATTTGAAAAGAGGGTGAAATACCGGTTTTATCCACGCGAAAGGAGTAGATGGAATACCTGGCTTTCAAGACGGCGCTCGAAGAATGAGCTGTGCTCGTGCCCCTTGATCAACTCCAAAACCCCAACCAACGGTTCTGATTTAACCATCGCCACCTCGTCGTTCTCCGGCGGTGTGGAGGTCCCACCTCCACGACCGTCGCTGCCGGAAACCTCTTTTCTCCGCCGCGTCTTCCTCTTCCTCGTCAAGCTGGCTGAGCTCTGCACCTCGCTGCTCTCCCTCGTCCCTCCCTCTCCAGAGTGAGCCACCGAGTCGTGCAACTCAGACGAGTCATCGTCCTGCTCCACCTTCCTCTCGTCACTCGGAGGCACCGACTCACACGTTGGCACCTTCGCTAACGCATCGTAGCTTCCGTTATTAGACTCCTCCCCAACCGGCTTTCCCTTCCTCGCAACCGGGTCCGGTTCTTTCGAACCGGTCTGAACCGGATCCGGTTCGACTTTTAACTTTGCTTCACCTTCCCCGGTTTTATCAAACCTCGAACCGGTTGAGTTAGACTCGTTAACTGACTGATTCTCCCGGTCCGATTCGTCGCCCGTTGTTGGCAACATCTTCCCAGCGTTCGCGGTTCTCTCCGGTTCGGAATTCGCCGGTCCAGCCTCCTCAACTTCTCCGCCGGTTTTGTCGTTTTCCGCCCGCGCTTCGCCGGAAACCGCCAGATCTGGTTTCTTGTCGTCTTTACAGTCATTCTCTTTCGTTTTCTCCTCCTCCAGCCTCTTCACCTCCAACTGCAGCGACCTTGATATATAAAAAAAACGAACCAGAAAAAAGAAATTAAAGAAAAAGGTAAATTAGATCTAAAACCTAAAAAGAATAAAATATTATCAGGAGAATTTAGGAGATTTACAGAATGGAAACGTCGCTCCGCTGGACGTCGCGGCGGAGCTCGGCGACTCGGAGTTTCCGCAATTCGTCTAACCACGGGACGTGATCGGAGTTGTCGCCGTCGGCGGCGCCGTTCTGTTGCGGCGGCGTAACGCCGTCGTTGCATTGGTCGGCGAATCGGCGGCTGAGATCGTGAAATTTCTGCTCGCAGTGGCGCGCCGTGGCGAGGAGGCGCGTGGCGCGCGACTGAACCTCCATGGCGACGGTGTCCCAGTCCTTGGAGCCATGGCGGTTGACGGCAAACGCTAGCAACAACTCCTCCCACGTGCCCCAGGCCTGGCTATGGTGGTGGTTCTTGTCTCTGTCAGGTTCTGGCTCTGCCTTGTGGTTTTGGTGGTTTTCCATACGCTACGAGGAAGATGAAAGAAAAAGAAAAATATGTTCTGGTTTAACCATAAACTGGTTCTTTCCAACACCCGCCTCCTCTTCTCACACCTCTTCAAATCCAATCCCTTAATTATTATTTTTTAAATAATATTTATATTGAAAAACTAAATTAACTTTAATTAAATAAAAATTAAAACCTAGCATTAGGGTTTTTTCTTGCTTTTTCTTTGGTTTAAGGCTCCTAACAAACCTCTCTTATTCGCTCCTGCGCGATGAGTCTCTGGATTTTGGTTGACAAAATTCTTCCATGTTCATCATCTCATAGCTTGGGGCTGGGGTTTTGGGCGTGGTGCTGTTGCGTTTTGTGTTTGTGTGTGTGAATGTTCGAGATTGTGAATCGTAACGTACCAAACCAACACTGTGCACTAACGTCTTCGCTCCACGGGCCTTACTTATCCTCAACATTACTTCAATGAAGCACTCAATATTGAGTTGTGAGAGACTTTTGCTTTCTACTTGCGACACTGACCCTTCAAATTGAATCGCCAATTTCCCCCACTCCTTCTCCTTCAAATTGGACTCTTTACCCGTTTTCTACTGCTTAGTGGCCCAATCTCACGTACTTGGACCAAAGCGTGTAAAGCCCAATTGTAATTTAAGTTCTATCATTCTCTGTTCCAATAACTTCAAAAAAATAAATTGTTCATGGCAGAGAGAGAAGAAAACATTTACAAGTGGATGAATTTTCTTTGGCAATTTCTCCCTCTACCATATCAATTCCAGCATGCACTCAATCAGTTCTAGAAAATAATAAAAATACCCCTTTTAAATGATGAAAATAACTTTACACAAAATTGTGAAAAAATATTTTTGAAAAATTTATCCGAAATATTTTGGATTTTAATTTTTGGAACATATTTTTGAATTCTGAAATTTTTTTATCAAGAATGTATTTTTAGTTTTGTGTTCAGAATTTTTTTCCAGTATGTATTTTTTTATTTCTCAATTATAATTATTATTTTGAATTTTTTAATTTGAAATAAAGGTAGTTTTGGAAATTTAAAAAATTGATATGGTAGAGGAAGAATTTGCCATTTTCTTTTATGTGTGGTTATTGTTTTGAAAACAAAAGTGTCTTATTAATATTAAATTCATTATAATTTATTGCCATTAATGTTGCCCAGCTCATAAAGTGTGTATGTTCTTATTATTATTATTGATAAAGTGTGCGTGTATATATATAATATAATATTATTTATTATTTTTTTCAATAATTAATATGCTTACTTTATGTTTAAATTAAGTTGATTACTTCAACAAGTGTTTAGAGTTTTCATTTAATTCCTATTTTTTAATTTTGTCATGAAATTAATAGAAATTTTAGGACGTTGATTAAGAAACAAATGTAAATAGGTTCAATTAAAATCATGGCAATATTTTTTTAAAAATAGTAATTTGTAGTATTAAATAGAATGTATTAACATTTCTTTAATCGAAACCATTAAAACCCTAATTGTCAATTTGTTAGCTCACTTTAGTGTCAGAAATTATTATATCACCGTGCTCTTACTTCTTAAAAAAAAAAGAGAAATTACTATGTATTCCTTTTGAGTATAAATACATGAGTGAAACTTAACATTTTTTGTAATTTTATGATAAAAATCCTTAAAAACTAAAGAAAAAACAAGTTTCAATAAAAAAAAAATGTAGGATCAATCAATTCCTTTTATTAAAAATGACTCGGTTGAAAAAAACAATAATTATAAATTTAAAGTAATAAAAATGTGAATATAAACGCATTACATAAATCATCAAAAAAAAGTAAAAAAAATAAAATTGGGAAGTGAAATAAGAGAAGAATAAATCAAATGCAAAGGAGTAAAATCAGTTAAATGTGAAATAAAGGAGAATAATTTAAAGAATAAAAGAAATGCATAAAAAGAAGTGGTATAACATATACACTGATTGCATTTTCATTAGCCATTAATTTAGGTGTAAAAAAAAGTTTATATTATTTACATATTTGTTTTCCATGTCAACCTTGAGAGACTCTTACTAACCTTAACATGTACATTACTCAAATTTTCTTATAAGTGTGTGTCATTCTATTTCTAAATACTCAAAACTTTATATCAATAGTGTTTATTTGATTTATCAACTACTCCATTAATAATGTGGGATTTTGTTAGAATACCTAAAAAAAATTAATTCTGTCAATTTTATCAAAAATACTTCATATAATTTCCTTTATTCATAATTACCCTTTTCAGATAAATAATTAAAATGAAAAATATTAAAATAATAAATAAAACAAAATTAATTGATTTAAATTTCAATAATTGTAAAGTAATTTATTTTAATATATTATTACTTTAAAAAAATATTTTTATTTCTTAAATTGTACAATAATTTAATTTTAATTTAAAATTTAATTCATATCTTTAAAAAATATTTTTTTACATTAAATTGTTTTAAAAAACTATTTTATTAATTATTTTCTAAATATATTAATTTGACTAATAATTAAACAAACGTGAGAGTGATAACATGATATTTGTTTTGAGTCATCAGTATTTAAGTGCGTCAGCGAAAACTAAATACTTCACAAAACATATTAAGATGGAACATTTAGTCATGATCTCAATAACCAAAGTTAAATAGTTCATTTAGAAGAATATTGTAGGTCCATTTAGTGTGTCCCGAACATTAATTTTAGACAATGAAAAATTAGTTTGCTAGGGACCAAGTTCAAGAAATGTATTAGTCACTTAGAATAAGAAAATCTTCACTTTGGTAAAGCACCCTTAAATTCACGAGTAGCACAGGCAAAGTCATTTTGTGTAGTTTGAAGTGGAGACTAAATGAATCTAAAACTTAATGGACTGACATAATACTTGTGTTATGGTCCTACCCACTACCCCTTAATCATCCAGAGGCGAAATTCTCTTTTGTTCGATATATGACATCAATGCAATTCTTTCCAATGAAATATTAGAACCATTGTATTGAGCACAAATGATTCCAATTTATGTAAATACATACTTAATTAAGTTTGTTACCAACCTTGAGTACAAATTCAAGTTACAAAAAAAAGCTCAAAACTTAAATACATCGTGCAAGTGGTACTATAACATTTTAGGGTTTTTAATCTTCACTTTGGTAAAGCACCCTTAAATTAATGGGCGGATATAGGTAATTAATAAAGTCATTTGTGCGGTTTGAAGTGGAAACTAAATGAATCTAAAACTTAGTGGACCAACGCAATATCTCATGTATTATGGTCATACCCACTACCCTTCAGACATCCACACATGAGATCCCCTTTTGTTTGGTATATGATGTTAGGATTATAGGCTTTGATGTCTCCAAATCCAAGTGGATTACTTGAAGACTTTGTTTTTGGTTGTGTGTATGTGTCTTATGTAGTTTGAATTTGTTAATTTACTCAAAGTTATGATCCAAGGTTGTTTGATTCAACTTCTTTTGAAAAAGAAACGTTTTCTAAACAAAGTGGAAAATCAACATGTTGAAATTTCGATTCAACTGGTTGTTTTACACTTAGATTATTTTGAAAAGGATTTGAAAAAACTTGAAATTGGTTGACTTTGTTGTTAAGCCAATTCAACTGATTATTTCATGTTTTCAATCGGTTCATTTTTTTAAAATCTTAACAAAATTTTGTTAAGTTGATTTGATCTAATTTAATTGATTTAAAACTGTGTTGGCTCTTACAGTAAATGCTTTTAACAACTGTTTGGAGTATAAATAAGTGGTTATATGCTCTTGGTTGTTATTGATTCAAGATAACACTTTCAAAATAGTTTTTCCAAGATTGCTTCAAGCTTTGGATCTTTTTTCTAAGAGTGGAATATGATTGCATTGTATTCTTTTTACTTCAATCTGAGATTGTACCCAGGTGTACTCATTTCTTTCTCTCTTGACTACTGTATTTCTGTAAAGACTGGTGTTGTGCAGATTCAGAGGTTGTTATGAAATCTGTGGTGTTTTGCCAAAGGTGGTGTCTGTTCTTGAAGGGTTCAAGATCACCTCTTTGGTGTGTGTTGGGTGATCAAGGTGTTTGATTGCTTAGTGAATTCTCATAAGTTTTTGAGGACTGGATGTAGCTCTTGGTAAAGAGTGAACTAGTATAAACTCTTTGTGTTGATCTTTCTATCCCTACTCTCTTTTAAATCTGTTTTTGCTTTGTTTTTAACATTGCTGATAAAAACAACTGATTCTTTCGCAAAAACAACCGATTGATTTTATGGAATCACATTAAAAACAGATTTGAACTTGGCTGAATTAATTTCTACTTCATTGATTCCTCATTGGCTTTCAATCTACCTTCAACATTTGCGAAAATCTTTCATAAACAATTCACACCCCCTTTTGTTTAAGGCCTGTGATTCTAACATATGACACCAATGTAGTGCTTCCAGTTGAAATATCATAAAGATCGTACTGATCACAAATGTTTTCAATTGATATAAATATATATACTTAATTAATTAAGTTTGATACCAACCCACAAGTCACACTTTTGGCTTAACCAAATTCTTTCACAAGTCACTAATGGCTTAACCCAAGTATTCTTTCTACCAGTCCTGGCTCAAGGCGAGTATTCCCTCAATAAGAAGTCATTCCTGGTTTGAGATAAAAAAAAACAAAATGTCTTTATGATAAAGATCACATTTTGTGTTCACTAGAGATGGTAATATCTTTTGATGCATATAAAGTTTAGACTTTCTCTAGTGAATACAAACAATGTTCTTATAAATCTTTTTAAGAGAAGAGTTTCAACACAATACAACATAGTATCTCACTTCCTTCTTCTTGAGTTGCTTTATATAAGCTCAAAGAAAGTAGTTGTTGTAAATTTGTTTTTTCCCATTAAGCAACTTTAGCTTTTCTATATGTTCTTTCTTTTATTTGATGAGCTTGAACATTGATGATGCATTAAATGCATTTCGTGCAGCATTAAATGTCATTCTATTTTTTTACGTAATCTCCCAAAAGTTGGATATACTTATCTATTTTTGGGAAGTGTGTTTTTGCTTGACTTTGTCTAAAGTGCATAGTCATGCGAAGCAGATAGTCTTATAGTTGTCAATCATTTGATGTGATTTATGATTTCAAACAAATCTCCTTGGCAGACAGGAGTAATGAACAGTACTTAAAACATTGAATAACCATATATGTTCAAAAGGTACAAGGTTAGCTTATGTGTCTATCATCCCTACACCATTTTTTATTTTAGGCAACACTATGTCTCATGTATATAATCCTTGCTTAAACATAGAAAAGGAAATAGTTTCACCAATGTGGTTTAAGAACTACCAAAGACCACGTTTATAAAACCATTGATTATATATAGCACATCTTTTATTTGTTGCATTTATAATGTGTGGGGTAAATAATGAAATTGTAGCCTAAAAATGGTCTAAGCCATATAAATGTGGCCTAAAAGTGAAAAAGGTAACACTTTTACAAATGTGACTTATGAATCACTATAGAACATATTTTTTCGAGTTATATTTGGATATTTTAAACCTTATTTAATTAAAATTATCTTTAATATAGACAACAATTATTAAAACACGATTACTTTAGCCCATATTTTTAAAATTTTACATATTTTCAACCACAATTAATTAATTCATTAATAAAATAAAAAGTTCTACCTTTGAATTCCAAATATACAATACGTTTTGTTTTGTTTTCCCTTCTCCAAAATATTCCCAAATCTAAATCACATGCTTCCACTGATTTACAAATTAAAATCCAAATCAAACCATATTCCTAAAATTGAAATTGAAATTATTAATATTATTATTAATATTCTTAATAATAATATTATTAGTAACCATATCCATAATAATATTATTACTACTAATAATAATAATCGTACTATCACAACAAGTTTCTCTCTACAGTACTTATAGATTTTATGTTTGCATATGAGAACCGAGTTCGATTTCATCTAATAACATATTGTTAATAATAGTAATAATAACATTTATAACTATATATAAAAAGGATTCTCCTCGTAACCGCTTTTTTGGTGTACACATTTACTTTTCCATTTTATCCTTATACCAATGTTTTATTTTATTATTTTAGAAATATATAATAAGAGGCTTTTTGTCATTTTATTGTTATCTTGGATATTCCCATAATTTCCTTTTGTGATATTTACTTTTATTTTTCTAATTCTATCCTCTAAAATCCAAATGTAACTTCCTTAAATTTATTTACATATTTTTGTTTTGTTCTCCGGCTTCTTAGATACAAATATGTACAAGTCATTAATCGAAATAGTTAAAGAAGACGTAGAGGAGAAAACATAAAGAAGAAGATGAAAACAAGAGGGGTTTATTTATTTATTTTTTCTCTTTTGCTCTTTTATGTAGAGGAAAGTGATGGTTACTAGCTAGTGATGCAATGATTGATATATTTACTTGGATGTAACATTAATAATGACACTAATAGTTATTAAAATAAAATAAATAAAAATATCAAGTTGTGCGTGTTTAAACTTAAGGTACCTACATCTCGAAACATCAAAATATAAAATATTAATGAATAAAGACAACATTTAACCTTATTTTTATTACGTCAAAAGTAATTGATTGATTTTGAAAGCTTTTATAAATATTTATTTTAAAATAATGTTATATTTTTTTACTTAAGGTAACTAGTATTGAGTATTGAACAATTATTTATTTGATTTTATTAAAAAAATAACTGAATTAAATGTTGATTTAAAAAAAATATGTTTCTTTCCATCTCATCTATAATTCTTTTATTACTTTAAATAATTGTTCCAACCTCAAGTCGTTGGGCAGCATCGCTAGGGTCAATCACCACATTCAAGGTATTGTCCGCTTTGGAGGGCGGTGCTCCGTCACGGTTTTGTCCTTAAAAGGCGCCTCGAAGGGTGAAGGGAGGATGGAGTATATAAACTGCCCTTGGCCTCGATTCCTGAGCGATGTGGGACTGTATTGGCATACGGGAACAAACCCTCCAGTCGAGGTCTAAGGGGAGTGGATCCCCCTAGTTGAGGGGCGAAGGAGCCTCTTCGGCCCCACGGTGGGCGCCATTGTCAGTTACTATTGTGTGTGGGACACCGAATCGGCAAACTATGCTCCTCCATACGAAGTTTTGTACATTCTTCGCCGAGATGGAGGCGAGGGGCTCGGCCTCGATCCATTTTGTGAAGTAGTCGACTCCCACCAAGAGGAATTTGGTCTGCCCCTTCCCTGGGGAGAATGGACCGATAATGTCCATCCCCCACATGGCGAACGGCCACGGGGAGATGATGTTGTGCAGTTCTTCCGGCCTGGTGTGGTGGAGGGGGCCGAACTCTTGGCACTTGACGCATTTCTTCATGTATTCGGCACAGTCGCCCTGTATGGTCGGCCAGTAGTAGCCGGCTCTCAAGACCTTGGCGGCCATCGTCCTCGCCCCGACGTGATTTCCGCAGATTCCCTCATGGATCTCGGTCAGAATGTACTCGGCCCTTTTATTGGTGATGCACTTTAGCAAGGGGGTCAAGTAGCCTCTCCGGTACAAATCTTCGTTGATCATGGTGTACCGGGTGCATTGTTGCTTCATCGCCTTCTCTTGGTCGGCCTTGCATGTGCCGTCCGTTAGGTATCGGATGACGGGTGTCATCCAGTTGTCAGCCTCGGCCTCTTCCTCTTCTACGGCCAGACACTCGGCTTCGGCCTCCGTCACACTAGGGTGTCTCAGCCATATTTGTATGACTGATCTCTGATGGCTCTTCTTTTTTGTGACCGAGAGCTTTGATAGGATGTCGGCCCTTTTGTTGTCCTCCCTTGGTATGTGTTGCAAGGGTGCTTTGCTGAAGCGGGCGAGGCTGTTTTTGGCCGCGTGGTAGTACCGCTGCAGCAGAGGCTCTTTAACCTCGAAATCTCCATTGACTTGGCCGACCATCACCTGGGAGTCGCTTTTGCATGTGACCTCGCGCGCTCCCATGTCGTGGGCTAGGTTCAGCCTGGCCAGCAAGGCCTCATACTCGGCCTGGTTGCTGGTCGCCCGAAATCCGAATTGGAGGGCTTGTTCCAAGAAGAGGTCGCCCGGCCCCTCCAGGACGACTCCCGCTCCACAGGCTGTTTTATTTGAGGAGCCGTCCACATAGAGAGTCCACCCGCCCGAGAGGGTCGGTAGCGGTGTCAGCTCGGCTGAGAAGTCGGCCAGGCATTGAGACTTGATGGCGCCCCTCGGCTCATAGTGTATGTCGAACTCGGAGAGTTCGACCGACCATCCTATCATCCTCCCTGCGAGGTTCGGTTTAGATAAAATTTTAAAAATAGGGTAGTCGGTTCTTACAGTTATGGAGTGATTTTGGAAGTAGGGGCGCATCCGCCTTGCCGTGAGGACGAGTGCGAGAGCCACCTTCTCAATCATCTGATATCGGGTTTCGGCCGAGTGGAGGGTTCGGCTGACAAAGTATATGGGTCGCTCCTCGCCCTCGGCTTCCTGCACTAGGGCAGCGCTGACTGCTTCTTCCGAGACTGCTAGATATACCAGGATTGGGATGTCGGGCCTCGGCTTCTGGATGACGGCCGGGGATGTGAGGAACTCCTTGAATTGTTTGAAGATTTCCTCACATTGGTCGTCCCAGATGAATTTTTTGCCCTTTCGGAGCAACTGAACGATCGGCCTCGTCCTCTCGGCCAGGCGGGGGACAAACCGAGAGAGGGCGGTCAGCCGCCCAATGAGTTGTTGTACCTCCTTCACGGTGTTCGGACTTCTCATGTTGAGTATGGCCTGGCATTTGTCGGGGTTGGCCTCTATCCCTCGGTGGGTGAGCATGAAGCCCAGGAAATTTCCTCCTTCCACCCCGAAAGTACATTTCTCGGGGTTGAGCTTCATGTTGACTCCTCTTAGAGCCCTGAAGACCTCGTCCAGGTCTTTCAGATGTTGCTCGAACGAGTCGAACTTCACGACTATGTCATCCACGTAGACTTCTACCGCCCGGCCTATCAGACCCTTGAAAACTTTGTCCATGAGACGCTGGTAGGTCGCCCCTATGTTCTTGAGGCCGAACGGCATGACCTCATAGTAGTAGTTGGCGTCAGCCGTCATGAAGGCCGTCTTCTCCTTGTCCCTCGGGTGCATGCTTATCTGATCGTAGCCAGAGTAAGCGTCCAGGAAGCTCATAATTTTGTGGTCGGCCGCCCCATCCACCAGGCGGTCAATGTTCGGGAGGGGGTAGGTGTCCTTCGGACATGCGCCGTTGATGTTTCTGTAGTCGACGCACATCCTCCAGTTGCCGTTAGGCTTGGTGACCATGACGACGTTGGCTGGCCATGTCGTGTATCGGGTCTCCCTTATGAAACCGGCCGACAGGAGTTTGCTGGCTTCCTCCTTCGCCGCGAGTCGCTTTTCGTTGCCCAAGTTCCTCTTTTTTTGGGAGATCGGGCGGGCTTCCTTGAATATTGACAACCGATGGGTGATGACATCGGGGCTCACACCTGGCATATCGGCCGGCGTCCAAGCGAACATGTCGATATTCTTTTTTAGCGCGGCATGCATGATCTCGGCCTCGGCCGCTGCCAAGGTTGTTCCTACAGCTGTGCTGTGTTCTTCGTCGAGGAGGGGGACTCTCCTTAGCTCTTCTCTCGCCTCCAGTCTGTCTTCGGTCGCCCGGGGGTCGAGGTCTACCAACGCCACGGTTGGCTTGATTTCCCTTGGTCGGTCCTTCCTGGGAGAGCGGTCTTTTCGGGAAGACTTCCTTGCTCTGAGGGGAGAGGTGTCGGCCCTTAAAGGTTCCACCCGGAGGCTCTCGGCGTAGCACTCTCGTGCTTCTTTTTGGTCCACGTGGACCGTGAGAATGTCCCCTGTTTTTTAAGGGAACTTCATTGCGAGGTGAGGGGTTGATACTATGGCCATCAGCCGGTTGATGGATGGTCGGCCGAGGAGGATGTTGTAGGAGGTGTTGGCGTCGATGACCAGGTACCGAATTTTGATGGTCCTGGTGTTCTTCCCCTCTCCGAAGGTGGTGTACAAGTCGATATACCCCTTGGTACCCACCCTTTCGCCCGAGAATCCTACCACGTGGTCGTCGTATGGCATCATCTCGGCCTCGGTCATTCTCATGGCCTTGAAAGTTTTCCAGTAGTGGATATCTACCGAACTTCCTTGGTCCACGAGGGTCTTCCTTATGGTGAATCGATCTATGTCGACCGCTATCACCATCGGGTCGTCCTGCTGGCGGTAGTCTACGCCTTTAAAGTCTTCGACCGTGAAAGTGATGGGTGGCATCCTTGGTCGGAACGCCACGGCGTTTACCTGGTGTACCGCCCGGAGGTGCTTCTTCCGGGCGTTGTTTGTGCTTCCTCCCCCGGCGAAACCGTCGGCTATAGTGTTGATAACCTCTCGGTTACCTCTCCTATCGCCCTCCCTGGGGGGATCATCTCTTCGAGGGGGATCGACCCTTGTGGGTTGCCGGTCGTCTCTGTTATTTTGGTTTTCTCGGCCGCGCTGGAGTGACCTCGTCCGCCTGGGTGGATTCGCCCGGCCGGGTGGGTCTCGACCATTCCTGACGAAACGGCGGAGATGCCCAGCCTGGATAAGTTCCTCGATCTTATCCTTAAGGGCCTGACACTCGTCGGTCGAGTGTCCGGTGTTTTGGTGGTACCGACACTGCTTCCTCCGGTCGGCATTATTTGGGCTGGCCACCTTCCTTGGGGGAGGGATCAACTCGGCGTTGAGGGCCTCGTCCAAGATCCTCCCTCTTTCAGCCGTCAACGGCGTGTATCTCGAGAATCGAATTGGTCGGTCTCGATTCTCCCGTCGCCGGTCAGTTCACTGTTTCGGCCGCGCCTGGCGGTCCTTTTCTTCCTTCCTCTCTTCGTCGGCCTCGGCACGGGCCTGGTTGCGGAACTCTCTTAGTTCCTCCAGCTGCATGTACTTAGCGGCTCTCTTTCTCAGCTCGTCCAGGCTGTCGGCCGGCTGCATGCATAGGTTGTCGGCAAAGGGCCCCGGGCGCAGGGCTGTCAGCATGTGGTGCATGGCGACATCCGGACTCAGATTTCGGATGCTCATCACCACTTTACTGAACCTATCCACGAAGGCTCTCAGGGACTCTCCCTTCTCCTGGCGGATGCCTACCAGGGCGATTGAGGTCAGATGGTGCGGCCGGCTGGTCGCGAACTGTGTTTCGAACTTTGCGACGAGCGTGGCAAAGCTGTCGATGGTGTTGGGTGAGAGCTTGGTGAACCAACTAAGGGCTGCACCCTTCAGGGATGTGGGGAACACTCGGCACAAGACGGCGTCGTCCGAGGTGTAGAGACTCATATGGGTGGTGTAGGCGTCCGTATGCTCGTCCGGGTCGGTCGACCCGTCGTATCGGTCTCAGTTGAAGCCCTTCCACTTCTCAGGAAGTGGGACTTCGATGATGTTGTTTGTAAAGGGGTGACGGTGGTTCGGGTCGGCCGTCAGGGTCGTCCGGGTGGATCTGATTAGGCACGACTCGTCGCCCATTTCAGTCTCGCGGGGAGGGGGTCGGCCTCTCGTCCCCTCGGCCACATCCGGGTTGGGGGGAGAGGTGTAGGACTTGCCGACCACGTTCGTCGGTATGACAGAGGGTCCTCCCTCCCCCAGCTTCTTTCTCATATCTTCGTTCTCCCTGCGGAGAACTTGCAGCTCTTGCTCATTTTTCTGAGCGGCCTCCTCGGCCATCTCCCTCTGGAGAGACAACAGCAGCATTGTTTGGTCGGCTTCAGTCATTCTTTCCATGCTTCTTGTTTAAACCATCTACTTTTTTCCTTCAGCTAGTTTCCCTCGGCCCCACGGTGGGCGCCAATTGTTCCTGCTAGGGAGATGGGACCTAGAGAACTGTTGAAGTCTTCTTCTTCTTCCTTCGGTCGGGCAGATGACTATGTGATGAGCTGGGATTCTTCTCGTCCTCCTGCTTATCCTTTGGCACGCGGGACTCGGTCGTCGGGTGAACACCGGATGGTGGGGGTACCTGCGAAGGCACTCCGACGCTCAAGTCAGTAAAGCGGGTGGTTAGCTCTCAGGTAGGTGAACAGTAATAATGACATACCTTACTCCTTGAAATGCGTGCTATTTATATTATTCTAGTGGGCCTACCTTGTTGGGCCCGCTTATCGAGGTGGATACCGCTTAGGGTTGCATTACCTAATTCTTGATGATGGATTAGCTTCACTGATCTCGGTTTGAGCGTTAATTGTAATGGGGTTCGGCCGGCCAAATACCCGTGGTGAGGGCTGGCCATCGGCCAAATACCCGTGGCCTTCGGCCGTCTCAGTTGAGTCTCCAACGGTCTCGGTCGCTCGGCCAAGTCTCCAAAAGGTCTCGGCCTCTCGGTCTCTCGGCCAAGTCTTCAAGGGGTATCGGCCTTTCGGTCCCTCGGTCAGATTGACTGGGCATCGGGCAGCCAGGTGGGTCCCAGTCTCGCCCAGTACCGGTACAATAATAATGATAATAATAACAACTTATGTTTTTAAAATTTCACTTCAATTATGCTTGAAACACTATTCTTAAAATTATTAGAACAACGGAATAACATATAAAAAATATTATAAACATAATATCACAATTTTATAATATTAAAAACTTAAATAAAACATAAATTTTGGAGGTTCTTAACATTTAAAATACATATAAATGTTCAAATAAAATTTGCTATTATATTTAAATTGAAATTTCAAATTAATATTTATTAACATTTTTAACCAAGTATGCATGTAGAATAAATTTTATCACATTATTAAAAAATTATTTCTGATTTGGATATTTAATGGATGGATTTAGTGTTAATAGAATAATTTTTTTTACTTATAAATCTTATTAAATGTATTAAATAAATAAAATGTAAAACAATTAAAGTTATAATAGATACATATCTATTTAATTAATTTTATGAAATTCTTTATTTAGTGTTATTTTATTTTCGGAAAAATAAAAAATTTAAGATAAAAGTGACATGTCTAGGTATAAACTAAAAAATTTCCATTCCAAATTTTATTTCAAAAAATTAGTTTATATTATTTTTTAAAAATGTTAGATATAATTAATATACTATATGTTAACTGAATTTCTGTTTAAGACTGATTTTAAATAAAATATAATTATTTAATTCAGAATTAATTTGTTAGAAAAAGATTCTTTTGTAATTACTATATTTCATACAACATATTTTAGAGGAATAAAATTTAATCTAATATAGTTTTAAAATTATTTAAACTTTTCTCGGTACATGTATGTTTTTTTCTACATAAATCATTTAAAATATGTTTTTTTTAAATTTGATCACATTGTTATTTTTTTTCTCATTTATATATTTAACGGATGAATTTAGTTTAAATAAAATAAATTCTATTCACTTATAAATCTTATTAAGTGTATTAAATAAATAAAATGTAAAACAGTTAAAGTTATAATAGATACATATCTATTTAATTAATTTTATTAAATTATTTATTTATTGTTATTTTATCCTTAAAAAATAAAAAATTTAAGATAACGCATGTCTAATTCTAAAAAATTGCCCATTTTAAATTTTATTTCTAAAAATTAGTTTATATTATTTTTTAAAAATGTTAGATATACATTAATATAATATATTGAATTTCTATTTTAAAGTGATTTTAAATAAAATATAATTATTTAATTCAAAATTAATTTTTGTTAGAAAATATTATTTTGTAATTATTATATCATATAAAATATATTTTGAGGAATAAATTTTAAATTAATATAGTTTTAAAATTATTTAAACTTTTTTTGGTGTATGGTTTTTTTCTACATAAATTATTTGAAATTTATCACATTATTAAAATATTCTTTTTAATATGTATATTTAATTAGTAAATTTATTTTAATAAGATAAATTTTGTTTACTTGTATTAATTAAATAAAAAAGGTTCAAAAAAAATACGACAATCGTGAATCACATATTATTATTCTTAATAATAATGATTTTTTTAAAACAAAGTTTTTTTTTTATAAAACATTGTCATTTTGTTACAAAGGTGTGAAAAATGAAAATTATGATTGTAAAATGGCTGAATAAAATTGAATGGGAAAAGTTGTGACATATGAATAGCAACAATTGACAAGTAAATGTGGTCATATGATAAAAATCGTTGTATTTAAGTAATATTCAGGAGAACATATTCCATAATTGTCAAATCGTTGCCTAAAGTTTAGGCCACACTTTTATGTTGTTACCTAAAGTAATTTTTGTGGTAATGCATATAAGTATCAACTATGCTTATTAGATATAAAGATAAGATTACATAACGTTGTATCGTTTGTCAAACAAAACACTTGTGTCTCACATGATCTAATGTTTAAACTAATATATCATCTTACTCACAAAACATGACCATGTTTATACTTATATGTTTTGAGCACATAACCCGCATAGGTTAAAAATTTAGAAAAGTTTTTACATCCCCATAATTTCTTCATGCAGTCTCATATTCTCAAAATTTGTAAATGATCCATTAAAAACTCTACAATCTATAATACAAATTTGTATTATGCATTATATAATATTGTACAATGGAACACAAATTTCAACTTCCAAATTTTATAAACCTGGAAGTCTCTGAATTCCACGTCTCGGAACTAAAGAAAAAACATTTTGAAACTTTTACCCGTATCTTATTATGCATATGTCGTGAGAATAATACTATGAGACATTTACCTAATTCGTCTAAATAAAAAAAAAATATTCAAAATTTATATCTAAAAAATTATTTTTCATTAATTTAAAAAAAATAAAAATTTGCGGGCTGACTCGTAGGCCCGCGAACCAATTCTTATGCAGGATAGACCAATAAAATCAATCCACATTTTTTATGCGGGGCGGGCCAATCCGACCTACATTTGCAGACCAAATACGAAATGGATCTATGTGGGACGAATTAACCCGCATTATCACCTTTACTTTTACTTTTAGATTTGTCATATGAAACTTTTATACTCTTTAATGAGCAAGTTAGATTTTTAATGAACAAGTTATATCATATTTTAGATGAAATTTTTCTAGAGTATAAATGAAATTATCTAAATTTTCTAATAATAACAATAAACATTTTTATTAAAAGAATAATGTTTATCAAACAAGGTTGGAACCAAGAGAACGATTGTCTTCATTCTCGGTCGATCGGTCTAACTCTCCTTTCATTTCACTACTCTGCCTCTCGTCCTTGTAAACTCCAAGTTCGGATGGTACCTGCAAAAGACCTCCGATGCTCAAGTGAGATTTTGGTATTCGGATTAAGGTTTTGGATCATGATTAAAACTGTATTACCTAATACTTGATAACTAATTAGTCTTGTTAATCTTCTTATTAAGAAGTGGACTTTAAGCCTAACTCAACCCCATAAAACCGGCTCATAGGGTTGAGGTTTGCACCCACTTATATACAATAAAAGGCTATAATCTCTAGTCGATGTGGGATCTCCAACACTTCTATTTAGGCATAATAAATTTAGTCGTGTCGGTCGATCCTGACTGGATGCTGAGACTTTCACTCATGTGTAACTTATTAATTTTTTGAAATATGTGAAATCTTTCCTTATATAACCAGAACATATCGGATTAACATAATATAAATATCTTAATGTTGGATTAGTAAAAGAAAAAAAAAACAAATATATTAATTACGTGAGACATAAGGAAACAGTAACCTTTTATTTATAAGTGAGTTTCAATCTTAAGGAAGGAGATATACATTTCAACAGAGAAACGCTTGAATGTTTTAGCCCAAGACATTTTAATTAGAATAATAAAATAAAATATTATTCTCCAACAAACTTAAAAATAAGAATGAGTAACACATGTTTCTTAAAATATTTCAAATTTAATTATTTTTTTAAGTCAGACACATGCTTTTAGTCATCTCATTCTAAATTATATTAATTTTGGTCGTTCAAATGTTATTTAAATCACTTCTCTCGAAAAATGATATATTTCAAAATTAGAGTATTACAATAAAACATTTTTTAAAAAACAAACTAAAACGAATTTAAAAAATTTTAGACATACATGAACATATGACCCAGTGAGCAAAACAGCTTGTTTTGAACGCCAACCAAAGCACGCTTTCTTCTGTTCGTTGAGTCGTTGGTGAATTCGTATCAATACCCAGAAGCCATGATATTCATTGATGGCCATCCATTCTCTACCCATTCATCCTCACCGTCTCAACCTCAGGTACCCCTTTCTTCCTCTCTCTCTCTCTCACCCATTTCCCTGTTCGTGATAACGAAGTGAAAAAACTAACTATTTTCACTGCATCATGCGTTATTCACTTTTCTTCTGGCTATATATGTCACAAATATTATTACTTTTTAATTAATTGGTGGAATTCTCTGATGGGCATGTTCTATTTGGATTACGCATTCTTGTTGACTTGTTCTTCTGATACAGTTTACTTGATTTAGAAGAAGCACAATCATAGAAGAAAACTAGGAAAATGTAAGTGAGACCCATTTCTCTAGGACCTCTTCCGAGTGTTGTCAGTATTGGGTTTCGATTTTTTTAGTTTTGTAATTTAGGATCAGTTTTTTTTTGTGGGAGTTTTAGTTTTTAAATGTGAAATCCAAAGCACACAAATCAGTCACGATTTGTAATTCGGAGTTAATTGGTGGAGATTGACGTGGCCATAGTGGGGGTGGCGTTGGAGTGGTGGGTTGGTAGCGGTGGTGCTTGAGGTGGCGGCTGTAGTAGTAATGGCTACAACAATGATGACGGTAGTGGTGCCGGTGGTTATGATGCTGACGGTGGCAAGGGTGGTTGCAGTGACTGCTGTGGTGGTAGCAGCAGTAGCAGTTGTCTGTATTGTTTACTGGACAATTGGGTTAAGTTTGTGGCTTTCTTTTAAATGATACTTGGACCACTTATTTAATGGTGTGATTCATTCATTAGTTTTCCTGAGAACAAAATCTAAGATGGAGAAAATTGAAGGCATCTAAGATTAAGAAAACTGAAGGCATGGTGATAGATAAAATAGGGTCAAAGTATAAGAAACAGGCTAAAGTTGTATTTCATTCGAGTTCACCATACAGACGTCGTAGGTTTTGTTGTAACAAGAGAGACCTAACAGTCCTTTTATTTTTAGTCCTAGACCTGTAAAAGCCTGATTCCTACTGGATGAAGGACTTTAGCCAAGAGGGCTTTTTGACACTTCATTTGGGCCTGTCTGCCTCGTCATTGGGCTTGCTAACACATGGATATAGCAATTTTGTGTGCATAGACTTATCACTTGACCTTCTATACTTACATAGGACCTCTTGTCTACAAATTGCCATGTTCTTCACTAAATAAATTATGGTAACTTACACCTCAAAGGCAAGGAATTATAGAAAGATGTAATGATATAGCTTATTATTTCTTAGGCTATGTTTTAATGCATAGCTCCTGAAAAAATGCATGACATATTGAGTTGTTGTTTGCATGATTGGAAGTTACAAGGTTTGTGATGCAAGTATAAATATGATTTTAGTATCATTTCATAAGCATGTGAAGACTTGCATTCTGTGCTTATGAACAGGGAAATGATATTCTACTTGCTTTGCTGGAAAATCCCAATCTGATATCAGCCTCAAGCTCTTTTAAAGCTAATCCAGAGAGGAAGTTCATTGCATCTGATGAGCCTGGTTCAGAGAGATCAAAATGGGTTTATATATTCCAGAAAGAATATGCTACAGTTGACCCTGCCCTCGTTGATGTAACTTTTTAACCCTCTGTAGTGTCATTAAGATAATATAGATTACTTTAAACGCAACCGTTACCCTTTTACTTTAGTGACGAGTAAAATTGTAAATTTAATTTTATACCAGTTCATAGTCCATTGTTTTATGCCACTAATAATCTTTTGCATGCAGGCCATTCATACTTAATTGAACTGTAAGTAACATCATCTGTGGAATTTCTTTTTCCAATCCTGAATATTCTGAGTTCTGCCTTGCATTGCATCCCATTTTGTCCATTTTTGCCTTGTGTATTTCTTTGATCTTTTTTCTTTTATTTGGCCCCTGTTGGCCTTCCTTTATGTTAGAGAAACCGATAAAGAAAATAGGACCAAAAGGCATGTAGATTCACTTTAAAATATGATGCTTTAATTAATGTTTTAAACTTTATATTAACTCAATAAACCTAGGCCTATAGTGCTTTAGTAATCTCAATGATGTTAAATAGCTGTTATAGTGGTGCCTTAGCGCTATTGCATTGTGGAATTTCTTGGATCTGCAATTGTGGCTCTGTCTGCTATTGTGGCCAATGTGTTTCTTGGCTGTGACACTCATCCTGCATCCTCTTGTCATTCATTTCTGATGAGTCTTCGTCCAATTGAACTTTGAATTAATGTTGTGTTATTCTTTATACCTTTTATTTTTATTTGCTTACAACTTAATTTTTTATGTCTATATATATATATATATATTGCTATGTGACTTCTGCTAATTTGCCTGCAATTTTTTATGTCTATGGATTATTTTCCATCATTTTCTTTGATCTTCATAGATTATTCCGAGTAATCTGAGGAATCATCAAATTTGCCTGTATGACTGGCAATTTATATTTCAATTCATTTTACTGAATTTTTCTATTCTTGTTTAAAAATGTTATTCGTGTGCTTCTTTTTCCTCCCATATCACTAGTTTGTTGGCACTGATGAAGCAACAACGTGTGTTGGCCTTGTTATCCGGAACCAAAAAAATGGAATGTAAGGAGTAAGAATTTGTGGCTAGATTACTGTATATTAAGTTTCACAAATATTCCTTCTACCAGTTGTTCAATTTATATTTTATTATTTTTAATGCAGGACATCAGTTGCTCATTTGGATTCGCCAAAAATTGTAGAAATGGGCCTTTCCCAAATGTTATCATCACTTGTTGCGAACAGTTTGGAGACCGAGTTGGATGTGCTTTTCCTTCTCTTTATTTTCTACTTTCTATAACAGTTTTATGTCATCAATCTGTTCAGTGACTACTTTTTTACTTAGATTATCTTCTGAAATAAAAGTTGCTTTGTCCCAACTGTAGGTGCATCTCATAGGGGGGTTTGAAGACGTGTCACTGCAAGTCTGACCAGGGTCTTCTGCTTTGTTAGTGAATTTTCAATTTTTAGTTTCCACTCAGACAGTATAATTGTAGCTGGATCGGTTGAACTTTTGTGCAGCATGAAAATGGTAGCGCAATATCAGAAAGCCCTGCATATTTGGATGGTTATTCCTTTCCTCTGTGTTCAAAGATTGTTGATACTTTAAGGTCAAGAGATGAGAAGTTTCACATCCGAACGTTCTGTGTTCTTGGACATAATACCAGAAGAGATTCTGATGGAAATACATACCCCTTTTTCAATGGATTTGTGGTCAGCTTCTGCTTTAAAATATTGTCATTACGTCTGGTTCATTTACAGTATGTGATAAACATCTTACCATCATTACAAAAGCATATTTACTTTGTTAAAGAATTCTAATTAAACAGAATTATAAAGAAAAGAGATATGGATACTGGTAACAATGCCATAACCTAATTCTCCTATTATAAAAAATAATTAAGTACAGTTATCTTAGGGTGTTACAATGCCTTAAGCCTAAGCTTACTAACAGTGAAACTAATAACCTAATAACTCTAATTAAATAAGAAATCACTGCTTAAATCACTTCCTTAACTAACTAAGTGAGTTTTTAATAATATTCTAAAGATATTGTAAAAGCTGTGCACTCTTTTAGTGAATAATTACATATATGTTCAAACTTTTAGATGGGATCTTTGACATCTTCTATTCTATGCATTATTTCAGGTGGAGACTGCATCAGGTATTGTCTTCCCAGCTATTTTTGATGGAACTTCTAGATGTCCAGATGAGCTTGTTAGAAGAATACGAGTATCTGCTTCTTATGAAGATGCCAATTGGAATGGGAAGTTACTAGAAACATATGATTGTGGCTCTGACTGTTTCAAAATTGCTCCTTGTCGCTGGTAACAACTGAAATTTCGTGAATTCATTTTCAAATCTTGCTCGTGGAAAACACTTGTGAAGCCAATGCAGAAATAAAATGATATAGGAAGAAACTCCTGTAAAGTGAGCATGTATTAACATATATAGACAAATAAATTGTCCTAGGCCATTCATGATAGTTAAAATTGTTTTCTTATTGGGAAGTAATGAATTAAATATTTTCTCTGGTTAGATCTGATATTGATTCACAAAATCCTTTCTCTTCCATTCTGATATACTGATGCTTCTTGATCTCTTCTTATCTAGGACTCTTCGTCAATTTCATATTGCTCTGTCACTTCTGAACTATTCTGATTCGGAAATTCTTTCAATGTGCTCAACTTCACCTACTGCTGAGGCGCCAGACTTTGTGGATAACTTAAGAAGGTAAAACATATGTTTGATTCTAATTTTATATATTTCAAGCTATTGTCTTATTTTAAAATCCATCATTTCTTAAAAAGAATCTCATGGAAAATAATATTCTTGATAATTCAGTTTTTAACCAAGTTCAATGGCATCATCCAATCAATATAGGCAAGCTCACCTAGTCGGATGAAAATATGGTCGTTGTTGTCTTCAGATGATGGATTTTACAGTTTTTTGAATCATAGTTTTTGTATGATGTTCTTGAAAGATTTTCTTCAATTTATATACTTAAATGAACAGTCTAAGTTTTTCTGATAAAAGAAATTTAAAAAAAAAATCTTATGGCCTCAACTGGAAAGCTTCATTACCCTAAAAATCAACTGTAAAACTTCAAAATATTTTATTTATTTGCCTTGGTTAATCCTCATTTGTCTTCGGAGATTATGAAATTCAAACTTTTGGATCTTATTCTCTTCTCTGGTGTATTCTCTTCTGTGCAGAGTTTTTATAAGATTATAATTATCTGCACTTTTCTATGCAAATATAGTAAAATTATTAGATTCATATCTAAATCTATCTGCAGCCTATATTATTTCCTAGACTTTCATATATGTATAAACATCACGAGATAATAGTAATAATAATCACATATTCAGGCAGTGGAGTTATTTGATCGAGCATCCACACTGGACAGAAACCTTTCCCAAGAAGCAGCCTCGCATTTTTGCTAGAAGTTCTGATGAAAGGTGGATAAGGTCTTAATGACATTCCAAGGTGGCTTTGGCTAATCCTTTTAATAATTATATTAGCTTGTTATGATGCTCATCTCTCATTGGACGTTTTATTTGTCATTCATGTAAGTTATCAATTGCAGTCAAATGGTTTATGGTGTCTTAGTTTTAAACTAATAAATATAGTATCTAATTAGCATTGTTTCGAGAAGAATTTCTGCTAAGGACAACATTCGGAATATGATTATGCCAGAAAATCCGAGAAACTGATAAATGGAACAGAAATGGGGTGAAGATTAGCCATTATTTGTGAAGCTCTATCGTAAGCTTAGGATATGGTAAGAAAAACAGGTTCTTTAATACATTCTTTAAAATACACCGTTTCCTGTTGATTGAAACAAACAAGAATGTTTTGAGAATTGTGTTTCAAAGGTTATGTTGTTATCTTTCTTTTTCCAATAGTATTGTGCAAATAAGCATTGGTCTTTCCCATCATCATCTACCCCTTCTGTTTTTTGTTGTGTAATATTATTTCTAAAATTATAGGGTATGTGTAAAAAGAGAGGATTATAGAAATTGTGATTGTTACACGCATTCAATAATTTTTTTTTATAATCAAAAGAAAATAAGAAATAAAAGAAGATTTGAAAAATATCCTAATTACAACTTTCTACAAATATCTAATAAGAGCACTCTTCATTAAGTTGTTGGAGCATGTGTTATATGAGATAAGCTTGTTGCAAATATAATCTGTTTGACAACTCTTAAAGAGATTCCGTGAAAATGAATATTAGTTGATCAATGAAACTAACAAAGTGAAGGGAGATTTCTTTAGGAGTACCTTTCTTAAACAAAATGACAATCTATATTGTTGTTTGTTTTGTTAATGGATAATTAGACTGGATATAATGTGATTAGATATTTTATTAAAAAGGTGTTCACAAGAAAAAGCTAGAAACATGTGATTAAAGAAAACATTTGGTATTTTTTTGTTGTGGGAAAATTACGAGATAATTATTATACTTGGACCAAGTAGTCCCTTTGTTAATGTACACAAGAAATGATATGATCTTCTTCTTTACACAATCTCTTGGATGAGTGGAAGTAGATACTTCTCTTGGTAGGAGAGTGTTATCTACCAACACATGGTAAAAGTGCACATTGTATAGGATAAGTAGCTAAACCAAAATTTAAAAGTAGTTGTGTCAAAGAGAGTTGGTTGGTTATATAGCTTTACCTCATCTTCCAAGATATATTTGAATGTTGATGTCTAGCGGGTGAGAATAAATGTATGAGACATTCTATGTAAAATAGACTAAAATTTCAAAAATATAATTTGATCTTGTGTTAGTTTGGAGTCTCCATTGAGTTTCCGCCTTTAAATTCTTAAAGAAGGAAGATAAAATCAATTTTACCCCTTGAAGTGAAAGATGTCCTAGTCGAAAATTGTATAATTGAGTTTTCTCTTTACTAGTCATGGTAGTTTTAAGTATGAGAGAGTGACTATTGATAAGATTATTAGATTCCTCCATGTGATAAAGTTTATTCCATTCTCTAGTATGTCCAATTATTCTCCCTGAATTCTTGTCCTCTCAAATACAAAAATTACCTTGAAAAAACAGCATTACATGAAAGATTTTTGTAAGTTTTTGTATAGAAATCAGATTAATGGACAATTTAGGGACATGAATGAAACTTTTAAGGTTATGGACGAGCTTATTTGGACCTCTCTTTTTCTTGTTGTTATAAGTGAAAAATTTCTTGTTGTTAGGACATGAAGAATATGTGGAGAAGTATTTGGGTATGGGTCATATGGTCAATGGCTCTAGAGTCTAGTATCTAATAGTGAGAAAAATGTGTACTTGAAGCATTGAGAGCACATACCTGTGGGCTGGACATTCGACAATTCTCCAGCATGGTGGGTTATGCATAGTAAGGGTTACAATAGTAATTAGAGTGGCACATCAATGAAGGCTAGATTTTAGGGTTGATAGCACAATCAAAGACTCCTAAAGATCAAAAGCTTTGATACCGTAAAACTCAACCTATGTAAGGTGAGGATTTCATGACACTTATATATATATATATATATATATATATATATATATATATATATATATATATATAATCAATGTGAGATTTCCAAAATACCTCATCATGTCAAGTAATGAATATCTTGAACGGTCAAACAGTAGTCCGATAATGGTGGAAAATACCTCTAAAGAACTTGATTAAGATAGGTTTTGGATGACTTTGATGCCATTTTTTTTGTATAACAATAATGATATCATTAAACCTATAAATACATGAACCTCTTGGTTATTTTAGGAAATATAGAGTTAATTATAAGGAAACAAATCCCAATAATTATGTGATCAATATTAGCTATAAGATAAATACAAATGTCATATGAAGATTAAAAAGAAATTATAGAAACCTGAGTTAAAAAAATCAAATAAAGTAAAAGGAAATTTATATACACCATGTAGAAAGCATAGAAGACAAGATAAGTCGAATTCACAAGAAACAATAAATCATAAATACTAAGACATATTTTTTTTTTCAAATCACCATCTATGAAAATAGTCCTTTTGTCTGGTTAATGGTTGTGCTAGTGGCAAATAACAATCACATGAAGAAAAAAATAACCTGATTTTGGTCAAAAGGAAAAACTGTAGTTATAATAAGGACAATAAATCTAAGTATATTCTTTTGTCATTAAGTAAATTTTGAATTGATGAAGTTTACCTTACATGTCCACTTTAATGGTATACACCTAACGAACACCAATTGTAATCTTATATGGAGGAGGGGAAACAAGTTCTCAAGTATCACATGTTGATAAGGAAGTTATTTCTTACAACATCGTAAATTATCATTAGAAATAACTAATGACTTCACCTACAAACTTATGGATATACATAGAATCCCATGAGAAAATAAAGAAGAATTAGGAAGGAGATAAATAGTGATAGAAAAATATGTGGTGATGAGAATAATCTCTTATTATCTAATACATTTTCAATGAGAGTAATAAAAGTCACTTGTCAATTTAGATTAAGTGCAATATTGTTTTATATTAACCAATAAACTTTATATTTTTTTTAACACATGAAAACCAATAAACAAAATGATAAGATGAATAAAATCACGACACCTAGTTAACAAAAAATTAAATGTTAGAAACTCAATTAAAAAACATAAATATTCAATATTCAATATTCAATAAACCAAAAAAATTAATAAAAACTTAATTAAAAATATTTAAATTTATAAGAAAGTTCAAACTTAATTACTAAGTTCTCAATCAATATTAAGGATACATTTGGTTTTTCTGATAATATATATTAATAAGGGATTTGCAAGGCTAGAAACATGTGATTAAAAAAAACATTTGGTATTTTTTTTTTTGGAAAAATTAAGAGATAATTGTTATACTTGGACTATGCATAGTTCCTTTGTTAATGTACTTAATAGTTTTGATGAATGATAATTAATATACTGGTGCGGTTTTTTTTTTATGTTCTTAAGTATTTTTATATCTTTAAACGATTGTGTAATTTAATATTTTTTAATGTTTCAAAAATTATATGATCAACTATTTAATAACATGTTTAGTGTTACAACTTATATATTACATTTATCTAATTAAAAATGAATTAAACTAATTTCATAATTGTATTTTATATCTTTAAACGAATATCTAAAATAATACTTTAAATGTTAAAAAAATAACGTTTTCTTTTAATGGTAGACAATTATCAATTGAATACATTTTTTTTAATGTTATCATAGGAATAGACTAAAAACATTTTTGAAATGTTGATAATGTGTTAAAATGATGTTAAATTCACTTTTTAAGATTTTACAAAAGTAACAAGTTAGTAATTTTTCTTAAATTGTATTAATGATATGTTAAGAATGTTGTTAAAAGCCTTTAACCACATATTTTACACTGCATTTGTAAAAGTGCTGATGTTGTATGTGGTAACATTATCTTCATATTGTTAAAAGCCAATAATCTTGAAGATATGGAATATGTAAACCCTTTTTTTTTTTAATATTTTCAACTATTTCCGTTAAGTTTTGTTTCTTTCTCACTAATGGCATAATTTATAATAGATACTTATTAAGTAATTGTGGATAATTAGCTAAATTAAAATATAATAAACATAAGACAGTTTGGCCGAGTGGTCTAAGGCGCCAGATTTAGGCTCTGGTCCGAAAGGGCGTGGGTTCAAATCCCACAGCTGTCATTTCATAAATTTTAAAATTAATGTAAAATTGTGAAAAGCTTGTAATTTTTTTTTTTTTTTTAAATGGACATGCTTTGTAGAGAGAAACTAAAAAGAAACATAATGTCTAATAATATTGATAAATGTTTACCCATCTTGTTATTATCTTTAATTTTGATTGCATAATTATATTATAGTTGTTTATATCATGTCTTTTAGGTGACTTTGATAACAAAAGTTTATGATCGTCTAAATGTGAGAAACTTCGTCAATGTGATCCTAGTCTACTAGCTTGTAGGAAAAACACAAAGTGAGTTGAATATTTAACTTATTGCTTCGTTGAGGCTCGTCGTGCGTAACTCGTAGTTCGAACAATTTAATGACAGGATTAATCCGCCTAATTTACAAAAAAAATGTATTATATTTACATATTATTGAACTTGAACAATAATAGTGATGCATTTGAAGTCAAAACGAGATGATAATTAATTACTATACTTTTTTATGTTTTCTTGTTCGTGAAAGATGTAACTTTGATGTATTTATTTAATGTAAATGTTAATCTTATATTTTTTTAGCCTATTTGAATTGTGTTGTCAATGATAAACTTGTGGGTTTGTTGCAACATTTATATGTAATTTTTTTTAAGATTTTATTTATGTGGACTCGTCTGAGATTCATGAGGTAATCATTATGTGGGGCATGCCGACAAAATAACCCATAATTTTTATGTAGGACGGGCCAACTCGATCAACATTTTACGGGTCAAATATACAATTGGCTAAAATGGGACAAGTCAACCTGCATTGTCATTACAAGGTGAGTTTGTATGAATATATGCGAAAAAATAAATTGTGAAAAACCTTATTTTGAATCATGCATGATGGTGATATACTTTTTCCATGATTAATATATTGATGCTTCTTCTTCCCTTCTTATTTAAGGTTCTTCACCAATATCATATTACTTTCTCAACTTTGAATTATTTTGATTTGAATATTCTCCCTATCCATTCTAGATCATATCACCTCCTAACAAAGTAATTGAGGTTCCAAACTTTGTGAATAATTTTAAAAGGTAAATATATATATATATATACTTCATTTTGATTTTATAAATTTTAAGCTATTATCTTATTTAAAAGTTCATCATTGCCTTTAAAACATTGTAAATTTTTAAAAAGGAATATAATCAATGAATTAAAATAACTTTTTCTTTTTGCACCTTCATAATTTCTAATTGTACTTTCCTAATTTTTAAAATATTGTTTTACCCTTCGTAGAAATTATTTATGTGTTTTAGAAATCTTTTCGAACAAGCTTTCTATAAATTCTAGAACATGATTTCTAAAGAAAAATTTCCATAACAAAATTTTTGGAACACGTTAACACATGAAATACATTCTTGAACGAGCTCTTTAGAACAAAATTTTTATAACAAGCTTTCCGGAACAAGTTTTGAAGAACACATATGTGTTTCAAAATAAGTTTTCCATAATAGAATTTCTAGAACAAACTATTCCAAACATATATGATAGTTTTTGAAATTGCTTTGGAGGATGGAGAGTTGCAACTAGAAAATGTTCATATAGATGACAACTCGTCTCACATGTTAATCAAATCAATTTCAGTTAAGAAGCTAACAAACTGTCGTAGGAGAATCAATTTGATGATGCCCTCAATCCACCATAGTGTGATATTAGAAATGCTAGTGAAAGGCTAGAGTGTCTGATTAGTGGCAAATGACAGTCACATGAAGAAAGAAATGAAATGATTTTGACCAAAAGGAAAAAAATGTAGCCATAATAAAGACCATAAATCTAAGTGTAACTTTTAGTCATTAAGTAAGTTTTGAATTGATCAAGTTTATCTCACATGCTAACTTTGATGGTATACACCTAACAAAAACCAATAGTAGTATTATCTAGAGATAGGAGAAAAAGTTCTCAAGTATCACAATGTTATAATGAAGTTCTTTCTTACAACATCATAAGTTGCCATTAGAAATCAATAATGACTTCATGTAGAGACTTAAGGATATGCATAGAATCCCATGAGGAAATAAAGAAGAATTAGGAAGAAGATAAATAATAATAATAAAATATACGGTGATGATGAAAATCTCTTGTTATCCAACACATTAATGTAGCCATAATAAAGACAATAAATTTAAGTCACTTGTAATTTTACATTAACGGTAATATCTTTTTATATTAGCCATAAAACTGGTATATTTTAATGAAATAACAATTACGACACCTAATTAATGAAAAAATAAAAAATAAGAACTCAATTGAAAAATATAAAACTAAATACTTAATAAACCAACAAATTTAATTGAGAGTTAATTAAAAAATATTCAAATTTATAAGTACGCTGAAACTTAATTATTAATTTCTCATCCAATAATAAGGATATAGTTTGTCTGGTAACCATTAAATATTTTATTAAAATGCGGAGACATGAGAAAAAGGTAGAAACATTTGATTAAATAAACATTTGGTATTTTGTTATAGGAAAATTATGAGATAATTTTTATAATTGGCCATGACTAGTCACTTTGTTAATGTACACAATACTTTTTATGTATGATAATGTGTAATTTAATATTTTTTAATGTTAAAAAACTATATGATCAACTCTTTAATAATATGTTTAGTGTTACAACTTATAAATTAAATTTATACAATTAAAAAATGAATTCAATTAATTTCATAATTGTATTTTATATCTTTAAACGAGTATCTAAAATTTTATTTGTATTATGTATTTAGTAGATATATAGTTATTAGACATTTATTATTAAATATTCATTAATCGTTAGGGGACAAAAATCACATGCAAATATTTTGCAACTCAACTAGTAATAGGTATTAACAACTCATGTTAACCTTATAACTCGGTGTCAATCACCCACGTCACCTCATAACTCGACTTATAGAGTTAAGTTCCTAAAGGATAACCTAAAATATAGGTCACACATCATACAATGTCGCATAGCGGTTACGTGAAAAAAGTCACTCTGTTGAACATCTATCAAGGCCCAATGGCTATAAATAACATCATTTCTTCATAAAGTACTTTTGAATCTCATACTCATTTATTTACTCGTATTTTCTCTATTCTTACTGACTTGAGCGTTAGAGAATCTTATGCGAGTGTACTACCACTTAGTCGAATAGTTCAAAAATTAAATTATACTCTTACAACACTTCGAAAGAACATATCATTCATCTTCAATAAGAAGAATATTTTAAATATTTAAAAAGTATAAATAACGTTTTGATTGAGAATTATGAACTAATTACAATTTTTTAAATGTTATCAAATGAAAAGACTTAAAACCTTTTCTTTCTTTCTTTTTTAAACATTTTCAACTATTTTTGTTAATAGATACTTATTTATTAATTATTTGTAATTAAAGCCTAAGTAAAATATAAACAATAAGACTGTTTGGCCGAGTGGTCTAAGGCGCCAGATTTAGGCTCTGGTCCGAAAGGGCGTGGGTTCAAATCCCACAGCTGTCATTTATTTTTTATTTTTTTAAAAAAAGGCTTTGCAGAGAGAAATTACAATATGTTAAGAAAAAAATAAATAATATTGATAAATGCTTACCATCATGTTATTATTTTAGTTTTGATTGCAAATTATATTATAATTATATTTTTATTATTATATATATATATATTTCATTTTGATTTTATATATTTCAAATCATTATCTTATTTAAAAATTTATCATAACCTTTAAAACGATGTAGATTTTAAAAAAGGATTCTCATCAATGAACTAAAATAAGATTATTTTTTTCTTTCTGTACCACCATAATTTTTAATTGTACTCCCATAATTTTAAAATGCCATTTCACCCTTCCTAAAAGTGACTTCCAAATTCTGTGTTTCAAAAATCTTTTTGAACAAGCTTTCATCATACATGAAATACGTTTCAGAACAAGCTTTCCATAATAGAATCTCCAGAATAAACTTTTCAAAAACATATATCATAATTTTTTAAATGAGTTTTTTTCCCTAAAACAATCTCTTTCTTCTTCTTTTTCTTTCTTCTTCTTCTTCTTCTTCTTTTTCTTTCTTCTTCTTCTTTTTCTTTCTTCTTCTTCTTCTTCTTCTTTTTCTTCTTTCTCTCAAAGAGTCGGAAAACGAAAGTGTAGTGATAATGACACAACTATGGCAATAGTAATGTTGTGAAATGAAAATGAGTATTTTTTATCTTTTTAATTAGTATAGTTGTGCAGTTAGTAATAATAGAAATGCAAAAAGGAAAAGCCTTGAAATAAAATCAGTAAAACCTACTTATTTTGAATAATTCTTGATGATTCAGTTTTTTTAATCAACATACCTTCTTCTTTTCTTATCAGCAAAATCAATAGTTATTTTGTATCCTACAAAACCTTATCTGGTACCAAGAAAATATTTTTGTTTTGTTTGTCTTCAAAAGTAGGATATCGAACAATGTCTACATTCATTTTTTTTTAGGTTTAATTACCTTTTCGTCCTTATATTTATATCCAATAGTCAATTTGGTACACTGGTTTTTAAAAAATTCAATTTGATCCCTAAGTTTTTTAAAATGTATTCAAAATGGTCCTTTCTGTTAAATATCACCAAACGACGTTAAGTGGTGCTTACGTGGCAGACACGTGTAAGTTACGTGGATGGTGCTTACATTACTTTAGTGAATACTGAATTAGGGTTTAGGTTATTCAAATTGGGGATTTCAAATTTCTGATTTAGGGTTTCTAATACGAGGATTGCTCCCCTGGTTGGATTCTGTGGTGCACTTCCCTGCTTCGATTCCATTCGGAGGTGTGCTCCCCTCATTCGATTCTGTGGTGCCATCTTGTGGTTTGTGATTCGTTCGTGGGTATAGTTCCGTTTGTGGTGGAAATGTGTGTGTATAGATCTGCATCTGTATCATCATGTAGTTGTAACCGAATGGAAGTGCAACAACAACGATCGAATTCTAGCCATGGTGGTGGGAGTAGGACGACTTTTGTTGCTCCCATTTGCGATTGTGGGGAATTTGCGGTTACTATGGCTTATGAAAAAAAAATGCATTGGTATTGATTTTTTGCTTATGGTTTTGTCTAATACAGAGTAGGAGTGGCGTAAGCATGAGATGCAATTTTTTTAGATGGTGCAAGTGCATTGAAGACATTAGGGATGACAAAGATGGAACTATTGCTAGACAAAGAAACAAGATTTGTAGCTTGGAAAAGCGTTTGAAGATGTCAAGAAAGTGGATAAAGATGTTGTTAGTAGGGTTGTGTGTTGTTGTTGTAATAAACCTTGCTATGTTGATTATTTTCTTAAAATTCCCTTGAGTGACGTCTGAATGTATGTTTTGGTTGGGATTATGATTGAAAGAATTAATGTAATATGTATTAGTGTGTTGAGTTGATTATGTCTAGTATGTAATATGTATCCTGAGATCTGTATCAATGAAAAATGAATTTTAGCAAGTGGTTGGCATAGAAGTTATGTACTATTTTCTTGTTTTGTGGTGCTGCATAATTTTGGGGTTGAAAAAGTTGGCATTGTGGAAAATAAGAATGGTGTAACCAAATTAAGATGCAAATTCATTCTTGAAATTAGTATCAGAATAAACTAACATGGGTTAGACTTGCTTAGCTTGAACATTAATGTTAAATACTGCATCTAGTATACATCTTAAGCTTTTACTTTTTTATGAGACAATAAAGTTCAGCTATCCTGTGTCTAAATAAGGTGATATGCATCTCATAATGGTCTAATGGACAATTTCACAATGGTTGCAATGAGCGAAGTAAACTGATTAGTATCATGAACAATTAAAAACTCTGATTTGGACAACACAACAAGAAAATTCAAAGCAAGCAGAGGCCAATCTCATCAAAGACTAAATAAATGGAGGAAAACTGTGATGTTATAATAATATAAAGGTAAAGTATGTAAAAGTAATACAAAAGATATGTAATACATTAGAAGATAAAGCACAAGCAAATTTTCTTCATTAATGAATCCATAAGAGCTACCACAGTTTGGTCCTATAATAATTGTTTTTCAAAATACATATGTTTAGAAATGAGTGAGTTCCAAAAGCATTCATGGCTTCCAAAAACGGCCTCTGATGGACTGTAACTTAAGCCTCGTGTTGGGTCTTGAAAATGTTGCAGTTGATCTTGTTGTCCTTCGAGCTGCCTGAGATGGCCCTGGTACACTTATAGCTGCCTGATTTGGAGCTTCCTGAGGTGGCCCTGGTGCACTTGTAGTTGCTTGACTTGGAGCTTGCTGAGATGGCCTTGGGTGAGATGGTCGTTTTGCACTTGAACCTTGTTCAGATGGCTTTTCAATGCAAGACTTTCTATTGTGGCCAAGCTTATGACAGATCCCACATTTTTTCTTTAACCCAGTTTGGCCTAACTGAGTCTTGTTCTTCATTACCTCCCATGGCTCTAACCTTCTCTTCTTTTTTGGTCTTCCAGGCATCTTCTTTGTGGGAGGTGGCACAACATCTGACATTTCAGTTCTTTCCCATACTTGTTCACCATTAACTGGATAGATAATTGTGTTGTACACCTCTGCATATGTTTCCTTCTTGTACCAAAATGAAATGAAGTTCACTGGATCTACATTCAGAAATTTCATGGCAGCAAGTGCATGGCAACATGGTATTCCAGTCAACATCCATTTTCGACAGCTGCACTGATGTAGCTCCAAGTTAACTGCATACTTTTCTCCAATGGTAGAGGTATGTCTCATGCTGGCTAACTCTTCTGATTCCCACTCTGTATCTAACAGCCCTCTATCATTCACAAAGGTTCCTTCACTTTCATCGTCATCAACACCCAAATCATGCAAATCATATGTACAATTTGGTTCTAAACCTTCAATAGGATTATTGGCTCGCCTTTTACTTCGGCATCTATGCCTAACCTCGCCTTTAATTATAGTACCCTCACCCTTATCTGTAGAACCCTCACACTCACTGTCACCCTCACCCTCACCGTCAACCTCACCCTTATCTCTAGTACCCTCACTCTGAACTTCAATTTCACATTCAATAAATTCAACTTCCCTTAACCAAGAAGAATCTTCTGAAGCATGCCCAGCACCATGACCTTCATCCTCCTCATCATCTTCCTCACCCACACCTTCCGTACCATGATGCTCACCAATGTCCACACCACCACCATCTTCAACATTAGGTTCAACACCTTCGGGTTCCACACCACCACCATACTCAACATTATGTTCAAGACCTTCGGGACCACCACCATCCTCAACATCAGCTTCAACACCTTCGGCTTCCACTCCATCACCTAAAACCAACATCACTTTTGCATCTGAAGCAACATGAACTAAAAATAAATGAACTTCACCATGTGTATTTGCAATTTTCAGCATTTCTATTGCACCACCACCATCAACCAGAACCTCTAATGTATTTTCTAACTCTTCACAACCTCCACGTGAATAGCACATCTCCTGTACTGATATAAACCCCATCTCCTTTAGGATGCCAACTATTTCAAAGTAACTCCATCTATCACTGTCACATGACCATGTTGATGTATCACCACCAACATATCTCGCATCACAAAATATCCCACTATGGTGGACCACAAGTTGAAAATGACCTTCTTTCATGATATGAACTTTATAAAAGGTATTCTTGTGAAATATAAATATACATATGACCACAAATAACAAACAAATTACAAACCAAACCTTCACTTAAATGTTGGACCACACATCACAAAATTATGTCAGAGACCAAATGTTGGACCACACATAAAAAAATGTTGCACATGGTGGACCCTACATCATAAACAACTCTGTATATGTTCTCTAAAAGTAATAAAAAACAGAACCACTCTGAAACTAAGTCAAAAATTACTAACCTTATAAAGGAGCAACCACAAAACGACACCACAGTCTGGATCACAATCGTTGCCCCTTCACCACCTTTGGACCACACCACATAATCGCTCCTCCAAATCGACCATGGGAACGCAGCTCACCATCGTAACTCACGATCACACCACAAAATCGAATGAGGGGAGCACACCTCCGAATGGAATCGAAGCAGGGAAGCACACCACAGAATCCAACCAGGGGAGCAATCCTCGTATCAGAAACCCTAAATCAGAAATTCTAAATCCCCAATTTGAATAACCTAAACCCTAATTCAGTATTCACCAAAGTAATGTAAGCACAATCCACGTAACTTACACGTGTCTACCACATAAGCACCACTTAACGCCGTTTGGTGATATTTAACATAAATGACCATTTTGAATACATTTTAAAATACTTAGGGACCAAATTGAATTTTTTAAAAACCACTATACCAAATTGACTATTGGTTATAAATATAGAGACGAAAAAGGTAATTAAACCTTTTTTTTAACATGTTCTTGAAGAATGATTCTTAGAAAGTTTTAGATACCTAAATGAACAATCTAATTTATTCTTAGTTTTTTTCTGAAAACAAAAATACAAAAAATTATTGTAATGCTAGTGACACTACACCAAAAAGTAAAATTAGCTGTAAAAGAAAGTGAAGGTGATGCTAAGAACCCTAAATAGTATCCACTAAGCCTTCATTATTAAAAAATAAAAAAATAAAGCGTGGGTAAGAGTGAGTTATATGAACATAAACTAAAAAATAAAATAAAAAAATTGTGTATGTCAAATGGTCACAACTGAAACTATAAATAATAAATAATAATAAAAATTTAAAATTTTGTAGGTTAAGCCCACGCAAACATAATATATATATATATATATATATTTAAATTAAATTTAAATATGTAATAAAATTATGAAGGTTAAGCCCACGCTTGTTTAAAAATTGTGTGGTCAATCCGTTGACTAAGCCCATGTTTCTTTGAATAAACAATATAAAATATAATTTTGTTTAGGCAACATGTAGGCTAAGTCCACGCTTGTTTAAAAATTATGTGGCCAACATGTAGGCTAAACTCATGCTTCTTTAAATAAACAATATAAAATATAATTTTGTGTGGGGAGCATGTTAGGCCTACGCAAAAAACACACCACTTGTGTCCCATCCCATACACCCGCCACTATTTTTATGTCAGCATATTAGCTTCCAAATTTTAATGATAACTACACTTTTGCGTCCATTTATTATAGCTAGTGTCCCTTTTTGACCCATGCTAATAAACATGTTTTTTTGTAATGTGAAAATGTTTGTTTTTTTCCTTAGTAGCCTTAATTTCAACCCTAAAACCTTCTAACTCCTTCCATTTATGCCTTCGTTATATTTTTCATTACAATGAAATTCAAACTTTTGGATTTGATCCAAAGGTACTTTGGAGTGTGTGGCATTGACCAAGATCCTATTTCAAAGATTCAAATATAAAGTTTTTTACTAGGATCAAAATTTCAGCCTTTTTCATAGCATAGAGATTTCTGGCTACATGTGAGCTTATTCTGTATTGAAGTGAGAAACAAAAAAATATTGAATTTTATTGATGAAACAAATATTTAATATACAATGACAAATCCAAAAATTATCTCAACTAATTATTACAATAGAATAAGTGTTAATAATTTTTTTTAACTTATCAATACAAGTATTAAATGAAATATTAAACAAAGATTTAGTAGAAACATATGCAGGTTGACAAGAAAATATATTTTATGTCTAGTTAGTGGATGAGTTAATGACAAATAAGAGTGTCATGAAGAAATAAATGAATTGATTTTGATCAAAAAGAGAAATATTTGTAACCATAATAAAGATCTATAAATTTAAATGTAACTTTTGGTCATTAAGTAAGTTTTGAATTAAGTTTTGAATTGATAAGTTTATGATGCTAACTTATACACAACCAGTTGTAGTCTTATCTAGAGGTAGGTAACACCTTTTCTTAAATGTTATTAATGATATGTTAAGAATGCTGTTAAAACTCTTTAAATTTTACACTGCATTTGATACTGTTGTATATGGTAACATTTTCTTCATATTATTAAAACCCAATAATCTTGCAGATATGCAACATGTAAACCTTTTCTTTCTTTCTTTTTCTAAATATTTTTAACTATTTCCGTTAAGTTTTTTTCTGTTTCTTACTAAAGCATAATTTATAATACATACTTGTTAAATAATTTGTTTTAATATATAACTAAGAAAATGTGAATATCATAAGACAGTTTGGCCGAGTGGTCTAAGGCGCCAGATTTAGGCTCTGGTCCGAAAGGGCGTGGGTTCAAATCCCACAGCTGTCATTTCTTAAATTCTTTTATTTTTTTAGAAAGTTTGTAATTTTTTAAAAAATAAAATAGCGTACTTTTAATAATAATGATAAATGTTTAGGATCATCTTATATAATCTTTAATTTTAATGGCATAATTATATTAGAGGATAATATATTTTAGGTGAGTTTGATAATAAAAGTTGATGATAGTTTAAAGTGAAAAATTTCACTAATACGATTTTGGTCTACTAATTTATAAAAAAAAACATAAAATGGACTGATTATTTTAACTTGTAGGTTGAGGCTCGTAGCTCGCAGGAGTCAAGAACGAGAATAACATGCCTAATTTGCACACAAAAAATGTATTATATTTACATATTATTGAACTTGAACAATAATAATGATGCATTTGAAATCAAAACAAGATGATAATTAATTACTATATTTTTTTCGTAGATGAAAAAATAATTTATTTTTATATTTTCTTGTTCAGGAAAGATTTAACTTTGACATATTTATTTAATGTAAATGTTAATCTTATATTTATTTAGCTTATTTGAATTTTATTGTCAATGATAAACTTATGGGGTACAACAAATATGTGAAACATTAAAATAAAATTATTGTTGCAACAATATATGTAATTTTTTTAAGATTTTGTTTATGTGGAATAGTCTGGAGGTTCACATGTTAATCATTATGTGGGATATGCTAACGAAACTAACCCACAATTCTTATGCAGGACGAGCCAGGTCGACCAACTTTTTATAAGTCAAATATAGAACAAGTCAAAACGGGACAAGTCAACCCGCTTAATCATTACAAGGTGAGTTTGTATGAATATATATGGAAAAATAAATTGTGCAAAGACTTATTTTGAGTCATGCATGATAGTGTATATACTTTCTCATGGTTGATATATTGATGCTTCTTGTTCCCTTTTTATTTAGGGCTCTTCACCAATATTGTATTACTTTTTGTCACTTCTAAATTATTTTGTTAAGAAATTCATTCAATTTGTTCTAGATTAGATCACCTACTAACTAGGTTCCAAATTTTGTGAACAATTTTAAAAGATAAATATATATATATATATATATATATATATATATATATATACTTCATTTTGATTTTACACATATTTTAAACCATTATCTTATTTAAAAATCATCATTGTCTTTAAAACGAAACGATGTAGATTTTAAAAAAGGAATCTCATCAATGAATTAAAATAAGTTTTTTTTTTCTTTTTGCACCTTCATAATTTCTAATTGTACCTCCAAAATTGTTAAAATATCATTTTACTCTTTGTAAAAGTGACTTCTGGATTATGTGTTTCAAAAATATTCTAGAACAAGCTTTTTAGAAATTCCAGAACATAATTTCTACAATATAATTTCCATAACAAAATTTCTGGAACACACTACATATGAAATACATTATTGAACGAGCTTTCCGAAATAAAACTTTTATGAAAAGCTTTCCTCAACAAGTTTTCTAAGTCACATAAAATGTGTTTCAAAACAAACTTTTCATAATAGAATTTCTAGAAACTTTTCAAAATATATATGAACTAACTGTGACTGACTGAAAATTTATCTCAACTAATTGTTACAATAGAATAAGTGTTAATGGTTCTTTCTGAACTTACCAGTACAAATATTAAATGAAACCTTAAACAAAATTTGGTAGAAGCATATGTAAGTTGACATTGAGACTCTACAAGAATCAACTTGATGATTTTGGATTGAATTAATTCATGAATGAAGTGATAATCAATATCACTACGTTTGGAACATTTGTGATAAGTTGGGTTTGAGCCAGTTAATAGTAGACTGCTCATCAAAAAATTCATAGAGACTATGGTTAATTTGACATGAATTTCGTATTCAGGTAGGAGACTTTCTAACTCAAGTAAGGAATGATATTCTAACTCAATACAAGACATAAATACTGTGAATTTTGCCTCATATTTTTATTACACTAAAGCATCACATAGGAAAACACAAAATCCATTTATTGAATGTAACATCCCAAATTTATAAAAAAATATACAATATTTTAAACCATCTTGTTCTTAGATGATTCAAATGTTTTTATACTCATGCTGATTTTAAGCAACACCAATAATACACGTCAATATAAAGAGTTTTAAAGGACAAATGAACTCAAGGTTTCATTTAACAATCTTCATTTCACGATCTCTAAAAGACAAACAAACTAAAGACTTTGTCTGACTAATTCTAAAGGACTGATGACTAAAGGCTTCATCGAACTTTGAAAGAAACAAAAACCTAAGGCTTTGTTTAATGTGCTTGTCTAACAAACATTGCAAGAAAAATGAACTCAAAGTTTCATTTGACGCATTGGAAAACTTTATTTGCAAATGAATTAGGTTTGAGGAAATAATGCTTGCAAGGAGAATTTCGTAATATAGTCAAACGAACTACATAATTAAAGTTTGTGTAAAACACATGTTAAAATAATCATGAGTAAAACATGTTTAGCCTATCTAAGTGTTTAAAGGAAACTACCTATGGGTTTACACCAATTAAATTAGTACAAGACCATCTAGAGTCTCGTTAAATTTATTGGAAAAATATGCATATTATAAAACTCATAGTCTCACATCCTTCTTCTCACAAAAGTTCATTCCCCTAAATAAAAACAAAGTAAAATAATATTTTTATCTTAATTATTATTCATGACATGACGAGTTTAATGTAAAAGATAAACTTGGCTAAATTCCTTTTTTTTCTACTTCATTAGCAACCTTCCATGTGTAATTTAGATAATTAGAATTTTACAAACTACCCATAAAAAAAATTCCAATTGAAAATAGTGAATTGCAAGAATGATCAACTATGACTTACACAAATATGTTAATTTATAACATAATAACTAACATAGCTACAACACAACAAAATAACTAAAAGCTTAATTGATTATCAAAATAATCAGACGTGCACCAGCTAGACATTAGATGATCTATCAGATGAAAAAGATGAAAAAGAAACAAGGAAAAACTTAATAACATATATCATGTATAATTAAATTTAAAAACAATGTTACTAGTTTAAGTATTTGCACTAGAATAAAATCATTAAATAACAACTAAATTTAGAGATAAAAAATAATTAGTCAATATATTAACTAAGTATATTAACTAAATTAAACACTATTTTAGATATTAAAAAACTATTAGTATCTAAATTGATTTCTATTATTAATAAAAAATTATATAGTTTCTAAATTGGTATTTATATTAACTATCAAAGTTTTACCTACTAATATTTTAGATTCTAAATTAGTCTTTAAAAGACTAATAAAAACCAATTTAGAATATAAAATAGTCAGTAGTTAAAACCTAGTAGTTAAAACCTTGGTATATAATGTTAGATAACAATTTATAAATTACTTTATAATTTTTTATTAATAATAAAAATTATTCTAGATGATAATAATTTTTTAGTCTATTTTATTCTCTAAAATTATTTTATATTTATTATTTTTTCTTGTAGTGTTGTGTTGATCATCAAAAACAGATTTCCACTCATTCTTCACTATCAACAACATTGAAAGTTAATAACTGACATATATCATCACAAGCTAAGAAAGAAATTAAAACTTTAGAGTGATTTGTGAAGAAAATTAAAATCATAAATTGACATTTAATTATTATTCCCTATTATAAATTGAGATTGAAAACAATTTATAGTGATTTTCTTTTCAAAACTTATAATTGAGCAATTTTTTTCTGTTATCAAGGTTGAAAACTTACATGATTTATTTAGGTCTTTTTATTTTTTTGCTTTAAAATTTTTGCAATAATGTGGTTTTAGGTATTTATTTTTCTTTTAAATCTAAAACCAATCGGTCAAAAAGATAAACGAAAGAATGAAGATTTACAGTTTCTTACTTCTTAAATCCAATGACATTGAAAGTAGAAACTGGTATTTGATCTTTATCCTATTCTTATCAATTCTTGAAATTAATTTCTTTCATTCTTTTATGTTACAATAAATTATTTCACAATTTTTTAAATTTCATTATTTGAAGCAAGCCAACAAGAAAATATGAGAATCTAGCTTGAGAGCAAACGACAAACAATTTCAATTATTGTTGGTTTGCATATATTAATAAAAAAATCACTAAAAAAATTATTAAATAGAAACTAATTGTAGAGACCATTTTAGGAATTAAATTTTTTTGTTTGTTTCGAAATTAGTTTTTATTATTGTTAAATAGTTTATAAATTGGTATCTAATTAGGTATCAAGATTTTTGTTACCAAATTTAGAATCTAAATAATTAGTACTTAAAACGTTGTTAGCTAATTAGATATCAATTTAGAAACTATTTAATGATACTATAAACTAATTTAGAAACCAAAAATTATTTTAGCCTTTAAAATGGTCGCTCATTATACCAACTAATTATTTTTTGTCTCTTAAATTAATTTTTATTTAATAATTTTTTTGGATAATATGAGTTTAAAAGTTGTTTACAAGCAAAGTTTTTAAAATTTGAGATGATTAGACATAATTTATTATATATTTAACTTAACTTTATTTCATATTGTCATTAAAAAAAAGTCCTTTTTACTTGTTTTAAATTTTATGCTTTTCTTTTCAATCTTATCATAAGTATTGTAATATATTCACAAAAAATCATTTTTTACAAGAGTAATTATATTTAGAATTTTTAAAATAAGTATACTATATTTCACAATTACTATATTTATTAACATTCTGAATTGAAAATGTATATTTCCATTATTGAGTCTAATTACTTATTATATTAATGACGAAATTAATTATTAAATTATAAACACCTTTTTTTAATACTGGGTTTATAACATATATGAGTGTAAAAGGAAATCATTTATTTAATAAAAGAAAATTAGGTATACCAATTAAATTTATTTACTACACAAATAATATCAAGTACAGGTGAATTCACCACTATTTTTTTAATTATTATTATCATTATTATTTATTACATTTAATGAATGCAATGAATAATTTTAAACAGAAATATATCTTTTAAACTCATTTTGATTTCTCAAGCAATTATATATATGTAAAGGGAGTATACTAGGATCAAAAGAAAAATCATAAAAAGGATAAGCTTACAAAGAGAAGAAAGAAGAAGAAAAATGTGTGCAAAGTATTTGTTTATGTTATGTTTGTTAGCATATTCTGCAGAAGCACAAACCAAGATTTTCAATGTGAAAGACTATGGAGCAAGTGCAGATGGCAGCACTGATAACAGTGTGGTGAGCATTTAAGTTTCTTTTCCATTGTCTTCTTCTCTTGCAACTTTATTCAACCATATTGATAGTTTACAATGAAGAATTATTTTGATAGTTTATGAAAACTTGAACAAAAGGGTTTTGATTTGTGTGAAAGGCATTTGTGAAAGCATGGAGTGATGCATGCAAGTGGAAAGGAGATACAAATGTTGTGATCCCAGAAGGAACTTACATGCTGAGATCTGTGATATTTAATGGTCCTTGCAATGGTGCAATAACCTTCCAAATCAATGGTGTTCTCAAGGCTCCAGTGGATCCAGCTTTGCTTGCTGATCAAAAATGGATAAATTTCAGATATGTTGACAAGCTCACTGTCAATGGAGGTGGCACTTTGGATGGTCAAGGAACTGCCACTCGCCAAAAATGTCTAAACAATTCCTGTCAAATTCTTTTTACGGTACATTCTTCTCTTTCTTATTAAACCTATATTTGAGCACAAAATATTGTTTTTTTTTTATCTAAGATAAACTTTGCATAATCTCACTTAATTGACAACATACAAGCCATAGGATCAAATACACCACTCAAAATAAGTAAAACAAGCAGAACAAGATTTAGATCTTACCCAAGACCAAACCTTTAATTGAGAAAGTAAACATTTCTGAATGGTCTATCACTCCACCTTGAAAAATATACTTATTCTTGTGCTTTTAGATTTCATTAACTACTACAATCTAGATGCTACTCCAAACCGCTCTAGATGCTACTCCAAACCGCTTTAACCTGGACAGATGCATTTATCACATTAAACTGCAAGAAATGAGAAACACGATCAACAGCACAAAATATTGTTAGAATGTTAATATATCATTTTTCTTCTTTCTTTCTTGTTTTGTTGTAAACCTACACTGATTAACCTAACATGTTTGGTTTGAATGATTGGGTTTAGAGTATGGATCTTGACTTCATCACCAACGGACGCATTGAAAACCTGCATTCTTTTGATAGCAAAGGTGGTCACTTCATAGTGTTCGGAAGTGCGAACATGACCTTCACAAAGCTGTCCTTAATAAGCCCTGCCAACAACAGAAACACAGATGGAATCAAAATATCTCACACAAATGGAATAAACATCACAAGTGTCACAATTGCCACTGGAGATGACTGTGTTGCTATGATCTCTGGCGCCAAGAACGTTCGAATCACAGATGTTTTCTGTGGTCCTGGTCATGGAATCAGTGTGGGAAGCCTCGGTGGTGGGAACCCTTTGGAATTACCTGTGGAAGATATAGTTGTCATGAACTGCACCTTCAATGGCTCTAGCAATGGTGTCCAAATCAAAACATGGCCCTTTCCATTGAAGACACCCTTGAAGGTTTCAAATTTCACCTATGAAGACATTGTCATGATCAATGTGCAAAATCCCATTTTCATTAATCAACAATATTGTCCGGAACATAATTGCGACTTGTCGGTACGTTTATAGATCTCTTTCGTCACTTCATATGATTTAACCCTTTTACTGATCGTATAATTCATCGAAAACTGTCAACTCAGAACCAACATAATAACTAAAGAAAACACCACACAAAAAATCATCTCCTCAAAACTAAGAAGAAACATTCTTGATTTTAATTGTTGCCCTAACATAGGTATTTAATTTATTGCAGAAGTCTTCCAGCGTGCAAATCAGCAATGTTTCGTACAAGAATATCAGAGGAAGCAGTGCTACTGATGTTGCAGTGAATTTTAATTGCAGTAAGGAAGTGCCATGTCAAGATGTAACTGTGGAAGACATTGATTTGATGAGTTCTGGTGGGAAGGGAAGACAAAAACTAAGTAATTTTTGTTTTAATGTGAAGGGTTCTTCTTTTGGCAAACAAATTCCACCATCTTGTGTTGCTAGTAATAGGTTTGTTTCAGCACCTCTTCCAAACTAGAGTTGTAGAAAACATAAAACTAGTTACAAATTTGGTTCTATATTTGTTGATGGTGGATGTTTATAAATAAAATATTAAACGTTCCAAGTCCAAATGCAAATAAATTGTTCTATGCTCTTCTTTTATACTAGTAATTTAATCGGATTCTTAATTTGAATGCATTAGATTTATTTTTTTATATAAAATAAATAAATCTATTACTACTTTAAAACAATATTTATGACGAGGAATATTTGTCACAAAATGTTTGTAATATTTGTGAGAGCGTTATTTTATTTTGTTAGAAAGATTCATAAGAATCTATACAACGATCTGTTGTAATTTTCTATGAACAAAATTATCACGGCACTATTTAATCACTTAATTATTTGAACAAAAACACGTGGTTTAAAACAGATTATAAAACGTTGTAAGTGAAGGAATCAAAATTTATGGGAATGAGTATTGTAACTTAAAAACTACTCACATTCTAGATAACAATATTTAAATAAAGGAAACTACTATAAAAATATTAGACTTAATTATCTTTTTGTCCCTATGTGATTTTAAAAAAAATCAATTTTGTTCTAAATTTTTTTAAAAATATGTAATTTGATTCCTTTTATTAAATTGGCATGAACATATTAAGTGTTAAAGATGTGATACACATGGTTATGTAGTTAGGTAGAAATGAAATGTACACATAAGGTTATATATATGTTAGGGGGAGATTGGTCTCTTTTATGTATGCTGGGAGGTTATTTTCCCTTACATTAAATGTTTCTTATAGGTTGTTTTGTGCAAAATTTATACATCTTATCTTATGTATGTTGAGGTTATTAATTCGTTTGGTTTTATGATTTTGTTGAGAAAAATATTGCATAATCTTCATCCTTTTTAACTCTTAAAAAATGAAATTAAAGTGTAAAAAAACTCAAAATTCAATAATTTTTTAATTTCCACTAAAAATATATATTCCAGAATAATCAATCTAAAATATATATCTCACCTTCTATATTACGTGTTTTGGAACCTAAAATTACTGTTTTGGAATACTTTTTTGCAATAGCCTTGACAAATGCCATCTGGAATTGTTCTAGAAAAAATTTGGATTCTTTAATTTGGAACGGTTATATAACACTTCCATAATGATCTTCCAAAACTTACAAAAAAATCATTTAGATACAACAATCTAGAATACATTTTTTACACTATTTTCACTGTTTTCCAGAACGTGCTTTCAAAACTTAAAACTTACAGAAGACAATTTTTTTGAGAAATCACATTTCAGAATACTAGAATCCAAAATCCAATAGACCATTCTTCACCTATTAAAACAAAATGAAGCAAAACATAAGTACCCTTCATACCTTTTCTAGTACCTGAGCTTTCGTACTTCAAACCACAGCTTGACGAACTACTCTGCTTTGAAACTCGATGGAGAAAAACAGCAGCAGAAGAACACTGTGTCAAAGGAGAAGAAGTTTTCAAATAAAATGTTTCGAGAGATAAAATAGGTATTTTAAAACTTATATAGCGCAGTTAGAAATTATTGGGGGTACAGGAGAACTTCTTCTTTACTTTTCTTTGCTCTATAATTTTGTTCTCTTCGGCCACTAGAGTTCTTTTTCACTCTTATGTAAGCTTTATCTTTTCTTGTACCATCAACATGTAAGAAAGTATGGATAGGATAGAAGTTGAATTCTTTTGAGTTATGACCTACCATTTCTTTTCATTTTTTAAGATTGGTTAAGTGGTTTATCTTTATCTTTTAAGTTAGGTGTTGATTTTAAGTTAGGTGTTGAGTAAGTTGACCGAATTTAGGGTATTTAGGATTTAGTAATTTGTAGACTTTATGAATATCTATAAGTTAAGTTTTGAGTATATAAAGGTTTGACCTCCTTATTTTATTTTATTTATTTATTACGATAAAAATAAAGTTTTGAATATTTTTTATAAGAGTTAGGTATTAAGTAAGTTAGCATTAACCATTTTCTATATAAAGGTTTGACCTTCTTATTTTATTTTATTTTATTTATTTATTACGGATAAAAAAATTATTTTATTTTATTTATTTATTGCTCATAAAAAAAATATGAGAAAGTATGATTGAAATATTTTAATTTACTGAGAACAGCAAAATGAATGATACTTGTCATAATAATTAATATACTCCGGACATAAATTGATTGTTAGTTTAGTTAAGAGTATGTTTACACCCAAAGGCATTCTCTCATTGTTTGTGCTCAGTGAGTGAACATAAATGAGTACATCTCCTAAAGCTTTTGTTGACATAAACGAAAAGACACAAGTAATTTAGGCTGGAACAATGAACTGCAGAACGTATTAATATAGATATATATTATGGGCCTGTTAGAGGAAAAAAATCATAAAAATATCAAAAAGAAAGAAAAATAAGGTGGGTTTCTTCATAAACTAAAATTAGCTAAAGAATAAATTAATTTGTGGGAGTTCTTCATATAAATTTCTCTAAAAAGATTATTTTTAATTCGTGCATGGGATAAGTTTAGTTTATGGATAAAGATGACTTCATATCATAAAGAGATGATTAAAATTGAGGATTAAAGTGGCTATAGAGAGTGAGAGTTGTATGACAAAACTTGAGACAAACTTAACATTTAATTGAGCTACCACCACACGTCCTATTTCACTTCGTCTAAACATTTTTGTTTTTCGATGTTTTTCTTGTCCTCTAATCGTTTTACCATTTTTTTTTAGCTCTATGTTAATTCTATAGACCTTAACCAATTATAACAAGCTTGACTCATATGATACACATGTTCAAACTTGAGAGAGAGTGTTAAAAGTATGATTTGAAAGGATGGATCATATTGAAGATTGATTATCACATTGACATAGAGAAAGTTTTGTCGAGGAAATATCAACTAGGTTTATCGTTACTTTGTCAACTTTAACAATCAATTGACTTAACATGTTTACTAAGTCTCTCAAGAACTCTTGGGTTAATGATTAACAAGCTTGTCTCATACGATACATATGTTTTAACTTCAGGAGGAGTTTTAGAAATGAGTTGGTTATGTTAAAAATATGATTCGATAACATTAAATAGGGAGAAATGATGTGATGTGGTATTTTAATCAGATATTTATCATTATTTAATATTACTTTATTCTTTATTATTGTATATCTTCTTCATTTTAGATAAGAATACTGGTATGTATACCCACACATTAAATTCATTATATTTCTTCTCAGATTTTCTCTTCTCAACATGGTACCAAAGGTTTGTGACTTATTTTTATCCTTTCACCAGAGGTATATGTAAAAAAAAATGTTTGTAAGAGAAAAAGAGGACATTCTATATATTGCAGATAGGCATGGAGTGCCTCCCTCTACCTAGTAAATTATTATTCTGATATATTGCAGTTAAATAAAGATATTAGCATAAAAAACCTTCATTCCTTTAATAAAGTTGTTTTTTACTCATTTTACCCTTGTAATCGTGAATGAATGCTATAGAGGACTTGAATGTTTGCTTGGAGATTAATAGAAATTCTGTAACCTAACATGGATTAATGCATGAAAAGGTGAATGGCAAAGTAATAGGGCTACACAAGTCATCCTACTTGCATAGAGGGTTAGCTTAATGCTCACTGCATTTGAATTGACCTTCTTCGTTGGGGTTTTGAGTAAGAGGGTAGGGGTAGATAAATGCAGGGAAAAAATGAATAAAAGAGAAATCTTCTTCAAATCCTTCTCAAAATGCTAAAGCAAGTGTTAGAAAAGCATTTCTAAGACTATAGTTCATATATATCATATAGTTACAAAGAATATAAATGTAAAAATATAAAATCTTCTTTTGTATGTGGAGGAATGGTACAACCTAGCAAATATTTTCAGTTTACTGACAAGAGGTCCAACAGATATTTTATATCTTGAGCAATTCTATACTGCTTCTTAGAAAGCCAATTACACAGCAACTATAGTTTTCTTCTGGGCTGGTGATGATCACAGAGAAGCTCATACTTAAATAAAACCCACTATTTTCAGATTTTTTTAACAGCTCCAACAGAGATCGTATACCTTGACTCCATGAGCAAATTCAAACCACTAACTAGAATATAAATTAAGTGCAAAGAAGGGATAGAAAACAACTTATCTTTTCCTTGCCCTAGGAGGTGGTGATGGCTAGCAATAAGCTAATATTTACATAAAATCCAATAATAGTTGCATAATTTTGACAAAGAGCACCCTTCCATTAACTAGAGCAAATAGAAATAAAAGAAACCATGAAAAAGACATAATTTAAAGAACCAAGATTAACATGAGAGCCACACCACAAAAAAAATGATAAAACAAAATGTCCCTTATTTGACACCATACACAAACATCATCCACTGCATCATCAACCTACATGTGAGCTTTTTAAAGAATGTACAACTTCCCATGACATTCATGAGTAGATGATTCCTAAACCCTGAACCAATCATCTAGAAAGCTGCAACCCAAGATACCAGTTATAAGATTACTTAAAACAGGGATCTATCTGTGTCCTTGTGCTCGCTGCATGTCATATGCACCCCAAGCAGCAGGCCCTGGTCCATACTGAGAAAAATTCTCACCTCCAGACTGTACCTGAAATTTGCCAGTTTTAGCAAAGAACAATATCCAACTCAACGGAAAGGTTGTAAAGAGTATTAAATAAACATACTCCAGACAGTAATTTCCACCATATACAATATAACATACACATACGATCAAATACATTTTGGGCAAATTTACAAACCAAGCAATTTGCAAGTTATACAGTACAACTCCATCACCCACTGACTTAAAGACTAAACCGGACTAGCCAATTCAACTGAAAACCAGTCTAGTGACCAGTCTATTAACACCCAAAACCGGATCATCTCGAAAACAGTGAGAACTAGTTATGAACTGACCAAAACAACCTAAACCCATTCAGAAAACCAATATTTTTCAACTTTTAAAAATATCTTATTTTTTGTTTAATTTAATATATTTTTTAAGATAAATTAGAAAATATATTTGTACAGTTAGTTCGTCTGATTTCTTATTAAAGAGAATGCAACTTATTTAAAGAGTCAGTTACAGGGTTTATTAATCATTCAAACATAGATTCAACAAAACTACTATGAATCTTGGCAAAAAATAAAGGACTATCTGCTTGTGGTACTTGAAATCGGTTGAAGATAAAAACTTTAAGGATTAGAAAATATTAGATAAGATTTAGAGATAACATACAACTAATTAAGGCTTATAAAATACATCTCTCACTATGAACAATGGGACTGAATTTTCTGAACGTTCTAGCTTGAGGACACTTAAGCTTTGAACTAGAACATCGACACCCACTGTGAGGCAAGGTAAAACTTTTCCCACCACCAACTTTTTGTTACCCAATCTACTCTCATCTAGATGAGGAATCTCAAGACCAATCACTCTCTTGTCTCTTTCTCTTTCTAGATTTCTCTCTATCTCTAGATTGTCTCTCACTCCATAGAGAATCCAGCACAACACAGTACAAGAACTTAAGGTGATTGAAGCTGAAGGTGAGCCAGTTGGCATACATGCGAGAGAGCTTCGGGAACCAATTAGACGTGAAGGAGGCAAAGGCGTCACTCTTGTGTGGTCGCGACCATGATGTGATCTTCTTCGACAATGTCAAGGTCTACGCAAACGGCCATGTCGAGGAGAACATGGGACACGCGATTTGGGAGCTCGAGTGGAAGCGCTCGAACATCATCGTTTCGACCAAGATCTTCTAATGAAATCATGAATAAGAGAACACCTTATGAGCTAGCTAAATCTTCCAAGAGGATAACCAAGAGCATGACACAAGACCCTAGGTTAGGAGGCCAAACATCTCAGGTAGCTAGTGACTCAATCCCTACCATTCCTCAAAGGATCACTAGGAGAAGAGCACAACAACAAGGGCCAGAGCACCAACTATTCTCCCTTTAGTCTTTTTTGTAAAATAAGGTTTAAATGTAATAATTTAGGCTTCCACTTGGCCCATGTAGTGTAGCGAAACACTTCTTCTAGAAACCTAGATGTAGAGCACGCCTAGTAGTCACCTTTTCCACATTGAGCACATGCTTGAATGTGAAAAGTGTAACTCCCTTCTAGATCCATGATTATGAGTGCATAATTAGGGAGTTAACCTTGTTTAGTTTGAATTTGAAATTCCCTCCTTACCTTAATCACACGACACCTATCACTATAAATAGGTGGTTTTCCCCTCTTGTAGACACGCTTGATTTTTTAGTAAAGAAACTTTGTTTTATTTCTATGAGGTTGAGTTCTCTAGAATTTCTCTGAGTCTTATCTTGAGTGTGAGCTTCAAGTGGCGAATCTTCATCACTCCTGCCAAGTGGTGTGGCTCCTCCATCAACATTATTCTCCACCGAGTTCTTCCTTTTTCATAAGTCATCTTCTCTTTTATATTTTACTCTTAGCTTGTGTTGGTTCTTCTTCTCTTTGCTTCTTTAATTCTATTATCCTCTTTTCATCATCATTGTGTGTGAATTTTCTTTTTACTTTACACTCCTTAAAGAGATCCTTCACACTTATATAACTTCTTTGGTTAAATTCGTGTCCAGTGACGATCTTCATCGAGTTCCAACCATAGTTGAATTCAATTAACCTAATACAAGTGATAATCTTAAATAAAAAAATGTGATGTCTAATTCAAAATCATATCATCGTTTGGGAGGCTAGGGCCCAACAACAAGGGCCTTCCGCACAAGCACATAGTGGAGGGCATTGAGGCTTCACTCAAGCACATCCACATGGACTACATCGACATTATCTATGCCACCGCCCCGACACCTCCACACCCATTGAGGAAATCGTGCGTTCCATGAATCTCACTGCATGAAGTTCTCTTGCCTCTAGAGTGCTCATTGGAAAATATAAGGAGTTATACCACCAGATAGTAGATTTGCTTCAGAAAATTACAAAAAATCTAGCAACGCGATCATTGGTTGATGATGTGCTTAGGAAGGTTGATGGATTGAAGCCAATTTTGGATGAGCGTGGTGTTCCACTGTCACAACTTGTGATTGCATGGTGTGCTGCTAATCCTAATGTTTCTTCTGCGATGCTACAAAGGAATCTTAGAATAAACCATTATACTTGAACAGCTTTAGCACGTCTAGAGTCTAGCTTTAGACTGAACTAAGGTTAACCATTTTAATTGAATAGCTTTAGCACAACTACATTCTAGTCTTAGACTAAACTAAAGTTGACCATTCTACTTGAATGACTCTAGCACAGCTAGAGTACAACCTTAGACTGAAGTAAGCTTAGCTATTTTGCTTGAATGAATCTAGCACAACTAGAGTTCAACCATAAACTAAACTATCGAAGGATACAAATCACTCTGCAAGACTCCTTTTCCTTTCCCATTCAATCTTATATAATTCAAATCAATTTCAGAACCACATGAATCGCAGTTCTGGTTTGATTCAGTGCACTGAATTGCGGGTGGAAGAGGGCACAGGTCACGCTCCAAAACAAATTGGGTTGTGCGACCCGGCTGGAAAAACCCTACATTTGCTATCCTACAATAGCAAGGATTGGTAAGATCCTATCCTACAAGAGCATTTTTGGGATCAGCCCCTCCAACTCCACTGTCCTGGATTGATAACTACGTACCTAATTAAAATATCATAATGTTCAATGATAATGGGCACGACCTCTACATGTGAGTAAGAATCAACTTATTCAAGGTTTCACTAATAGTTACGAATGTCCATTAATATAATCCAACTAAAGCACCAAACAAACAACATACAGATTTCCCAAGAAACCACAAATGGAACTATGGAAGTGATTTTACTGAGAAATGAAAACCCTTTTTAATTCAGACTGGTCCACTCAGGTAAGACACATTTGAGATGCAACAAACTTACTGGGTTCATGCCATAAATTCCAGGGTAAGGGTTTCCGACATATCCAGCATCAGCATTGCCATAATTTGCATTATACCCTGAACCTAGAAAATCAAAGCAAAGGACAGAAAACAAAGAAGAGCATTAGTAGGCCAAAAACAATGATATCTTGAGACACGAAAACAAAAGTGTCACAAAAGAATGGAACCAGACCTAGCCCCAACACCATTATATGTCACAAATTGCAGTCAGTTAACTCATCAAGACTACATCACGCAAAAAAAATGCATACCTGGATTCCCAGCTGCGGCAGCAGCCCGTGCTCTTTTCTCTGCATTTGCAATTTCTGCACGAAGCTTCTCCATCTCTCGAGCCATGGCAACTAACTTCTTCTCCATCACTTGACCATGCTCATAGTTTTCTGCGAATCCCTTCTTCTCATACTCAATGGCAGCCCTAAAAGCCAATAGACAATTATAAACAATAACAACATGATCAACAGGTCAGCATCCCAGTACCTCTCTTTAACGCCACTAGCATATATCCACCATTCAACCCATATTCTATAATCATAAAAAAATATTCATTTCATAAAATTACGGTGTATTGTCAACTGCCACATAAAGGATTGAACTTTTACTACAAACTCTAATGAATAGCTACATAATTCAAAATCAGGGTTGTCTTATTCATGCAACAACAACTGATTTTATCCCTAACTGTCCATCACATCATTCATCTCCTCTCCTACTTTCATATCTCCTTTCTCATTTCTCACATTCTCTCTCACTATTGTCAAAAAATTGTTGTACAATTTTATGTAAAAATAACACACAAGTCTTTAGAAAATAACCACAGCTAAGGTTTTCTGCGAGTAATTTAAAACCTTGATCACAAATTAAGCACAATCCACAACATTGCCCTAGATTGAGATAAAGCCACTACCTTGCACATTGCAACTCCTGTTTCATGGCCTCCACATCGGCCCTGAGCGCCGGCAGCCGTTTGGCATCGGCGGTCATGTGGGCCAAGTCCTGTGTCATGGCCTGCACCTGTCCGGACAGGTCCTGACGGACGGCTGTGTGCTCCTTGATGTCAGCGTGGACCTGGAGGAGCTCGGCCCGGGCGGCCTCGGTGCCGCGGAGCTCGGCCTCCAGCTGGGCCGACTTGTCATAGAGCTCCCTCATGCGGGCCTCGGTATCTGCCCGGAGCGAGTCACGGAAATGCGCCACGCGCTGGAGCTCGTGCTGCGCTGCCTCTAACTCCTGCTTGAGGGCCACGTGGGTGGCGGCGAGCCTCTGGTTGTCGCCCAGAAGGGCCTGAATGTCCTGGTGCTGGGCCGCGAGACGCTCCTCGATGATCGCCGCTGGGTGCAGCTGGATGGGCCCGCGCGGGCCAAGCCCTAGCTGCGAGTCCCGGAGGTCTTCCAGAAGCGCGGGGTGGGGATGGGGCGGGACAATGGATCCCACTAGATGGTGATGGGCTCGCGCGCCGAACAACGGGTGATCGTGAATCGGCGGCGATAGCCCCACCGCATGCGGAGGAGGAAGGGGTTGCCCGCGGTTTCTGCCCGACATCGTTTAACTAATAACAGTGGAAGAAAAGGGAAAGAAGGGAAAGTGAGTGAAATTGCGAACGTGGGTAAGTTCAATCTTAGAATAGTGGAAACACCAGCATTTGGAGGGAGTATGCGCTAGGGTATGCGAAACGACGTCGTCATTGCTTACAAAAGGGAGTTTCTAATGAAATCACTCCATTGACGATACATTAATATTAATATTAATTAATAGTTAATACATTTAAAATTATTTCATTTTCTCTTAACTGGAACTATCAAAATAAAATAATTCATCTTTTACCTACAAAGAACTTAAGTATTAACCAACCTTTTATTTTAATCATTTATGTCGTTATAAAGATAATCATCACAAAATTAGCTTTCCAGAATAAATTAAAATTATTATGAACAACTTTTTCAAATTTATAAAATTATTTGGAAACAAATTAACCAAAAATCTCTTTATAAAAAGAGTGTTCATTTGTTGTTTAATGATCTTGTAAAAGGAATAACATTTTTTCGTAGGTCTTTAATCATTGATTTTGGTTAAGAGGGGTACCTGTTAAAGGTTATGTGATGTTTAAGACGGTACTACTTAGTATTGGTGGTTTGAGGAATGATTTTTTATTAAATGCAACTTTTGCCTTGTCTTGGAGTATGCATTTATAGGGTTAAAGTGGGTCTTTGTAGTAGTGGGTCCTGACACAAATTATAAGATTAATCTCAATATTAAGAAATGATTTTGTACATTCGGGTTACGCTAATGAGAGTCTAGGTGGTGGTTTAACTTGTTCCTCTAAGACGTGCTCAGTTAGGTTACTGATAAGGTTTCGGTCATGGATGTTAAGGTGTTGACGGCCATGTACGCTACATTAGCCCCTCAAACTTTTCTAAGAGTCGTTTTGTGTTTGTGGGTGTTCCTGAGTCGTTAGTAGTTTTGCAATAAAATTTTACCTTATTGTTTGGGTAATTATCTCGGATGTCAAGGTATACTCAGTTACTTACCTAGTCCCCAGGTTCGAAGGACAGAGTCCTAAAGAGTCTAAAAGCTTCCATTATTTTTGGTGGAATTTGAACGTTTTGGGATTTAGTATGTGTTATCATGACCTTAGATAGGAAAGCATCTTACTGTTGTAGATTGACGATTGTTGGGTTTCCATCTTTCTTCATTTTCTATAAATAGTGGGGTTTAAAATAGGGGATCACTTTACTTTTCTCCAATATTCTGCATCCAATTAGTGGATATATGCCAAGAATTTCCCTACCCTTCAGGTTAGTAATGTCTTCCTCCATCAGTTTTTCGAATTTTTTGAGTTGGTAGTCCTCGGTAGGTTTTGGGGAATCATCAATGGCCAAAGGTAGTGGGGTGTAAAGGATGGGATTGTGTCGGGTTCATGCTCCTAACAGGGCTAAGTGGGTAGATAACAAGGTGATCGAGCTCTTTTCTCAGCATAAGTGGTCGTCAATGGTTAAGTCGGTTGTGAAGAGTGCACCCATGTTGAGTCTGAATGTTGAAATCGACATCATCTCGACCGATAGATGTTGTACAATTCACAACGGTTACCATGGCTCTAAGGGTGTTGAGTCTGATTTCTTCTTTGTATGTGTTAATTTCTCTCACCTTCATATTTGTTTCCTTTTCTATGACTTTATTATGGGTGTTTTGTAGATACTTAATGTTGTTCCACGTGTGCGACTTGTTAAGGTTGAACCCTTAGGGTTTTCTTCACTACTATAGCTCTCGGTTGATCGACCCAATAGGGTGACTTTCTCTTATTGGTCATTTGGGGTATTGCTTGTTCTCGTCATTAACTTCATCTTATAAGAATTTATAAAGGTATATTTTTTTTAAGTGATTATAGAACCAATAATTTTTCATTTTTTTCTTTGATTCCAATAATAAGTCGAAATTTCCCTTTTATTGGACACAAAAACTTGTCAGTTAGCAATCATGTCAAGGTCATCCATGATTGTCGAGGACCGGGAGGTATTTAAGGTATGGGATCAACTACCGATGAAGTTGCCCACCTAAAAGATCTTTGCCATATAATTCTCCCCACCGATGGATGGATCTTAACGATATGTGTAGTTGTTTTGCATTGGTTACTATTCGGTTTTAACTTTGTTGCACTTGATGTGAAGCTTGTATTGAAACAACTTTGTAATAACATCAACAAGAAAGGTGGGGAGGGTTCCGGAACTCCCAAGCAAGAGTTGATCGATCCGAGGTGAGTCTCGATACCGGTACTTGACCTTATGCTCCTTCTATTGGGGATAAAAAGAAGAATAATCAAAGAGAGAAGTTTGGAAGAGCTTTAAGACCGCTAAAAAGGTCGCCGAAGAGATCGCAACCTTTTCCAACGAGGGTCGGGCCAAACTCGGCTATTGCAATCCTTGGGAGCAATTTCAAGATTGTCAAGGGTGTTAACATTTCCTTGACACCGTCGAAAAAAGAGTTGTTGGCGTTAAGAGTCTCATTTCCAAATATTTCATGAACGCTCAGAGTGACTCACCTTTTTCTTTACGGATGTTGACCAATGTGATGGAGGTTAGGTGGGGAGGTCGGCTTGTTACAAAGTAGATTATGAACTTAACTACCAGTGTGTTGAAACACTAGGAGGTGGGTGAACCTTTTAAGTGCCCAAACTTTATAGAATGTGGGAAAAACTATGCACACGATGACACCATCGATATGTATAAACTCATTTATGTTATATAAACGTGCTCATGTACTTTAAATCATCACATTTTCAACTTATATAGACCATCTAACCATATTACCATCTAACCATATTGATTAATTAAGCTATAATGACACTTCATACTCATGTTTAAAAATGTAGTAAGTCAACTAACAACATCATGTGTAAAAAGTCAAATAAAAAAAGAAGATAGGAGTTATAAAAAATTGATTATAAAAAACAATAATATATATATATATATTTATTTATTTTTTCTTTCCATAAAGAATCCACATGATATACCAAATTGAAACTGAGCTGTTATTAATTTTTCTTTCCCCTTTTCTTCCACAATAATTAACAATTTCCTTTCCCTCCCTTTTTCCTCTCTCCAAACAAAAACCCAAACTTCCGCCACACTTCGCAGCTTCCTTTTCCCATCCACTCCCACAACTCTTCAAAGATCACCGCCGCCACCACCACCGCCGCCACCACCACTATCACCATGCCTCTCGATCCCGCCGCTGCTACAACCACTGCATCGCGGCCTGTGTCGCCTCTCCCTCAGCCGCACCACCATTACTCTCCGCATCAACAAACCCTTCCAATTCGCGCTCCAGCGAACCCTCTCTCGGCCAAACCCCACGAACCGCACTTTGCCTACCCGTTCGCGCCCAAAGGCGTCAGAGGCCACCCCGCCGTTGACCACGGGGTCGCCGGTGGCGCGTTCGCGCCTCCGGCTATGGTGTACGGCGTGAATCGCGGCATGCACTTGGATTACCTCAGTCATGCCTTGCACGTGACCAGGCCACTGCCTCACGTGCCGTTCGGGCACGTGGGTAACGCTGCTGCCACACCCACTGCATCGCCTCCCGTTAAAAAGGTTTCCAATCTGAAGCCCTCTTTGCGTTTTTGTGAATTTTGTGAACGAGTGATGTGTATTAGAGTGAATAAATGTTGGTTATGTTTTTTCCTTTTTTTTGAGCTCCAGATTTTGTCCTGGTTAAATGATAGTAATAATTGGATTCAAATTGGTTTGAATTGAAGTGTATCTTTGGTGGTAATAAAATTATGCTGGATTTCTAATTGTTCCTTTGTTTTTTTGGTTGCTTTTCGTTTGGCTTTAGGCGGCGTCTCGGTCTGCGGTTTCTGATATCAATGGCGGTAAAGATTCGAGTACCAGGTGAATTTTTTTTCATTAACACGTGGTGTATATATTGTTGTGTTTTTTTATTGGTTATGGAGCTGGGATTGATGATATCTCTGATTGGTTTCTCAGGGAAAAAATCAGAGAGGATACCTACATTGTTGTTAGAGATCGAAAAGTGAGTCTCTTTTTCTCTTTTGTTTACATCCTTTGCAATGTAAACGTCTTACATTTTTGTTTATAATGAATCCATTGATTTGTTGTAGTTAAATTAAATTATGTGTGTTTAGTTACATTCTGAGAAAGGTAGGTGCTTTTAATCTTCTTTAAATACATTGGAATCTGCACTTTGTCTTTTGCCTACAACAGTATCTTTTACAGTTTCATTACATCTCTAGCATATGATGTGCTTGTGAGTTCTAACCATATCGATACAAGTCCTACACTTATCCTGATTTTATTGTTTTAATTTCTTTATGAATTAAAGTCGTCTTTGGAAACTAGTTCCTAGATATATCTTTTCATATTCTCTTCTGTTCCCTCTCATACATATGTCTCCAAAGTTATTATAAATGAGATTCTAAGAAAGGGAAATTTACTCTCAAATTCATTCTCTATTCTTTATTAGAGAACTTTGGCTTAGAAACTTCAGATTTAAAATTATTGGCTGCTTTCTCTCATACAACTTGTTTTAGCTATCTCAGAAACACATGGTTTCAGCATTCTCTCTTCCTTAGAGCTTAACCTATAATAGAATTGGCTATTTACTTGTGTAGTTTATTGAAATTTGATAATATTACTAGCTATACAAGGATTACTTTACTTTCGTTATTTTTACTGCAGTAGTTAATGTTAATATCTTAGCTTTATCCCTGGAGCTTTTTTTAGTTGTGGTAATTATTTTATATTTCATTTTTTAGGTAAGAATAACAGAGGATGCTTCTCTATATGCACTTTGTAGATCATGGTTGCGAAATGGTGTAAATGAAGAAAGCCAGGTTTGAATAATATATTTGTACTCCCCCTTTTTAAGATTTGTAATCTGCTACTGATTTCAAGCGTGTGATGAAGACTGGAAAATATTCTCGTGTAATTCTGTCTTGTTGTTAAAGAAATGATACTAAATGCATGTATGTGTACTTTGATAATTTACATATTCCACGTCAACTTTTGCTGGACTTTTACTTTAATTCAACTTCCATTTTAACTAAGGTTGACTTGAGAATGAATATTTTTGGTTGTAACTTTTCACATGTATAGCAAATATTTAATTTGAAACTAAATATAAGTGATTCTCACTACAGTTAAGTTTTTTCTGTCGAATTTGAATGAAATATTTTGATTTTTAAAAGCTGATCAGAATAATTAATTGATCTTAATTCTACGAAGAAGCATGATATCTTCTATCATTTAGCATCTTTGGAATGATAAATGATTGAATGGTTTTTTAGTAGAAGTTTGTAATCATTTATGCTTTTCCTGTGGGTTCTGCATTATTGAAAATCAAAGAGTAAGAGAGAGAATGGAACTGAATTTAAGTAATGTAATTGAATTATTTTATCTTAATCATCTTTAGAAAAAGAGAGTCCACTATATATAGATAAACTATCAAACAGAGGTTCAATAGACTATCTGAACACAAAGACTGATAAGGGCCCAAGGCTTAATAGAGAAAGTAGACAAATACAGTAAAGTAAAGAATACCTTCCACAAGCTCTGAAGGGGTGGGGGAGACAGCAGGATCAGCTACAGGGAGCTAGGTTCTCAACACAACAAACCTATTGGGGGAGAGGGCGTTCTTGAGAATGTAAGCACACTAATGTGCTGTAGGGATATGTAGTGCTTGAAGTTGTTTGCTAAGGGTATTTTCTCGAACAAAGAAAGGTCACGTTCCATGTGTTTGGTGTGAGCATGCAAAGAAGGATTATGAGCAAGAGCCATAGTACTGAGATTGTTGCAGTAGATGGTGTCTGTTATGTTCACAAGTCTTTTGAAAAATTTTCAAAAATTGTTTTTTTTAATTAGTAGACAATCCCCCTAGATCCTCACAAGTGTCTTACAAAAACGTTTTCAACGCAATTTAAAGCTCTATCCAACCCTCTTGTTCTTTTCAATTGGTTGAGCTAACCTTTTGGGGTTAGTTCTTTGCAAAACAAGAGGAAAGATCTAACGCTTCAAATGGATAACGAAGGTCAATATGTCAACAATAATGTTGTGAAAATTGTGAGTATACTCGCATACTTGTATAATTAAGCGATTTTGGAGAAGAGAGCGAGCTAACTCGCATGGCGAATCATCAACCGTGCGGATTAGAGCAAGTATGCAAGTAGATCGAAGGATCGATGGCTGTCACGATCCGTTACTCGGGATTAAAAAAAAACTTACCTAATGTTCTAAATGCCCAATACATGTTTCTTCTTTTGCTAGGGGCAGTAGGCAGCAAATCAGATCAAAACCCTAAAAACCAACTCTGAAACGAACCACATCCACATAAATCGCTACCACTCGCCTCTCGAATAGTGCTCACTGTTGGTTGTTCTCTTCGTAGATTGCTCTCAGTGCTACTCCTATTCGCCATTGCATGCGGTTGCGCTCACGCTTGGCATCGCTTGTTGCTTGTTGTTGTTCGAGGTCGCGCTCGCCACTCGCCGTCGCGATTTCTGTTGCTCGTTGTTGTTGTTCCTCTCTCTTCTTCCGTTGTCGTTGTTCCTCTCTCTTGTTTCATTTTATTGTTTTTGATTGTGCTTGCGAATCCTGTGTGGAAACATCGTATTTCTATTGATGGGAAAACAAGGAACGTAAAATATAAATATTGTGAGAATGTATTAACAAGAGGGGTTTATAGATTAAAACACCATCTAGCAGGGACTTCAAAGGATATTGGAGCATGTATAACAGTTCAAAGGATATTGCAGGTGGTTCGTGCGGTGGCTGCGGTGATTGCGGGTTCATTCAGGACTAAATGTAGTTATTTACTATTAATTTTTTTTTAATATGAAAAGTAAACTCTTGCGAGTTTACAAGTCGAGTTTACGAAGTTCTCACGAGTCTACGTAGACTCGCGAGTTTGACAACCTTGGTCATTAGTGTAAATAAATTTGGTGCATGTCCAAACCAGTTGACATGTGTCATGGGAGCATCAATTTGTTTTCCAGAGGATGAATACACAACTGGGCATCAATTTTACTCCACTTATGCTGATAAATTTCAGCTGCAATTTCTTTAGTAGTGATGTGGCTTGAGGCAATGTTTGATGTCTAAGGCCCAAAGAATCCGTTAATACCATCAAACTTGTAGATAGCAGGGAGTCATAGTTGGTGAAAAATAGCAAAACACAAAATAACTAGCCAAATACAAAATAGCTTGCCAAACAAGGTTGGAATGGAAGAAAGACCACAAATCCAAAACCAACACTATAGGGTCAGTTTGATTGCAAAATGGTCTATTGGAAAACTCACCAAACATGCCATACCATGCATGGTGGCAGTGAAAAATCAAGAGCAGGGTTTGGGTGCGTGAGTTGTCAAATAGAGTAGTGATTATCGGGGTTGGTCGTTGCACGACAAGCGACCGAGGGGTGGTTGTCATAGTTTGTGAAAAATAGTGAAACACAAAATAACTAGCCAAATACAAAATAGCCAGCCAAATAGGGTTAGAATGGAAGGACCACAAATCCAAAACCAAAACTATAGGGTTAGTCTGATCGCAAAATGATCTACTAGAAAACTCACCAAATATGTCATCATGCATGGTGAAAGTGAAAAATCAGGAGCAGCGTTTGGGTGTGTTAGTTGTCAAATGGAATAGTGATTATCAGGGTTGGTCGTTGCACAACAGGGTGATGTTCCTGGGGTGGTTGTCAACAGGAAAAAGCTCACATAGTTGTCGCAGTGAACAATGACACTAGCGGTGGTGAACAATTACACTAGCGGTGGTTAACAATGAAACAATGAACAATGAAAAAAGTACATGGTTTCTCTAAATTGAACTTATGAGCAATGGGCCCATAGGCAAAACACAAATTAGGCTTCGTTTCTTGTTAGGTTCTTGATACCATATTGAGAAGAGAGAAACCGAGAAGGCATATCCTTATGTTTAGACTACAATAGAGATAATCAATTTACAGGGACCGAACATAATTACAGAGTTTTCCTAGTTTAGGCTAATAACATAAATATCGAATCAATCTCATTGATCCCAATATCATCAATTGATCCTAATATCATCAATTACTATATCTATGAGATTTTAACATACTTACAATATTCTAACAGTGGGGATGACTTGTATGCTTACCCGTGGTCTTAAAATTGGTTACAAATAGTGTGACAAATATGCAGGAATTTACTGGATTTTACTATCAATGACTTACTTTTGGAAGATGAATATTTTATGCATTTATTTATTTCAATGTGCTATTTATTTATTTATCTTATGTTTCATTGTATTGGCAGCCGCAACAAAAAGATGTAATTAAGGCACTTCCTAAACCATTGCCTGCATATATGGTGGCTGGTTATATATCAAACAAGAAAGAAGATGAAAAAATTGAAGATGAGCCGGAAGAGGTTAGCTTTTCTTCTAGTTAACTTCCTATTTTAAAGCAATCAAATTTGCGAAACTGAAATCTTTATTTTCATCCAAAATAGTTATTTTGTTGACACAAGTTGTGTTGTTGCATAAGCTTTGCAGAATAGTATTGCTCTCAAGCAGATGTTTCTATTGACATTTTTGTTCTTTCACTTCAATTCTAGGTCAAGATTTCTATCCCATTAATCATATCATATTTGCTTTCAGAATGAACAATCTGTTGAGAACTTGTTACCACAAGATTTATTAAAGAGACATATTAAACGGGCCAAAAAGGTTAAATTGCGGTATGTTTAACTTGTAGCCCTCCCTTTCACCTTCTGGTTTATTTATTCATCATCTATGTTTGAGTTGTGGCAAGAACAGTACATGTCTAGTTGATAATGCATTATAAACTGTAGCATACAACCCAATATAGTAGATTTGTGGTCAAACACCTTTTGAATTTGTGAGTCCATATGATTTGTTGTCAGAACATTGGAAGACTAAGTTGACAACAAGGTTGTAGAATTGTGATATTACTCGTAAGATTGTTGGATCCTACGAGTTGGGGGTGGCTTCCAATGCTTTATTTAGCATAGGATAGCTGTGTCGGACCATAGGGAAATGCGCTAGCCTTTGGAGATTGTCATGTTCTAACAAGTTGAAGACCCAGAATTTGCAGGTCAGGTTGCACATCCCAATGTACAAAAAATCTATTTCATTAGTTTTTTCCATTAACTCTTATTTTCAAGAGAAGCCTCTTTTATCCCACTCAGTTGACTTGTGACACCTTTCCTATCCCATACTCCACAAACCCTTCGCTGTTCTTTGTATGGCACCCGTCGTTTCAATTTTTCATTTTCCCCCATTTTCGACATTTCTGTCTTGTTTCTTTTTCTTTTCTGTAACCTTGTCTCTAAGATCACTTTGTTTGTGTTTTGGTTGTTTTTAAAATCCACAATGGCTTGTTCTGGGCATTTTGAAATAATCTCTGATTTTGGTTTCTTTTTTAGCCCCCTCTTGTATAGTTTTTCTATCCATAATCTTTATCAAATATGAAATAGAGTTAAGATATTAATGACACAATACTACAAGATAAGTATCTAAATTATTGATATTACATACTCGAGTTATTCTATTTTTAAATTATAATACACTTTCACATTATTATACTTGAGGGCAAGCCATGGTTTAATGGTAAAGTCACACACCTTGGTAACTAATTTCTCATGGGTTCAAGCTACGAAACAACTATTTTGCATATGCAAAGGTAAGGTTGGGTACAATGACCCTTACACCTTGCATGACTTTGGTACCAAGTTATGCTAGTCTTTATATATACGTATGTGTGTATTGTAAATAGTGGATTATTAGTGTTAAACTTTGGGAAAGAGAGAAACATTAAACTAAAATTTTGTATTTTTGAGACAATGCAAGTGCTGTATTTATATCAAGAAAAAAAAATCAATATAATAAATATAGGAGATTTGGTATTTTCTAAGATATAATATGCAAATAAATAAAACATTCATAATAATAGCGAACTGTTACGATTGCAGTGAATAATGATGGCAGGAAATAAACAAAAATTGAAAAACGTACATGGGTTTCTAGAAAGTTTACTCTTATAAGTAGTGGGAATAGGCAAAACACATTTGGGTTTCTTCTCGTTAGATTCTGATTGCATGTTTGAAAGGATGAGTGATAAAACAAGTCCCGGTGGATGATACGACTCATGTACCATGTTCAGAAGAGAGCAACCCCGAGAATGAAAATAATAAATTTCGTGTGTTGGATAAACACGATAATTAATGTATATTATAATGAAGAAGAAATCTAGTAATAAGAGATAAAATCAATATTTAATATTGAGAAATATTGGTGAGGTATTTTCCATCCAAATGATATCACGTCTCCTTATTTAATGTAGTTCAATCATGTGGCTTACAATTTGTGGATAGCATGGAACTATTTTCTTTTCTTTTTCTTTTTTGTGATATACCATGCTTTGCTTTAGGGTGAGATAAAAATATTAACAATGTTATTACTTTCCTTTTGCTGCACATAGATTAAGGGAAGAACGGTTACACCGTATCACAAAGTACAGAAGTAGGCTTAGGCTTTTGCTTCCTGCCACTGAACAGTGTAGAAATGACCCGGCTGCTGGGAACTGACCTTGCTGACTTTACAGACATCAAGGTTTGCAGGACTCTAACAGACCGAACTTGATTCAATATTGTATTTGTGGTTCATTGAAAACGTATTCCTTATAGTAGCAAATGTATAAAACTAACTGAAAATGGACAGATTTTTCAGCTTTTCTACACAATTTCTACTTTGGGTGGTCTTTGACCAGAAAATTTGCAATAGTTAGAGGTTGAATGAATAGCGATGACTCAGAAGTCACTGTCTGCTTAGACCTCCGTTTGTTCTTGTGGGCTGATAGTTTGACCAACCTATTAAGGGTAGGTATGACTTGTCCCTATCTCCTAGGAAGATTATAAGTTATTTTTTTTGGAAGATAATGCATTTGGATTAACTTGTTTTTGAAGAAAAATAATTTTAATAGCCGGATTCTTTTAATTCGAAAAACAGTCTTAATTAATCGGTTGCCAGATATGTAATATAAGCATTTAATGCCTGGCTCCAAGTCTCAAATTATTTAAGTGATTAAATTTCCATCAGATATTTGCATTTTATGGTTTGGTTAAAAGCATAATGCTTTTCACATTTTTTTTTATCGAAATAGGACAAACAGAAAATGAGCTTCCCAATGTTGGGCTTTGGATGAATTGGTAGTGAAATTTTCCTACATCTCCATATTTTTTTTATTAATTCCAACCTTTTATATTTTTTTAAAATTTCAACCTCACAAATTATAAGTATAGGTTAAGATTTTCCGTTCTCTTACTTGTTTTAGGACTTTTCGGAGTGATACTTCCGAAAGGATTGTTGAATTCTTATGAAAATTATTTTTTGGGAGCAAGTGAAACTTTTGTAAGGTTGGTTTGAGTTTAAGTACTTAGTAGCCACTTCATATTTTTGGAGGTAAAGGTCGAGAATCCTAAAGCGTAGGAAGAAAGAGTCCATTGTAATTTAGAGATATTCTATTATAAGATAGAAAAGGCTTTTGTTTTTGTATCCCATAATTGTAGTTTGAAATACAACCATTCCGACGAGTTTTGGTGGTGATTTAAAGTTGGGTAGCCTTTGGTAAGTGGAAAAGCTGTGAATGAGTATGATGGGAGTTTTTGTTTGTTGTAATGGCTGCACCAGGTTTTCTGGATCATCGATTTCAAATTAGAGGTTTCCGACATTCTAGAAAGTATTTATTAAAAGAAATTTGCTTAGAAGGTTATTTTTGACTTCGAAAAAGCACATTCTGAAGTAGTAATATTAATGTTCCAGAATAACTACTTTAGAAACTCTCCCGAAAAATAGAGAAAAAGATTTGTGATTTTTTCCTCTTGTTGTTATTGTTTGTCGAGGAAAACACATACCCTTAATTTTTTAGTCTGAATTTCTATCAATGTGAGTTTTTTCTTCTTGTTCTCATTGAAGGGTGTTTTCTCTTCTCTTCACACGCTACTTGTTCTGACCCCCTTTTTCGGTTATATGTGGCAAATTTTTCAAGCAAATGATTTTACCTTTAAAGACACAGATATTGAGGTTGGTGGCAATCCTTCATAGTTTGGTATTCCACCCCTTATCTAAATCTCTTTTTTTCACACTCCATACACACGTAAATCAGAATTGGGTTTTTGTTTCCCCATTTGTCACTTTTGCCCCTTTTTTGTGTATGGTGAAAAATTGAAGCTTGAAGAGCAATTTTATTGTGTTATGTGATGTAGGGCCGAGATGTATGAGGGTCGAGGATCCTTGAACTTCAACGAGGCTCACTGGTGGAATAAAAAGGAACTTGTTTATTGAATGATTAATCCCAAAATATGTTCTAAGAAAGGTGTAATGACCAATCCAAAAAAATAACTACACACCCATTTGGGAAATAGAAATTTGGGATGCTTCCAAAATAATCAATCTAAGAATTTTCCATAATAACTAATTCAGAATTTAAAAATATAAATTTTACTTTTCTCTTGCAAAAACAACAACAGAAAGCAGTGACAAAGGTAGTTTGGTCTTTTTCTCTAACCCTAGGGTGTAGTTAGCAATTATGAGGGTGCAGAAAACAAAAGTACAAAAAATTATAAAATTATACCGTGTAAGAATAATTATTTTGTTTGCTTTTGTTTCTTGCACTATATCATTTGTGACCTGCATTATACCATTTTTTTGAAATGTCAATGTGTTATTTATATTTTTTTAACAGAACTTTATATAATTGATTTAAATAATAAATTAATCTAGTAATTGTATGCATGTTAGGTTATAAATATAGTTAAGTTGAATTTGATTATGAATTTGTATGTATGAATTTGGGATATATATGTAATTGATTTGAGATCTTAAATGATGTATGAGTGATTGATTTGCATTGTATGTTAATGATATGTGTTGTATGTGATTGATGAAAGCTTGTATGAACTTGATGTCATACATTCGGGGTAATGTATGAGATGTTGTGTTTTGGTATATTAAGTATTGTGTTTTGGTATATTAAGTATGAAAAACCTATGAGCAGAGATCCTTTGCCTTCACTGATGATCTAAGTCACATAAACTAAGGTACTAGTTGGTGAAAAGTTGAAGGAGAGTTCATACACACCATGACCACTTGTAGTCACACGATATGAATATTTGGACTTACCTAGATCTGATTGGAGTGGATTAGCCGTTAGTCTCTGGTAGGGGCATACTTAATGAGTCTTTTGGAAGAAAATAAATCCATATGCCATTACTGATTGAAATGAAATCAAAAGGGTACTAGGAATTGAAAGAAAATCAAGGTACCGTGAAACAAATGGATTTATGTGGTCAAAATATGATTAATGAGTTTTTCGAAAGACAATAGATTCATTTGCAATCACTATGATTAGCATGAAATCAAAGGTACCGAGGGTTGAAAGAAAATTAAGGTACTGTGAAGCAAACGAATCTATGTTAAGTCAGTATGATTGTAATGAAATCAAAGTACTGCGGATTGAAATGAAATCGAATTATTGTGATTGATATTTGGAATTTGTATGATTGTGTTCGAGTAAAAAGAAAACTAAATTAATTATGAATTATTAATCAAATTAGTTATTTTACTTATATTTTTTTATGTCAAAACTTTATTTTGATAGCTTACCCTGACATGTGTTTGTTTGTGTGTGAACTGCAGTGATTGTACTATGTACATGAGCAAATATTTGTATAGGTGTAGGAGTGAGATTTTGAGAGAAATATAGTAATGATTTTTTTTTTCATTTTCTTTTATAAATAGGTGAATTTATACATATATTAAGTGAATTAATAAAGTTTATATCTGGTTTGACGTTCATCTTTAGGGTGTTACAATTCTGGTACCAGAACAAGTGTCAAGATTGTTTTCAAAGATAAAAATTGAATTTTCTTTGGTCTGGTGCTTGGGCAGGGTAGGCGTTAATGACATTTTATAGAATGTTTTCATTTGAGTAGTAAAGTTGAAAAAATTAAATTGGCGATTGAATGGAGAAAATAGATTATTGAGTCGAGTATGTTACCATGAGGAATATCAATATTGTTGGTAAAGAAGAATGATGAAGAATTTAGATTGTGTTTGGAGAGAACTAAACGTTCATGAGAAGAATTACTCTACTCTTGACACGAAAAGGATGGTATTGGTGTTGTCATGAGGATATAGAGCCACTGACTCGATAGTATTTAGTTTGACATATTTAATATCATAAGAATCATAAGTACTTGTTTGATCAGAAGTGAATAGACACGAGACAAGAAAGGTTGGTGTATTTGTTAAAGGGTTAAGATTTCAAGTTTATTTATCTTCTAGGAGGGCAAATCAGGTTAAAAATGTCACGAGCAAGGATACATTTCAAATGTCAGATGTAATGGTTAATCACTCATGTTAGTGGAGTGTCTAACACTAAGTGGACTTAGAGTTTTCATAATGGAAGTAAATGGGGATTTCCAAGTTTAGGATAAGATTTTGTACTTGCAAGCAAAAGTTAGAAAATATAGTATAGCATAAAAGTTATAAAAATGATTTTATGGGCACCATACATAAGTAAGGTAATATCTGAAGAAGTTCTTTTGATGGTTTAACAGAAGGAGGAAGTGGCTCAATGAGTCCTTGTCTATATAACTTGTTAGAGACTAAAGTGGAGTATCAAAAATTTGAGATAATGTTATAACAATTGGACGTAGCTAAGTAGAAGTGAAGTAATATTGTTATGTGATTCTTTTCCACAAATAACGAGAGTACCTAATGGAATCTGGATTGTGGTAGATCGAGTAATGAATGATGCATAATTGCTTTCGGAGAAGATGAATGGAGTTTTGCAAGATTATGATCTTTAGTTGAAGAACTATCCTAGGAAAGGAAATGTTTTTGCAACAAATGTTTAGAGTCACAAGAAAATATAAGTATCAACACTTAAGATTAGATGGTTGGATTTAAGTGGAAGTTTCAACAATTTGAATTTGGAAGTTGTTGTACATTTGTTATAACTAATGAGTTTCTAGAAAAAAGTGAGAGAAAAGAAATTTGTGAAATTGAATTTGAATAATATTCTAAAATTATTAAATATTGGTAAAATTAAAGATTTCTACATGGGAGGTGAATGATATCTTGAAATTTAGAAACAAAATATGTGTGTTAGAGAATGGTAAATTGAAGCAAATGAGTTATCTAAGAGTCATGAAAGTCAACTCAGTTTACATCTAACTATGACCCAAGGGTATCAAGATTTTTAGAAGTTTAATTGGTGACATGGTACAAAGGAAAATATAGTCAAGTATGTAGTTACTAGTTTATCTTGTAAAAAATCGAAGGTCAAACAAATAACGACTAGGAAGTATGTTAACATAGTTTGATATTCCCAAGACGGAAGTGGAATAAAATTTGCATAGGTTTTATCACCAACTCGTCACGTGTAGCAAAGAAACATGATTTAGTGTGAGTAATAAAGAATACACACATTCTACCTTTGAAAAGGAATGATAGGATTAAAGTTATGCAGATAATTGGGTGAGAGATCTCAGTTTGACAAAAATAGTAAAGAGGTAGCATTGGGTATTGTAACTAATGTTAAGGAAGTTTGCGCTTGATTGGGTTATTCTTATCTTTCATAAGGATGAGGATGAATCCTTAACCTGTGGTATTGGAAGGAGTGAGACGGTGGTAAATCTCACTCTTTGTTTATTTTTGTACGAACTGCAATGATTATATTATGTACATGAGCATATATAGGTGCAGGAGCGGATTTGGAGAGAAATATAGAAATAATGATTTTTTTATTTCCTTCTTCTGTAAGTAAGTAAATTTATACATATATTAAGTGAATTAATAAAATTTATATCTGGTTAGATATTCATTTTTGGGATGTTACACAATTTCCCTTGCACGTTTGATTTGAAAGGAATGAGTGCAAATGTGCAGGTGTTGGCTGTTGGTGTTTTCTAGTGGTGGTGGAGAGGTGTGATAGAGGTCATGGTGGTGTTTAGAAGCTTGGGCTAGCTAATTCAGGTAAAAAGATGTAATTATGGGGTTAAATGGCAAGAGATAGATTTTTGGAAATCGTCTTGCAAAAAGACTTTTTGGAATAAGCAATCATTCAATTATTTTAGTGCATTCCAAAATTAAAATTTCAATGTTAAATTGGGAAATGCAAAATCCATTTTGGAAAGACAATTTTAGAATAAGAATAATGACTTTTAGAACAGATACATTCCGGAATTCCTTTTCCAAAAGTTATTATTCTTATTCCAGAATTACCTTTTCGGAATGGTTTTCTTCACATGCACCCTAAACCCCATTATGGAAATCAAATTTTAGAATTGAAAATAAACCACAAACTCACATTTCTTTCTTCTTTGATGAAAGCAACAACCAAACACCAAAAAAGCATTGGACAACGATTGCAAATGGACCTAACAAGAACCAACCACACTCATGCCTCCCACAAAACACTCAAAATGGTAAAAAAAAAAAAGACACAAACAGAGAAGAGTTAAATCCCTAAATTTATTTTAAAAACAACTAAGGATATTTTCGTTATTTCACGTTAGTAGTATAGTGCAAGAAGTACAAGCCTTATTTGTTTTGCTTAAAAGGTATGGTCAAGTGGTGCTAGTTTTTGGCCTTTAAAATATAGGTTATTTCTTCCTCCGCCGATATTATTTTTAGATACACCTTCATGAGGTGTTGAAAAAGTTAAAATATTAATTTTCTAGATTTTCAGATTGTGGAATTTGAAAAATATTTTGGATTACACAATATAGAATATATTTACAGGTCCAAAAGTACATTATTGATTGTGGAATACATTATAGATTCATAAATATATTCTGAATTTCTAGTTTATGTAATCTAGAATACATTCATAAATGTATTTTTTTATTGTAGAATGTAGAATATATTTTTGGATTATTTAATCCAAAAATATATTTTTAAATACATAATTTCAAAACATATTATGGATTATGCAATTCAAAATATGTTTTTGGATCATGCAATTCAGAACACATTTTATATTTCAAGTTGTATAATCTAAAATAAATTTTCAGATTATGTAATCCAAAATATTTTTAATCCATGGACAATTTGGACTTTTCCTACACTATGCAGGTTTAAGAAGAAAGTACGAGGGTGCTAAAAGAAAGTTCCTAAAATATATAATAATAGTTTGATATTTGATTATATAAATAGAGCAATCTAAATCAAACAAATACTTTCTGCACTTTATAGTTTCTTCATACACCTCCATGAAAATGTTTAAAAGATAAAATATAAGGGTTATCTGGACTAGCTCGCCCCACCCACCCTGTGTGGACTGCAGGTTATACGGGGCGTGTCTAAATGAATCAACAAGTTGAAATATACAACTCATCATGTATTTTTTCTCAACAGGTCCTGCTTTGCCATTCCTAATAAAACACATCACTCTTTTCCATATATATATATATATATATATATTTTGCAAGTAAAAATATGAACCTGTCCTAGAGAAAAGTTCTAGGAAGTTTTAGGAAATTTTTTATAAAATAATACTTGTAAACAACTTATTTTTAATATTTTTAGATGATATTAAATATATAAATAATCTTCTATATAAATTAATTTTAATTTATAACAAAATTATTTTAGTTTTCTTTCCTTAAAGGATTATACCAATTATGAAAAGTAATTTGATTTTGCAGCTAATGAAAACACAATGAGGTGAGTGTCTATTTCTTTAATTTTTTGAAGTGATGCATACTCCCCATTCCTTTCGATAAAAGAAAACAATTTGTTCGTTGGTGAAAAGTTAAGTAAAGTTGCTCATCTTATTGCAATCTCATTCATAACTTTCTAATCATCATCTTTTGTAGAACCGTAATCAACTTCTTCTCTTTTCAAGTAAATGCAACATTAACAAAAAAAAGTTATTTTCTTTCTAGTGGAAATTAAAATTTTGTTTGTGTTAGAGATTCATTCAAATAAAAATAAAACATTTTATAATATATAAATAGTTATAGATGATACAAACTTTAACCTTGTGAGTCAGTTTTATAAACTTGAAGTTTATTGTTTTTTAGAATGAATTACATTAGATAAAATAGGACAATTAAGGAATGTCTCAACCTATATAAACAAAAGAGGTTAGATGCCTCCAAACCAAAACTCATTATAATAAAAAAAAATATACCATCTCAAAAACCTATATATACACTATGCAACCTGTGAATAAAATGACTTAAACATAAAAACTTAATTAGAAATAAAAAACATCACATAATGATTAAAAAAAATCAAAATCACAATCTCTATAGAGTACTTAAATTTCTTGGGATTAGAAGTTATATTAAAGTTGTAAGTTGACTATGCTTTAAACACACATTTATCCTAAACTGGTTTCATTCTATTGAAGAATAAGTGGCACCAACACTCATGTCTTAATTGATGCTTGTAAAAGAGAATTGACTTTTTGTGTTTGTTTGGAGTAGTTGCAAATTGAAGGAGGTAGAGAAATCAAACACGTCTCAACCTCAAACTTTTCATGGGTCAAACATCTCCTTTTTGATGGCTTTAGAGGTAAAATACATGTTGAAGTCATTTTCCTTTGGAATGTGGAGTCTGAATTGGGCTTCCTTTTTTCAGCCATAAAGGGTCAACTTGTGGAGGTTGAGATGGGCAATGGAAATTCAATTGTCATTATTGGACACAAACACAAGCCCACTTATCTCCTCATGTTTACCTCAAATCAATGACTAAGATTCACCATCACTCACCAATTTCTCCACCTTAGCATGCTTGGTCAACAATGTTTTGTGGTGTGATGTTCCTTTTTTCCTCCAAAATTCTCTATCACCACCTTTCAATAATTTTTGATTCAATTTTCCAACAACACAAATGAAAAGTGACCAAGTACAAGAATTATGACCCTTTGTGATGAATTGAGGATTTTCCCTTCAAAAAACCATATTTGAATAATGGTCAATTTTTGAAGTGGTGGAAATGAGTAAGAAGAACCCACAAAATGAATATCTTAGAAAGATTGGATGAATATCTTACACAAGGAAAATTGGTGAGATATTGGATAAGTTTGATTAGACCAAGAGAGCACAATCCCTACCTTCACCACCATATTATCAAAGATTTCATCTAATTCTAAAAATGGTAATTAATGCTATATCTTTTTTTTTTATATATAAATTTCCTTATAATATTTTATGCTAAAATTACAAGAGCAAGTATATTTAGTATCCCACAAACACAAAAATATTTAAGGTTTTTTTATTGTGAAAATAAAAAAAGTCAGACAATAAAAGAAGCATTTTCATGTAGGATTAACAAAAGAAAATTTTGTTGTCTTTGTCATGATAGATATAATTATTATGGTAATCATGTAGACAATCACAGCGTCACCATATAACCACTACCATTTGAATTTGATTATCCTGTTTAATTATGTCTGCTTCAACCATTTTACTTTCTCAATATTGTCTTTTCTTTTGGATGCTTTCACTCTGAGATTTCAGCAGATAAGAATGAGATTTTAAAGTGTCTAAAAGTCAAAAAGGTTTTTTATTATTTAAAAATTCCATATCTCAATTTAGGTTTGGCTCCATTGGTACATTTTTCTCCTTTAAGATTCTACAATACTACTTAAGGATATTTTAAATAATGTAATATCACTAATTTTCTTTTTATTCATTTGTTAATTTTTTTTATTCTCTGTTTTGTAGAAGGACTACATTCATAGAATAGTAATCAACATTAAAGACAAAAAATAATTAATCACTGTATTAACTAAATTAGATACTATTTTAGAGACTACAATATTATTTATATCTAAAGTAGTTTATATTATTAATAAAAAATTTATAAAATGGTTTACAATATTATTTATATTTAAAGTAGTCTATATTATTAATAAAAAATTTATAAAATGGTTTCTAAATTGGTGTCTAAATTAGCTACCAGCGTTTTAGTTACTAATATTTTAGATTCTAAATTGGCCTCAATTAGTCTTTTAGAGACTAATTTAGAATCTAAAATATTAGTAGCTAACTTGATAGCTAATGGTTAAATATCAATTTAAAAACTATTTTATAAATTTTTATTAATACTGGAAATTATTTTAGATACCAATAATTTTCTTAGTCTCTAAAATGGTCTTTATTTTAGTTCAATAGTAACTAATTATTTTGATAACTAAAATTAGCTGCAATTTGATGATTTTCTTGTAATGCTAAGACACTAAAGATTATCGGTTAAACAATTGTTTTCTTCTATTTGGTCGTATTTCGCTTAATTCTTTCTTCTCCTAACTCTCACAAGATTCGACCTATAGATTGGGAATACATTTATATAAGGTACTCCGATACTCAAGTAAATATTTGACATTTAAATACAATAATTACTATAATAATAACGTAATTTTATTTTGGTTATTGTATCTATTTATAGTATATTAATATTAATGTAGACCTCAACGAATATGTATTATAATTAGTCTTTACATTATTTAATTGCTAATCATGATAAGTTTAATCAGTACCCAATATCCTTCTATCATTTATATTCAGCATGGGGCACATTAGTAGAAAATAAACACATGTCAAGTTGATTAATTTAATCATATTATAATTAATGATACATTATAGCCATTATATAATGAAATCAATCATATTTTACATTACATCATTTAAGGATATGGTAACTCTAAGGTACCAAAATGTTGTCTCAACCCTCCAAATATATATCACCTTTGCGTGTTAAAGATGGAAGCTACATCATGCCACGTCTTCTAGGGTTTCTGTTGCATGTACTAATGTGTTAATTAATAATTATACTATTTGTCACTGAAACTGTAGAAATCATTCAGAATTCCAAGCCACACTGTTCCATTGATTTTAACACTGAATCAAAAGATATTAAGCTCCATTATTGATGATTGCTTAAGTAGGAAGCTACAGACACTACAATGGTGGTTGGCTTTGAGCGAATATGTAGTTATTTGTTGCATATACAAAAGTTGAAATTTCCACAAAATGTGTAATAATTAAAAGAATAAAATTTTCATTGGAGGTATGTTTTGTCATAAATGCATGGTGATTGGGCATGGAGGTAGATGTTCATCTACCCAAAAGTTAGGACTCTAAATTAAATGCTTGATATAAACCAAGAATTTTTAATTTCTTGGAAGTGAAAAGTTTCATAATCTAATTGTTAGCATGGACTTACTTTTTCTAAACACATTTTTTTTAATGAAATAAGTAAATTTTTATCTTTTTTAATGTGTTAGTCTAGTATATATGCTTATTTTAAAAATACGTGATTTTATGTTTTTAAGCAAATTATATCTATTTTTAAATAAATGATTTTTTTAAAAATGTTTATTTAAGCAAACATTTGTTTTAAGTTTAAGCAAAATGGTTAATTATTAGTCTCCATTTTACACTCAAGATGAATGTAAAGGATAGAAATTGGTATTTTACATTCATGATATGTATTTTTCATTTTTATTTATAAGACTTATTTCTTATTTATTAAATTAAATGAAATTATTAATTTTAGTTTATAACGATAAATCTATCTTAATTTACATTTTTTTCAAAATTAGTCTTATATTTTAATTTTAGAAAATAAGTACTAATGGAGTTGTTGGCAAACTATAGCACTTATATAGTTCAAACAAAAAAAATGAAAAATAAAACGCATTTATAATACTTATTAATTAAACACTTTACACACAGATTAAGCTAGCCATAAACAGTTGAGTATATTATGCTTATTGAGTAACTATTACCAAAAGATTAGGAACAATTAATTTTGAGGCATTTAAGTGATTTAAGATGTTGTAGTTTTAAATAAATGCAAGATATTAAAAGATTTATCAGATCTTTTAAGATTTCAATGTTATTGTACAAACTAAGATAGTCATAGAAAGTTGACAGAAATAAATGAAAGTTGATTTCAGGTTTGAATCATGATTTGAAAAGGACAAAATATATCATCATGAACATTTGATCTGAAATTAATGTCTTATTAAAAAATATCAATATAGCGTAATGTATAAGCTCATATTATCTCATTTGTTGACTAATTTTATGACCTTATCTAATTCTATCTTAATATAGAAGGAACCCATTATAAGACATGTAATATTATAATTTTTGGGAAACTTGTTATTTTACTAAATAATATTTAAACATTTTTTTAGTTTTAAAATAGATATTTACTTATTTTATTTTTTAAATAAATGATAGTTCCCATTTTTATAACTTCTAAATAGAAGTTTACCTTTTCATATTTTTAATAAATGACACTTAATTTTTTTTTTAATCTTTTTGATAACGTGACACTAACTCTCTTATTTTCTTTATAAAAGTATTTTTTATAAAAAATATTTAATTTTTATATTATAAAATTTTAATTTTAATTTTCATAACTTTTATTTAACTTTTAGTTGATATATGTTATTTTAAATAAAATAAATGAATTGAATGTTACTTTATAAAAAATTATGTGAATATTATTTTATGAAGACATAATAGGTTAATATATATTTAAAAATTAGAGAGGATATGAATGTTATTTTATTAAAAATACAAAGAAAATATATATTTATTTTAAAATTAGAGAAGATTTGAATGGGATAAGTATAATTTTTCTTTTAATTTAGATATGTAAGAAATAACAAAGATGGACATCATTATAACTAAAGTGAAAGAGAAAAAATAAACAATGTAAATGAATGAAATCACACGGAAACGTGAACTAAAAACACCAATATTTCAAAATTTGGATGCATAAAAAGTTTACGAACGGATGTGAAAATTCACTACAAGAAAATGATTAATTAAACTTAAGCGTAAGTCATATGTAAGACGTTAGAATGGATTAAAGTGTCTACAACACAATGTTGTTCATGAAGACTCAACACAAACACAAATGCTTGCAAACAATTATGTGTGTGCTAAATCGATATAAGCAAAGTCAAAATATGAAGGACTTTACTAGGAATAGGTTGATTCTACACTACAATTGGGTGTAGCTAGGAATGAACCGTCTTTAGATGGGATGAGCATGCTAGGCCAGAACGACGCTAACTCAGTTAGTGCATGTTAGGGTCTAATTGTCATTAGGTTGGAATGTGATTCAAGGGCTAGGACAACACAAATGTTTATACATGTGCTAGGGCCAAACCAACGTTAGGTGTTAGGTGTGAGCTAGGGCATGGCCAATGTTGCTTAAGTGATTTATAGGCAAGTGGCCTTATTTTTCCACACCATCTCTCGAGTGCCCCCTTTTATGTCTTTCAAATCCCTAGTTTTCTCTCTTTCAAATTCCTTTCTCTCTTCTTTGTCCTTTGCTTCTTTAAATCCTAAAATTCGTGGTTTTCTTCTTACTCTATTTGCTTATTAGGTCAATACAATTTTTCCATTTTGGTGGTTGAAAAGGAGAGAGGTGGTGGTTGAAAATTCATTGTGTTGTCTGTGTGGGAAGGAGAAAGAGTCTTATCGCCATTTGTTTTTCGTCTGCAGTTTTGCTTGGCGTGTTTGGAGTTTATGCTTTGAGTGACTTGGAGTGTCGTTCGTGTCTCATAATGATCCTATGTCAAACTTTGTTCAGTTCAAGATGAGTCAGTCTTCAGATTCGGTTAATGATGTGTGGGGTACAATTTGAGTTGGGGTAGTGAGTGAAATATGAAACCACAAGAATTTTATCATCTTCAAAAGGGGAGTGACTGATGTGTCATAAGTGTTCATAATTGTGCAAGTAAATGTTTGGTCTTGGATTTATGTAAAATCTCGTTCTACTTCGTTTTCTTATTCTAATTGGTGTTTGGAACCTTTGGTGTGTATGAGGATGGTATATTGATGTATTTTAGGTTTTCTTTTAGTATGGCTAGTGTTTTTGTTAGTCTGATAGGCGGTTCTAGTTAGAAGATGGTAATTGTGTAATTTTGTATAAGGGTTTAACCATCCCTGAAGTGGTTCTTATTTATTAATTTTTTATTGCTGATAAAAAAAATTCCATTTTGGTTTGTGGCTCCATTTGTGCTTGTTGTGCGTGGAGGAGAAGCTTGGCCATGCAAGTTGGAGTTGTTTGTTGTTGCATGAGGAGCATTTGGAGCTGAAGCTGAGGTTATTGCTAAAACTATTGTTGTTTCTTAGATAATTTTTGTTTCCGTGTTCAAAAATGGTTATGAAGTTGATTGTTTTTCCCTTCAACAAATCCCTCCATGGTCACAACTTTAAGTTCAAAACTTAGAATTTTAAAAGACGGTAAATTTTTTCTTTTAACAAACAAGTTAATTCATTATTATGTCCATATTGTTTTGCTTATCTTACAATTTATGCTTCAAAATAAAGAATGAAGAAAGAAGAAGCATTTGACCATCGCTATTAGAATCTATTGTTAAGTTAGTTAGGTCTTGACCTTCACTGTTAGATACTACGTTTAACTTAGTTAGGGCTTAACCCTCGCTTTTAGCTTGCACGTTTAACTTAGGTATGACCTATATTAACTTTCAGTTAGAGAGGACTCAACCCACACTATTACCTGCAAATCTATTTAAAAAATTAAGAGATATGTCATTTTCCAGGAATAATTATAAAAAATAATCAATACTTATTTTGAATAAAAATAATGTTTAATACTATTCATTAAATAACAACCAAATTTAGAGACAAAAATAATTAGTCACTATATTAACTAAATTAGATACTATTTTAGAGACTAAAAAATTATTATATAAAAGTGGTTTTTATTATTAATAAAAATTTATAAAATGATTTCTAAATTGGTATATAAATTAGTTACTAATATTTTAAATTTTAAATTGGTCTCATTTAGTCTTTTAGAGACTAATTTAGAATCTAAAATATTAATAAATAAAACCTGGGTAACTAATAGTTAGATACCAATTTGAAAACTCATTTATAAATTTTTATCAGTAATACAAATTACTTTAAATAACAATAATTTATTTAATCTCTAATTTAATCAAATATTAATTAATTATTTTAATCTTTAAAATTAGTTCTAATTTGATAATTTTTTTTAGTGTAATATATTAAAAAATTAAACACGTTTAATATTTTCTTTAGAATAAATAAAATAAGTAAAATCTATTCTTTTAATCCCTTGCATATGTCAACTTAACAGAAGCACAAATAAAAAATAATTTCGTTAACAAATGTTAAAAAATTAAATATTTATATTGAAAATTATTTGAAATGAAATATAATTATGAAATAAAGAAAAACCAGAATTTAATTCAGCATCAATTTATCTTGGGAAGTGCTCTGTTGTGTACTAATTGACCATTTATAGTAAAAGGCTTGTTTCATAAACTTTTCCGAAACTTGACCTTGTCTTTTACCACTGAAAGATAGCTTTTCAATTATTGCAATTCTACGCAGTGGTTTTGCACTGTGGTTTATAGTGCGTGAAATACACTACCTTTTTAATATACATTAATTTGAAAATTGTTTTTTTTTTTTTGGTATAGTCAAACGATACCTTGAGTCAGTCAGAATTCCTAAACCATCTGACACTTGTTTATGATAGGAAATGTACGTAACAACACGTGATTGATCGACCTATGACAACGAACCAGTTGACTAAGTCAGCAGTACTAACCCACAATCAAGGGCTGTTTAGTGCAACTCTAAACACGAACCAACCTTCTAATCCGATTCACCAACGAAGACCCATTAAGGTAATATAAATAATGCAAATTTCAAGAATTAGGTACGTCATTTACAACCGAGTGCCGACACCTTTGCTGACTTGATTGTCAGAGTGCCTTCTGTAGGTACCATCCGAGCCTGTGCTACCTGACGACCGAGAGGAGAAAGGAGGAGTAGGAAGCTGAGCGCAGAAACGACTAACCGAGTGAAGGAGTAAAGCAATCGTTCTCTGAGCTCCAACACTTGTTCGAGAAGATTTTCCATAATAAAATATTCTATTGTAATAATAAAAATAAAAATAAATAGAATATTATAATAAAATAATAATTTATAAAATTGTAAGTTGAATGTAAGAGAAAGATGATAATGTATTTGTGATTTAACCTTTCATGAAACCTTAATGCTTATCCAAGATCAATAAGCATTACGAATAAATCTCTTTCACTTTTCGTGGGAAATTTGAAAAGGTGGAAGAAAACAAGAAATGGAAAAGCAAAGCTATATGTGACAAAATCAAAGAGTGCTTATTATAAGTTGATACATGTATCTTATCATCTTTAATCAATCATTAAATCACCAAATTTAATTAACATCTTGTCATCACTCTATTTAATTATTAAATAAAATTATATTTCACAAATTTCTTAACATCTCTAGGTTAATGTTTATACTTATATTTAGGATTAATACTTAAATTTTATTTCATTTATTCTTTATTTATAAAAAAAATACCTAAATTTTATAAACCCTCAAAACATGTTCATAAGTCATAAAATTTAATAATCAGAGTTTTTAAATAAGACCACATGTCTTAAAAGTTATAACGTTTTAAATTTAATAAGAATAAAGTATAACTTTTTTTTATCTTAAAACTAAATAAAATTTATGCTGAAAGCAAAAGTTACAATAAATTCTTAAAATGATATAAGAAAGTAAGACATTAAAAAAAAATTAAAATCTCATATAGAAATTATTTTTTCATAAACAAAGAATGAAATAAATTAATCTATACATCAATCTTTATACAAAAAAGGTAAACAAATTATACTAATCCTAAATAAAAACATATTCTAATCATAAAAACTCCTTGTGATCCCAACTGATTTGTATATGTTACCAATAATTTCTTCCAAGTTGTATACAAACAACAAATATTTGTAGTCAAAGATCAACAAAAACAATTGTATACTACTTGGTGTGAACCCAACTGGTCCAATATTACCATATATAAAGTGATTTTAAAATATGATGAATATTAGATGTATTTAAATTTTGAAAAAGAGTATAAAAGCTCTTCCCTAAACTAAGACTTAAGCATTTAGATTTTGATATTTTTGAATATTTGGATTGGTTCTCTCTAAACAAATAGGTCAACACTTTTTTGACTAGGTATTGGTATTATGTTTCATTCCTTAATTAAGAAGTTTTAGATGAAATAAAAAGTTGGCACTCGTGGTTTGACTAATTGCAATATAGGTTAATTTTGTTTGATAATGGTGCACTAAGAAAGAAGCACTTTCACATGGGATAGGTAATGTAAGGATATGTACAATATCAGGATTGGCTTAGAATTTAAGTTAGATTTCCCACTTACGTCAATGCTGCCCATTAACACAATATTTCAAATGGATCAAAAATAATAAATACTACTATTTATTATTATTATTTTATTTAATAAATTCTTGGATGTTTTGGACATTGAATTAGAAAAAAATAATACCAATCAAATCCACCCTGAAAGTTGCTTCCCTACTTTGAGTGCAAGTGGGGTCTTCTGGTCTTCCAACAATTTTATTGAGTGAATAACTTAGATTGAACTTTTCAAAACACTACCTTATTCTTCACAAATCATATCCAACATTTACCCACCTATCATGTCCATTAGGCTCCATGAAAAAAGCTACAAAATGTTACTTATACTTTAGGATAAATTACATTCATAACTCCTAATCTTAAGTCCAACAAAGCCTGCAATATCGTTCTCTTTTCACTCTCTTTTGGGCTTTTTAAATTTTTACCTAGACAGTACATATTTTTTCACGGCAAGGTAATCCTACAGTGAGTTGGAATTAGTTCAATGGAATTCAGAATTTTATCACGATTTTGTTTTTAAAAGAAATTTCAGAAAATGTATATAAACGGTTATTAATTTTTATTCTTAAACAATGTGAGACTATACTGGATGTATCGGAACAAATCTCTCAATCGAGGGTTAAGGGAACAAGTTTCAGATCCCACATATGGCGTCAATATTTCAACCTCAAGTTCTTCATCTATTGGAATCGAAAACTCTTTTTCTTAATCCTCGACTAGGAGACTTGTTCCAATACGTCCAATATAATCTCACGTCACTTAGAAATTGAGACCAATAATAATTTATATATTTAGTTTGAAACATTTTTAAAAAATAAAATATTGAAGAAATTCCGAACTACAAACAAATAATAATGTTGAATATTGTACAAAAGGTAATAAAAATAAGGAAAATAAATAAAATTATGAGCGTTAATCATTCTTTATACTGAGAAAAGAGGTTTGTGAAATATGACAGAACAGCAGAAGAGAAATGATTGGATGATATATAATAATGGAAGTTGAAGTTTCTAGTAAGGTGATTAGGTCATGTGTCTTTAATTTTTCATTTTTCCTTTGAGTTTCGAATGGAGATGTGAAAGAAATGGGTCCATGGTCGGTTGCATATTTAAATCATAAGCTTTTCTTTTGCATGCGATGTGCTTTGTCTCTTCATTTATGTGTCCACCTGCACACCTCAACTATGAGCATTAAGATTTCTGAGCCAACACCTTCATCACACAAAATTATGTCTTTGTCTTTTACCCTTTAAAAAATTCACTTCCAGTTTTTTCTCTCAACCATTTGTGACACAGCAATTGGAAAGGATAAGGAATCATCTTTTAAGAGTTTTTTAACAATGCATACTGGTATTTTATCATTGGAAGCAAATAAGGATAAGAATTTATATGCATAGATATGTCATGATCCATTGCACTATATTTTATGCAAAAAAGTATACTCCTAAATTAGGTTAAGTAACCAGATACGTCATTACTAATGAATGAATGAATTGAAAAGAAAGATAATTTTTTTTTTTAATTTCTCTTTACATAGTGCTGATACTATATATCCTCACCAAGTAAATGTTATGATATGTGAAACAGTTTAAAGGGATATTTTGAGGAAAATGAGAAACTTGATGAGACGAATTAATATTACCCGAAGAGTTGCGTTGTCCAGTGTAAGATCATTATCTCATGCAAGTGGAGAAGAATATGGTTTAGAAAAAAGTAAATTGATATTGCTAAAGATAGAAAAAAGAAATAATAAGTTATTGTTCTCCAATGTAAAATATATAGAGGAGAAATAAATGCTAAGATTAAACTATGAGTTAGAACACTATAAGAAAATCATGAAATAGAAACTAATTTTTAGAGACCAAAATAATTAGTTGTAATAGTAACTAAATCAGAGACAATTTTAGAAACTAAAAAAAAATTGGTTTCTAAATTAGTTTCTATTATTGTTAAATAGTTTCTAAAATTTGGTCTCTAAAACCTTGGTTGCTAATTAGATACCAATTTAGAAACTATTTAACAATAATAGAAACTAATTTAGAAACCAAAATTTTGTTTAGTTTCTAAAATGATTTCTAATTTAGTTACTATTGCAACTAATTATTTTGGTCTCTAAAAATTGGTTTCTATTTCATGATTTTCTTATAGTGGAAGTAAGGTTCTTCACTAAATATTATGAAAGTATTGCTGATTGCTATAATCATTTCTCCTAATTAATATGGATTTGTGCATGGTAGATAAATTCAGTATTGCATTGATATTGCTTATGAAGCTATTAACATGCTTTCTAAAAAGGTTAGAGGAGGTAATGTGTCTTACAAAATTGATATTCATAAAGTCTTTGACACTCTGAGTTGGAAGTTCTTATTATTAGTTTTGACACGCTTTGATTTTCACCACTTGTTTGTCGGTTGAATTAGTACAATTCTCCGTTCAGCTATCTTTTCTATAAAAATAAATGACAGTTTGGTGGATTTTTTTTCCTTGCAGTAGAGGTGTCAGACAAGGTGATCCTTTGTCTCCTTTACTTTTCTATCTTGCAGAGGAAGTTCTTAGTAGATGTATCTTTAAGCTTGTGAATGTAAGAAAATTTTACATATGGCTAGTTCGTAAGGTTCTCTCACTCCTTCTCATATTTTATATGTTGATGACATATTTGTTTTTTGTACGAGGAATATTAAGTCCCTTAGAAATTTGAGTATTTTTCTTAAAACATATGGTAATTTTTCTGGTCAATATATTAATAACTCTAAAAGTAGTTTTTTTTACCATAGATAATTCTACAAGATTTGTCACCAAAATTCAACGTATTCTTTCTTGTAGTCATGGTTGTTTGCCTTTCAATTATTTAGGAGTGCCTATCTTTGTTGGTGCTCCAAAGTGTCGATTTCTTCAACGTTTGGCTGATAAAGTCAAATTGAAGTTAGCATCTTGGAAAGGTAAATCTTTTAGCATGATGGATCAGATTTAGTTGGTCAATACGGTGATTACTAGATTTCTAGCTTATAGCTTTAATATGTATAAATGACCTATTTCACTTCTTAACCAAGTTGAGCAGTGGCGTCAAAATTTTATTTGGACTGGTGATATTCTAAAAAAGGCATAGTCATTGTGAATTGGGATACGATTTGTTCTCCTTTTGAGAACAAAGGTTTGAAGATTATTAATCTTCGTCATAAAAATAATGCATATCTTCTTAAGCTTGCTTGGAACTTTACTTATAGCAACATACATTGGTCTTTGCTCTCGAAAGCTAGGGTTCTTCAATCAAAATACGAGTTTATAATGGTTTATAGATCCTCATCTTTTTGGCCTGCAATTAAGTAGTTTTATTCTACTATACTTGATTATACTTCTTGGACTGTTGGTACATATTCTTTTATTAATTTATGGAATGATAAATGGTGTTCTACTACTTCTTTAACAAATATTGCAGAGTTATCTAATGGTGCTAGCATTCTGGATACAGTCTCTCAGTTTTGGACAGGTTGTGATTGGAATATTCTCTTATCTTTACAACAAATGCCTTATTTTTTTAATATATCATGGTTAGAGAGGAACAAAATATTCCTAATTGGATTCTAGATGAGTCTGGTCGTTTCACTCTTAAATTGGTTATGACTTTTTCTTGGAACCAAGAGTTCCCTGTGGTGGGGTAAATTCATTTGGTCTTCATCTATTCCTCCTTCCAAAACTCTAGTACTCTAGAAAGTTTTTCATGGACATCTTTCTACCGATCAACATATTCAGAATAAAGGTTTGCATATATGTTCTATGTGTATGCTTTGTGAAAGCATGAGGAATCTATTCAACATTTATTTTTTGAATATTCTAATGCTTTGCATATTTGGAGTTAAGTTCGACAAATTTTTCTTACTTCTCATTTCTCTAATAAGGATGATCTTCTTTCTTTTATTAAGAGTGATGGTAGCCCTTTGGTTAAATTGATTAAGCTTGCTATGATAACTTTTTCTATTTGGATGATATGGCATATGAGGAATTATGCTAGATTTCAGGATAAGATTGAGGTTTCTAGGGCTATTTTTAACTTGTCTAGTGAGAAATTCGTCTAAAGTTTCAATGAAGAATGATATATTGGATTTCAATGTGATTAAGTTTTTTGGTATTAATACTCGTAGTGGTAAGGTTCTTCGTCTAGAATATTTAAAGCATTTGTTGAAAAACAGAGTGACAGAGAAATTAAGATGGTGCGTAGTGATGGAGGGGGTGAGTACAAGTCTAATGAGTTCAAGAGGCACTGTGAAGAACTTGGGTTGCAGCATAACATAACTTGTCCCTACACACCTCAACACAACGGAGTTGCCGAGAGAAAGAATAGAACAATCATGGACATGGCGAGGAGCATGCTTAAAGCGAAAGGTATGCCAAATTATTTTTGGGCTGAGGCCGTAACATGTGCGGTATATTTGATAAACATATCACCCACTCGGAGTGTTACTAACACAACTCCGATTGAGGCATGGAGCGGATTCAAATCTAATGTGCAACACTTGAAGGTATTTGGGTCAATTACTTATGCTCATGCCCCCAAGACAGCAAGATCAAAGTTGGATGATAAGACAGTGAAGACCATTTTCAATGGATATAAACATGGAGGATACAAACTGTACAATCCAATGACAAAGAAGGTGATTATCAGTCGTGATGAGGAAGGACAATGGAATGCAGCAGCTGAAATGGATTCGAAAAAACGATATATTTACGTTTTGAACGATGATGTGGAAGATGAAGTCACTCTTGAAGCACCTGCAGTTCAACCTGAAGTTGCAGCCCCAATTGCAACTATGATGGATCGACCAAGAAGGCAACAACGACAACTTGTACACCTTCAAGATTGCGAAGTAAATCTTGATGATGAAGTTGATGACAATGGAGATTTAGTTCACTTTGCTTTTCTTGCAGATGTCATTCAACACCCAAAATGACAAAAGGCTATGAATGAAGAATTGACGGCGATTGAGAAAAACAATATCATGACTCAAATTGATTTTAATCTAAATATTCCAATTAAGATTTATGTTGACAATGTATCCGCAATTAATCTTGCAGATAATCCAGTTTTTCATCAAAGAAGTAAACATATTGATATTCGATATCACTTCCTGCGAGACGAAGTTGGGAATAACAAATTGGAATACTGTATATCAGAAGATCAAATTGCAGATAACAAATTTATAAAACGTTTGATTTATTTTTTAATTATTCAAATTAAAAACACTTTAGGGTTGTTAGAAAAAAATAAGAAGAATGTACAATTTTTTTATGTTTTGAATTGAATAATCGATTACTTTTCTATATCAATTTTCATCTATATATAGAAAACAAATATTAATGTGTCAGTCCTATATATAATTTCTTTCTCCATGAAAATTGGTGGTTACTGGTTAGTTGAGAGTGAATACCTTAATTTGTTTTTGTTGTTCCCTAATCCTTTTAATATATGATTATAGGTATTCAAATATTAAGAATCCGATTAATATAGATCAAGTTGAATAAAGTTAATTCAAATTTTACTGAATGACATTTATAGAGAATCCAACTAAAGATCTCCTTCCCTTTCATACTCAAGACTTTAAAAAATAACATTAATAAAAAAAACTAGTAAATTTGATTATCCTTAAGAAAGTTAATATTATTAATATAATTTGAAAATCATATCACTATATATTCAATGATGGAAATAGTATAATATAACTTAAAAAAACACTAAGTAATAAAATTCAGATTAAAAAAAAAGTACTCTTTTAATAAACACGAATGATAAATTATTTTAAATAACTTAAAAAATATAATTTATTAAATGAATCATAATATTTTCATTTACAATTGATATAATTTTATTCTTACGAATTAAATTTTAAAAAAAATTAAAAAATGTAAATTAAATTTCAACTTACTATTTTACTCATAGAATAATAGTTTTATAATTTTAAATTTTAAATTATTATATTTAAAAATTATTAATTAAAATATAATCATAAATCTATTAATATATTCATAAAATTCAGTAATATAATACTTTTATTTTTTATTAATAAACTTGTATCAAACCGAACATTTTTGTGACAAAGATCGATATATGGTATCGATTGAACGACACAAGTTTAAGCATATTTACTAAAATATATATTAAAAATAATTAAACAGTACAGGAATTAGATAATATGAGATTAATGGTATGTTATGAGGCTCATCACTTCTCTTAAATGGCGTATCCATGTCAGACACGTATCAGTGTCGATATATCAATGCAGTGTTCAATTCAAAATATATTTGTTGGATTTTTGAAAATTCTAGCACGGTTCTAAAACAATTTTTAAAGATATAAATACAATAATTTTCTAAAAACTCAAATTTATTGTATAAATTTTTATTATGATTATAAAAATAAGGAACAAATTCTTTTGAACCCGTTATAAAAAATATCTTCATGCTCCCAAAGAATCTCAAACATATTTTTGCACATAAATATTTATTTTTAATTTATATAATTTAAAATTATATAATATATAGATCCGTGTTCCTGTGTCCTACATTTTAGAGATTATACGTCTGTGTCCGTATCCGTCTCGTGTCAGTATCTGTGCTATATAGATGGTATGTATTTTAATCAAGATCTAAAAGTAAAAGAGTTTATAAATATTATAAATAAATATTATAACTAAAATAAATATATATTATTATTATTATAATATTTATTCAAATGAATAACATTTTTCAGAAAATGGAGGAAGAAAAAAAAAAGAGGAGAATAATTATTCATCTGGTAAATATTACTCTCTCAGTCTCTTTTACAATAACAAAACTAAATATTTTATTATTTTATAAATATAATATATATTTACAAATATTTATATTTATAATGATTTGTTTTAATTCACTTCTCTGAAACTGAATCTGCTGACTTGTAAAATAAACAGGTGTTGTTAGGTAAATGAAATAGCAAGAGTTTTGTTTGTTGATTTGAAAAAATGAAAAAAAAAAAGAAAAGAAAATTCACACGGCTCGTACTCTCATTAATTAATTATAATGAAAAGTGTACTTCCCTCGTGCATACTCATAATTGGGGTACCCCACTTTAGGGGACAGTGTTTATCACTGTGGCATTCCTGTCCTGTCCTTTTAGGCCTCAGTCCCATTTGCTGCCCTCCAAAGTCCCACAACACAACCAAAAGGCATGCAATTGCCCCCTATCAGTGTGCCATATCAATTCTCACATCCCATAAATAAATGAATTTAATGAAGCAATGAACCACCACCACCACACCCATTTTTCATCATGAGTCACTGCTCATCTTTGAAGTCTTCAAGAAATGAAATCATTAAAACTTAGACCAATCCACACATTTCAAAGTCTCTTCCTCTTTCTCAAAACCACCCTTCAACTATGCCATTCCCTTACCTACCTAACTCTAATTAATCACCTATTTAATTTTTTACCAACATTTGAAACTTTCAATTAATCAGGCTAACCATTTTCATTTTTCTTCTACTTTTCTAAGTAATGCTGCTATGTGCAAAGAACCTTCCAAAGAATATGTATTCCACTTTTTTTCACCACATAAAAGTTATTTGTTTTTGTTTTTGATTCAAGAAAACATAGAAAAAAAAAGTATAGGGATATATTCTAGTTCAAAATGCTTCACTTCCCTTTCTATTTGATTGATATCTATCTTCTTCACTGTCTAAAATTTTCATCATGCTTCTTTCTGATTTCACTGTGGATAAAACCGGAGAAAGAAGGAATACATAGAGATCCAAACAAGAAAAACAAAACCCAATTATCCAAATTCTGTATGACCCCTTCCACCCCCACCAACAAGAAAACAAATCAAATAAAAACTATGAGCCTCTCAGAACTAATTAACTTTCCTATATACAAAATTGAAATCAATTTCCAAGCCTGGACTCAGTAATACTAGTCTTGAACTGCATATTTTCAAGATGATGGGGATTGGTGTTGATGGGGTTGTTGGCTGGTGTGAACAAATGGATGAAACCTGGGTTTGCCAAATGGGAATCCCATGGCTTTGGAGGGTGAGTCATTGTTACTGCCACTGGTTTTGACAATGGTCATGGCTCCTGAATTTGCATTGATGGTGGCATTAGGAGCACTGAGAGAGGAGGAAGTGGATGTGGAATTTGTGGCCACACGTTCACAAGAAGGGCACATGGTCAAAGTTGTGGCTGGTAATTGCATGTAGAAGGGGTTTGAAGTCTTCAAAGCCCTCAATTCTTGAAGCTCCTTGTGAAGTCTTCTATTCTCTTCCGTTAGGGTCTCACAACACCTCTTCAAGTACTCACAATCCACTTCTGTTTGCTTCAACTTGGTCCTGCATGCACACACACATCATATTTCTAACCAATACTCATAACCATATAACAAAATTGAAACTGAAATAAGCATTATAAAACTGGTATTCAAATCTGCATATAACAAAAACAGTGGACTAAAACATGTACGTGAGATGTCATGTCCTACCTTGCCCTTCGGTTTTGAAACCACACTTCTACTTGTCGAGGTCGTAGATTGAGTTGTTTAGCAAGAGCAAGCTTTTGTTTCTGCATCAAAATTACGTGTCCAACACTGTTATTAGTACTAAACAACACCAAAACAAAATAAAAAAAAGACAGATTTAGTATAAATTTTCATATAGTTTTATTATCGGGATCAATCGATGTAAAAATGGATCAAAAACTATGATTGAATCTCAACAATTTCTAACACTCACAGGATTAAGAGTGTTGTGTTCTTTGAAACTCTCTTCAAGGAACGCAGATTGTTCCTTGGAGAGTCTGAGTTTCTTTCTGGCGTTGCCGCCACTGCCGTTGTTATCATCTTCATCACTGGCTCTTGGAGAGGCCCTTTGATCATAAGCTTCACCCTCATAGTTCCTTTTATAGAAACTCCCTCCTCTGTTGTATATGCAGAGATCCATTTGAAACGACGAGGCTGCGCTGTTCGGAGATGATGACAGCGCCGCCACTTCCTCCCCCTCATCCTCCGCCAGCGGCGGCTGCGCGTTCACGTCCAAGCCCCTAGAAGAACCTCCCAACTCAGATGACAAACTCCCTGCACGTGTCCACACCAGACCCATACACGATGCTATCAAAGAAACTCAAGCAATACCAAATAATAGCACAAAAACTTATATTCAGTGGTGGAGCAGTTCATCTCTAAATCAAATTGAAGTTTTTAGAGTTTTATCTAGATAATCTGAATACTTTTTTTAACGTAAATCCTTATCATACACATTGCTGAAGTAAAAACTGTAAAAAAAAAAACTGTACGGACAATTGTATAACACTGTATTTAAGTCTTTGTTTGTCATAGAATGAATGGAAAGGATTGGAATCTCTTGGTACACGTTGTTTTAAGGAAAAGGGTCTAAAAAAAATCAGAAAAATTGTTGGGGGTAAAAGTGAAAAAGTGGGTGTATACCGTTTTCAGAAGGAGGGTGCCATGGGAGATAGAGTTGAGGGAGAAGATCAAGCTGATGCAGAACTGGGTTGTTGTTGGGTTTGGAAGGATCTTCTGTTGTGTGAGTGTTGATGCTGTTGTTGTTGTTCCTTGGCTTTGTTTCTTCTTCTTCTTCTTCTTCTTCAAATTCATCTTGTTGATCCTTTTGTCTAGCGATGAGTGGCCCGATTGACAAAGCGGTGGTGAAGCCTAACCCCGGTTGGTTGGAGGCTTCACGAGGCTTTTCCATGAAGGCAAGCAAAGGCCTTGAAGAGTCTCCCAAGCTCAAACCAAGTTCCATGATCTGCTACTCTGCATAGGCCAAATGAAGAGATATAAAGAGAGAGAGAGAGATGGTTTGGACTGAGAATTAAGGAAGAGGAGGTTTGAAAGAGAAGAGTCTTTATAATTATAGAGATAAGAGAGAGAAAGAGAAGTACGTGATCATAGGATGACCCAAATGGTGACCCTTTTGAAAAAGAATTAAAAAAAAACGTATTTATACACAGTGGGTCTGCAGTGTTTTTGTTTTCCAAATTAAAAATAAAAAATTGAAAAAACTTGTGGAATGAAAAAGGGAAAAGGGTGTTTGACCGACAAAGGTTACCAAGGTTGACAAACACACGTGAAACCCTATTTTGAAGATATAGATAGTCCTAGGAGGTAGATAGATAGCATTAGACGATGCATGATGAGTGGTGTGAGTGAGGAGATTTTGATGGTCTGAAACGACAACATTATTCCTGGAAAGAATGATGCTTGGCGCGTGAGGATGATGTAGGTTAGGGGTGAGGGGTGAGCATGGGTATTGGCATTGATTCAGAGGGTTGGGATTTGGGAGTGGTTGGATTGTGTTTTTGTCTGAAAAGTAGTGTGGTGTTGTGTTGTGTCATGTGTGTGGGTACATATGAGTGTGCATCAATAATAATATTGACTCATCAATCATCATCATCATGCATTTGCAATGACTTTAGAGGGATTCTGGTCATTAAGGCTAGGCTACCCACCACCCACCTGCTCCCACACCCAAGAGTGAAGTGAAGTGAACAGCATAACGATATGCTCGGAAACGGATCCACCCATGTGGGTCTTGGAGCAAAACAATTTCCCCGCAAAAATGAGAGAGAAAACGACATTATAACCATCCTTCTTCTTTCTTCTTCTTTCTTCTTTCATCTTTCATGGGGACATCATTACCATTTCATACACCTCTTCCTAACAATCACCATGGGAATTACACCACTCTTCCACACACACACTGCAAATTAGGGCTGCTACTAAAATACTACTGTTTTTTTTTCCGGATCTAATCACTCTCTTTTGGTTAAAATAGGATAAAAAAAAAGTGGATTTTATTATAATTTGGTAAAAAATTTACTTCCTAATCACTAAAATGGATAAAATTTGAAAAATTATCGAGTTTATAAGTCATGTTATCGTGAAAAGATTGTGTCAGGTGGAACGATTTCTTTATATACAAAAAAAATACACACAAGACTCGACAAAGATCTTAGAACAATCTGTTTAGTGAAGAATTTTGCTAATGAAATCGTTTTAAAATAATTTTGGTATGTAATCAAATTTTAACTAAGATTATTGTGACACAACTTACCTATTTTGATTTTTTAAAGATTTTATCTATTTTAATAATTAATGGATAAAATTATACTAAATTAATAAAATTTTAAGAAAAATAACAATATAAATATAGAGTAATGATATATTGATAACCCATATTGTTTATACAACCACATTACAACTCCCAATACTATTATTTTAATATTTTTTCATATCATTTAATTCTAAATTTATCTTTTACTATATATATTTATTTATAAATCTATCATATCAAAATTATCATTTTTTTAAATATATACGGCCTCACTCATTTATATTATTTGTATTTTTTTAAATTTCAATTAATGCTAGAGAGATATGTTAAGAAAGTATGTTCTTAACATTTCTCCTGTGAATCTGGATTATTCTTGTATGTTAAATAACTTATAGTTGTGGTCTTTTTTCCAGACATAATTATATAAAATAGTTTTAATCTACCATCACATTATTAATATGAGATACGAGAGATTGTTTTATTAAATTATGTAATTTTAATATTAAGTGTAGTATTTTTTATTTTGATTTTATTAAATATACTTATTTAGTAATATTTACATTTAATTAATATTGATAAAAATAAAGAATATATTTTATATCCGTTAACTTTTTTTTTTGGTTTATTATCAGATAATAAAATGCAATTTCACTGGGTTTAACGATGAACATATTTTTTTACGATATTTTCATTTAAAGTAGAATAAATTTATTGTAATACTTTTTCACTTCTAAGTATCTAGATAACACAAACTCAAAAATTGGATCTCATATTATTAATTAAAGAAAAGTTAAATGGAAAAGAAGAAAACTAAAAAAAGTATCCCTATTTTTTGGCACTCCAGTATTCATGTTCATCTTTCTTAATGATTTTATCTTAAAATAACATAACATTAAAGCCATTGATGATTATGACTGTCGTTTCACACTCTTCTGAGATTTTCAGTCACCATAACTTTCTTTGCACCATCTTAGATCTTTAATCTCACACACACACACACACATATATATATATATATATATATATATATATATTGTGTGAAAATAATTTTTAATATAAATTGTGATTGAACGTGATAAAAGATAATTAACAGAAGAAAATGAGAGTGAAAGTTCCTTGACGTTCTAAAGGCACGCACGCAATGAATTGTGGGAACATTTGTAACGTCATAAGTTAGAGGTGGGCACTAAAACCCCACCCATATTAGGGCTTAAATTATATACTTTCTGTTAATAAATAAAATTTAACTTTATTTATTTTAATAAATTATATCAAAATTCAGGATTAAATTAGTTTTTACTTTTAGTAAAAGGAACCATTTTGGTATTTGTTTCTTTAATACAATTTCCTTTTAGTTTTTCATTCTCCTAAAGCTTTAATATTTCACTGCTGTTTATCCTTATAAAATTAGTTTTTATAAAATGTTTTTCTTTTAGTTTTCATTCCATAGTTGAATAACATTTATTGTTTCTAATTCTTGTTTTAAAATAGATAAAACTATATTTAAGAATTTCAAAAAGATAGTGTAGTGACATGTGTAAATTATATATCACACACATAAACACATATTAGGATGGATATTGTGTGTTAAACATATAATTTGTTAACTACTATTCGGTGGGGGTAAAAAGTTAATATTAACTTTTAAAGAATGGAAAAATAAAGATTTTTCTATATAAATAAAACTCAAAACTCATTAATTTTATAAAAGTTTGTCTATAGTGAAAAGGGTATGCCTTTAAAAAAATTGTAGTGTTTTTTTATACTTAATACTCTATAAATATGTTAATTTTGTCATAACTACTTTGTTATTGTGAAGTTAAATATGTTCACATACTAATTTTGATAATATTACATTTTAACATATTAGGGTGATAGCACATGTTAATACTCAAAATTTAAGAGTAATAAAGTTATACCATGAATCGAAATTAGTATATTTATTAAATGTTGGAGGGATGAATGTTGAAGTTAGTAAAAGTTATTTAAAAGTGAATAAAAATAGCAGTAAGATTTATTTTATGTTGAAGTGAAGGGGGGACAAAGTGTGTTGATGAGTGTCGGAGAGAATATTAGGGAAATGGTATTATTGATATCTGATTCTGAAATGCATTATTATGAGAAAGGAGTGAGTGAATGTCTATTCTTTCAATGAGAGGAGGGGTAATTGGCCCTTTGACAGTGAGACTACTGACCCCTGAACCCAATCTTCACCACCACTCCTAAACAATAATGCAAACTATCAGTGCCATATGCCATGTTTTATGCTCAAGAAAAAGAAAAAAAACAACCTTGTCACTTGTTTTTCAAAGAGTCTTTATGTAGTTTCTTTAGACTTATTTCTTCCCTATAAACCTAATTTCACTTTACTCTCATACCATATCAAGAAGATGACTTTAAGTCTAACTCAACCCGAAAAAACCAATTCATGAGATTGAGGTTTACACCCATTTATATACAATGAATTGTCCCCATCTCTAGTCGATGTGAGATATCCAAAACCACGTATCAAAGTATAAAAAAATGAAAAGCTTTATCTGGGACTCATATATAGAAGATGCGTATGTTTTGTCATGCTTGGAGTGAGAATTTTCCTTCAATAGTTGCAGATATTCTGGAGAAATTTTCTTATCGTTATCTTCAGACATTTCACTTTATGGAGTGACCTTCTATTAATTGGACACCAATAAATCTTCTTGAAAGACATTTTTCGTTTTATTTATTTCCCATTTTTTTTTATGAAGGGAGAATTTCCCAGTTTGTTACCAATTATAGTCACCACAGTATCAGAAATCAGAATAAAGTTTATTGTTGGTAGAATATGGAAAAAGAAAAAGAAAGAATTGGAAAAAAAATGTTTAAAATGAAATGAGTATTGATTGATGAAGCATATATTTTGGATGTGGAACAATATCCAAAAAAATTATTCTGAGCATGCGCTGAAATCCACTATTGATTGGAATAATTGCAAAAATTGAAATGATGGTACGTTTTTCTTTTGATGTAATAGTATTTATTGGTCACTTTGATGTTGCCATATTTAAAATGGAAACATGATGAGTTGCGTCTAAAACTGCCTACCAACTACCAAATGCAAGAAAAATAATATTACAAATGAATATATTCTTAGGCTTCAATGTCAAGTGCCCCACATTTCAATTCTTTGCACAAACAACTTCATCATATTGAATTATTTATACTACATTTGGTTCCTCCGACACATATCATGCTCATGTCTTCAATCAATATTGACCAAAAAGACATTTATGGAAGATAATAAGTAGTTCAGTGATCATGAATCATCATCATAACATCATGTATTCATACCCCACCAAACATAGCTCTGTTAATAATCACTACTTGTTAAAAAAAAAAAAAAAATAACCCTTTAATTCATCTAGCTTAACACACTCTTGTAGCAATGTTTTAGAACCTTATTTGTGTAAAATGTTTTTTTTTTTCGGTTTTAACAATGTTACAATGAGGTAAAAGCATCTAGTGTTACCTTAAAAAAGAGAATAAAAGCATCTGATAAAAAGAAATGTGCCAAGACTTTTTTTGGGGGACAAAGATAAAATCTTATTCTTTTCGAATGGATTACTTATTTTTCGGTTAAAACATATGCAATTTTCATAAGCGAGAATTGTTATCAACCATAAAATTCTCAAAAGGAGTATTTTACACATTTATTTGATCAAGATATATATATAACATAGTTATCTTTAAGAAACAATATTAAGGTAAGAAAAATGTATGGTGTGGAAAAGGAATTAGGGTGGGATTTAAAGGAGTAAAGGAGAGGATATTAAAAAAAATAGACATAGAACAATGAGAGCATAAACAAAGAGTGATGTCATAAGTTATAAAGAGAAGGAGAAAGAGATATAAGAGTGTCACATGAGAATTCTAAGTTACAATAGAAAGAGTGAAGAAGAAAAGTGATCTAAATATTTTTTATGCTGTTTTCTTACCATAAATAAAATTAAAGGTGGTAAAATGAGAAATGTGTTATAAATTAGGAGGTGGCAAAGAAGTAGGGTAGGTTTTCTCTCTACCAATAAATATAAAGTAGGGGTATTTTATCATTATGGATATAAGGCATATTCACATATAGATCATTATTAATGGGGGATGGATATTTAGAGGCAATGAGTGTATGAAAGAGTTGTGGTATGTTGTTGATAATTATAAATGTTTATTCACAGTGTGACATAAGAAAAAAGAGATTCAAAGAAATTGATACAACTGAGAATAGGAGGCACATATTCTACAAATAGTATATGCTGTCTAGTAGGAGATTTTAATGCACTAATAAGAAAAGAGGAAAAAAAAAGGTGGGAACAATGTTGGAAGAGACAAATAAACATAAGAGTTTAATAAATTTATAAAAGAAATACTACTCATAGATATATACCTTTGATTGGCAAAATTTATTTTATATATAATCAAGGGATGACCAAGAGTTTGATTCACCTATTCCTAATATCATACGAATGAGTAAATATGTGGTAGGAAAATGCATATTATGTTGGGAATAGGTGTGTGTTGGGTCATTTTCCACTAGTGCTAAATGTTTCTAATTAGGACTAGGAACCTCTACCTTTCAAAAGCTTAAAATGTTGGTTTATAGATCCTAATTTCAAGAACTTTATGAACACTATTAGTTGGGAGAAATAGGAAATACAAGGATGGGAGATTTTATTTTGAAGGAAGAACTAAAGAGGATGAAATGTAGCCTAGGAACAAATAATAGTTCGATAATAAACAAAGTGACATCCAAAAAACTAGTGGAGAAAATGAATGCATTAGACGTTAAAGATGAGAATGGAGGAAGATGAAAATGAATATGGGAAGCTAGCAAAGAGGAATGAACCCCTTCTCTATCAAAAATGGAAAAGCAAATAAAATAAAGGTAGGAGATACCAATATGAGCTACTAACAAAAATAATGAGGAGGATTATCGAAAGTTCACAATCATTTGAGGAGGAAGAGATAGTATGTGGTGTGGGAATGTGAAATAAAAGTTGGTTTCAAATTCTTTTTCATCAAATGTTTTTGGAAACTATCAAAATATTTTTTTTAATATGTTGCTTGGTTTCCACAAATATAACACTAATAAAAGGAGGAAATGCTTCATTCATTTCTCTCATTCCAAACTAAATGACTCATAAACTTGGGAGAATATATACCAATATTCCTATACACAATCTTTGCAAACCTCCTAGCAAAAGATTGAAAGAGGTAATGAATAAAATTATTGAAGAAAGGAAATCCACATTTGTGAGAGTAAGGAACATGTTGAATGGAGTCATAATTGTGAATGATGTAGTGGAAGAGGAAAGATCTATGAACAAATATTGTTTGATCCTAAAGGTAGACTTTGAATGACATATGACTCAATATGTTCGTAGTTTTTATATTATATGATGAGAAAAATGAGGTTTAGGGATGTGTTGATAAAGTAGATTAGGAGTTGTGTTAATTCGAAAGTGGTGTAGTCTTAATGAATGATAACCCTACAAAGGGGTCCCCAATCATAAAAGACCTTAGATTGGGAGATTCATTAGCTCCCTTCCTTTTCTTAATTATGGGGAAAATGTTAAATTATGAGGTAGGTTGTATGTAGTAATATGTTTGCTTATTTCAAAATAAGAAATGAAAAGATTGATATATTTGTACTACAATTTGCAAATATACACTTTTTATTAGATGATTCCATTGAGAAAATTAGAATTGAGATTAATCATTCTCAATCGTTTGTATTTTCAATGAATAAAAATATATAACATTCCATCTTGATTAATATTGATGCACATATAAAAATCATTCATGATTCTCCGCATACAAAATTATTAAGATTGTCTCTTAAATATCGATTCCTCGCATATTTATAAAAAGTTTCTTATCATTATGAACAAATGTTATAAAGCAATTAACATTTCAAATATATTCCTAGCATTCACATATGTTAAGCATTATCATTTAGGTCAGATGCATTGAAGTACTTTCCAGTCAAATCTAAGGATCAAAATTATGAATAAATATTCAAACTTTAAGAATAAAATGATAATACCAATCTCAATTAAGAACAAAATATTATAAATAAATATCACCTCAATACATGAGAGTCTGAACATATCACTCACAATCCCTAAGGGAAGACTTAGTGATATAAGTTGATTTTAGGATTGCACATTTTATGGGTTACTCTTTTGTTTATGAGTTTTTGAGATTAGCAATTAGAAGATTCCCACTGGACACAAACTTAACCAAGTGGTTAAGTAAGTGTGAAGGTGCACTTCTAGAGGGTAAAGAGAAAACACAAATAAGGTGATTATGATGATTAAGGTGTGGAAATAAAAGACATGAAAAGAAGCATATGATGATGAAGAAAATCAAACATAAATGAATAAAAATATGGAAGAATGGTGTAATTAAAAGGAAAGAAAAACACAAAGGTGAAGAGGTTAAGAGATGCTTATGGAATAAGAAATTACGCCACTTGGAAGGGGAGGAGGCTCCAAGATAAGTGGTGAAGAGTTGTCACTTGAAGTGTGCAAACACCAAAGATAAGACCCAATTTCTAGGAGACAAAGTTCACTAAACACTCCTGCAGAGTTTCCTTTCTATTTCAAATTCAAGTGTGAAATACATGAGGCAAGACACTCTATTTATACAAGATAGAGGGGTAGGGGTGTCATTTGTGAGAAACCTTCTAGAAGGTAGGTCAAAGAAACCCTAAACCTAGATGCACTTGTCATGAAAGGTGGGCTTGACACAAGCCCAATTTATGCTAAGTACACTCCAATTTATGCTAAGTGAACCCTACTCTAGCTTATTCTTCTATTTGGACCCCCAAAGTGAGCCCAATTTATTTATATAATTTTTTCTTTTAAAAAGACTAGAAGAAAGAACATTTGATGCTCTGGCCTATGTCCAGTTCTTCTTCTATTGAGGTCCTTCTGATGTTTGGTGGGACCTTGTCTTGGATGTTGAGATGACTGACCTAATTGTGAAGTGTTTGTGATGTCCTTAGTCATCTGCTTGTCGATTTGAGTTGTATCAAGTAGTCAAGTTCAGAATCCAGTTTGTAACAAGTTGACCTCCCCATCTAACCTCCACCGCGTTTTTCCCCTACGCCTTCTATTTAACCTAATTTGATGTAGGTTAAGTGACATCTTGCTCAAGAGATATATTGCTTGCTTAAGCGAGCTTCACGAGAAAATCCCAAGTTCACTGGAGTGAACTCACTTAAGCGAGCCTTGGGCGAGTTCCTCTGGAGTGATCTTGCTTGGGCGAGTTTGGGCGAATTTTCAATGCTTCAACTTTGTCCTTTCATCTTTTCTTTAACTTGTTCATTCTCCTTTAGTTCTTTTATCTCCATCCCCCCCTAGGTTCCTGAAATTAGCACAAACTTGGGAATAAATCGTTCTTATTCATCTCATAATCAAAAAATATGTAAAAGGGTTTAGATTCCTAAATTAGAGGTTGAATTATAACTCTATTAACAATTAAAGTCCATAAGTACCTATCTTTTTGCATGAAATATTACTAAATTATGAGACTTATCACTATCTTTTGGAGGTTGAGTATGTCTAATAAGGTTTTTTTTATTAATCTATACCCTTATTCTATTTATTTTTCTTTAATTACCTAGAGGTTTGACACATAAACTAAAAGGGATACAAGGAAAAGGAAGGGGGGAAATTGCATGGGTAAACTGGGATAGTAGTAGTGAATCAAAGGAAAAGGAATAATTTGGTATTAAAAATCTAGAACACTTTAACGAGGTTCTTTTAAGTAAATGGTGGTGGAGAATGTTGAGTGAGAGGTGTAGGATATTATGTAGAGTTCTTAAGGCTAAATATGATTACCTGAGTTAGAGTAATACAAAGGATGTGTTTAGGAAAGGTTCCTTTTGGTGGAAATATATGAGCAAAACATGCATTGACATGGAAAAAAATGAGTGGGTCACTAAAAATTGAAAGAAAAGTTCAATAAAGTGTTTAACAACTCTGATGAAATAAAAAAACACCATTAAAGAGATGGGAAGGTGGACACAACATTGGGAGTGAAAACTTAGTTGGAGACGCAATTAGTTTGATTGGAAAGTTTAATAATTACAAGATTTCTTAAAAGTTATTTTAGAAGTGAAGATACATGAAGGAATAAAATATATTTGGATGTGGAAAATGGTTATTTTCTCATTTACTCATGTATTATTTTTATTTTGGAAAATTCCAACACCCAAACTTTTGATTAAGTGTTAAAAACATCAAAACACATGGTCAATCTTTATCTGTAAAACAACCCTTTCTAAAACAACAAATCATGTAACATACACATGTTTTGTCTATCAAACAATATAACATTGTGAAAGATTCTCACAAGTATGTTGTTATTAACACCAAATGTGATGTCACCAACAAACATTTGAACAATAATATAATTAAAAGAGTAATATATGTGAAACAAAGTTGTATTTGTTTTTCCTCTTGAAAAATAATTTTCAAAAAGAAAAGAACTTAAATGCTCATACAAGCTTGAGGAGCCTACTTTACTCCATAAAGAACTTTGTTTAATTTTAAAACATGATTTGAAAAGCTAGTAGTCTCAAACCCATGGATTTTTTCTACACATGCTTTCTTTTTTATTAGACTATTGAGGAATGTACTTTTTACATCCATCTGATAGAGTTTGTTTTTACTTAATGTGGGAAATGAAAGTAAAATGTGAATTAGCTCTAGTATAACAATTGGAGCATAAGTTTTAATGAAATATATTGATTCTTTTTGTGAGTATCTCATAGCTAATAACCTAGATTTGTTCCTCACAAGTTTACCTTTTTGTCAATCTTGTTTATGAACACCTATTTAGCTCTTATGATATACTTGTTTTCTGGTGGAGCAACAAACCCCCATGAATCATTTTTTTTTAAATTAGTCAAGCTTTTTCTTGTTAAATTTTACCTATCTTTCATCATTTAATGGTTCATTAGCATTTTTTTGGCTTAATATCTTATATCAAGGTGAATTAGTCTTTGTGAGAAAACCTTGTCCTTGTGTGTTTGCTTGTATTTCCTATGATGACATTTTTTTTGGATGGTCCTCCAGAATTTGTGAGTTATGCCTTAATTGGCTATTCTTCCTTACTTAAACCCTCTATCAAGTCTTCAGAAACGTCTATGCTTAGATATGAAAAAGAATCACCTAACTCTGTTAATTTCTTATTAGGCTTATGGTCATTAGATTTCACATGAATGACTTTTTTGAAAGTATACGTGCTAGAGTTTTAGACTCTATAGGCCTTAGATGTTTGATAATATCCAAGTAAGACCCCTTCATTGAGTTTGGAAAATCAAAGTTCCCAGACTGTCATTGATGTTGTGAATGAATATTTAACTCCAACAAGATGAAAATAAGAAATGTTGTCTCTTTCCGCAATTCATAAGGAGTATTTTTAATCAAAGGTCTTATTAAATATATTTTTTATAAATAAAAGATGATATTAATTACTTCCACCCAAAACTCATATGAAATGAGTTTGCATGAAGTATCATTTGAGCCATTTCTTTTAAGGATTTATCTTTCCTCTCCACTACACCATTTTATCAAGGAGTTCTTCAAGTTGAAAATTATGGTTAATATGACTTTTTACAAAATGCTTGAAGGTTTTCATCTTTGAATTCACTATATGGTCACTTTCATAGAAACAATTGATAAACTCTTTTCATTTTGAACAATTTTACAAAATTTATGTAAGACTTTGGAACTCTCATCCTTGTGGGTTAGGAATTTTATTCATGTCCACTTGGAATAGTTGTTTACTATGACTAGATCCTATTGTTTATCATTGATTGATTTATTTATGGTAGGACCAAATATGTCCAAGTTTTGTAAGTTAAAGACATTTATATGTAGAAATTTCATTAATAATTTTAAAAGATGTTTTCACTTGTTTTCCTTTTACACATGCTTTACAAAGAAGATTGTCTTTAAATGACATTATTGGCAAACCTCTTACGAGGTAGTGTTTTTACAATTTTTAAAGTAATATCAAGCTCACATGACCACACTTTCTATGTTAGACCCAATGATTTTACTTGATAGCCATAAGACATAAGACTTTTTGAGTTGACAACTAATTCATATTGATCTTGTGCATATTGCATTGTCTATTTGAAGTATTAAACTGAGTGTCTTCGTAGTTTCTTACTACATATTGGTCTTTGTTGAAGACAACATCACAACAACTATCACACAATTGACTTATGCTAAGTAGATTGTGTTTTCATGTTGTCTACTAAGAGAACATTTTCAATAAAGGTTTCATAACTACTCAACTATATCCAATTATTCTTCCTTGTTGGTCTCCCCAAATATGACTCTTTTTTCTCACTTGTCATGTGTCGTGAGCATCCATTGTCCAGGGTAACATGGATGTCTTATTACTATTAAGCACATCTCTAAGAGGAATTATTTTGGTTTCAGGTACCCATATGACATTAGATCCTTTAATGTTAGTATGTCTTAGTCATTCCTTCTTAGGAGTACCATTAGACAATGCAGTATAAGATGATGCATACTTGAACTTATCATAAGATTTTTCTTTGTATTCGATTAGTTTTATGATCTGGCCTTTTTACTTTCTTATTAGGAGATCAATACATTTTTCCTATATGATGGTTTTGATAGTACTTTCCTTATTTTTTTTTTATTTCTCATTTTTACTTTTCCAGATCTCGAGCTCCTTAGTCATTGTTTTTAATTCATTTTTAAGGGAGTTATAAGCTTGAGAAAGTATCAAAATATTAGAGATAACTTCATCATATGGTTGTGTATCAGAATGTATGTTAATAAAGTCTACATTATCATAAATTCAACTTGAACTTTTTCTAGTTTTTCATATTCTGACTCATAAATCAAGGTCCTCCTATGTGGACATAAAAATTTTCCTTTTGAAGAACTTCTTCTTATCTTGCTTTTGACACTTTGACCTATAATATACAATCTTTTTGCTTACTTCTTTATATTCCTTTGGGCTAAACGTCTTTCCTTTTTTGAATCCTCCACATTTTCTGAGCATTTTCTTGAACTTGTGCATCAGGAAGGAAAACTAACCCAAAGAACAAAGTTCACTAATAACAATTGGAAATTTGTGAAACATGGCTTGAAGTCATGAAAAATTTATATTTGTGAGTCAATAGATTGAGTTTATTTCTTTGCACTTACTTGGATCCTTGGTACATGACAACCTATATCTCCCAATCATGTTTTACGCATTTGAAGGTGCGTAACATTGCATACTCATCTTCATATATATCACACATTGTGTGCTCTATCATTAATTTGATATAAGTGTTTTTATTCTTCGGTCCAATCACTCTTTAGTGTCATTTGATAGTTCTCAAGCAAAGGGATGTGGTTTCTATTTTTCATCATGTCTAACATGTCCATATGACATCACTTAAAGAAATCAAGTACCTTGTTCTTTAAATACATACATCATGCCTTTTGAACATTGGTGGATAGTTGATTTGTGTCCTTTGAACTCCATAAGTCTTGTTTTAGTATCGTGCCTTTTGTTATGTCAAGAATTAACTTCGAGAGGTAATCTTTAGTACTAAATGAAGTAGCAGACAAATCTTTTTCTTGCAAACTAGTATATTTTCTAACAAATAAAAAAAAGGGAATATCAACACAACAAATTTATACTAGATTAGTCACAAATCTTAGGCTACATTCAAGTCTCTCTTTAACGTAATTCACTAATAATTTTTTTATTACAAACAAGGACATCAAGCACTCTTCATTATCATTTCTCAATCTCTCTATGAGATTAAGAACATGAATATTCTTTGTTATCACTCTTGACTACAAACAAGACAAGATAATTGAATAATTATTTACTTTTAAGAAGAAAATATAACAATAATTTTCTCACATAGGTAACTTCACAACAGAAAAATTCAAGATTTTTAATACACTCATATTAAAGACATATTACACAAGCCATACAAACAACAACGAAGTGTAAATGTTATAAATGATATGTATTTTTTAATGATGAATGTCTCATTACTTATCCTTATGTAGGTCTTCAAGAAGATAAACATTGTGGTGTGATCTTCAAAGATAAAAGTTATATATTTATACTTGATATATGTTGATCATGAATTAAAGTCCAAATATAAAAGATTGTATTTCTTGTTTTTCTTTGAGTTATAAATATAGAAACAACACACATAAAAATATATATATATATATATATATATATATAAAATATATTTAATTATAATAGATTTCATGTTGTTCGCTTTTTTTTTTTATTGATTTCGAAATTAATTAATTTTTAAAAGAGTTTTTTGTTGGAATTATATTTCTTTATCTACAGATAGATATATTAAATGGTGATTGGTATGTTTAGGTTTAATTCAAACAATTTGCATTCATCCACCTAATAAAATTAAATAACTTCCCACCTACCCTTGTATATTCATTCATCAATATATTCAAAAGGTATTTTATGATTTTTTTTTATTTTTTAAATTGTTTTTAACATATAAATTGTTGGATCTAAAAAAAAATATTTACTCGAAGTAATGTAACTTATGCTAAAAAACTAAAAATATTTTTAATTAGTTTTATAAAATTGAGATAATTTGATTTTACTCTAATTTTTTTAGATTTAATTCTCTAAATAAACTGCATTTTGATCAATGTCTATTAACTCTATTGTTAATTTGAGTCATAAATGATTGATTTACATATGTGCGTGGTCACGTATACTTTTCAAATGACTTACTTTTTTTGGGTATTTTTTGACTTTTGTATTTAAAATTTTAAAAACTAAATATGCACTAATTTCAATTTTGTCAATCTAGACCCAAACTTGTGGTTGCAATGATTAAAATGTTTGACTGTTATTTACGCGTTCATTCATAATGTATTATATATGTTTAACTAAGTTTTACTCCACAAATACTTTTAGAAATAAATAATTTTCTAATAAATTAAAATTAATTTATACATAAATTAAAAATAAAAATGTATACATTAATTTGTATATAACTTAATGGGAAACTCGTTCCTTTTTCGAATAAACATTTATGTCGAAGTTGATAATAGGAATTTAACTATTTTATATCCAGTTTCTAAAAGAAACAAATTGATAACATTAAATTATTTAATGTAAAAAAATTAAAATAAAATAACATGTAATACTTGTTAATATTTAAATAGGCATATACTTTTTTTTATAAGAGAATGATGACAATATAGTTTAAGTATCTCTCTTAAAAGAAAATTATAATTTATCTATTGAATAATAATTTCAAAGGTTATTTATCAATATTTTCTTAAAAATATATAGTCATTTCAACTGTTTGAGAAAATGATAAAAATAATTACTTTATAAAACATTTATTTTCTGAGAGCCATTTATTTTTAATATAGTTTATTTGACCATGACTAAATTTTTCTCCCAAAAAACACGTGCTTAGAACAAATTTTTTTCAATGAGTTTTTGTAGTTTGAACAAATGAACATGGGATTTCCTAATTAAGTGATAAGAGATACATGTATATTTTAATAATATTTATACATATTATTTACATATAAATGGAAGTATAAATTATATAACATGTCAATTTGACCAATTAAGAAATAATATGGAAATATTGAGAGATTAAAACTTGAAATACAAGTATGATCTTTAACATATACCAAGTCAAAATACAGTTTTCTCTTCCCACGTGTAAAAAAAAAATGAATGGTCGGATAAATTGATTTATTGAAAAAAAATTTATTATTAATTGTTAAGATCAATTTTAGATTGATGTTTTTTAATATGAGTTTGGACCATTTATATTATTTTTTTTTATTGTTGATTAAAAAAAATTTAAATAAAGGAGAAAATCTATTGAAATACTGAACCATGCACAAAAAATTTAAATAAAACTTACAAATGAATGCAGATACTCACTATTATGTTGAAAGTTTAAGGAGTTCGTGTAAGAAAAACATTAAATAATAATTAAATTTAAAGATAAAAAATAATTAGTCACTGTACTAACTAAAAGGTTGTGACACTAATAAAGTGACTTCTTTAATTCATTCATTCTTTGTTAATAAAAAAACTATACTAACTAAAGACTAAAAAATTATTAGTATGATTTCTATTATTAATAAAAATTTATAAAATAGTTTCTAAATGGTATCTAAATTAATTATTAATGTTTTAGTTATTAACTACTTTATATTTTAAATTAGTCTGTATAATCTTTTAGAAACTAATTTAAAATTTAAAATATTAATTTTTAAAATGGTCCTTAATATGAATATTAATAATTTTTTTTTTAATTTATAAAATCACCTGTAATTTATTTAATGTAATTTATTTAATATAGTAACTAATTATTTTAGTTTATAAATCACAACAATGATTCTTTTGTTTTGATATATAAATCATTTGAGAATGTGTTATTTAGATAATTTTTTGTAATATTTATTATTCACAATAATTTACTAACAAAATTGTTTGTCTAGTAAGGAAAAAATATTTGCAGATTGTTTTGTTGATTTGTTGTTGTCAACACATCAGTGTTGAGATTGGAATGGTTGGAGAGGAGAAAAGTAGTGGTAGAACTTTTGGGGTGATGAAGAAATAATTGAAGAAACAAAGTTTTCCATGTGTTGACGAAAATACAAAGGGTGGCACTACTCTTCTTCTTTCATTACATTCAAAAACATGACTGCAACTATGAAATACTATGGTTTACATTATTCAATTTATTCATGTAAAAAATAAATAAAAATTATTTTACCTTAAAAAGGGTTATTATAAGAAGGTTTTGCATAAAAATGTGGTGCAAGTCTAATTGTGAATATAAATATGGGAGCATATAATTGTATGACTTAATTTCAGGTAGAACAATAATAAAGTTTAATAATAAATTTTTAACATATAGTATGGTATACATATGAATATCTTAGTAATTAGATAACATATTAACTATTGATAAAAGATTGGGTGACTTGATTGAGTATATAATGTATAAATTGTTCTTATGCCAATAAATTTTACTGGGCTCAGATAAACTATCATAAAAACACATCCTATTTATTGCACTCTTAATTTATACATACTTTTAAATAACATTCATATTAAGTTATATTAAGCATATTTTAATCCATGAAAAATATATTTAAAATATAAAAGCTAAATATTGTATTATATTTTTAGTTTAAGTTTGCAATTTTATTATTTTACAATTTAAATAATTCCAGTATAAAACAATTAACTCATATTTCTAAGTGTTATAAAAAATTAAATATAAACATAAAATCAATTAATACCCTTACCATCAACTTGGAGATTATTTTCCATCCCTACTTTCTTTGAATAGTTTATTTCTTATTCAAAATCACATTACCAAAGAATCCAAGAATGTTGATTATGAGGTTGTAATTTTGCAGCGGTCAAAATGTTGCAGTTAAAAGTCAATAGCTGAGGAAATAGGTTACAAATTTAATTATTTGTTAGTATAAAAGGGCACTTTAATGTCACACCATGTTAATAGTGATTAAAATATATGATGTTGTACAAAGTTGAATGTTGTGACATAATCCAAAAAGATTTTATTTTTGACTTTTCTACCTCTCTTTTCTATAGGTTCTTATTTGTGGCTTGAAATAGCTTTATAATTTTGGTAAATAAAATTGATGGTTTAATATTATTTATTACTTATTATTATTTAACTTATTTGAAAACGTGAGCAAATTCAACAATTTAAGGTAATAATGTAACATTAAGAAAATATTCTTATAGAGTTTTTTTTTTATAATTTTATTACTTTCATAACGAATGGGTAATTTCTCTAGCACTCACAATTGGAAAATAATTTCAAAGTATCTCTCTTATTGATTAAAATCACTTTTATCTCTATTTTTTCTTTTTGTACTGCCTTCAATAGTAATTTAACATCTCAATTCATATAATATATAAAATAATATAGTAATTTAACATCTCAATTGTAGCCGTCAAATAATATAATATATCAGATAAATATAATTAATAATGTGCTTATGACCTAGAATTTTTTTTTTCTCTTGACACCGTTGACTTATCGGTCTTTAATCTCGATTTGGGCTTTCGGTTTGCTACTCTCCTATCTTGGGTTTGGGCTTGGATGTAACTTGTGGACTCTCACTTCGTTGGGCTAGGTCAATTGGGTCTCTCAGTCTTTGGTCTCGATTTCTTTTCCGAGTGGGTGTATGTACCTGCAAGGAGTTCCGATGATAAAGTCATTTTAGTTAAACACACCCTTCATATTTTGGGTCCTTTAAATGGACTTTGCTACAGTAATTATTTTTTATTTATTTTTTACCGTTGGGTCAACCTGTCGAACAACCTTTCGGCTTAGACAGTACAAATAATAAAAACATTAATATGTTTTTTTACTTTTTCTTTTGATTTTTCTTTTAATTTTTCTTTTAATTTTTCAATTACTTTCTCAATATTGCAATGTGTCACGTCTTCATTTTTTTTTTCTTTTTCATGATTCTTCTAACCATTTCTCTTAAATATGATCAACTCTTCTTAGAAACACTGAAAGTTGTCAGAGTGTTCAACTCCAATGGCTCACTATACATGTTCATAACACTTACAACATCTATTAACATTGCAGGAAAAATTGTTAGTTTGCTTAAAAACAATTCACCGCGGTTTATTAAAGGTGTAACTCAAGTGTTTGATAAAATGGGTCATTGAAGCCAGGTTGAGATTTTTTTTATCAACACAGAAAAATGAATAAATATGAGCTTTTAAGGGATGCCTTAATCCTAATACAAAAAAAATGTTACATGTCATAACCTCTTGAGTACCCTAAAAAAACATGACATTACCAACATAAATAATTATCCCTTAACAACATTTGTACAAAAATGACCTATTAGCAAAGGTATTAGAGGTTATGCAATTCCCAAACACTCCGAAAAAAATCTTTAAAACTCCCTCCATATTTCTGTTACAATTGAGTTTTTGAATTAGTTAGGAAGTTACACTGATAGAAAACTAGATTTGTTAAGTAAGCTTCATGTTTAATCTTTCTTTACACAACTTAAGTAGATGCTCATAGCAAATGTTCCATTATGTGTGATAAAGCATTATTTAAGATTACCTCCCCACACATATGACATCCTACCTCAATACCCCTATCCTATCACTCAAATTTTGTTTAGTTGCCAATCTATTTAAGATTACCCTCCAAGCTACATGTTGCACCAACAATGACTTTACCCTCCAAAACTCACAAAAGATAGCAAAATTGTGCTCTTTTGCAAGGGCAAGGGTTTGTTACTTATTATACACTGAGTGAATTGTATATATGCCACCCTCTTCATCTCGCCATGTCCACTCATCCTCCCTCTCCTTACAAAGTGTTTCTCATTGTACCTCTACCATAAGATCTAATAGTACCATTTTTTTCCACTCAAACCATGCACTTCTCTACTGTACTTGCCATTCTCATTCATTATTATTCCATATTCCTAATTCCCCAAGAGTAGAATCCCTTACCTGTGCTTTAATATACATTTTCGAGTATCTAACCATGAGAGGAGAATCTCCCGTCCATCTATCTTTCCAAAATCTTTTCTTATTTCCTCTCCCAATCTTCCACTCTACTTTGTCATCAAACCAGTTACTTTGGCCCCCTTTTCCACATGCATTGTTAAACATCTTAATATCTTCAATACCTAGACCACCACACTCCTTAGGTTTAGAAAAAATCTCCTATTTTATCTAGGATATTTTCCTTGATGTTATCTCTCACCCCCAAAGGAAATCTCTTTGAATTTTTCTAATAGCCTTACACACCGACAACAGTGCTATGAAGGAGAAAAAGTAAAGGGGGATGGTCGTGAACACAAATTTGATGAGGCACACTCTATCTGCAAATGAGAAGAACCTACCCTCCCACCTAAAGAGCTTATTCCTAATCTTGTATATGACATTATCCTATAGGCTTTGCTTCCTTGGATTTCCCCCAACTAGAATTCCTAAATACACAATAAGTGTTCTCATGATATTACAATTCAATATGCTTGGATTGTTATATAACACTTGATCATCAATACCAATACCATTTATCCTACTTTTGTGAAAATTCACTCTAGTCTAGACACCATTTTGAAGCACCTCAAAGTGCTCTTAATGATTAGGATGTTGTGATGGTTACCATCATAGATGAATAATGTATCATCAACAAATTGTAGTAGGCTAACCTCAATCCCAAGAAGCTATAGAAATTCCCTATCTAAGTCCTTTTGTAGGGTGTTGACCTAATTCGGCAAGTGTACCGAGTCAGAAGTAATAAGTTGTTTCAAAATACAGATATCGAACCCACAAGGAACATTTCTATTAATCATAATGTGTAACATTCACTAGATATTGAAATGTGTGCAGTAAATTGATTCAAGGTCTATGAGTATTGTTTAAATAAAAGTTTCTTGAAATTTAAATAAAAACAGAGTAAATAATTATGAAAATTTAATTGATAGAATTGATATTGAAGTTAATCTTTCTCACTTGTTTATATTTTGGTAAATAAAAACATACAATATTCTTACTTAATTGATATTGATGCAACAAAAAGAGTCATTCATATTAATTCCTCACATATGAAATTATTAAGATCATCTCCTCAACTATTTAGCAAAAGTTCTTATACTTAAGAAAATATGGTATAAAGTATTTGATATATAAAAATCTATTCCTAGGATTAAAATACATCAAGTATTTCATTTAATTCAGATCATCATATATACTTCCCAGTCAACTCGAAAGATCTAAATCAAGAATAAAAATTCAAGCTTTAAGCATAAAATGAAAATAACAATATCAAGTAAGAACAAAATTTTATAGATAAATATCACCTCAATACATAGGAGTTTGAAACGATTACATTCAATCAAAAGGAAAGGAATTAGCCACTCGTGACCAAAAGATGATGGAAAGAAAAAGAAGAAGATCCATAACATTTCTACTTGATGAATGCTTTCTAGGGTTCCTCTCCCTTTTGCTTGGGCAAGATTAGCTCGCTTGAGCAAGAATTATTGCTTTTTCCATGTCTTTTTTCCTATCTTCTCAAGCCTCTCTATTTATCATCTAGCGCCTTACTCCATATTTCCTTCAATTCCTGAAATTAGCACAAAATTGGGATTAAATAGTTCCATTAATCATATAACTCCAAAATATCTTCTCATCAACCATAACCACTACATATCTTTTCTTACATCTAGCTTCTTCCACAACCTCATTTTCCACCTGAACACTATATAAGAGCCTTTTTCCTTCTAAAAATGCAAAATTTGTGTAATCTATAACCTTAGACAAACCTCTTTTCACCTTCTTAACTAAGACCTTAGCTATCCTCTTATCAATGATATTAGCCTATACTCATCTAGCCCGGATTATCACACTTTGGGACAAGGGTTAAAAAATAAGCATTAAAGTCTTTTGGTATCTTTCCATGAACCTAAATTTCTTAATAAAATTATACCCATGTGATCAATGGGATTTATTGTTCTCACACTGCCAAACAACTTCCTTCCTTTCAACTTCCATTATAGGCTCTTCCAACTTTCAGCCACATAATCCTCTTGAGACAAGGAAGGAGAATTAACATTATCCAGGTTAACATCCACCCCTCCAGTGCAACTAAATCTATTGAGAAAGTACTTCCTAACCTCATATTTCATAGTGTTTGGATCCTCACACCACTCATCCTGACTTTTCACCCCTTTAATTTCATTTTTCATTTTCCTCCATTTTATAACCGAGTTAAAATACCTAGAATTGCAATCATGTTATATCCACTTAATCTTAGATTTCTGTCTTTCTAATGCTTATTGCCGTAAACTTATTTGTTTCAGTTCACCAAAAAGTTTCATTCTCTTTTTTTTCAGATCCTCCAACAAGCCACTATCATCATCTAACATATTCAATTAGCTTATTCTATTAATGATGTTTTGTTTGGATTGGTCAATATTCCCAAAAGCTTTTAAATCTTGTTTTAGACACTTTAATTCTCCTTAACAACCACCATACCATACCCTCTTACGTCATAACTATTCCACAATCAAGTCACCAACCCCTTAAAACCATCCACATGTTGCCACATATATAGAGTTCTGAATGGTTTTGGTTGAGAGTAAATAGAAAATTCCCTCAATTAAGTAGTTTGGGGGCTTATCTTTTTTACAACAAATTTCATATTTATTTTTTCTCATTTTCTTTAATATTGTCTACCTACGAATTGAAGAAAAACCTTGAAATATATAATTATAAGCATGGTACTTGCAGAAGACACTTTTACGCTCAAGTCAGATTTAGTATTCGACACTCGGTAATCTAAGTACTGTGTAATGATGTACCTGATTCTTGGAATCTGTGCTATTTATATTATTTTTGTGGGCCTTTCTTATTGGGCTGTGTTATAGAGTTGGATCATGTTTAGAAGTGTTAGACCCATAGATCATGGAACAAATAGGGTGGGTAGGCCCAACCACCACACTACACGTATAGATGCGAACCCCCCTCGTTACCGTACGTGCGACTCTCATCGCATACGGCTCGCATAAAGACTCCTAAATCCATCCCGAGCCTTTTCTTCCATTCCACCTCTCCTCTCCAATCCTCGATCAAACTTGCGTTCCCCAGGCGCTATGAAATGGGTCCCAATCTTCTTGAAGTCTTTGTCCAAAGATCTGCCTTAAAGAGGAGACTGAAATAAGAGGGCTTTGTCTTTGTCGGAATAAGAGCTATTAGTCTAAGAGAAAGGCATACGATACGCCATTTCTGGGCTTAGAGAAAAGGGGCATGCCTCCACCTTAGAAGAGGGAAAGTGCTTAGACCGTTAATGCCCCATCTAGTGAGATAAAAGGACTTAGAGCCTTTCTTTATCCCATGGTCTTTCATCAGCTTCACTCGTTGATTGCCACAGATAAGCGCTTGTACTATGCATATGATTGATTGATGATTAACTTCACTAATTCTACTTAGGCGTAATTGGCTTTATTGTGTCAGTCGACATAATAACCGAATACACTACAAGAAATCATTTAATAGAAACTAATTTTTAGTGACAAAAAATAATTAGTTGCTATAGTGACTAAATTAGAGACCATTTTAGAGACTAAAAAAATTTTGGTTTCTAAATTAGTTTCTATTTTTGTTAAATGGTTTCTAAATTGATATCTAATTAGCAACAAATTTAGAAACTAAATAATTAGTAGTTAAAACCTTGGTTGCTAATTAGATATCAATTTAGAAACCATTTACCAATAATAGAAACTAATTTAGAAACCAATTTTTTTTTAGTTTCTAAAATGGTCTCTAATTTAGTTACTATAACAACTAATTATTTTTTTTGTCTCTAAAATTAGTTTCTATTTCATGTTTTTCTTGTAGTAATATCGAGTCATGGTCTGGGTCGTGGGTCGTGCGAACTTTACCCATACAAATTCGTTATAATTGATATTAGTTAAGAATTCAAATATTAACGCATGTTTCTACTAGAAAACAAGATCTTAATGAGAAATTCATTTTTATGCTACGTGGGAAAAGTCTATACAATTTATGGAGTTTTATATGGAAAAAGTAGAAGATACATCGTGTCATGTATGAGGATCATGTTGCTCTTGGTTGCTATGTTACAAGAAAACTGAAATGTAAGGAAGTTCCTTTCTCTGTAAAATCACAAACATGCTTTGGCTACAATCCATGTTCCCACAATGAAAATACATTGGTAGGTTCACATAATTAGGTGACAGAAAGATGTACTCAAAAGAAAACAACTAAAATGTTTTAACATTTTTCTTTGAGTATATTTTTTTATTTGTATTATAGGATCTTTCGTCCTTCAAGATGGGCTGAGAATATTCTAGTGTAAGAAACATCAACATTGAAACAAGAAGTGAAATGAAGTTGAGGTTGCTAAAACAAAATTTAATGAAAGGAGCTAAGGGTGCAAAAACATAATTGAATGAATACACAGCAGAAGTTGAGTTAAGCAATTAGTGGTTCTTTTACTCTGCTGAAGCTACTAATGATCATATATTTGACAAAACTACAACAAGTTTTGGGACAAGTGAGAAATTTGAGCATGCAAGCCGGGTGTAGAAGACGCAAAGTTTGTGTTGTTAGATAATGACTATAACAAATATAATAGTTATGTAGTCATAGTCTTAACTTTTCATTTCTAAAGGAAAATTTACGTTATTTTTATTCTAGTGGTTGAATCAATTTTGTTAAGTTGGTTGAAAGTTGGAAAATTTACATAAATACTGTAATTTTACATCATCATTATCAAGTTCATAAAATATTCGACAAATAAGAAAGTAATACACTGCTGCAGAAACATAAAACAAGTGCGGCTATTTCAAATTTATAAATGCGGCTTTATAGTCGTATTTGATCAACACGCACTTGTAAATCAAGAAATACAAATGCGGCTATATAGTCGCATTTATAAATACCATTTACAAGTGTGCTTATTTGTTTTAGCCGCACTTGTATATGCCAAATCATTTTAAAAAAATTAAAATTTTTAAAACATCGTCAATCTTGTGTGAAGGCAACGTTGATGAAGAGTTACGGAAACACCAACAATGGTGACGGCAGCAGAAGCGGCAGCGAACAGGGAAGCAGCGACGGAGCAAACCAAAAAACCCACAAGAACCCACAAAGACAATGAAAGAGTACTGAGCAATGCAAGAAACAAACAATGTAAGAAAAACGAATGCCAACCGACGAAAAAGTGTTTCGAGACCACCAATGCAAGGAAAAAAACATATATAAAAAAAATGAAAACATCTATGCATATATTTGTGAAGATGAAAAGGAAGAAAGAGAGCTCAAGAAACTTATATTGACACAAATGGAATGCAGATGCAACAGAAGGAGACGAACTCAAAGTGTGAACGCGAAACGAAGGCAAAGACGAGAAAGAAAGTATGAAATTGTGTGTGACGCGCTTCAAAATTTAGGGTAAAAATGGATTTACGAATGTGGCTAAAGGTAAAACCGCATTCGTAAATCAAAATAATTTCAAAAATACCACCACATTTTTTACGAAAGCGGATAGCACAAAAAGCGCACTAAATAAAAAAAAGTATCTATTTCTTTTTTTTTCTCTTTGCACTAGTGATATTTGAGAAACAAAACTTCATTCTTCTGAAGTAGTACTGAGTTAGACAACTTTCCTTCTGAATAAATGTAATTGCATTTAATATATTTTATTAAATGTGCTTGTAGAAGTTTGCCTCTGGGTTTCTGGTGCAGACTGGTGTAATGAGGAGCAGTATCCTCTTGTTTTTAGCTAGCAGATTTTTGTGCTGTTTGCCTAAAGATGGGCTTGGTATGTAGGAGTGCTGATATAGCAATTTTGTTTCTGATGAATTTTAGTTTTGTATAAGGGTTGATAAGTGATCCTTTTTTATTCATTTAATTTTTTGCTGATAAAAAAAATTATGCTTCCAGAAAATATATTAAAAATTTGTAATTGTTGAGGAGTAAAATATTAAAATGTGAAACCAGTTATACCTGTGATGCATGTTCTTAGAAAGTGTAACCTGAATCGAATACATAGGAAATACGTTCCAATGAGTACAGGTATTATTTGAAGCATTAAACGAGGTATGATGATTCGGTAGTGTGATGTGTCCCGTGACCACCATCAATTCTAATATACGTATCAACTGTTTAAGACACAGGCAGCAGATTCACAACAAACTCAGTTACCAAAACCCAATGCTGTCGGCTGCGTTGGCATCAGACATCATCATCATAATAATAAACTAGGTAAAATGGGTTTGTTAATTAAGATTTGTTTTCACTTGCGTATAATAATTTAGTTATATTCTAACTCACCTACAAATTTTAATGTACCTATCCTGTAGTAAGGATCATATTGTGGATGGTTACCTTTTAATAAAATTAGGATATACTCTAATAATAAAAAAATAGATATTAAGTTTAATTAAACTTTATATATATATATATATTCACAAATATAACTATATTCATTACAACAAAAAAATTAAAATTAGTTGCAAAAGAAAGTGAGGGTGATGCAAAAGAAAGTGAAGGTGATGCTAGGAATCTTAAATAGTGTTCACTAAGTCTTCATTATTAAAAAATAAAAAAATAAACCATGGGTAAACGTGAGTTATGTGGCCATAAACTAAAAAAAATTGTGAGTCAAATGGTCACAACTGAAACTATAAATAATAAATAATAATAAAAAATTTAAATTTTGTAGGTTAAGCCCACACAAACATAATATATATATATTTTTTAAATTAAATTTAAATATGTAATAAAATTATGAAGGTTAAGCTCACGCTTGTTTAAAAATTGCGTGGTCAATCCGTTGACTAAGCTCACCATCTTTGAATAAACAATATAAAATATAATTTTGTGTGGGTAAGGTTAAGTCTACGTTTGTTTAAAAATTATATGACCAACATGTAGGCTAAGCTCACGCTTCTTTAAATAAATAATATAAAATATAATTTCGTGTGGGAAGTATGTAGGCTAGGCCTACGCAAAAAAACACACTACTTGTGTTCCACACACCCACCACTATTTTTATGTTGAGCATATTAGCTTCCAAATTTAAATGATAAAAAAGTGTCCATTTATTATATCTAGTGTCTCTTTTTTACCCATGCTAATAAACATATTTTTTTTTAGTGATTTATTTATTTTTCCTTTATGAGGTTTATTATATGGTCTTGGAATTACAACAACTTTTAAATATGATTAGAAGAAAAGGGTAAACTATTGGAAATAAGATGCAATATATTATTTTATAATAAGATACAATTAACTGTGAATATTTAAATGAGCTTCAAGATTAACATGAAATATTAATTTACTCTATTTGCTTCCATTTTCATGCATATCTACATTGGACCTAAGAAAAAAAGAAGGAAGGTTTATTGGCCATGGATCAGCCCCTGGAATCTGCTATGGCTCATGTATTTCCTTCTGAATGGATGGACCCACAAGTTGCTGGCTACACCGTTTTTGACCCTTTCAGAAGACCATGGAATTATTTAATACATATCTGAGCTCTGTGTGTGTGTGTGAAGTGAAGCTCTGTTATGTAGAGTTGATAGGTTTTTGCATTAATTGCCTTGAATCACACAATGAGGAAACAAAAACCTTGTGTGTTGTTGTTTCTTTATTAAATTTAGTAGACAACGTGTGCAGTGTAGGCCATTTGGTCCCCAATGATGAGCATCAAGCTGCGTATCTATCACAGAATACTACTAATCATACATTCATGCATCAAATTTTCAAAACTAATATATTATTTCAAGGATCATTTTCTATCTTATTAAATATATTATATATTACTAAAATATATATATAGTTATAAAATAGAACTTCAGTATTATCTTTAATATTGTATATAAGTTTTAGTCTCATTTTGTAATCTATATTTTTTTCTTAAATTAATGTTTTTAAATATATATATTACCATCTTTTTCTATTTGATTTCTTTTGTTTGAATTAGGACTATTACAATGGACAAAAGTCGTGAATTATTTAAGGTATACTTTGAGATCACAAGTATTAATCAGGTTTGATATATAGTAGAGATAGATTTTAAAAGAGTATAAAGGTTATATTCAATATATAAATTAGAATTTAATTTATTAATTTTTTATTTCATAAACTTTATTTTCTCCCTAAATTTTTTCTTCTCATAATTTTTAAGATTTTGATTCTATTGATTTTTTGTTTACGAGTATCGAATGGTGGTAAAAGGAGTTAATATATTTAATTCATTTCAACCGAAGTGTGGTGCGAGCGTAGTATATTGTTAGTTGTTGAAATAAAAATTTGTATAGTTAATTGATGCATTTGAATTGGTATATAGTTGAGGTATTTTAGTATTGAAATGTTGATGTGTTGGTCTGAAGTGAAGGAATCAATTTTTGAAAGTAAACCATTGAGAAATGAGTCTTTGAATTTTATGGTTGAGGTTGAAAATGAAGTTAAGAAATTTGTAGAGATTAAATATATTGTTTCTTTTTTCCTTTTTGAATTTAAACTTTTAGGAATTATTCGGAGTTAGACATATCCTTTTGAATAAAAATAGTTTTTATGTTTTATCTTTATTAATACTTTATTTTATTGTTTTATTTTGGATATTCTAATTATTTTTTATTTTTTAAGTATTTATTAAATAATTAATTATTTTTATAATTAATTGAGAACTTTTTAAAAAAAAATAAAATCCTATAGTTCTCAATTTCAAATTTTAAATATGAAGTAGATTTGTCAAATGTGAAACGAAAGAATTTATTCAACGTGTAAACAGTTTATTTAGATGTGTAACCGTTCTTGCTACGTGAAGTTATTTTTTTTTCATATTTTCATCTTTTAAAAATTATAGTTTTCTATCACTTCTTATCATTTATTTTAGTTGTTATCCCTTCATATCACTTAAGTTAATCTTAAATTATAATGCTTAGTTAATAAAATATTATAATTAATATAATTATAAGCATGTGCCAAAAGAAAGATAAATAATTTAAAATTTACTTTAATAAAATAAATCTTATAACATATTTATTTAGCTTAAAAAATTAATAATTAATAATTAATAATTTATAATTAATATATATATATATATATATATATATATTGATATATAACTATATTTATAAATATTAAAAATCTTGAAAAACGTACCTTAAATATTATAAATAATTTTAAACTTTCATTAATAACTATATTTATAAATATTAATATTTATATAATACGTTAATATAATTATTTTTACAGAATAAATTTGATTTTAAAATAAATATTTTCTTTTATTTCCTCTCTTTCCATTAAGTTTATCATAAAAATAAACATGTATATTGATGTTTTATATGTCGAAAAGATTAAGAAATAATTTATATTGTTTTCATGGCTTGAATAGCATATATATATATATATATTTATTTCTAATAATTTTCTCAAGTAATACATTTCACCTAATCAAAAGTGAGAACAAGATTATTATTATTTTTTACTTGATTTTTCTCGAATAAAAATGAGAGAAAGGTCAAACTCTTGGCGTTTAGGCAAAAATTCTTCACTCAAATGAAATCATATATGATAATTATAATTAAGGGATTTGTGTTTATATTATTGTGAAAAATGGTGTGAGTTATATTTGTGATGTATATATATAGATATATTCTTGTAAACAAAATGTTGAAATACATGGTTGGATGCATATGGATATGTATTGTATAATATACATAGTAATTTATAATGTTTTCATATATATATATATATAAATATTTAATTTCTTACTAGAAATAAGAAAAGTTTAAAAAGAAGAAGTTAGGGCAAACAGCCTACACCTTTTCGCAAACAAGATAAACCAAAGTCTTGGAATTGCATCCAAGGTCTTTGTATGAAACCTCCTCACTTTCCCTTTATGCATTTTTCCCTTGTGCTATATTTTTTCACTTCATTAGATGCTTTCTTTAAACCCATGTTAAAAGTGTCAAAAAAGTAGGTGAAAACTCACCCATTGAATTGATTTACTACCTCGGTTTGGAATAGGGAAAGGTTGAACAATAATTTTGTTAGAACTTTTTTATAAAAATGAATTATTAATCTATTTAACCACCAAATATTTTTTAAGATTCACCATAAGTAAGTTGAATTAGGTTAACCCATTTAGTAAATAAATACATTGAAGTTCAAGATTGGATTAACTATTTCCACAGCTCAACTTATATATATATAATTAAAAGTTCTTTCTCATTTAATTCCTGGTCTTAAACATCACAATCTAATTAATCATTGTCACAATCCTGAGTGAAATTCAAAGTCACTGTACAGCCACTAGATTACTTCAGAAACTCAATGAAAAGGTTGGTTAAAACATCTACTTGAATAGTGTTACTAAATTCACTTTAGAGGCTTTCTTTTTCAATGACGGTGCAGCCAATTGTGAGACTTAAATGAACATGGTCAAGATGGAATGATCATAATTTACTTTTCTTTTCTCTTTGTTGAAGTAATTCCTTAAAGAATTTGGAGCACATTTTGTGGGGACAATAGGTCATAGATGTTGAATATGGCATTGGCGTGGAGAAAACCCTATGCAACCTAAACCAGAAAAAGAAAGAAAAAGGGGAAATAGAAGACTTTAATCTGAGATTGTTCGTGAAAAATGGAAATAGTAAAGAAATTGAGAGGGAAAGCAGCACTTTTTTGTAGTTGTAATTACTAATTCAACATGATGCGTATGATTAAGTGGTTGCTTTGGTTTTTAAATAGTAATATGCATTATTGCGGATTAAATTCTTATATGTGAGTACTATTTGACAGTGAGAATATTATGATGTATCACGTAGAAAATGATGGAATTATGGCGTATGATATGTTTGTTAACTTCTATAATAACTATCTTTAAAGGTGATACCATGGTGTGTTTAATCTTTTAAAATAAAAATCTCTCCATCTCGTTTTGAAAGGTCGGTTTTAATTTTTTTAAATATTTAAATAGTTCTGAATAAAACATATCCTCATGATTTTAAATATTCTAAGTTGCATCTCTGCGATTCCATATACCACTTTCATTATTCTCCAACAACACCATTTGGGAAAACATACTAATAATTTGAGCGTATGTGAAAGAGTTGACTAAAAAAATTGTTCTATTTAATGTTCTTTTGGGAGAATTTTTTTTTTTTTAGTTTTGTATTCCATTTTTGCACCTGTTTTTTTTTCTGGGTTGTGTGGCTTTAAAAAAAATGAAAATGAAAATAAAATAAATAAACGAAAACACAACCACCTAAAAATACTACAAAATTGATTTCAATCATCAACGTTCACTACCAGCCATCACACACAACCACCATAAGCAACAACCACCACTTGAAAATGAATAAGAAGATACCACACTCTCCACCATGCTCACAATGATATTGTTGGAAACAAAAAAATATGGAGATGTAGAGATAAGATATGGAAGTGCAAGGAGAATTTGCCAACAAATTTTCATAGTTTTACAATTATAAAGTATAATAGGTTTGCAATGTGAATATATCATTATTAAACTTTACTTGTAGTACCATGGGACAAATAAGATAAATAATAAAGAATACTAAATTTAGTTAAAAATATATGTATAAGTTATTATAATATTAAATATTTAATAAAATATAAAAAATAGAAATACTTAAACAATAATTATTATAATAAAATTTGTTCTTACTGGAAATGAGTTAGGAGACTTCCAAGGTGGATAAAAAATGTCTTTTATGTGAACCGAATTCTATTGTGTTGACTGAACATAAAGAGAGAAAGGAGGATTACCTAAGACTTTCTGACGCTTTGTAAGAATATATGATATTTGAGAGCATAAGATATATGAGAGTATGAAGATTTGAGTCACATTGAGTTTAATACTATCCAACAATTATCACTTATTTATATGTCTTCTTGAATTCAGACTATTAAAAATACATTAAATACTAATTATGAGATATAAATAAATTTTATAATAATAACATATAACTACTAGTAATTTATAAACAAATTATCATCTCTCCTCGAACATCAACACCAACTTCTTCATGATGCATCACGTCTTTATCTCGAAGATGAACCATTATTACCACTTCTCCTGCATGATTAATTATCTGAATCGGAACATGACTTAGTCGTTGTCTTTAACATTCTCTATGCCTAAAGACTAAAACTTCTAGGCTTTTGAAATGCTCTTTTTGTTCCATCCAAATGTTGTTTATTCAAATTAATGTCCATTGCAAAGCTCAATCCTATGCAAAAGTTGGTCCTCTCAACACCTTATTTCAAATGCGTCAATTCCCTAATACAACCAAAACAAAATTAACATATACATTCTATAAATGAATGACTACAAAATCATAACAAAAGGATCACCAAATTAAAGTTGTGTATATCGTATCATTCAAATAAAAAAGACAAACAAAAGCACCATCATATCCATATTATGATATGTTCATTAGGCACAATAGAATTTAGGGCCACCATTCACACTAATCAACTATTCACTCTTATCTTGGAGAACTTCTTCGATTAGCAAAATGTTTAATGCACTTATCCTTTTGTGTTCATCTAATATGACATGTTCTTTCCATACTTCTTCCTTAGTCAATTTTTCAAGTGCAACTTGTTTTGTTCTTGTTTGGGAGTTGGTCGAGAGCTTCCAATGGTTACCATGTAAGTTTATTTACTTCAAATTCCTACCTTCCTTGAAAGGAGACAAATAAAAAGTAATACTTTTCTTCTCTTTATTTATTTTTTCTTCCTTACGTGTTAATCTTGTATTCATTAAACTATCTTGTATTTACCGTGTTTTGTATTATTATTTTACTGATCTCTAATACCAAACATTTATCTTTTTAGAACTTGGACCAATAACTTGTGATACTTTAAGCATTATTATTAGAACTATGGTTTCTAAATCAATCCTAGTGTCTGATCTAGGATTCTTAATAAATTACATTTCTTTGATGTCAATTTGTATTCTTTGTTTGTATCTTATAATGAATTAATTTTTATTTATTCATTTAAATAAAAAAGTTGAAAGTACTATTTGTAATAAGATGCAATTTTTTAGTTTACTCATTATAGTAATAGGATATTTATGAAAGCAGTTACATTTATTTCTTTTATATATGGTGATGATTATTTTTTAAATTCGTTGATTTTAAGGGTTTTTGACCATGATGGTTTTTTTTTTTTACTAAAATGGGGTCTGTAACAACACTTTTTCTTTTTAAAAAAAAAGCAGAAACAGAGACCCCACGCACAGTTTCTTTCTTCTTCTTTTTCTTCCTTATCTCCATTTCTCTCTCTCTCCAATTCTCTTCTCTCCCTCTCTCTTAATTTCGCTCCCAATCTTCATCTATTTTAGAATCTAATCATACCACGCTGTAGCTGAGGAGTTCATGAACATTTCTATCCGATCAGATTTTCAAACAGAGTAAGTTCATTTTTACTCTAAATATCCTTTGTTCTCTGTTTTTCCTTAGGATTTAGTCATCAATCTTGGTGGGGTCAGTTGAGAAGTTTAATCCTCTCAACTTATTCTATTATATACTGAAATTTTGTTCTGTTTGGATAATTTACATTAGGCCCGTAAATCTTGAAGCTTATCCAAACGGTGGGGAATAAAATTCTAAAAGTTGTTTGGAAAGCAAGCAATTGAGGTAAGGGAAGCTAAATTTAATTTTTAATAGCACCCTAGGATAGAAGATCTGAATGCGGAAGGGACGTGGTCCCAATATTCAATTTTTTTCTTGCAGGGATGTTGTGTGTTATATATATTGGGTTGTTTGTTTATATATTATTTAAATTTGTGGAAATATTAGGTTTTGATGATTTAGTATTAAAGTATTATTTTTTTTATGTCAAATAGACTTTTGAATATTGTGGATAACTTTTTGAAATGATATTGTATGACAGAATGGTATGGAATTGAATTCATACATTCGGGATAATGTATGGATTGATGTTTGCTGTGTATTAAGTATTGATGCCTATGTGGTAACAGAGATCTCTGAGCTTCACTGATGATCTAAGTCACATAGACTAAGATATCAGGTGGTGAGAAGCTGATGGGGGAGTTCATGCACACCGTGACATATGAGATGCACGGCTTGGGTTGTATTGAACTTATCCTGATCCTTTCTGTTGGATTCGTTGGGAATATTTGGATCAGGTGTTAGTCTCTGTTAGGACTTACTTAATACGGGTCTTCCGGAAGACGTTGTTTGTTGAATATCTTGGATGCGTAGATCCATGTGAGATCTATGTGAGATGTTGGGATTTTTAGAAGATTGTATAATTTGAGAAATTGATCATGTAACTTGGTTTTCTCTTTTGATTTAACTGCATATATTATAAAATTCTATTTTTACTAGCTTACCCTTGCTTTTCTTGCTGTGTTTGAACTGCGACGACTGTACTACGTACACGAGCAGATGATCTTACAGGTGTCTGAGGATCAGAAGAGTTTTAAGGCGTTGATTTTGAAACTTATATTGTAAATATTTGTATTTCTATATGTCCTAAGCACGTATTAGGAATATTTTGAAAAACTGTAAGCTTGTATACAAATATGTAGAACCGGTATTGTAAAAGTTATATGTAAATTATGGGGTGTTACAGGGTCCGTTTAAAAAATATTACAAATTTAGGCAAGTCGTGCCAATTCGGCACGACTTCATATGCACAAATCGTCCCAATTAGACACAACTCTGCCATGTCATACTGAAGTCGTGCCAAGTTGGATGACTTCTGCCTGGTCATACTGAAGTTGTGCCAACTTGACACGACTTCTGCCCTGTCATACTGATGTTTTGCCAACTTGGCATGACTTCTGCCACGTCATAATTTTTTTTAAAAATTTATTGTTTATATATTGGGTAATAAGTTATGTAATGTTAAAAATTAATTTGATACATAATTTTCTAAGAGTGTTAGTTTTAAGGAACAAAAAATTGGATAATCGTGTATGGATCATGTTTGAATTGAATGAATAAATACATAGATAAAGAAAATGAATGTTCTAAGAGTGTTATGAATGAATAAATACATAGATAAAGAAAATGAGAAAATTAATAATCAAACTTGAATTGAATTTTATAATTAAGTTTGTCTATGCGAACAATTGCTTCTATTGTGACCTTCCGTTCTACAATATGAACATTTTTTTGGCTTATTTGAATTGAATCATCCATTTCGTTACGAATGCGTTGAGTGTTAGGTCTTCTTGATTGATGTCGACGCATGATGGGGTCAGGTAAGAAATTTGGTCACGTGTAAGTAGACCAATAATCCTGATTTCGAACTGGATTAAATTGAACATCATAAGCCTTTAAAATATTGTGCAAACTGTATACTGGGGCCACAAATGTCGTTATAACATTACATAACTTACTACCCAATATATAAACAATAAAATAAAAAATAATAATGACGTGGCAGAAGTCGTGCCAAGTTGGCACGACTTCAGTATGACCGGGCAGAACTCGTGCCAACTTGGCACGACTTCAATATGACATGACAGAGTCGTGTCTAACTGAGACAATTTGTGCATATGAAGCCGTGCCGAATTGGCACGACTTGCCTAAATTTGTAATTTTTTTTTAAACGGACCCCATTTTAGTAAAAAGTAAAAAAAATAACTCCATCATGGTCAAAAACCCTGATTTTTATCTATAACAATATTTTAAGGGATTTTTTTTACACATTTTGTTTTCCAAATCGTTTATAATATTTAAATATAATTAATTTAACAATTATTTATTTTAAAATAAAAATTTGAATTTTAAGGAATTTAGAGAAGTTTGAATTTAAAAAAAAAAAACTTCTTACCACTTTACTTTTTAAATAAATATTTTTTAAATTTAAATAATTCTTTAAGCTAATTTTTGTTTTGATCTTTTATTTTTTTATTGTTACAAAATTACAAGTTTATATGTAAATTAGTGTTTTTGTTTATTTATATATATATATATATTAAAATTTATAATAATATTTATAAATTTATAATATATTAATTCAATAAAATTATAATTATTATAAACTTATAATGAAATATAATAATAAAGAGAACACAACAAATTTTAAAAAATACAAATATACATGCAGAAAAACACAGGCTGTCTTTTATAAAAAAAATTGTTTTCCTTTTTGTTTCATGTAAATTCATTTCTTTTTATTTTATCCTACTTAATTTATGTTAATCTTTTCGATGTATATATATATATATATATATATATTTTGTAGTTCAATTTATGTGATATTTTAGCCCTTTTGAAAAATATTTAGAATCTGACACTAAATTATTTACATATTAAATGGATAAAGAATGAATATTTTACACTGATTAAAACAATATAAAATTATAACCATAATTTCTTTTATGGAAATCAAAATTCGATGAAAAGAATTAAGGACCAAATATAAAGTACAACTATATTTCAGATTAAAAAATATGTACATTTTAGATATACAAATATATCCAACTAAATTGATCATTAAAAAATAATTGATGAAACTTCACTGGTGTTGCATATAACAAACACAATAAGGAGAAAGTCATGCAATGCACATTACAAAATGTAAACAATGAACAAATGAAGACATTTTAGATGTTGTGAACAACTTCGTGTTTGTTTAAATATATTGACAATACTATATGTAAATACTGTATGTAGTTTATATTATATACAAATTGTTTGATTAATTAATTCCCTTTTGATAAAAGATATCATGTAAACCATATGGGAAACTCATTTAAACAAAATCATTTAAAATAAAAAAAATGAAAGGTAAAATAAAATAGCATGAATTCTTATAGATTGTTTATATATTGGAGTATATAACATCATTAATTCCATAATTCTTTCTCGAAGAAGAAGAGAAAAAGAATAAAACGTTTGTTGTGGCTACATCTACAATATTGTTCGGATGGATTTGCAATAATAATTTCATATTGATATAAATAATAATTTCATATTGATATAATGATTCAAGTATTGTTAAGTATGAAGCTATGACCAATTGGATTAGGCTGACTAGACACCATGTTTTAGTAAGTGTGCCTCCCTCTATAATATCTCTATTTAAGAGACCTTTGTAGATGTATTGTAACAAACAGAATGAAAACCTAATTAGTTGTCTGTGGACGTAGGTCGTAGATTGGCGACCAAATCACATTAAACCTCGTGTTGTTTATATTTTTTGCAGTTGATTCGTGATTGTGTGTTGTTAATTTTCCTATCAAATATCCAGTGAAGACTTTAGAAAAAACAATACTATAAATAAATGATAATAGTTTATCAAATGATAACAATTTATTATCAAATTATTGTCCAACAACAAAGCACTTGAAAATAAAGCCGACAAAATATCAACTCTATCATTTTCAATGTGGGGGAATTTCTAACTAAAGAAAAGCAACCTAATTTACCAAAGAAGCAACAAAACCACAACATTGATAAGCTCCTCAATTTCTGAATCGCGGCCTAGTGCTCTCAACCCTCTTTGAACGAGGTTTGGAAGGAATTTCATAATTGGGTTCATCAAATTTCAACTTCTCACTGTTGTGGACATTTGAATTGCCATAAATTGTGATAACACTTTCATTCGTGACCTCTCCTTTACAAACAGGACATTCCTTTACCTTTAAATAAGCATATGGCAGTTTAAGAAAGCAAGGCCAACAAAACAAGTGACCACAACAAGTCAAAACAGGATCCTTTGCCCTGTTCAAGCAGACATTACAATGAAACAACTTTGCAGCAAAACCCTCTCCTTCATTGGTTTTCACCCCCAATGCTTTAGCAACCAAATAACTAGCCCTTCTTTTTTCCTTTCTCCCATCTTCTATCATCTCTCCTTCAACATCATCAACACCAACCTCTTCATCTTGAAGATGAGCAATTGTTACCACTTCTCCTGCAGGGTTAACTATTTGAATGGGAGCATGAGTCAGTGGTTGCCTCTCATGTTGCCTAGCCCTAAAAGCTACAGCTTCTAGGCTTCTGAAACGCTCTTCTATCCCATCCAAATGATGCTGTTGATTCAAATCAACATCCATTGCAAACTTCAATCATATGCTCAGGTTCATCCCCTCAATAATACCTTATTTCAAATGCATCAATTTCCTAACGCAGTCAAAACCACAGACTGCGAAAGCATAAACAAAATCATCACCAAATTATTGTTTCATACATCATACAATTCAATTAATGATAATCAACAACACAAACAAAAACACTCTTAAACCTACATTATGATCCTTTTGTAAGGCACACTATAATCTATGGCCACCATTCACCTTAATCAATCATTTCAAACCTAAAATTCATATATTTTTTTTATCAACAATAAAAAATAATAAATATGAACCAATTCAGGAGTGATCCAACCTTTATACATGAAAGACAACCTTTAACCTCCCATTCTTATCTAAATCTGAAAAAAAAAACCTAAAGTTTTCACTCATACACCTAAAAAGGTACATCATGATATTATTCCATTGCAAATCAAAGGATCAGACACCAATCAGATAAGGAAAAATATGCAAAATGTGACTTAGATGTAATTCAAGATCAAACCTTAAGTTAAACCAAATATTTCAACAATCACTCCCAATTTTCTTTTGTTTCACTATGTTAAATTTTAAAAAGGTATCAATATATATAGATACATCTTCTCTTTTCCATCTCATCCCTTATTTTGTTTCTGATTCACTTTTCCTTCCACTCGTATAATTTTAAAGAGCCACTCATTTTTCTTTTCTCCCTTATAAAACCCTAAAATTCAAACATCAAATAAAAAAACAAAAAAATAATCGATTATTGATTAAGAATCCATTAAAGTAAACAATGCAGGGACAAAATTAATGAAAGAAAAAATTGATTGGAGAAAAAAAGTAGAGAAATTACCTAAATATTGTTGATAAATGTTAGTATGCGATGAACAATTGGGGTGGTTGTGATTGCTCTAAACTTGTGTAATGCTTAAAAAGCAAAAGATGGTGTTGTGATGGGAGAACAATGTATACGAAAGGGTTCGTCGTGAAGTTAAAAACAAAAGGCTTCTAATGTGGATGTACGCAAATAATAGTTTTTATAATTAGTGATGCTAATGAGGGTGGAATTGACTCACACACACGTACTAATCTTTATACTTACCCTAATACAATCGAATACACGTACTAATCTTTGTACTTATTTGTATTTCATTGCAATCTACCTCAATGTGAAAAAACTAACATGAATATTAATATTTTATATTTATATAAATTTCAACATAATCTATAATCTACACATGCTACTGTCATACGAGGAACACAAGTAGTGGTCTTTTATTTATGAGGATCGGTTATTTAGATATTTGAAAACTATATATACATATTATATATATAGAGATAAATGTACCAAAAAATATCATAGATTCATAGATATACTTAATCAAAACATTTAATTTCTTTCAAAAAAAATCACAAAAAACTTAATAAAGAGAACCTACCGTCAAGAACGACAATAGAGAAGAGAAGAAGAAAAATGAGAAATACGAAAAAGAAGTTCAGTCACCAGAGAAGAGGAGTTCACCGCATAAGGGCCACGAGAAGAAGATCCTTGAAGAAGAAAATTTTATTTTGTAAAGTAACTGCTCAAGCAAATTTTAATATTTGAACCACCCCTAACCTAATCTGAGGCTCAATTTTCTATCTAACACCATTTACACTTTTATTTATAAGGCTGAAACACCTTTTAGAAAAGCGAAACCATCTTTCAAGACAAACTAACCCACCTTTTAAAAATTACTAAACCATTTTTTTATTTTATTATATATTTTTTAAAAAACTGTATTTTAAAATAAAAAATGTTTATGTTATTTTTACTTTTTTATAGATAATTATTTAAGTTTTTTTTATTTTATTTTTTATATAAAATTATTTCAGTACTCTTTTGATTTTATTATATAATATTTTTTAAATAATTATATTTTAAAATAAAATAAAAAATTATGTTATTTTTACTTTTTTATAAATAATTATTTAAGTTTCTGTTTATTTTATTTTATTATATTTTTTAAACTATATTTTAAAATAAAAACTGTTTATGTTTTTTTTTTTACTTTTTTATAAATAATTATTTAAGTTTCTGTTTCTTTTATTTTATTATATTTAATAAAAACTGTATTTTTAAATAAAAACTGTTTATGTTATTTTTACTTTTTTTTATAAATAATTATTTAAGTTTTTTTTCTTTTATTATATTTAAAAAAACTGTATTTTAAAATAAAATCTGTTTATGTTATTTTTACTTTTTTATAAATAATTATTTAAGTTTCTGTTTCTTTTATTTTATTATATTTATAAAAAAAACTGTATTTTTACTTTTTTATAAATAATTATCTAAGTTTCTATTTTATTATTTTTTATATAAAATTATTTTAGTGCTTATTTAATTTTGTTATATAAGATTTTTTTAAATAAATTCTTATATTTGTTTATTTATGTTACTTGTTTGACTTTGCTGGTAGAGAGAGACGATAAGTCAAACAAAGTTAAAAAATAAAACCGTTCTTACATAGAATCATTGTGAGAGTGTTCTCCCTCATAGACTTCTAGTCAAGTGTAAATATTGTTTACATACTTGTTGGGGTGGTGTTGCGAGAATGCATCATCATGCTGGTACAAGGAAAAATGTCATTGCATCTACATCAGTTCCAGATGATGTCAAAGACATGTTTATGAAGTTATTAGAAGATAAAGAAAAAGTCAAATAAGCAAATCGTTAAAATGGTTTTGAAGAAGTGGATATCCAAGATTAGAAGGGGACATTGGAGTCATTTTCCTGTAAAGGAAAACAAAAAATGATGAATGAAGTGTTTAAAGATAGAAAGTTGGTGATTACGAACATCTGCAAATGCATATATGGTAATGCTTTACCATTTAATTTGGTAAGAAGTTCCTTATTTGTTCAAATGTTAAAATATGTTGTTGAATATGGAAAGGGTATAAAGCCTCCTACTTATCATGAAGTTAGGGTGTCTTATTTGAAAAAGTCAGTTGACAATATCTAAGCTAGTTTGGAGAAATATAAATTTGAATGGGAAAAATGTAGGTGTACTTTGATGTGTGATGGTTGGACAGATGGAAAAGGAATGTCTCTTACCAATTTTTTGGTGAATAGTCCAGGTGGAACAGTTTTCTTAAAATTTAATGATATTAGTAATGTGATCAAGGATGTCAAACAAACGTTTGAACTATTAGATTTTGTAGTAGAAGAAATTGCGAAGGATAATGTTGTGCAAGTTGTGACTGATGGTGCTTCTAATTTTGTGGCAGTGGGAAAAATGTTAGGAGAAAAGAAAACAAAATTATTTTGGTCTCCTTGTGCAGCTCATTGCCTTAATTTAATTCTTGAAGACATTGGTAAGATCCCAGTATTTTATAATACCATTGCAAATGCCAAAAAGATCACAACTTTCATTTATAGGAACACATGGGTCCTAAACTTATATAGAAAGTATTCCAAAGAAAAAGAATTAGCTCGACCAACAGTCACGAGATTCGCAACTGCTTTTCTTACCCTACAATCCATAACACAATAGAAAAATGCTATTTGAGGTATAAGTGTTTCACAAGAATGAACAACAAGTAATCATGCTAGTAAAAATGAAGGTAAACAAGTGGTGAACATTTGTTTAAGTGATGATATGTTCTGGAAATCCATCCAATATTGTTTGAAGTTTGTAACTCCACTTGTGAAACTATTAAGGCATGTAGATGGAGACGCAAAACCTGTTATGCCATATATATATGAAGCTATGGATAGAGTTAAAGTACAAATAGCCTCAAATTTCAAGAATGAAGACTCTCGATACAAAAAGGTGTGGGAAATAATTGATACTCGTTGGAATTTGCAATTACATAAACCTCTCCATGCTACTACTTACTATCGTAATCTTAAGTAAGTAACTATTATTGTTCTCGTCGGTTGACTTCAGAGGCAGGCAGTGGCTACTCCTATTTCTGGTGGTTTGTGTGCTCCCTTAAGGTGATAGAGAGTGGCTTCGTTGAAACAGAGGGGGTCCTACTTGTTGATTGCACTCCGACGATCAAGTCAGTACTAGGCTAAAGAACAATGAATAAGTAAAACAGTTTCAGTCTTAGAAACGGTGTACCTTTACCAAGGATCTCAACTCCCTTTTATAGACTATTTTTAGGTTAACTTCCCTATCCCACGAGGGCCTTTCCATAAGTGGAATTAAGGTTACTAGGAAGACATCTTATTGCGTGTTGCACAATCTTAGTGCAACCGCTGCACAGGACTTTCCTCTTCTGGAGTGCAAAATCTTAACAGTATGGCCGTCAAGGTACCAACTCATGCACCAGCGCTGCGGGGCCATCTTTTTTATAGGTGTCCTAATTATTCACGTGCCATGCATGCAGCTTTCCATGGAAACCCTAGTGCTCATGGGTCTTGGCGCCTCCAGGGAATACTTACTTGTGTTAGACATGAATTTACTATACACACCACATCCATGAACCCTCCCGTGATTTAGGTCTTTCTGATATCTAGATGTCAGCTTATTACTATCTTTGGGCCCTACTTACGTGGCCCATCGTCGCGACCAGACCACTGACGTCCGATGTCAATATCTGATGCCGATGTTTGTGGTCTGGCTAGTACAATTATTAATTTATTATTACCTTAATCATTATTGCAAATTAATAATAATTTTTGTTTCAATAATTTTTGTTTCTTTTGATCATATTTCATTATGACAAAAATTTCAATGCGGATAGTGAAGTTTATATGGTTTATACGAGACCATTGAAATAATGATCCTAGATAGAAGGATTAGATTTTAACTTGATCAACAACTTGACAAATTCAAAAGAGCACTAGGATTGTTTGGAAGAAGCATGACAATAGATACCATGGATAAGAAGCATCCTGGTAAAGCATTTAATTGATCCTAAATAGTTTCATAAAAAGCATAACAATTTGAATCAAGATTTATTAATGTTAGCTTTTTGTTCGAAATTCCAGTTCTTTGGTGGGAAAGTTATGGTGGAGAGGGTAAAAAACTACAAAATTTAGTAATAAGAGTTTTAAGTTTAACTTGTAGTGCTACTGGGTGCGAAAGAAATTGAAACATATTTGATCAAGTGCATACTAAAAGAAGGAATCACTTAGAATAACAAAGATTAAATGTTCTTGTCTTTGTTAAGTATAATCTTCAACTTGAGATGAGACAAAAGGTTAAAGAGGAAAAATGGATACTTATGATCCTATATGTTTATCTGATATGGAATCAAACGATAGTGGATTACTGAAAAAGGAAGATCTTTGCCTACCAAATGATGTTTCATGGATTGATATACATGAATCTTTTACTCTTGAAGAGGGGGCTCCAAGCAACAAAAGGAAGAAAGGTCCAAGAAATTTAACTACTAAGGTTGATAGAAGGAGAAAATCTACTGTAATTGCAAATGATGATGAGATTGAATATATGATTGAAGATATGGTTGAAGATGTGGAGGAAGAGGATGAAAATGAGCTTCAAGAAAATGTTATATTAAAGAAAGAAAATGATCTAATTAACTTTGATCTCGAAGATGATGAATGAAAGCAGGATTTAAATATAGAAAATATTTTACATTATATTATATTTTCTGATCGTGTGGATTGAACATTTTAACTTCATATTTTGATCTTATAGATTGAACATTTATTCATGTTACTTATTTTTATTTAAAAATATATTATTATTATTTTATTCATAATCAGATTTAATTCACACACTATTCAAAATATTAAAAAAAAAAACTATTCACGATTTCAATCTCGATTCTATAACCATGCCTAAAACATCCAACCACACCCGGAAAGCACCAACATCACATATTGAAATGTCAGACCATGAAATGTGTGTCCAGATGATGCCTGGTTTCCTGCTGGGTTTTGATTTCCAGCATGTATTCCTTCAGTTTCATACAGACACCAACCTAGTAAAGGATATATATATATTGCATAATACATGTAGGAAAGACAACATTTACTGACTTCAAAGTGTACTAGTGACTTGAGCCCATGCCCACATCATTTCCTTCCAAATAATGAAATTTATCATTAGCATAGTACAATACTACAACAGATGTCCGATAATGTCTTAAAACCTGACAAGAAAAAATAAATAAAAAGGACCATCATTGCAGCCTGAAGTTATATATACCTCGGTTACTACTTGTACCAGTGGGCTCATCAGCACCTCTCAACCTCTTAAATGGTTAAGGATCTGGTTATAAAACAAAGAGATGAGTATCCATCAATATTTTCTTCTGAAACCCCTCAACATTCTCAGTTTTCTTTTCACCTAAGCTGTCAGGTCCATCAATGTCCATGCATGTGATCTGCTTAGCCACATGGGCTTATTCTCTGTAGTGTGTGATCTAGTAACCCTTCATCATCTAATGATGCTTCAGGTAACTGCCATACCATCGAAAAGACAAATTCAACCACAACAACTCCAGCTTCCCACAACTTCTGACTGTATACTTCATCACCTTTTATTTTTATTAGAGTGCAATTTTTTGTCGTGGATGATATATGTAACAAAACCTATGCATGCGAATGTCATTAGCACCAAATGCACACAACTTCTTTGTAATCCACTAATTATCTGTCTTCGATCTTATGTAATGTAATTCTCATACAGCAAATTTTCTTCAATCATTGCAAGCACCCTGAAGTTGATTTCAATCTATCTATTTAAGGATGGAATGCATTGCTGCAAGAAATTCATTTAGAAGTAATTTTTACCTTATAAAGTTTAGTAAAATAAAACAAAAGTTAAATGATAAGAGTAAAATTCTGAAGTGCCTGTCCTTAGTGTCATTAGGATAATATAATACACACTAAAAATTACTGCACTCTTCTACGTAGACACACTTCTTAAATTGTGTATCCATATAGGACATACTTGGACACGCTTCTTAAATTGTCTGTCCGTATCGGACACACTATCGAACACTGACACAAATTGTACAACACATATTAGTGAAGTGTCTAATTCAAAAAAATATTTTTTGGATCTCTGATAAATTAGAGAGCATCTTTGAGACCTAAATTAGTTTTTATTATTGTTAAATAATTTCTAAATTGGTATCTAATTAACTACCAAAATTTTAATTACCAATTATTTAGATTCTAAATTTGGTAGCAAAAACCTTGGTAGTTAATTAGATACCACTTTAAAAACCATTTAACAATAATAGAAACTAATTTAGAAACCAAAAGTTTTTTTAGTTTATAAAATGGTCTTTAATTTAGTCACTAATTATTTTTTGCCTCTAAAATTGTTTTCTATTTCATTATTTTCTTATAGTTCTAGCACGATTCCAACACAAGTTTAAAAAGGACATATACATTAATTTTATAAAAACTTAAACTTATTGGATAAGTTATTATGATTATAAAAATAAAGAACAAATCATTTTGAACACGACATGAGAAACATTTTTTCTACCACAAAAAAAACTCATACATACTTCTGCACATAAATCTTTATTATCAATTTATATAATTCATAATTATACTAGATTCGTGTCTCATGTCCTACACTTTAGAAATTATACATGTCCTACACTTTAGAAATTATACGTGTAAAAGTGTCTAAACACCATTGTTCGTGTCAATATTTGTGCTAGGTGAAGTCAATAGGGAGGGTAATTGTATGCAGCATTTTTCTTGCATATAAAAAAATACTATTTTCAATTAGAGCCTTAAACGACCCTTTTGGATATGAACACTAACAGTTCAAAAACAAATACTCCTTATTAATTTATTTAAAATAAAGACCAGAAGAAATCACTAGAATGAAACTACTATTTACACAGTATTGGAGCATACATTGCCCAGTATGCCTTCTCACCAATATATTATTAATCAACAAACCTATAACTGAATGGAAAACTTTGCAAAGTTTGCAAAGTATTTGTTTTAAATGGTGCGATTACATGCCTCAAACAAAGCGCAGCCGTGAGATTTGATTGTATAAGTAAACAAACCTGCTTCCATCTCAGGGACAATTTCACCACTTGTTGAGAAAAAGTTGTTAATTGGAAGAGTTGTGTCAACTAAGCAGTACCATGACATCCCTTCTGGAGGCAGTGGTAAAAGTGTAGTTTCTTGGTGATCAGCTGCATTGAAAGCAATAAACAGATCCCCAGATATATCAGAAGATGATTCAGTCTTCAAAGTCATGGCCAGGAACTTGCATGATGGATCTTCCCATCTCAGTGGAGCCCCATCACTTCCATACCATTCTATGTTTTCTTCTTTCAAGAACCTCCTTCTTTGAAGAAGATCACTCCTCCTCCTTCTCAGTGAACTCATAAAGAAAATGAATTCTGAGATTTGTTTACCAAACCCTGTTGTCAAAGAACTCCAAGTGATAGGCTTTATATCATAATATGCAGGAAAACCACCAGAGTAGTGGCCACATTCATCTCCCATGTTCACAACAGGTACTCCTAATGACACAAACAAGATGAAGAGGAAATTACGGATTTGTTTGCTTCGTCTTTCAACGACCTTCATGTTGGTGGTGGGTCCTTCTTCTCCACAATTCCAACTTAATTCTTCATCACTATTGAAGCCTACCAAGTCTACAAGAGAAAATCCAGACCTGGCAATGTAATTAAAAGAGAATGCGGGGCCTCGTCCGCCAGAAAACATGTCTCCACTCCCACAAAGTCTTGTTGCAAGGTTGCTAAGAAGATTTTCACCCCTTAAAAAGTTCCTCACATCATTGCAGAATTTTGCATTCATTTCAGCCCATCTCATCCAATGAGGAAAGTGAATTTCCTTCACTATCTTGTCATGAGGATCCCAACCATCTGCAATGATTTTAGTCTTGGAGAGTACTGGGTCAAAAGCAATTGCTTCAACTAATGGAGGTCTAGACAAGTACTCCCCATGAAATCCCCTCAGCAGGTGTGAAGCATTTATGAAAGAGAAGCCATCAATGTGAAACTCAGTCACCCAATGTCGCAGACTATCCAGAATCAAATTTTTCACTATAGGATAGTTACAGTTCAAAGCACTCTGTATCTTCAAATCACCATCTCCATTTGCTAGATAGTAGGATGAGTCATCAATTCCTTGTAGAGCGCCAACCTCAGTAGTGTTTGAGAAAACTACTTCCATTAGAACTTCTATCCCATTGGCATGCATAGTTTTAACCATCTCCTTCATAGAGGCCATAGTAGACACAGGATCACCAGATGGTCCATAAATGTGCATCAGGGAGAAAAAATGGCTAGGAAAATATGGTCCTTTTTTTTCATCAAATGTGAAAACCGGCTCCAGCAGAACAGCATTTACACCTAGATCTTTAAAATGCTGAACCTTCTCAGCCAAACCAGTAAATATCCCAGCTGAACCACTTGGAAGTTGGCTTGACTTATGCTGTGTAAAGCGCTTGACATTCAACCTATAAACCACTAGTTCCTCCATGGGCAAATCAGGGTGGAAATCACCACCCCAGTCAAAAGCAGGTTCCTTTCTCAACCATCCAAGATTCTGCACTAGTCCAAGACCACCAGGATAAGAATGACCAACAATCTTAGCATACGGGTCCAAGACAACATGCTCAGCAGAACTATCACCGTTGTGAACACCCCCTCTGCAGCGATAACCATAGCTCACGTAACTCTTGACACTCTCAAAGGACACATGCCACATGTCACCTGACCTATTCATAAAGGGATCCAAATCAACTTCCAAAGCAGGCTTCTCCACACCTTTCTCATCATACAAGCACAAAACCACACCCTCAGCATGTCTTGAGAAAATAGCGAAATTCACAGATCCATCGGGAGAATAAGAGAGCCCCAAAGGACCCGGGTAACCCGGAAGCATCCCAACCGGCACGCAAAAATTCGTTTCCCTATGGCTTATAATCGCCAACCCTCCATTCAAAGATGACTTCAAGAAAAATGACAAGTACAAAGGAACATATTTGGCCTCAAATTCCAACTCAACTCCAAACTTGCCAACAGAAGTTTGCACCAAGCGACTAACATTCACCCGCTTTGCCAGATTCCCACTCAAACCAGTCGAATCCATATCCACAAAACAAAATGAATAACTTCTATACACACCCCAACACAACACCAATGTTTCACTGTCACCATAATGATTCACATTCAACGAAGAAATCTCAATGTAAACAAAACACCTATCTTTTTTGTTTGTGACATAAGCTTTCACCAATCCTCCACCAGTTTCCGTCCTAAACAAATACGGCACCGCCCCTTTTAGCTCTTCGGGTCGGGTAACGGTCCCGACTTGCTGCTCCGACTCTTCAATGGACAATAGTGAAGTGGCACACAATTTGGAAGGTGGGTTTCGAAAAAAGGGGAAAAAGAGGTTCTGCAATCCAAGTTGGTGGTGCTTCCTTTGGATCAAGGATTTGTGAAAGCCAAAGCATTTGGCTCCGAATCTGTGTTGATTGAAAGAAATGAGTGAGAATGAGAAGCCTGACACAACACTTGCCATAATTGAATCCGAGGAAGGAAATTCAGTAGATGCTAATTAGAGCATTGCATTAGGTTGGAGTGCACAAGTGATGAGTTCATTCGACGGTGTTTATACAGTCTTGCAGATAGACAACATCCCACAAACGAAACAAAACTCTTCAAAGGAAAGAACGAAAGAAGCATTGAAAAGTAAAAATAATTAAGAGATGTCTGTTTCTGATAATAGTTACATGAAATAAAAAAGTAATTTTTGACAAGGAAGGCAACGGTGAGGGGTGCATGAGAGAGTTGAGAGAAAACAGAAAAGATTTGTCCTTTCTTTCTTCAAAAACGAAAACAGCAGGTGCAATGCGGTCCCTTGAAGGATCATGCGACACAACACACAATCTCTTTCTCTTTTATCTCATTATTCCTCTTCATCCTCTTGGGGTGTGTGGAATCTATGAAGTTTTTCTTGAAAAAGACATTGAAACAGGTTGTCTCATATAACAGGACAGTGTGAAACCTATGCATTCTGATGCACCGAAACTGACACTGGTTTTATACTTAGGAATGCTAACACAATGGGACTCACACGATATTATATATATATATATATATATATATATATATATATATATATATATTAAAAAATAAAGTAATCAAACTTTATAATATAATTTTTTTTTTTAAAATACAATATATTAAATTATATTATTTTTGAATAATTTAGATTTTTGCTTATTTTGTAAATATTTTATAATCAACTATTTAATTAATAGAAACAAAATTAATTAATTTAAAAGATAAAAGATAAAAATATATTTCTCTTTATCATTATACAAAAATTAAATAGATAAATGAATGAATTAACCTGGTCACACTGCATATAAGTAGCAATGATAAGCGACAGTAAGAGAATTTTAACATAGAAGCAGTATACTGGAATGAGAGAAAAAAAGGATTATAAAAAAATTAAGAGATCTATTATTAGTAAAAATGTTAGTTTGTCAACTATAATTAAGGGAAAGAGGCATTCGTTATTTTTATTTATTTATTTATTTTATAATTAATTTAGTAAGATGTTTCTAACTTTACTTTATTTATTGTGAAATATGTCTAATTTTATTTTATTATTTATTTATGAATTTTATATATATTTTGGTTAAGTAAGGGTTTTTTTTTGCTTTTTCATAGGGTATCTTTATTCTATATTTTATCAAACTTCCATTTGCAGCTACTTATTTACATGGGTACTATAAATGGTTTAACATGTTTTAATAATATTTGTAGTGATGTGTATGAATGGTTCGGAATATTGTCAAAATTTTGTATGTTTGGATAGTTGGGGATGAAATTACTTATCTTCCTTTCACAAATAACTACCATACATCATGACACGGGATTATTTGCAGAAAAGACTTAATCAGATTTTAGAGCAAGATTGATAAGTACTACAAATTACAAATTCATTTAGCAAAAAATTTCTTTCTTCCATTTGAACTAATTTTAATAATTTTTTATTGGCTTTAATAGGTGTAATTTTTGTGGTTAGCCAATAAAAAAATTGTAGAAGTAATAATATAAATCACAATTTATTAGATTTTATTATTGAACAGGTTGGAACAAAGAGAACGATTCAAACACTCTTCGGTTAGTCGGTCAGCTCTTCTTTTAGTCAATCGGTCCACTCTTCCTTCCTTCCTCTTAAAGTGAAGTCCTCACTCTCCTTTCGCTGCTCTACCTCTCGTCTACGTAAACTCCAGGTTCGGATGGTACTTGCAAAATGCACTTTGACGATCAAGTGAGAATTCGGTATTCGACATTCGACGTTATTAATATTGTATGATGAGGTACATGATTCTTGGAATTTGTGCCTATTTATACGATTACCATGGGCCCTTTGTTATTGGGATGGATTAGGGAGTTGGGTCATGCTTAAGAATTCATTACCTAGCGCTTGAACGTTGATTAATCTCGTTAATCTTGTTTAGGCGTAACGGTTTTGGTTGTGTCGATCGTATGGGCCGTATCGGTACAATCACATTTCTTTTTTTAAATTTTACATTAATGAAAAAAAATATCTATGTATAAATATGTTCTTCTATTATCATGGATTTCAATTTTTGGAAAGTATCTTGGTCATTCAATAATAAGGATTTTTATTTTAAATGAAAGATTTGAAGACCTATTACTAGTTAAAGAGTGGATCATTTCGATCTTTAATTTTTAGATCATCTCGGATCTATGAATGGGGTAATCCCAAAATTCAAAGAAAAAAAAATAAGCAAGTGAGTTAGACAAAAATAGAGAAGAAACTTTGGGAAAAAAGAAGTAAATTTAATAAAATATTACAAAATCAAAAGTAGCTCTAGTATATGGTTAAATGAATGAATATCCTGAAGTTCATATGAGAGTTGGTTTAACTATCTTAACTATGGTAAAATATTTTCAAGATGGTACTGAGCAAGATGCATTTCTATTTATCAATAGTATATTTTGTCTCGTAAAAGTAAGATCTAAAGTACTTGCTTGATTGGGTCGAATGTCCTCTATTATGGGTTATCAACCCACTCTTAATATTGAAATGGGTTCTTTATAAGAAAGGATAATTTCTATCAAAGAAGGGTCCATAACTTCTACTTAAGTAGTTTATGTACCTGTAGACGATTTAACTAACTTTGCCCCTGCTACAACATTTGCACATTTAGATGTTACAATTGTATTATCAAGAGGAATAGTCGCCAAAGATATATATCCAACAATAGATCCTTTAGATTCAACCTCAACCATGCTCCAACCTCGAATCGTTGGTGAAGAACATTATGAGACTACGCAACAAGTTAAACAAAATTTACAATGTTACAAAAACTCTTAAAACATTAGAACTATTCTTAGCTTGAACGAATTATTCGAAGAAGATCGCTTAACTATGGAAAGAGCATGAAAAATTGAACATCTCTTATAAAAACGTTTTTTCATAGCAGAAGTTTTTATTGCTTTGAATGGAAAATATGTTGGTATAGTAGAAACAATTAGAGACATTAATCTTCGTGAGATATCTTTAACCTCATTTTATTTAGTTAATATTATCATCATTACTTGATAAAGTGCTTCTAACCAATCTTATTTAATCATTTCTTATTATTTAATTATATATTTAGTTATTTCTTAATTTTAATATGCATTATTTTTCTTTGATTGGTTAAATATTTTCTTCTTCTCATTATTTTTCTTAATTTTTATACTTTATCATAATAATTATTACTATTAAATATAAAATTCTTCTAATAATTATTTGTAATAAATGATCAAGATTTGATGAAATTGTATATATAAAATAAAATAAAATAAAATATATTGTTGAAATTGTAAAGGTTATATTATATATATATATATATTTATTTAGTGTTGCTTTTAATATTAAACTATTTTACATTATATTTGTTATCCCTTCCTTATTTTTTTCTTTTATATATAATATATGGGAATATGTTATCAACAATTATTTTAGCATTTTGTTTTACTAATTGGAATATAGATCTAATTACCAACTCAGCCTTGACTTTTTCTTTTGACATTGAATCATCAATTATCTTGGAAGGATCAATAGTGGTCATCTTTTATCTACCATCCACCATCCACACCAGTCATTTAATCAATATGTTTCCACCAACAATATAATGTATTAACAACATAAAGAAAGAAAGGATTATAAATAAATAAAACTCCTCTTATATGATGTAGTAATAATAATATGAATGTTGTAATATATATCTTTTGTGTGTTGGTGTATGAAATGTGATTTTATATCTTGATTTTGTTGATATAATCTATTAAAATATGTTTTTAATCCATTAAAATAACTAAGGAGTGAATTTTAAACGATTTTAACATTAAAGAATAATCTTAATCTATTAAGATTGAGAGTTTTAGACTTAGAAGGTTTAAATGAAATTAACATATTAAAATGTTTTACTTGCAAGCCTAATAAGATTAAGAATTTTCTTCATAGATTAAAAACATTTTTAGTTCATTAAAATTGCAAATAAGGTAAGAGAGACCACTCACAACCCTTTAAACAAGAAATTAACTCAAACACAAGATCAAAACACACAACAAGATCATCATCATCTTCTTACATATTATCATCCTCAAGTTGCATATGTGGTTGGAAACATCAAATTTTTAAACTTAAAAGTGTCAACACTTTTAACTTTAAGTTTCAATATCAACACTCAACTATGGAGTATGATCCGATATGTCAAAAAGTTTCTCTTCGCCGTGTAGTAAAGGCCAATGATAATGATAACTTCTATACATACATTGTTCTTTCTTTTAACCAATAAATGAAAATATAGCTATTTATTCTAAATAAATTACACATATTTGAAGTAGCACGTGTAACATAAATACAAAATAAGTGCTACAACAAATTTTCAATGCATTTATATGCTTATATTATTGGTTGAATTTTTTTAATGATTATAAAATTTTGATTCTTTAAACCAATTAAGTGAACAATAAGATTTTTTAGAATGTATTGCTATACATTAATTTGTATACCAAATATGTAATAAGCAATAAATATTTATGAGTACTCTTATAGGCCACTTATCAATCTTCGCTAATAAGAAAATTATTTTCTTAACTATTTTAAACTCTTGTTTATTTCTTGATTTTACTATATACAAGTGAATGAGATAAAAAGCTTTTTATAAAGTAGAAACATATTTAACTTTTAAAATAAAAATGTATTAATTAAAATTTACAATCTTATTGATGTTTGTATGGAGAATTTTATAATTTTCAAAAAAAATTAAATTGAATTTCGAACACTTTTATTTTTAATTTTTTTAATTTTCAAATATTTTATTTAAATTAATTAATTTAAATTTAATAAATTTAAATTTATTTATTTTAATAGTATTTCAGTTACTACCAAATATAAACATTATGCTAAAATAACATTAGTGAAATCAATAAAAAAAATCTCTACATATATATTTACTAAAATTTAATTCCAATAAATTTTAAATGAAAATATGGTTAACTTCAATTGATATTGATTGAAAAAAATATGAAGAGACATCAACTGAAAATAATTCTAGCATACACTGATAAATTAATAATTCCAACAATATCTCAATAAAAAAATAACTCTTATAAACTTAACTAAAAAATTCTAGCTTACATCACCAACGTACATATATTCTCATTAACATTGATAAAAAGCCCTAAGTAGCATCATCAACTGAAAAATAAATAGTCCAACATACTGATAAAGAAAACTTTAATTAATATTAGTTGGTAACATTAATTCAAAAAATCATTTTGATACTAGACAAAAAAACACCATTGAAGTTGACAACAAAAGTCTTGAGAAACATCATATGAGAAACAATAATAACCTATATATGCAAAAATTAACATTGACGACGATGACTAAAATATAATCACAATCAAATTTAATCTAAAAGATAAAAGAAATCTTTGATGACAATAGTCAAAAAAATTATGTTAAGCTATCAATGTCCCAACATGACATCTCGACAAAAGCGAGTTAACAATACTTCAACCAAGCTCGATTAATTAAAATATAAAAAAATAAATGAATTTGAAAAAGTAAAAAGTATGAAGAATTTCAAACTATGTAAAAATTTAAAATTTTCTAAATAATCAAATTATTCTTACAATTTTTAAAACTTTAATTCTTTTAAATTTTTCTATAAAAGTAACAGACATTTTTCTCTTGTATCTTTTGAATTAAAATATGTCATAAATATCTTATTTCAAATGGTTTCACTCATATTTTTTTTTATCTCACTTCAAAGAGGGTGAAATTCATCATAAATTTGTTTATTACTATACTTAAAAATTGAAAGGAAAATACTTGATTGATCATTGTGTGATGCACATATAGTGCATGCAAACATCACAAATAATTCAGAGTAGATCCCATGCTGCTCTTTCCCTGTTCATGTGGCCAGTGTGCAGACAATTTGTTTTCCATGTTTGAAAATGTCAAATAACAAGAATTAAGCAACATCCTTTTTGCAACAAAAAAAAACACCCCTCTTGCAGAAACAAGCTCCTTCATGTCTCAATAACATCAAAAGCATCAAATCATACTAGGAAATGGATCTGTCTTTGACAAGTGTTTGAGCACAGTGCATGAGAGAGCTCTGAGGTTAAAGTGATTTTGATGAATCCTAAGTAAACTCACAAGGCACAACCAAAGTTTGTACATTCAAGAGTTAGGTTATAAAACATAATTCACATTATCTAAAACTAAACTAAACCAGATCCAACTACTTCTGCATTATATATTTCACATCATTTTATTTATCTACCAAAAAGTAAAAACAAAAAACTTGTTATGTAAGCAAAATAACTAAACTTTGGCATCGGTATCATCATCAACTTCTATTTTTACTGAGAAAACATCTCCGGTGAAAAATTCTCCGCGCCACCCTCACGGTGGCCGTGGGTGGCGGTTCCGTCGGTCTCCAAGAACTGAACCCTCCTCCTCAAATCACCCAATTGCTTTTCCATAAACAAAAGTTTCTCTTTCAGCGTCAAATTCTCTTCTTCGAGGTGCGCGAGATGCGAGTCCTGTTCATCAACCCTTTTGTCCAAGTTCTGTTCCTCGCCGGAATTAGGGTTCACCATCTCGAACCTGCCGGGGCCGGAGCTGTCGCCGGAGTCGAATTTTTCGGGCCGGAGCCGGATCAGGCCCTTCATGGAGCCGTATCCGTTGAAGCCCCACTGCTCCTCCGTCGCCCTCTCGTCGAACTTCGCCGGCGAGAGCGATCCTGCCGGCGAAACCAGCGGCGCGATGCCGCCGCAATTCTTCGCGCGGATTATGAAAGACGTCGTGTTGAGCGGCGCGAACGGCGGCGTGAGTCGGTTTCGGCCACCGCCGCGGCCGAACGTTCGCTTCGGGTTGTGAATCCGACGACCCTTTGCGGCGGAGCGGTTCGCAGTTAGTTGTTTCGACTCGTTCGGGTTACCCAGTTTGAATGTATGACCCAGACCCGACCCGGTTCGATAAAAGTCTCTTCTTTTATTCCAATTGACCCGACCCGGATGGGGTTTGAACGCCGGCGACGGACGAGGGAGCACGGCTGCGTTTTCTGGCGGGTACAGCGGCCGGGGATTCAGCCAAACCGTGTAGTTTTGGTTATCCTGAAAGATCTGAGGGTGATGCATCATCATTTGTTCGTTCATGAAAAAAAATTCCCTGAAAAAATTCACATAAAAATGAGAAGAAAAATATCAAAATAAAGAAAATTAGACAGAAAAAAGCTAACAAAAATAATGATAATAAAATAAAATAACCTGAGTATTTTTAGATCAAATTTCGTTTTTCTGGAGTGAGTGAGAAAATGGTCTGAGAAAACGTCACAGTAAGAGAAAAAACTAATTGCTTTGCCCATTACTTACATCATCTATGCTGTGATGTTGAAGGAAGAAGAGAGAATAAAGATCAACGGTTGGATTCGAGTTTAGTTGAAATTAGCGGTGGAGATTTGACTGTGTTGTTCAGATAAGAAGAATCAGGTTCTAAGAGGAAAGTAGAATCAAAGTAGTGTGCAATTTTTTTTCACATCAAGAATTTTCACTATTTTTGAAACCAAACATTAACATGTTCTTAGATATCGTGACACCATGATCGTTGATTTAAAGATTTTTCACCTATGAGTTGAATCAAACACAGATTTTTCATGGATAATGTGGTTTGTAACTGCAAAATGCTTAGTAATTCTGACTTTTGATTTCTTAAATTTTCCATAACTCTGTATCATGTATATTGGATGGTGCAACTTGTAAATTTGTAAAACACTAGTACCACCATTATTTATTTATTTACATTTTTTTTTGCATATATGTGCGGAAAAGATGAAGTTTATATTCCCATAAGTATAAACTTGTGATTATTTTTTCTTTATTACTTATAAAAATGGCAGCAAAATGTTCCATTTATGTGTAAAAGTGTTGTCATGTTGTACAATGAATTAAAATAGGATGACTCTTTCCTTTTATGTTTTTATATAAAAAGTACACTGATACGTGAAGTTATTATAATGGGTAAGGTTTATAATTTACACATATATAATTTTACGTATTTTTATATTACAAAACATAAGTTAAAAAATGGTATAAATATTTTTTAAAAATAGTAGACATTCATAAAAAAAATATTAAATTTAAAAATTGGATAAAATATAATATACATGACAAATAATCTAATATTTTTTTAGTTTCTAAGAGTTTTCTTCATTTTATATTGCAACGTGTATATTTAACATGTTAAATAAAAATAATAAATATAGACCACTAAGTGGGATTTGTAAAAGTAAGTTGCGATATGGTGTTATTTGTAAAAGTAAGTTGCATACACAAAAGATGTGGTTTCTTAATACATGGATGAGTATTATCTTTAAGAATTTATTTGCAATATGTTACACAAATCCTGTGAGTGGTATGACAATGATTAAAGAACTAGCATACTTTTATGAGTGAGGAACACAAATATGAGAGGAGAAGAGCGACCAAAAGTGTTTTTTCTAAGTGAAGACTTGACTTACACAGTCATAAGGTTTCATGCATTTATATGAACCAAAGACAATAAATAAATAAATCAAGTGGTAATAAAAACTATACCTACTTGTTACATGCAAAAGGGATAATTAACATGATTTTGAACTGAATTGTTCACAAAAAAAACCCAAATGAGACCCATAACTTCTTGTGTGCAAGACCCACCCTTTTTGCTACTCACTTTGAAGGTGTATGGAGTATCTTGGTATATAAACACTTTGAGAGTGTGTAAACTAAATAATGTAAAACTATTTTGTTTTTTTTAGTGCCCACTATTCACAACAATTCCTCACATATTGCAAAAGACAAGAGAAAGAAAGAAGAAAATTGTGTGTCTCATATAAGATGTAATGTATTAGAGTTGGTATAGCAGATTATATGAAATAGTCTTAAATTGAGAAACTTAACACCTAGTGTGGTTGGTATAACAAGCTATATGAACTAAAAACACTTAATGTATGCTAGTGGTTAGCCAATCACAATACACCCCCATAATTCTTGTTGTTATTGTCATGTTACGCTTATTAGGTCATGTGTGTATCTGATATTCATGAGTGCTCAAGAAATCTTGCCAAAATCTCATGCAAGAGACCTCAGTTTTCACTCATATAGGTAATTTCATTAAGTGTGTGTAGTAAATCATACCCACTTGTAAAGGATATGAAAATCATTAAAAAAATTATAAAAATTTAAAATTCCACATATATAGAATTTAAATATCCAAAGTTTATTTTCTCAATGATGCAGTATTTAGCACTTTGACACACCATAGGTATTGACAAAGTTGGTTTTAAATCAATTTTAGTGCTAATAGAATTGACAAATGGTTTGTTTTTATCTATATAAACCTTATTCATGGATCTCCAATCACAAAGATTGGGTTTCCATCACCTATTTCTTTGTAATTGGCTCGAATCTCATTCCCTTTTATGTGTCTAAAATTATGTTTTCTTAGAGGTTTCATCGAAGAATCTGTTGGATTTTGTTATGACCTAATATAATGAATGAAAATTGTTCCACTTTTTAGCAACTATGTTATCAAATTATGTCTCAATTGTCTATGTATTTTTTCCATTGTATATTTTGTTTTTAGCTATAACTATTGTCGATTCACAACCACAAATGCATTGACATAGATGGGTTGGTTTCATTTCTAAATAGAATGTTTGGTAAAAAAAAAATTTAACAACCCAAATTTAGTTCCAGCCATTTCAAGAGCAACAAAATTTGATTTCATTGTTGATCTTGAAATAATTTTTTATCTATCTAATCTCCATCTACTCACAACACACAACCACTTGTAGATTCTGTCTCATTTGAATAAGTAATCTAGTTAGCATCATTGTACCCTCTAGTATAATGAGAAATCCACTATGACATAATCCATTGTGCCTCTTAATTATTTAATAGGTCTTGAAGTGCACCTCAATGATTTTGATTAGGGGACATTGAGCGTACCTACTCAATCTACCTATTATATAAGTGATGTATGGTCTAAAAAAGCCCATTAAACGCAATAAGCTCCCAATTATTTGGGCATATTGAGGTTGTGAAAAAATATTTCCTCTATTTTTCTTAATATATTGACTTAGCATCATAAGAGGTGTTTACTCATTTAAAGTTCTAATAATCAAACTCCCTTACAAGTTTCTTAGTATATGGTTCTTGAGATAGTAAGATATTATCTTCATTCCTTATAATTAGAACTCTTAAAATTACATTTGTTTCACTTATGTCTTTCATTTCAAACTCAAATCTCCAAAATAATTTTGTTTTAGAAACAATATCATTTCTACAAAAAAATTAACATGGCATCAACATATAAACATATAATGACACATTCACTTTTTTCAAATTTAGTGTACACACATTTATCAACACCATTAGTAGAAAAATCATCACAAAATAAAATATTAATCAAGTTTTTCATGTCATTTTCTTGGTGCATATTTTAACATATATAAAGATTTTCAAAGTTTGCATGCTTTGTTCTCTTAACTAAGAAGTACATATCCTTCAGGTTAGTCATACAAATGTCATCTTCTAGTTCATCATTCAAAAAGGTTGTCTTAACATCCATTTGGTGAATAACTAACTTACAGATAGATGTTAAAGATAACAACACTCAAATAGAGGAAATCATGGTAACTATCACAAATGTATCAAAGTATAATATATTGAGTTTTTAAGTAAAACATTTTGTTACTAATTTTTCCTTATATTTTTATATGAATCCATGAAGATGGTACTTTTTCTTAAAGATCTTTTTCCAACCAATACGGTTTGTTCATTTAGGTAAATCTACTAAAGTCCAAGTATTATTTTTCTTAATAAAGCCAATTATATCCCTAATGATTTTTTCCTAATTTATTGTATCTATAACATTAATAACTTCTCAAAAACTTATTATATCATTTTGAACTTGGAAATTGTAAAAGTCATCTCCAAAAGAGGTTTATTTATTTATTCTTTTACTTCTCAAATCCTCACATGTCGTTACTAGAAATCTCAGATTTAGCATTATCCTTTAAAGGAAAAACACATTCAAAGAACTCAACATTTTTCATTTATACTATACAAATTATGATCAATTACATCACTTTTAAGAACAATAAATTTATAAGCGACATTATGTTGTGTATAACCTAAAAATATACAATCAAAAGTTTGAAAACCTATTTCCTTTTCTTAAGATCAAGTAACATCACTTTAGTTAGACACTCCCACACTCTTAGGTATTTAAAATTAAGTTGATAACATTTCCACAACTCATCAGGTGTTTTACCAGTTTTCTTATGTGGTATCATATTTTGTAAAAACATGTTGTAAGAAATGTTTTTCCCCAAACATTATTAGGAGCACTAGAATTAATAAGCATAACATTCATTACTTCTTTAAAAATTATATCTTTTCTCCAAACTACTCCATTAGATTCAAGTGAATATTATGAGTTATACCTTCTTTAACATATTAATCATTAAACAAAACATATTTAACATGAATTATACATTCTTTAACATAGTAATAATTAAACAAAACATATTCATTACCTTCATCTCATCTAATTTTTTCATTTTTTTATTTAATTGATTCTTTAATCTGATTTTGTAAATTAAAAGCATAACAAACGCTTCATCCTTATATTTTGATTAAATACACTTTAATATATTTAGAATAAGAATTAAAAAAATATCACCTCTCTAAACATGGTTTGTTTTAAATCAACAAAAGTATGAATTTTTGAAAAAAAAATAATTTCATATTATTTTGTAAATGTTAAAACTGAGTAATAATATAAACCGTTTACAAGTGTGGAAAGTAAGTAATATGAAAATATTTTATCTTTTGTAATACTTAGGATTCACAACATAATGTGTGGTTTAAATTTAAAGTTTAATATCCAAATATAATACACGTGTTAAAATAATTAAATAAATTTAATAAAACACGCCATTAAAACCCATCAATGCACTTGTGTAATAGTCAAGTGAGTTAAAATTTTATACTAATAATAATTAACTTCTATAAAACTAGAAAGATGCAATAGTTTATTGTATCCAATATCATGTTTTCCTTTGAGACTGAACCTTGTGATATCAATTATTGAAAAATATAAACAATTATGTAGTCATTCTAATAACAATAAGTGAAGAAGAAAGTGTACGATTACTATATACTATATTAGGGAAACCTTCACGCATACGTGCTCATATATATATATATATATATATATATATATATATATATATATATATATATATTAAAATTACTTATTTGTTTTGAGTTAAAAGATTTGGTGGTTATCTTTTAGTGAAGAGATTTTTCTGTTATATTTTTATTAAATAAAAAATAATGTAATGAATTAAAAGGTAGAATAATCTAAAGATATCATTCTTTTTATATAATGGTATAAATAAAAAATGGGATAACAGTCTAAGTTTAAGAAATGAAATTAGGCGAAGTATATTTTCAAAGAGTTAGTATTAAAAATTGTTCTTACAACAGGGACCAAGAACACTCGAACCAGATTGACAAGACGACCTTTTATACAAATCTTCCGGTCTTGGGCTGGACTCTCGGTTTCCTCTTGGGTTGAACTGTTTCTTCTTGGGCTGGACTCTTGGTTGGTACTCTCGGTTGCACCTCTATTCCCAGCTGCTCCTTTCGGCTAGCATTCTCGACTGCTCCTCTCGGCTGGCACTCTTGGCTGATACTCTCGACTAGTACTCTCGGCTAGTATTCTCGGCTGGTATTCCTCACAAGTGGGGGGATGTACCTGCAAGTCGCTCCGATGCCAAAGTCAGAAATAGTTTAATAGTTTTCAGATAAAATCACTCTTACCTTTTTCTTATGCTGACCTCCTATTTATAGGGTTTCGTTAATGGGCCTTCTACATTACTTTTGGACTTTCTTTTTACACCTTTTTATTATTTTTACACCCCCTTATGCAAGTTTCTTATCTAAATTGGGCTTTATTATAATGTCTATTATCCTTTCAGGTTTCAGTTCAGACCTCTCGGTTTTAACTTATCACTTTGGTTATTTAATATGTAGTTCTCGGCTTATACCTCTCGGTTTTAGGCTACCAGTACACTGGCCCCCGAGACAGAAATAGTTTATTTATATTTAAAGAAAAGTATTTGTGTCTTAATATAATATAATAGTTTTGAGATTTGATTTGATTTGGTATTTAATGTCTTGGTTTTCGTAATTTACTTTTCTGAGAATACATGATTTGACGTGAATTGTCTATTTTAACCGTTAGATCATATATATTTTTGAATAGTTTCGTATGATTACAACGTTTCGAATTCTAGGGTTCTTGTGGGTTATAAATAGGTTTCTCATTGAATCTTTTTATGATTGTGAGATTTATTGCTATTGAACAAGAAGTTCATTTTCCATCTTCAGTCGATTCTTGCATAGGTAATGTCTCTTTCAAGCTTTTCTGCTACTGATGATTGTTCGAGCGCGGGTGGTGAATCAACTGGACGAGTGGTTCGAGAAGAGGATCATCCAGACTCAAAGTCTTCATCTGCTACTCCTTCTTGCATGAATGATTCCAATGGAGCCCCTACTGTTGATGTTCCTCAAGAAGTCGAATTTATATTGCCTCGGAAAAACCTTCATCCAGATTATCAGTGGGTTAACCCTAAAGTTCGAGAATTTTTTTCGAAGTATCGTTCTGCTACTGAGCTTCGTAGTTTCCTTTCCCATTCCCAGATTTATTATTCTGACATTGAAAATGATATTATTTCTTTTCGGCATGTTGGAGATGTTGATAATGTTTGCCATGGCCGAGAGGATGATAGTTATGAATTTTTTTATTTTTATGCTTGCTTTTTTAGAGACCTTCATATTCGATTGCCTTTGAACAACTTTCAAATAGGCGTTCTTAATTTCCTTAATGTTGCTCCTACTCAGCTTCACCCTAATGGTTGGGCTGCAATGCAAACATTTAGTATTTTGTGTAAATTACTGTCGCTTTCTCCTAGTCCTGCTTCTTTCTTGTACTATTATAGCTCTCGGCCTGGTAAACGGCCAGGATGGCTATCTCTTATTAGTAAATCCAACGTTTGCTTCCTTAAACCTTTTACATCATCATATAAGGATTTTAAGGGAGGTTTTTTCAAAATTCTAATAGAGCCGATAGGAAAAGAGTATTTTTTCAATGGAGATTCTCCAAAATTTCCTCTTTATTGGACAAGAGATCCCGTGAAGTTTAACTCAATATCTTTTCACTCAATGGGTGCGGCCAATCGTCATGTTATTGAAGTTTTCAGTCACCTCTCGTACCAAGTTCCCACTCGCGCCTTGCTACAATTGTATACTTCATCCCATCCTCGAGAAGATCTTATTGGTAGGTGGTTGTTCTATATTTTCTTGTTTTATAGGATGAGTTTTTTAACTTTGCTAAGTTTTTTATTGATTTTTAGCTTTGATGGCAAGCACAAATCTAAAAGCTCGGTCTTATTTTTCGAAGTTGCTAAACAAGGTAGGTGATGTAACTCCTCGACGTGAAAATGTGGTGAATCCTGTTGTTGAAATAGAAGGAGCGGAACGTGTTGCGCCTGTTGAAGTGATTGAAGTTACGCACAATGTTGATGTTTCCGGTCCTTCAAAAAAATCAAAGAAACGAGATAGAAGCAGCAAGAGATCACACTCGTCTTCTCGGCGTCATCGCCGCGTTGAGAATGTTTCGTCTGAACCGCTCTCTGAAACAATTTTTTGTGCATCAACGAAATATGCGAAGTTTGTCCAAACTTCTTTTAACGAATTGTCTTATAACATGTTGAAAAATATGGATGCTACTTCATTAGCGGATTCTATTATTGACTTGTCGAGTAGAAGTTTGTTGATTAGGAAAATGATGAAAGAGAAGAATGGAAACTGTGTGTCTTTATCTAAGTTTGAGAAATTGAGGACTGATCTTGCTGAATATAAGGAAAAAACGAGCTCTTTGTCCGAACAACTAGAAGAGATGAAGAAGCAGAAAAGTGAACAAGAAGTTGCAAAGGAAGATTTTAGAAAAGAAATTGTTGAATTGAAGAATGAAAGCTTGAGATCTAGTGAAGAAAATGCTCAACTTCGTAAAGAGAATAAATTGTTGAATGAAAAGGTATCAGCGTTATCTTCTGCGAACGAATCCGACAAAAGCACCATCAAACTTATGGATGAAGAGATAAATCAGCTGAGGACCAATGTTTTTGAAGCCGAAAGCTTTATATTTGAACAGCATCAGCTTGGTTTTGAGAAGGCTCTTCAACAAGCAAAATATTTTTACAAGATTCCAATTGATGAAGGCAACTTTGATGTTAAGAAGGATTTTTATAAGGGTGAATTAGTGCCGGCTAACGAGATTCCAGACACTGATGCTGAAGATATTAATATCAAGAGCTAGGGGGCGTAGGTTTATTTGCCGAAAGCAGATTTGTTTTGAACTGCTAATCCATGTATGGATGTTTTTTGAAATGCGAATCCATGTGGGGACATTCGTATTTGTTAATGTAATGTCTTTTTGAGAACCTTAATACGTATAAAGTTTATTGGTTTGTCAATTGTTATCTTGTGTTATTGATTGGATACTTTGCTTCTGATTCGCCGATTTAATGTAATTGTGACCTGCCGGTTTGTATGGTTGAAGTGTTTTAGCAGACGTTTTGGTGTTTATGTCTAGATGTTTACTTTTTTGGTCTCTTATCATGAAACATGTTTCTAACTACTTATTCTTTTCAATTGTAATATCTTTAATACGATTACGTTTCGTTTGAAACCCCGAGTATCTTTCGGCTGCCAAGACTTCGAAGCACAAGTACCTTTCGGTTTTTATCCGAAAGTTGTTCCAAAATGGTGGATTCTTCGCGAATTTTGTAATCTATTAAAAGAATTTCTTAAAAGACTTCAAGAATGCTTGTGATCGAACGTATGAAATCAAGTTTATGCAGAATATTGTAATGGGTTATTGATTTATAATTTTTATAGTGACCGAGAATATTTCTTATTTTTTCGGCTTTCTTATCCAATTTATTATCAACATAAGTATGGTATGCGAGTGAGTTTTTACTTGGAATGAAATCATCCGAGACCACTAGTTTTATGAATGTACGATTTTTCGGGTGGGTTTTCACTTAGAGTGAAATCATCCAAGACCGAAAGGTTTATGAATACATGATTTTTCGGGTGGGTTTTTCACTTATAGTGAAATCATTCAAGACCGAAAGTTTTATGAATAGATGCTTTTTCGGGTGGGTTTTTCACTTAGAGTGAAATCATCCAAGACTGAAAGTTTTATGAATAGGTGTTTTTTCGGGTGGGTTTTCACTTAGAGTGAAATCATCCAAGGCCGAAAGTTTTATGAATAGATGCTTTTTCGGGTGGGTTTTCACTTAGAGTGAAATCATCCAAGACCGAAAGTTATGTAAGTGAACAAGATAAATTGTTACTGGATAATGCTTCTTCATTGATGGATAGATATATACACGGAGTCCTCTGTTTACATCTTCCAATTCAACTAAAATAAAACTTTAAATGACTTGTATTCCATGTTCTTGGTACTATTTTTTCTTCTAAAGTTTCCAATCTGTATGCTCCATTTTGTAAATTTTTGAGTATCCTGAATGGACCTTCCCAGTTAGATGCCAATTTTCCATGTCGTGGATCTTTTCGTGCATCAGTTCGCATTCTCCATACCAAATCCCCCTCCTTAAAATCTCTGAATTTTACTTTCGCATTGAACCTTTTCATTGCTCTTCTTTTTACTGTTGCCTCTTTTATTTTCGCTCGCTCTCTAAGTTCTTCAATAAGATCAAGGTCGGTTCTCAAGCATTCATTGTTAATGTTCCAGTCTTCTATTTGCCTTCGTAATGTTGGTTCATTCACTTCTACAGGTAACATTGCATCCATCCCATATGTGAGGTTGAATAGTGTTTCACCAGTTGAAGTTTGTGGTGTGCATCTATATGCCCATAAGATTTCTGGTAACTTCTCTGCCCACAAACCTTTGGCACTTCCTAACCTCTTCTTCAATTGTCCCAAGATAACTTTGTTTGCAGCCTCCGCTTGTCCATTCGTCTGTGGATGTTCAACTGAAGTGCTTGCTGACTTGATTCCCAAATCTGCATAAAATTCCATAAGTTTTTTGTCAATGAATTGTCGGCCATTGTCAGTTATTATGGTGTGGGATTCCAAATCGACATATTATATTTTTCCATATAAACGTTTGAACTTGCTGAGTTGTTATTTTAGTCAGTGCTTCTGCTTATATCCATTTTGTAAAGTAATCTATAGCGACTATCATGAATTTAGTTTGTCCCCGGCCAAGTGGAAATGGACCAAGTATATCAATTCCTCATTTTGCAAACGGCCATTGAGAAATAATTCCTTGTAACGCTTGTGCTGGTATATGATTTAAACTTCCAAACTCTTGACACTTCTTGCATGTTTTAACATAAATTTCGCAATCTTCTCGGAGTGTTGGCCAATAATATCCAGCTCTGCAAACTTTTGTTGCCATTGTTCGAGCTCCACAATTTAATCCACACATTCCTTCGTGGAGTTCTTTCACTACATACTGAGCTTTCTCTTTTGAAAGGCATTTTAATAAAGGTATTGAATGTCCGCGTTTGTAGAGTTCATCTCCAATTAACACAAAACTAGCTATTTTTTTTGCCATTTTTGTATCCAGTTGAACACCTTGCTCTTGATTTTTTATGGCTTCCATATATGTTTTTATCCATTCATCCTTTGTTGTGGTAACATTGCAACATTCCTCGAAACCGACTGTCGGATGACTGAGGGTTTGTTGTATAACTGAGTTGTGTTGGAGTTGTCGCTGTTGACTTGCCAATTTGGATAATGAATCTGCTTTCATGTTTAGTTCTCTCGGAATATATTTTATTTCAGCTTGATTGAAACATTGCATGATATTTAATACCTTATGATAATATTGCATCAATAATGGATCTTTTACCTGATAATCTCCTCGTACCTGTCCCACTGAGAGCTAAGAATCACTTTTGCAAATGACATTTTCAACTCCTATGTCTCTCGCCAATAGTAATCCTGCAATAAGAGCTTCGTATTCGGCCTGGTTGTTGGATGTTCTGAACTCGAATCTCAATGCCATCTCTATTTGGAAGTTGTCTGGTCCTTCAAGTACTATCCCTGCTCTGCTTCCTTTTTTGCTTGACGCGCCATCTACATACAATATCCACTGTTCCTGCTGTGTTGTTTTCGGCATATGGATGATGAAATCCGCAAGGGATTGAGCTTTGATTGGTCCTCTTGGTTCATACTTGATTCCATATTCTGAAAGCTCCATTGACCATGTCACCATTCTACCTGCAAGTTCTGGTTTTCTCAAAAAAAATTATATTGGATAATCTGTCCTCACAATTATCTGATGATTCTGAAAGTATGGCCGAAGACGTCTTGCGACGTACACCAGGGTTAAGGCAACTTTTTCTACCTTGGGATATCTGGTTTCGGCATTTTGGAGGGATCTACTTACAAAATATATTGGTTTTTGGTCCGGATTCTCTTGGATTAACGTTGCTCCTATGGCTTCATTTGAAGTTGCCAAGTAGACTATGATGGGTTGGGTCAACTCAGGTTTAACTAGGATTGGTGGTTCAGCTACCATACTTTTGATTTGAGAGAAGGCTTGCTCACATTTTTCATTCCACTCAAAGGTTTCAGATTTTTTTAACAAATTTATTATTGGTTTAGTTTTTTCAGCTAAGATTGGTAAAAACCTTGACAATAAATTTAGTTTTCCCACTAATCTCAGCACCTCTTTCAGATTTTTTGGATTTCCCATCTTCATAATTGCTTCGCATTTATTAAGATTGGCCTCAATCCCTCTGTTGGTTAGCATAAAACCCAGAAATTTCCCACCTTTGACGCCGAACACACATTTTTCCGGATTGAGACGTATATTGTACTTTCTTATGCGTGAAAACACCTCCTCAAGATCTCCCAAATGTTTCTACACTTCCTCCGACTTCACAACCATATCGTCCACATATACTTCCATGTTTTTTCCAATTTGATCTTTGAACACCTTATCCATCAATCTTTGATATGTTGCTCCAGCATTTTTCAAGCCGAAAGGCATGACTTTGTAACAATAATTTGCAGTATCTGTGGTAAAAGCTGTTTTTGGCACATCGGGCTCATACATCTGTATTTGGTTATACCCTGAATAGGCATCGAGAAAACTCATCATTTCTTGTCCAGACGCCCCATCTACCAATCGGTCTATGTTGGGTAATGGATATGTATCTTTCGGACAAGCTTTATTCAAGTCTGTATAATCTGTACACATTCTCCATTTTCCATTCGGTTTTTTGACAAGCACCACATTGGATAACCATGTCGTATATTGAGCTTCCTTAATGAAACCAGCTTGCATTAACTTCTCGGTTTCTTCAATTGCTGCTTTTCGTCTTTCTTCACCCAACTTTCTTCGTTTTTGAGATATCGGTCTCGCTTCTCGACATACCGACAACTTGTGACAAATTACCTTTGGATCGATTCCAGGTATATCAGATGGTGTCCAAGCAAACAAGTCTTTGTTATTGCACAACAATGCGATAAGTTTGTTTAACAATTCTTCGGGCAAACTTCCACTTATATAAGTGCATTGCTTCTCGTCCCGGCCCAGTACTACGGCTGTAGTCTCTTCTTTTGGTTCTAATCTTTCATCATTTAATCTTGGGTCCAAATCTGCCATTGCCACCATTCTTTCGGTATCTTTGTGTGCCTTCAAATTCATCTTCAAACCTGTCGCATAACATTCTCGAGCATCTCTTTGATTAACATAGACTGTTGCTATCTCCCCCTTTTCTGTTGGAAATTTCATTGCTAAATGTGGTGTTGAAACTATTGCTCCCAACTTATTCAAAGAAGATCGTCCTAACAACACATTATATGACGTAGAAGCATCCACCACCAAATATCTGATTTTGATCTTTCTAGTCTTATTTCCTCTTCCAAATGTGGTCATCAAATCAACATATCCTTTTGTGCTAACTCTCTCCCCTGAGAAGCCAATGATTTGTTCTCGGAAAGGCACAATGTCTTCTTCTTTTAGATGCAACCTTTTGAAAGTATCCCAAAATAGAATATCAACTGAACTCCCTTGATCAACCAAGGTTTTCATGATGGCATATTCGGCTATTTCTACTGTTATCACCATAGGATCGTCGTGATCAGGATCAATTTCTTGAAAATCCTCATCTGTAAAAAGCATTGGTGGCAAAGTTCTTCTTTTGAAAATGTGGTTAATGGTCTTGATACTTCTCCAATGTTGTTTCCTTGCTGATGACGATTCCTTTCCAGAGAAACCACCTGAAATAGTATTTATAAACCCCATGACGGGTCTCCCCAAACTTCGTTCCCTACTTCTCCTTACTGATTGTGTGTTTTGGTAAGCTCTATCATTTCTTCCTTCTGATCTCCCACCTCTTCTATCATCTCTCTTTTCTATTCTTTTTTCTCTTTCAAATCTTTCCGCCCTTCTCTCTCCTGTCTCAACCCCTCTCAATCTTCTCTCCGGACTTAACCTCAGTCTAGCATTTCCTCCTTGAACAAAACGTTTCAACTGCCCAGCCTGAATCAATTCCTCTATTCTATCTTTTAACCCGACACACTCCTCTGTATGATGGCCATGATTTTTATGATATTCACAATGTTTAGTGTGGTTTGCCCTTTCCGGTGTTCGTGCTTTTCTAGGTGGTGGTATTATCTCTGCCGCCATGGCTTCTTGTAGGACTCTTGTTCTATTTGTATTCAAGGGTGTGTATTGCTGGAACTTTCGGCTTCTGAATTCTTCTCTGGCTCTTCTAGCCATAGGTCCACTTTCTTTTTCTATCACCTTTCTTTCACCTCCATATATCCTTGCCTGATTCCGAAACTCTCTCAGTTCTTCCATTTGCATGAACTTCGACGCTCGTTGTCTTAGTTCATCTAAATTGGTCGCAGGTTTCTTGCAAAGACTATCAGCAAATGGTTCTGGCTTTAGTGTTGTTATCATATGATGCATGGTAACCTCTAGGCTGAGATTTCGAATTCCCAAGGCAACCCTCCCAAAGCGTTCCATGAACATTCTTAACGACTCTCCCTTCTCTTGTCTTATATTCACTAAAGCAATCGAGGTTAGATGATGGGGACGACTGGTTGCGAACTGAGCTCCAAACTTTTCCACCAATGTATCAAAACAATCTATGCTTAAGGGCGGAAGACGTGTGAACCAACTTAATGCTGCCCCTTTTAACGTTGTAGGGAACACTCTGCACATAACAGCGTCGTTCCATGTATATAGACTGATTTGTGTGGTATATACCGCAACATGTTCATCAGGATCCGTGCTTCCGTCATTTTTGTCAACAGTTAAATTTCTCCAATTGTCAGGCAATGGAGTATCAACTATAACATCATAGAAGGGATGTTTTCTTGGAGATGCTCCTGCAAAAACTTCAGAATCTCCAAGCAATCTTCTTTTCGTTTGGGAACTCTCATTATGATAAATCCTCTCATTGACTTGTGCTCTTGGCTGAACGGTTTCAAAAGATGAGTTCAAAATTGTCTCCTCTTGTAACTTTCTCCTCATGCGTGTGTTTTCGGCCCTTAGCACACTCAATTCTTCTTCATTACTCTTTTTTAACGTCTCAAACTCCTTCTGTAGTTGTATCAACATTGTCATTGGCATGCTAACATCATCTGCCTGCTCTCCTCCTTGTTCTTCTCTTTGATCCATCTTGTCTTCTAACTTTTTTCAACTAGTTCTCGGCCCCACGGTGGGCGCCAAAATGTTCTTACAACAGGGACCAAGAACACTCGAACCAGATTGACAAGACGACCTTTTATACAAATCTTCGGGTCTTGGGCTGGACTCTTGGCTGGTACTCTCGGTTGCACCTCTTGGCTAGTATTCTCGGCTGCTCCTTTCGGCTAGCATTCTCGATTGCTCCTCTCAGCTGGCACTCTTGGCTGATACTCTCAGCTGGTACTCTCGGCTGGTATTCTCAGCTGGTATTCTCGGCTGGTATTCCTCACAAGTGGGGGGATGTACCTGCAAGTCGCTCCGATGCCAAAGTCAGAAATAGTTTAATAGTTTTCAGATAAAATCACTCTTACCTTTTTCTTATGCTGACCTCCTATTTATAGGGTTTCGTTAATGGGCCTTCTACATTACTCATGGACTTTCTTTTTACACCTTTTTATTATTTTTACACCCCCTTATGCAAGTTTCTTATCTAAATTGGGCTTTATTATAATGTCTATTATCCTTTCAGGTTTCGGTCCAGACCTCTCGGTTTTAACTTATCACTTTGGTTATTTAATATGTAGTTCTCGGCTTATACCTCTCGGTTTTAGGCTACCAATACAAAAATGTTTTTTGTTTTGTTTTTTCTTCTTTAAATAATTTGTTGTTTTTGTATGTATACATTATGTTATTGATGCGGCACATCAATTTTTCTTGTAAAATTGGATTTTACATGGCATGAATTGTAATGTGATTTCTCTAAAAATGCTTCTTGTACTTGTGATTACATGGCAGTTGATTTGTTATTGTAATTTAAGAAAAATTAAATACCTTTGCATGCACACCAATTAGGAGTGTAGCTTGAATCAATGATGCTCCTTGTGTTCAAAAATGGTGAAATATTTTTAGTTGTGTTGATTGCTTGTGCATATTGAAGTTTAGAGATGTTTGATGATGTTTGTTTTGTTTTGAAATAATTTGTTTTTCTTGTAAAGTTAGTGTTTCCTTAAACCTTTTTTTGGAACTGAAATGTTGAATGTTCTTTTTCAAACAAAAGTTATATGTTAAAGCATAGACGATTAGATAAGTTTTCACATTTTTATGATAAAACAATACCAAGTTTTGACACATCTCACTTGTTTTTAAAGTGTGAATCAATCTAAATTTGCTTATAGTATAAACAAACGGAACCTATCTTTCACTGAACATCTTATCAAAAATCAACAACAAAAAATGACAAACAAAAATAAACATAAATAGTCTCACTAGTCTCTGTCAAACATTCCAAGTTTAGATGGGAGGATTGAAGCGAGGAAGCTGACCATCCAACCATCTTTACTTAGCCAGAATATGGCTCTTAAATTATGCATACACACCTACAACACTTTATGAAGTGTCCAAATATAATAATTTTCTTAAAACTTAAATTATTATATAAAAATATTATATATATATATATATTATTTTTGAATATTTTTATTTAATCTCCTCTTATATATTTGTAAAAATGTGAAATTTGTTAAAGTTACTGATTTTTCTTTAAAAAAAATTTAACTATAGTGTCTTTTTTAATAATGAAGATGATAATTTCTTATCATATAATTCATAATATTGTAGTACATAAAATTGTATCCCTCTGTTTTATATTTTGAGTGTGTTCCTATATTTTGAAGATTACACATGTGGAAGTCTATTTCGTGTCCCGTGTCACTAACCGTACTACATAGCAAAATACTATTCGCGAAGTTTACAGGCAGAATCCGTCCTGCTAAACATTTTTTCTTCTTTTCGGTTTCATTTGGCAGAGATGTATAAGAAAAACGTGTGATAATAAAAGACAGAAAAACATGTGATAATAAAAGACAGTTATACAACAGTTGAAGTTGACAAAAAATATTGAAGAGATCAATGGCTTAAACCATGATAAGTTGCTACATACAAAAATGACGAACTGTGGTTTTCAAAATCTACATATTTTTCCTCCAATATAATCATCCAATCTCCAATTCTTATTGGAGAGGATGAAGGTAAAGTTAAATTCAATAAAGCAGTAACGAGGATTTTCATTCCAGGATTCAAGTAATTCCCTGAAACACCTGTAGTACACAACTCTTGAGCGAACCAGCAAAGCATTTTATCATAGGCATGCTTCAACAGTGAGCTTAAATGAAAAAGAATGCTCTTCACAGCACCTACTGTAAGTAACTACTTACTAATAAGCAGCAGCAGCAGATCTAAAGCTTGATTTTCGGAGACTCCACGTCAAAAACTTCATTGTATGCATGCATGAATACAACCATGACACGATAAATAGTCCAAAAGCAAACCAGTTAGAGATGAAAATGGTTGTTTTCTATTCAAAATGTAAGTCAATGGTTCATGTTTCCTAGTTAGAAGGCTGTTGGTTGGGTATTACATATACTTTCAAATACTTGGGTCACTACGGTAAGCAAACAATTATGAACAAAACTCTGTTTGATACTACAAGAAAAATGCCTACTGCTTTTTCTTGATGATGAAGTTCTCCTCAGGCTGCTTTTCCCAAAAATAATTTGCAGCCTCTATCCATCGGGGATGAACCAAAAACTTTTTTTCCTTCAGTGCCCACCGGGACTTTTCAGTTCCAGCATCAGTAGCAACTATGTGTGTCACAGAAGGGTCAACTTCTGCCAAACAAGTAGCTCCCATCTGCTCTGCCATCTTTTGTAGAGATGGCAATGCACCATGAAAAATACGGCTGAAAACAATCACACATCCGCTCAAGACTTCACTTCGAACTGATGACAGAACCTTGAAATCATGAATTGATGGTAAGGATTTGATAAAGGGAATCTCACATTTAAGATACTAAAACTAACTAAAAACATTATTAACATAACTACCTGCCTCACATCTCGGTTAACAAGATCATCATCTTCTTGATGTTTCTACAAAGGGTTCCAACCACACAATTTTAGTATTATATCAGAAATAACAAACATTTAATCAGGATGGCATATATGCAACATACATCAAAGAATGTGCAATGGACTTGCTTGAGCACTTTGAGGATTTTTGCAAGCGCTCCATCAGTTTCATCTTCATCATTCCTCAGTTCAGCAGGGGATTTGCAATTGAAACCAAACTGTCGACAACTCGAAGCAAAAAAATGGTATCTTTCCATCAGTATAAGATTATCTTTATGCTTCATCCATGCCTGCAAAATTTAGTAGCAACATTTTCATTCATCCCCATTAAAAGGAAACAATTTTAGTTCATAAATTCAAAATGACAAACGGGAAAAACATGGTACCCACTAAAGGTAGGTAAACAGTCAACTTCTTCACCAGAGATTAGTTATCTATAGCTGGTAGATACTTTGTACCAATGATACGGTATAAAAAAATGCACTCACTAGTCAACTATATAAAATGATTTCTGAAAGACCTTTGACACAGAGAAAGGCTATCTTGTTCTTTTTTATGACAAACTCAGACTAAGCCATTCTAGCACCACCAAATGCAAATGCCAGTAAAGCTAATTTCTTATGCTCCTATATATCAACCATGTACAGGGTATAAACTTTTCATTATCTTAGATCATTTATTTCATTCAAATTGAAACATTTTTATTCAGAAGTAGTCTGACCAAAGTTGAGTCCTAGAAGGCTACTTATAACGGATGAATGGAAGACATGCCTTGCAATGCTATTTAGCAATTGAAAGAAAAGATTTTCTTCCATTATGAATGAACTAATTATAAACAAAAAGAAATTGACCAGTATATGCAAATATGTTATTCATATAGACTAAAAGGAAAACATTCTAGGAATATCACCCACATAAAATAACTATTATCAAACAAACATTTCAATTAAGTAACTCAGCAGTACAAGTCAGAAACTAGCAATGCACTCACGTGTTCTGTATCATCAAGAATTAGGACTGCACTTTCTTGCCCTAACACAACATCAAGACCCTTCTGATGCTTCTGAGTCCCATCATCTCGAGAAATAACCCTAGCATTGAAGTACTCTCCTTGAGGATCAAGTAGCTTAGCCATCTCCAGTGCATATGGCCGATCACCCATGGTATATATGTACATCTCAAACATTTCAGTAGCTTCTTTCAGAAATGAGCGGACAAAGGGCCTTAACTTGGTCATCATATGCATGTGCTCCAATTTGAAGAGGCTACCTTTGGAGACATCTGATATTTCATTACATAAAAGTTAGTAAAGGCAACATCCATAATAAGCAATAAGAACCCAGAACATCAAAGGAACACAGTGCAAACATTTCAGTAACAGATTATGTAATCACAACCAAGGTTGTCAAACTCGCGAGTCTACGTAGACTCATGGGAGCTCCGTAAACTCGTAAGAGTCTACTTTCATATTAAAAAAAAAATTAATAGTTTCCTAGAGCATTTTTACTTCTATTAGAAGATGCAGTTCTATTAACCTCACTTGAATTTGATCCACTCCCTCCCACACATTCCTTAAAAAATATACTGCTCCTCCAAATTCAATTTCTGCCCAAAAAAACAAGTGTGCAGCAAGCCCAATTAAAAAAACAGACTTCATTCTGCAGCAGCCCAATAAAAAAAACAGAACCCTAATCCCTTCCCTACCCTAATTTCACACCACCCATCTCTAACCTTAAATGATAAGCAGCAACCTGCTACCACCGCGACGCCACCACCTGCAACCCGCGACCACCGCACGCTCCGCTCGATCTACCCCCGCACTCCACAGAAGAACACGAAGAAGCCACAGTCCATACGCAAACACAAACGACACCGTTTTGGGGTTTAAAAGAAACCCAGTTGGACTCGCCAACTCGGACCAGAGTCGCGAGTCCACTGCGATTTCACCGAGTCTGCGCCGAGTCCACCGAGTTTACCCAAAAAACGAGTTTACTACCGAGTTAACTCGGTAAGGCAAAGTGGGCACGTAAACTCGGACGAGTCAACAAGTTGACTCGCGAGTTTGATAACCATGATCACAACATAGTACAATTATAGCAGATATCAAGCATTGATGTGACAGTCAGTTATCTAATATGATAACATGGCAGCAGCAAAATAGATTAATTGATATCAATGATTTTATTAAAACAAAAAACACTGTTAAGCAAAACTGCTGATTTAGAATACTGATAACAATTACCAGAAGGGAAAACACCTTTGTTTACAATACCTTGTAGAGAATCTGTCTGATTAAGCAAATGTGACTCTTCTGAACTCAAATGAGCAAGGAGAGTGGAATTTAGCAGTGTATGATCTAGGTCAAGAACCAAGTAGAGCTTTTTACGACATAACAAACTCTTCATGTCTGTATTGCGCAATCTAGAAATTTCCTCATCATGAAGTCTCAGTCCCTGAAAATAGACATTTTCAATCATGTTTAATAAACTATTATTCAGCTAAATTAAGTAACTAGCTTGGTTACATCTATTATTTGGCTAGCCGACCATCATGCTAACCAAATCATGAAAAAGAAAATAGGATTTTTATGTTAAAGATTAGAGGATATTTGTAATGTTTATAGAACCAACACCATCAAATTCTGGTGGCACATAATTCTTACATTCAACCGTATACTTTTGGATGAATGCCCCAGGACAACATACTTATAGGAATTTTAATAATAAAATAATATACCATAAATGAGTGGTGCAACAGGTTCACCACTACACATTTTATTCAAAATAGATAACCATTAAACAAGGAAATCGCTATTTAACATTCTAGAACTTATTTCAGGTTAATCCAAATTACCAAAATTGCAAAAACTGTGCCATGATGCAGTAACCACTATCCAAAACTAAAATTTTAATTCCACTAGATAACAATCTGAAACAGTGGATACCTTATGTATATATCCAAACGTGACACCAGATTTCCCATCTAACTTTTGCCCACAACGTATACACATACTTCCAAATGAGCCAGGATGCGTACATACATCTACCTCGACCGATGTCTCTGCAACAACAAAAAAATTTATGTAACTTTCCAAAACAAAATGGTAGTTTTATAAGAACCATACTAATAGTATAGTTGCACAAACATGTGCAGAATTCCAGTCATTATTACAACTGAGTTAAAAATCTAGTTATTGTTATACATGGGCCAACAGAAAAGCTAGTGTGTGGACTGTACAAGGAACCTGTGAACTGTGTATCATTGCTCTAAAACATGACAAGGTCAGTAAAAAACAATTACTAATATTTCTTAGTGAAGAGGGTAAAAAATCATTTGAGTGAAGCAAGTTACAGATGGCAATGCTAGTTAGACAAGCTTAGGTTCAACCGGTGAACTAGTTTAAAAGATATTTATACATATAGATCAAACCGAGAAACATATTGAAACTTAATAAATTGATTTTTTTTGCTCTAAAAGGGCAACAGTGGATTAATAAAAAAATTAATCATGCTCAGCTTCACATGTGGTGGGAAGGATTCTGTTTCCCTTCAAAGATAACAAAAGAAATAACTAAAGCAATCAAAATTACCTAAATTCTGTTTGAGGATTCCTTCTGAAGTAGACCCCTCCGTTTCTTCAGTGCTTTCAATTTTACGTCTTTTAATTCTGTTTTAATTCATAAGTTAAAGTATAACTTAATGAAATTTAACCAAAAAATGAAGCAAAAAAATAAAATTGTAGCATCGTATTCTCAGAATGATATCTGCAACATAAATGCACCAAAAGCGAGAACTCTGAAATATCAGTCTCGCCCTCTTGGGTTAATGCAAATTGGTTCACATTCCACAGGCAACAAGTAAAAATAAGAGTTCATACAATGCAGAAGATATTCAAAGAAAAACTCAGATAAAGCACACTTACTGTCAGTTATTAAAAAGGCCTAACAAGTAGTGATATGTTTTTATTGTAGGAATTGAACATATTACAACAACTCACGCACCCAGCTCAATCAACTCAGCTACCCCCTTGACACGTAGTAATATAAATTCAATAACATAGTTGATGAGGAATGAGGAAAGAAGGATGCAGTAAAGATCCTAAACTCTTATTTCAATGGGACTCTAACTATTAAAACCATTCATTATGATCTTTTATCATTTTTCAGAAACAAACAATTAATGCTAGAAAGTCATGAAATAGTGAAAGACCTGTTAGAGAGAATGCTTACTGCAACAGAATGAAAAGGCATAATAATAATAATAATGTCTGAGAGGAAAAGGGATTAAGGAACTTTGAGGGAGAGGTGCGCTCACTTCCCCTTATTTCACCATTAGGCTGCTGGTGACTTATTGTATAAGACATTATATAAGTTCCTGTTTATTTATCCAAAAATAAGGGAAAGCCTCAGTAACTTTCCCTCCTCAATGTCACAGTTCTGGATCCATCTGAACAATAGCAGGGTACAGTGACACAGTGAACTGAACAGAAACGCTGAAACAACAGACCAGAACGTAGGAGATAGAAAGTGCCAGAGAACAGAGCAAAGCTAAAAACAACTTGAAGGTAATATTGCAGAAATGGACAGAGACGGCACAAGAAACATGAAACATGTTTCAGAGACACAAGGGCACACAATTGTTTCAAATAGGGTTGCAATTTGAACCCTGAACAAGGGAGTGAAATCACAAATTGTCCACTAAAATAAACCTAATAGAACACAGTACTGTGGGTTCTGCAAAAATTATATAATAACCACACCATGAAAATGACACACGATCTGTAAATGGGTAGCAAGCAGCCCACCACTGCAACACAATGTACAATTAACAACTATGACTAATAATTTGTTCGAACTCTGAAGTCTGAACCACCACATAGTACAGTTAAAAACAAAATGAACAAAGCCTTGTTCAACTAGACAAGGTCAGCATGGATCAACTGCATGCCATTTCACTCTATCAAAAACCTAATTTTCCTTAAAATTATATTTAGGCACCTCAGTAATCTATCTAAAGAATGTTCAGTCCTCTCTAACAGATCAGAACCTGATATACAAATATGTCACACTCGCATCTAATCTAACAAACTCTACATATTCGAAATTTGAGAAACCAAAGTTTGACGACAGTTGTTTAACTCATACCAGAGCAGATACAATAACATGAAAAAAAACAGGTTATGAAGAGCACCTGACACTCTCAAGCTCATCTTGGTTTTCAGCTTCTTTATCTGGCGATGATTCGGGTGAACTTGCACCAAGTTCAGCATCAAGAAATGCAATGAAGTCATCACTGTTGGACGAATGCACAGGAGAATCGGTAACAACACTCATCTGCGTTATACCCAGGCAACAAAACCAAGATCCAGAAACAAAGTGATCACAACTCAAACCACAACAAATTGGAAAATAAAACAATGGATATTCTATAGAAAGCCAAGCAAAAAACAATGTCGCGAACAAAAAGGAGTATTATATAGGAAACCAACCCACGTAGTTGGTCGCTATCTAGTGGAACTCTCGTTCACTCAAAAAATAGCATGAAGATACGTAATAACATAAAACAAAGAACATGAACGAATGAATCCCAAGGAATTGAAGTTTGAAAGTACCTGTGTGTGTCGATTGAAACGAAATGGATGAAGGGGGGGCTCAAACAAGTTGAAGTTCTAGGTTTAGTACGGAATTGCAAAACAAGTTGAAGACGATGCTAACCTGCACTGGTGTTAATGCAAGACTTGATGTCAAACCAGATGTAGCCTCACAGCTATACCATAACTCTTTTCCTTGAATCTAACAAATGAAAAGAAGTCTATCAGAATTGTCACTGTGATCAGTTACATAAATAAAATCCTAATTTCTAAAATAACAATTTCAATGACACTATTCACTAGCAGCTCATGAATCTTCTAAAGTATGGCACCTGGACCTACACTGAAAAGGTACATACCCTGATTTCCAATCATATTTTTTATTACCTTGCCTCAAAGAAACCTTTGAAACTGGTCAATAAAAGCTAACTAAGCATTGCAGCAGAGAAAAAGGATATCATGCGGAGTAATTGAAAATGATTTCAGAGTCTCTCAGACCCTGCCGCTTTGGGGTTTCACCAACGGTTGCCTAACGCTGAAACTCCTTTCTCAATATCAAATTTCAAATCTCAAAACTCAAAAATAATAGTCAAATCACAGTATGTGGAATCCGTTCAACCTATAACGCGTGGTAACGCACAAGGATATTGTCCAAAGAGAGCATTCAAATCATTCACCAACTTAAACTCACCAAATCCCCCGAACACGTCTTCGGCGGCAAGACGGTTAGTGGTTTCGAAGTGATGTTTGGTGGCGGAGGGGGCGGTGGCGGTGGCGGTTTCGAACCCTAGCTCAGAAGCGGACGAAGGGTGATGCAAAGGGGGTGGTTATCAGAAATCTATGTAAGAAAAAAGAAACTGTGAGGTAGTTTGATCTACGGTAACAAATACTATATTTCTAACTTTTGCTAAATAATTTTTTTAATTTTATTTTAATGAAACAAACCACATCATGTGACACTAGCGGGAAAAAAACGTTCATGCGAGTGTGTATGTGTATTTTTTTTATTTTATCATTAAAATTTCTAAAATCATAATATTACTATAATAATAAAAAGAAAAAAAATATTCAATATTTTATATTTATTAATAATTCTCAATTTAAATGAAATGAATAAATAAAAAGAAATGAAAGAATTATCAATTTGATAAAGAGGAATAAAAAGTAAACTTGTCTAAAAAAGAGTGTGAGCACTGCTTCCAAACTATGACTTTAAAGGTCTGGTTACGAAAGGTAAGAAAATAACTAGTTATCATTGCAAATTCAAGTTACGAAGGCCTAATCTTTTGTAATAGTCATTTTTCATAATGCAGTGAACCTCTTCCATGCCTCGTGCGAGAAAAATTGCGTCAGAAATCATAGACTTAAAGTTCTATTGGCGAATTTGGAGAAGCTTCGATGCCACATTTATGATGAGAAGAATAGGTGATCCGTGAAGAAGGATGTAATTGGAGTGAAGAATAATAAGTTGTTTTGCTCATCTGTGAAGAATAATAGGTAGTCATTTGATTAAATTGACTAAGTTTGTTGTGATAACTTTTTCTATTTGGATGATATGGCATATGAGGAATTATGCTTGTTTTAGGGATAAGATTGAGGTTTCTAGGGCTATTTCGATTATTAAAAATTTAACTCATCTAGTGGGTGATTTTTCTAAAGCTTCAATGAAGAATAATATGTTGGATTTCAATGTGATCAAGTTTTTTGGTATTAATACTCGTACTGGTAAAGTTCTTCGTCATCTTCCTGTTAGATGTCAGTTTCCTAAACCATGTTGGGTTAAAATTAAGACTGGTGGGGCTGTTAGGGGATATCTTAGTCTTGTTACTTGTGGAGGTGTTTTCCGTGGGAGCATGAGGGGATTTATTGAGCTTTCTCTGCGTTTCTTGAAGTTCAGACTTCTCTGATTGTTGAGTTTTATGGGGTTATACATGCTATGGAGGAAGCTCAAAAGATGGGGTTTACTAATGTTTGGCTGAAATGTGATTCTGCTTTGATTTGTGTTGTGTTTACTGCTAGGACCAATGTTCCTTGGATGTTTCATAATCAATGGAATACTTGTCTTAATTATTGTGGGAAAATCAGATTTAGGGTTACTCATATTTTTCGTGAAGAGAATATGTGTGCTGATAAGTTAGTTAATTTAGGATTTATTCATTGAGAATCTTTTCATTGGTATAATAGGCTACCATCTAGTCTGTTCTTAGAATTCTTTATGAATAAGTATAGTCTACATATGTATCGTTTTTGTTAACATATGGGTTTTGGTCTAGTCCCCCCATATTTTTGTATTTTCTTTCTTTTTTCTTTTTTAATAATACTTTTTTCATGTGATGGCAAATGATTATTGTTACTTGAGGTGTCAGCATAACTGAGATGTCAAGTTGCACAGTGATGCTTAACATGAAAGCTTTTATTTAAAAAAAATACATGAAGGAGAAGAGAGGATATACAAGATATTTTATATTGGTTCATCTGTCACAACATACTACGTTTAGTTCTCAATCAATAGATTGAGTTTCACTATGCAGACTAATGTTACAAAGTACATTTTGAGTATTCTTTAGGCTTGTGGTCACTCTTAACTAATCTTTTGAGTATTCTTGCTAGAAGTAAGTATTCGTTCGTATTGAAACCACTCATGTTTGACCCCGTTAAGGAGTATTCTTTCTCAAGTCACTCTAGCTCGTCCAAGTAGTCTTTACCAAGTTACTCCTAGCTAAACAAATATTATTTACTAAGTCATTCCTAGCAAACTAAGTATTCTTTTATTGCACCTAGTCACTCTTACCTATTCCCTTTAGTATTTTTTTACCAAACCACTATTTCCTTAACAAGTATTGTTTGTCAAACAACCACTCCTAGCTAAGGTAGGAAGATTGAAGGTTTTAATGATCAATAGATCATTGGGTCTAACTACTAGGGAGGATAATGTCTTTCGACAAGTTCAAGGTTCATTTTCTTTTCTTTACTCTCTAGAAAGGGGTTGCGTCTTTCGATATATACAATGGATAAACACTCTCTCTCCTAGGTAGTTGGATGAACACTCTCAATGTTCTTCTAGAGACTTATTTATATCTAAATACATGCCAGATTCTCTACTCTTAATATTGGGATCTCTTTTTGAAGCTTTGTAAAGGCATGAAAAATACAATAACATTTCAGCACAATGCTACCTTTTCTTTCTTGATTTTATTCTTGATGAAGGGCTTTATATAGGCACAAGAAAAAAAAAATATTCATTGAGAAGTCATTTACGGTTGTTGAGTAACTTCAACTTTTGTGCATGTCAATTTTATGTCCAAGCTTGATTGCATTTCATGTAGCTTTAAATGTGTTCATTCTTTTTATGATTTCCTTGTTCGATGACCCTAAGTAGCATAACCTCTTACACCAATTTACGGTAAAAGTCTACATCGTACAAGGCATACAATTGGATCAGAGTAAAAATGATTAGTGTCAATAGGTTGATGAAGAAAGCAACTTTAGCTCTTTTCCTAAAAGACCATTTGATGTTGACTTTAGCATGCACCTTTAACATATCTTTTTGGCTGATGAAAGTAGTGGACATTTCTTACATCTAGAAGAATAAGTGTGTATGTGCAAGTGTGTCTCTGTGTGTTCAAGTAGTACAATGTAAGTTGTGTGTATCATCTGATATAATGCACGTTTCGTCATATCTTATAAGCATATTATATAATCATAAGATTGTTTTATTATGCGTAAGAAAAGACTGTAAAGTGTTGTATCGTCATTTGATCATACATAAAAAAAGACTGCAAAGTGTTGTCTTCTTTGATAGACGAAACACTTGTGTCTTACATATTTTGTTGTTTGAAACCATTTGTTTTACAGATGATGCATGATTCATGTTTTATTCTTTGTGGTTTTTTCATCGCTTAATCAAAATTACAGGATATTGAATTTTTTTCTTAACATATATTTTTTCGAGTGATATATTAGTATAATATGTATGAATCAAGTCACATTTACATAAATTTCATAAAATTTAATACCAGAAAGTTAAAAGATAATAACAAAAAAGTTTGAAACCGAATAAAAAAAATTATAAATCTAATTCAATTTTGGAGAAAAAAATATTTAAATTATATATATATATATATATATATATATTGATAGAATATTTATAAATCCAATAAATTGTTAGGGTTAATAGGTTTTTTTTTTAAGTGAGAATTGGATGAAAAGGTTGGGAAGAAGGTGAAGATGGACTTAAGGTAAGGAAATTTAAGGGTACTATATTGGAATGAGTGCAAACCTCTGTATGTGTGGGTAGACAATGGAGTTGTTAGAATATTGGTTGGTTGGAACATCACAAGACTTACAACAATGGTTTGTTGAAGTTCTTTTTTCGTTGAGCTTCCAAGCAAGTAGACGTTGTTGCCTTTGTTTTCTTTTTCGAGACTCATTTATCCATTTTGGGTGTTGGGGTTGTATCAATGCTAGTGGCCATCATTAAGTCAACAACTTCTCTAAGGGATACACTAGAGTGATCCCTAAATCTCAACACTCGTAAGGCACCAGGGTGAATGTGAAAAGGTTTGGGAGAGGTACAAGGTTAAGGTAGTAAGTGTAAGACCATGTGACAAAAAGTTCAATTATGGTTTTGGTAGTTAGGTTTAGGTAGGCTTTGGAAGGTTGAAAGGAGATCTTTCTGGTTTAGTAGGAGGTGGCAAGGAGTGACTATAAATATTAGTTTAGGTTAAATAGCTTTGAGCTTAATCCATGTTATTTCTAATTGGGATTAGTCTAAGTGAAGGTAGAGAGGTGGGAGAGAGTAATTGAAGCTTGGGATGGAGAAGAAGCTTCAACTATTGGTGGTGATGATTGTCTCACCCGAACACTTGAAGACCTTTTTAGTCCCTTCATAATTAGGGGCCTAATATTAGCATTGTCTAATCTCTCTTTTGTTGGAAAGTTAGGTTGATGAGGCTTGTATTGAAGTCTAATATGACTTAGCCTTTTATAACACTCTTATTGTTGTTATTTTTTAGTGGTGGTGGAGACAAAATGCCAGTCTGCTAATGGAGGTGGCCTAATAAGATAGAGTCATCTATATTAATCGATTAACTAAACTCATAATCAAATATCCTATTCTAAAACATCTCAAGAGCATTTTAATTGATTACATAAAAACTTAATCTTTTAACATAGTCATAAAACCTTTTTCTCATATTTTTAACTATCCAAAAATAATTTTTTAATTGATTTTAATATAGGTTGTGTGTTGAACTAAAAAACTTGTGTGAAAAACTCTCAACCACATACAATGAAAGTTAAAACACTCAAAACATCTTCAAACATCATCATTAAAACAACTTATATTGATGTTTGATATGACTCTTCAAGTCCAACATACTTTGATCAAGAACAACCAACGACAATCAAAGAAAATGAAGTTGAAACTCTATCACTTGAAAAAATTACGAACGTGATTTTTCTGCTAGTGTAGTAAAAATTGATTCAAAAGACTAAGGAACAAGGCTTTGATCTTGATCTCTCAAAAATTTGTAAGGAAATGCTCAAGAAATGTTTTTCAGTAATCGAAGCTCTTTTGTTTGTATTTTAAGAATTTAAGTGTTCTAAACAACTTTTGTCTAAATTATAGTTTTAAAAGAGAAAACATAGTTATGCTATAATGACAATTTTGGTCAATTAAACTTGAGTTTTGATGAAATAAAACAACATGAAATGGAGTTTCACGACTTTTAATCGGTTAAAAACTCATTTTAATCGATTAAATTTACTCAAAAAAAAAGTCCTTTAGTAATTTTAATCGATTAAATAATGTTTAATCTATTAAAGAAATGAGAATTTCATTTATGACAAAAGATTAAGTGTTTATTTAAGATATTTTATCTAACTAAAAATATTTTGGCTTCTATTAAAATAATTAAAACACTTTGAAAACAAGTTTAAAACAAAAAGCATAAATATCAAAGTTGGTAAACTCACTTAGAACCTATCTAAAACACAAAATTACAACTGAACATGACTCTAAACATTAAGATCAACCAGGTAACACAATCTTCATCAAATTCATGTAGTTGGAGACTTAAAATCTTCATCTTCAATTTTAACAAACTCTCCTTCTTTGATTATGTCAACCAATTTTGGCTCTCATTTGATCTTTAGCAAGAGTTGTAACATCATTGATCTTAATTAGCAAATGAAACACATTGAGTTTATGAGAAGATCAATAATAATTTAATTAAGCTTCTTTCCATTTCTTCCCCTCTACAAACATGTGTTCAAAGTCTTATTTTTCAATTTGAAAATAATAAATATATATTTTCAAGGACAATTGATAAACTATATTAATTTTCGTTTTATTGTCATGCGCTTAATTAGCGGTTTTCTTTTTAGCTTAACGTGTTTTGAATTATTTTTAGTTTTTTTTTTCTCTGCTTGTATATATACCTTTTCTTTTATTTTTATATACAATATAGAGTAATATGTTATGTTTTCTTATATACCCTTTTGTTTTTTTAAACCTTTTCTCTTTTACTTCTTATTTATGCATTTCGTTTTTCTTCTCAATAGAAAAATATGAAAAACACTCAACTTTTTCACAAACAACTTCAAGACAAGGAGATGATATACCATCTTGTTATGTTTCTTTGATAGAAAGTTTAAGCAAAGGGAGAAATTGTAAAAATCATGGAAGAGTGAGATTAAACTATAGGCGATTATAACTTAGTACATATTTTTTTATCAAACATTATTTCTTCTATGTTGTACAATGTTAACATAACTCTTGCAATATTTTATTTTTATTTTGGCTTAAATTCGACTTTTGTTTCTATAAAAATTAGTTCGTATTGATCTTATACTTTATAAACAAAGTTGTTTTATTTTTAGCTCTAAAATATTTGGATTTTTTTCCTACTATAATGTGACATTTTTCATCTTACACTTACCAATTTCTATAATACAATATCCATGTTTGATACCTTTATAAAAATTTCTAGATCATTAAATTAAATATTATCTATCTAACTTAAAATGAAATTTAAAGATTAAAATATTAATTGTAGATTTTAGAGAGGTTAGATTCAAAAAAAAATATTCTAAAGGATTAAAATTAAATTTCAACTGCAATTTGTATCTTTTAATGAAATGGTATAAGATTCAAATGAACTGACAATATTAATCATTGTTTTCAATAATAATTCACACTAATATCATAGTTAAAAAAAATCATAGTTAAACATTTTTTTATTATATAGTGAAAAAAATGAATATATCTCGTTATTCTTTCATTTCTTGCTGATCTAATATCCATACATAGTCAATCAAGCAATCATATTTGAAACAATGGCACCATAATTTTGAAAGAAGAGATTTAACGAATTCTAATTCCAAATCATATAGTTATTTCTTTTTCCTTTTTAAACATGCTGGTTTATTAAGAAAAACACTAAAATGGCCTTTATAATCATAACAATTTTTTTACAAATGATGAAAATACTCTGTAGAACTAAAACTAAAATCTTGACACTCTTTAGAATCCTTTCTTTACCTTTGGTCTTTCAAATAAATTTGGTGCACTTTGCTGTCTCTGCATTCTAACTTTAACCCTAACAGGTTCTTGCCATGTTTCACCACATCCTGCTTCATCTTCCACCCATTCATCTCTTACCAAATAATGTTGTTGATAATATCTAAAGGCCACAAATAGCACAAACACTGCAATTATACAACTCATTAGTTCCTAGTTGTTTAGGTGAGTGTAAGCCACAAAACTATGTATCTTATACTAAAAACTCAATACCGAAATTATGATTTCCACTAATTTGGTGCAAGTTTATTTCTTAATTATTGAAATGGATAAATTTTTTAAAGATTACTAAGATAAATAAGTCGGATTACTTTAAACCCGACTTTAAAGTTAAAATTTGATTACACTGAAGTTATATCGTGATATTACAAAAGAGGAAAAATTTCACGAGATTGGTAAAATATCCCAAAACAGGTTGGTGCTAAATCAATGACTAGTTTATTTCTATATCTTAGATGTGATCATAAGAAACTAATAATTGTAGTTTTTACAACCAAACGTGATCTTAGTTACCTGACCAAACGCGAGCAACAAATGATGACAAATTCCAAACTAGGCCAAAAATGGCAAGAGCCACAAGCTTTTTGTGAGAACAAGAATCCCAAGCATCACGGAATCGACCAATCCAAAAGTTTGCTTCATATAAAATCAAAAGAAAATAAGCCATCATTCACCACATTAAGATAAGAACAATATATTGAATTAAGAGTTATAAGATCTTGCTTGTGAAAGTGAAAAAGTTCATCACACCAATGTAGAATTAACTTTGGGCACCTTCTTCCATACCCCCATGTCTTACCCTTGCATGCCCATTTTTTAAAAGGGTCTATTTTGTTACTGTTTGATAATCTATTCAACCTCCAAAACATTCATATTTGTTGTCCTTTATTGATGTTCTTATATGTGAGTTGACATATGCAGTTGTTGCAGGATTAAAACATTGGTACATGAAGAAGGGGTTTAACTTTGGCCCTAGTAATTATCATCTCCCTAAGGCTATTTCTTCCTTCATCCCCATATCTTCTCTTGTCATCCCCATAAGTCAGATAAGAAGATAATTTTGTCTTTAAAATAAAAAGTATTTTTGGTATTTTAAGAGATATGAGAGTGTCAAGAAGCAATGGAGGTGCAGGAAGAAACAGCCTCCTCATCTTCCTAAAGCCTGCTGAAGGCCCATATTTGGACCAAGTAAAGACGTTGAAAGTAAAGTCCTTTGGCAGACTTTAGGGTGGAGGACCACTAGGGGATGTATGTATTATTATATAAGTGATGTGATGAGCATTATTATCTCATAATTGTGTTCCCAACTCTCAACCCTCTGATGATAAGTCCAATACTTGCAAGGAGTGGACCCAAAACTTTGAGGAATAAAAGCAAAGATGCTCATCCATGTGATGCATTAAAAGTTTCAATTCCCACATTCACGTTATTAAATATGCAAAATGCCTAAATCCTAAACCAGGTTTAGTGTTCAATCATTTCACTGGTGGAGGTATTCATATACTTAAACCCTATTCTACATATGCTAATATTTTTTTCTTTATAGGGCCCACTAAATCCATTACAGTGAATCAGTGGGAAAAATCAAGAACCTACTTGGCACCTTTGCAGTAGCCACCTACTACAATTATATATCCTAAGTATTAAAAATGATGAACCCAAAGATCAAAGTTGCATTTAATTTAGAATTTTACCAAATGTAGTTAACTGTGCAGAATACGTGGAGCAGACTCTTGGCACGGTAAAAAATCCAAAGAAGCCTGAGATAATGTGAGAACAAGATTATTAATTTAAAAAAGAGAAAAAAATTGAGGGAATTTTCATTGCATATTGAATGGTGCAAAGATTAAGAAGCTTTTTATTGGCATGAAAATTGGTTGTGCTCATTTTTGTGTAGGAATGGAATAGACCTAGGCATTAGCAACTCACAGAATTTGGCCATATTCCAAATGGTTATGGAGCTGCCACATCTAGCAAGAACAAATAACGATATTGCCAACTGCGATTCATAAAAACCTTGCCAAATTTATTATCAGGTTATAATGTTACGAAGTGGGAAGAAAGAAGGGAAACAAATCACAGTGACCAAAGAAAATACCTTTATTGTGGTACCAGGATCCCCAGAAAACATGGTTCTTAGTTGTGACAGAAATTCATTCAAGTAAGGAAGGATCAGCTTTAGCACCCAGATTGCTTCTTCTTCTCCTAGTACATAGTTTGTGCTCTCTACATCTATGACCCCCCTGATTAGTAAGGAAAAATCATAGACAGTTTAGTATCCAGTAATAAATTCTGTCATTTGTTTTTCAAAAAAACTATGCTGGGATTATTAATTGTGGTTACCTGCATATTAATGTTCTGTGGAGGAAGATAACAGCTAGATAGATAAGGCCAAGATAGGACATTACAGAAATGAGACTGCACAACCAAGGATCAAGAAGTGTCAATTAGGGGTTATCTTTTCAGTAGCTAAAGTGTATCTTCACAAAGAATTGAACTGTGAGGTGAGGATTCCTTACCTCAGATTGATGTCCCTTGCATAAGAAGATGAAACTATAGTGAATGTTCCAATCCCAAAGATAAATGCTGATCTTGAGATATCTTTCCACATGATTAAATCCACTGAAGAGTGACATATATAAAATTATTAAACAATGAGTGGTAGAAATTATATAAATTTTGTCGACTATTTTGACTCTTGCATAGTTCTGAAATGTAGATAAATCACCTAGACTCTGCAGTTTGTTCTGTGATTGTGGAAAGCTATAGTACTCTTCTGCCTTTGGAACTGAATGGTAAAGATCAATTAGAGTTGTAAAATGCCCAAAACCCAAAATTCATATTGAAAGGAGAATGTTCAACGAAATTCAAAAGACCTTACTTGAATCAGCCTTGGAGAATTTTTGGTTGATTGTGGAGAGATTTCTAATTGGAGGAGATGGCTTCACAGTTAGAGGGACAGATGGTAACCTTTCATGTTTCTGATGAAATTGTCTGTCGGTACTAAGAGCCTTTTCAGTCTTCTGTTTTTCTGGTACATTCACAACCTTAGGTTCTGCTGCATTTATTTCCTTGACATCAAAGCTCTGTATCTCCATCTCAATATCAATCTCCTCATCATCCACCTCTACCTCCTCCTCCTCCTCATCTTCTTCTTCATCATCATCATCATCATCATCATCATCATCATGAGAATCAGCAACAACATGCACTGGTTGACACTTGACCATGCTAGCATCATCTGAACTGCTAGAAATTACCTTCTCTAGACACACATCAAAATCCTTGCAATTTTCATCTTTGTCATTCTTTCCATTGTCAATTATTACAGTTCTTCCAGAGCCACCAGCCAATTTATCATTCCCTGATTCATGCAAAGCATGATCAAACTCCGATTTCTCCTTCCTAACCTGCATTGCATTACCCCCATCTTCATCACCAACATTCTTAGTTGTATCTGGTTTGTTCTTTCTGACCTTCCCAATGTTCTTTTCACCACATTCACCCACCTCAGATCTTTTCCTTCTGGTACAAACAGAAGCACCAATTCCTTCATTCCTCTCCTTCCTAACTTGATTCGGACTCTTTTTTATCGAATCAGACGATATATTAAGGTTCTTAAATTGTTCTAATTTTCCTCTGCCGGTTTGAATTTGTTTATTTTCCAACCCCTCAGACCTTTCCAATTTCCAAGACTTTCTCTTTCCAGTAGCACCAACACCCCCGGTTTGGCTTCTCTTCAATCTTGTGCCACCATTGCCTCCTTCTTCAGAACCTTGTTCTCCACTGAAGACCTTAACTCCACCACCAACTTCATCACTCCTCATTCTGCTCTCCCACACTGACCCTGCAACCACACTACATCTAGCCCCAACTATTCTCCTACTCACATCCATCTCAATTATACCCTTTGTTTTTCTCTTCCTTCCCTCTCTCCCCAACAAACTGTACTGTAACGGGACAAGAGTGCTTGATGGATACCAAGCTTTCAGCTGAAGAAATGGCGGTTGGTGGGGTGCCACATTGGGATCTCCTTGTAAAGCAACAAAGAGAGAGAGAGAATCAGGGGATTGTGTGTGGAGTAAGAGACAGTGGTTGGTCTCTCTTCTTTTTCTCTTTATTGTATTATGTTATGAGGAAAGAAAACAAAAGTGTAGTGGGGTTGAATCATTAGGGTGTTAAGAGATGCTTATGTTACTTAATTCTTTCAATAAATAATTCTCCTCAATTTTAAAAATTAATATTTCTGAAACTCACATTAAAATATTAATTAATTCTGTCATTTTTATCGAGAAGCAAAAACAAAAACTTACAGTTATTCAGTTCAGTACTGGGACAAATTGTTGTATCATAGTATAATGTATTCGGGATCTCAGTTAATTTTTGCATAAGGTACAGTTTCTAAAGTTGAAGGATGAGAATAGTGAGGTAATATATGCAAACATATATGTTTGGTTAATGAAGATGTTTGTTTGGTCATTTGTGGTATGGTTTAGGTTTTGACAAATTTCTTTGCAAGCCTGGAATGAATGACGTGGGTACCACTTGGACAAAAACTGATAATGATTTTAAGGTTTTTGTTTTGTATAATTCAATTAATATTTTCGTAAAATAAATAAATATTATTTAAAATAGTTTTCTTTTGAATGTAAACGTTATAAACTAATTTTATTTAACTATAAATTTATTTGTTTTTTTTTAAATAAAAGTTTTCATGTTACACATCATAACTTGACATCTTAATTATACTGACACATCAAGTAACAACAATCATTTGTTATCGCATGAAAAAAATATTATTAAAAAAAGAAAAAAAAATATAAGAAACTAGACCAAAATTCATATATTAACAAAAAAAGATACATAAGTAGACTATTGATGGAAAAAACACACGCGGAAGCAACACACAATCACGAATCAAATGTAGAAAAATAAACGACACAAGATTTAACGTGGTTCGGTCGCCAACTGCAACCTACATCCACACAGACAACTATTAGGTTTTCATTCTGTCATGTGGCTTTATACCCAACAATCTCTCACTTGAAGTCACGGAACAATGTTAACCTACACTTCAATTGTGTACAATAATTAAGCTCACTCACTAAACATGGTATCTAGTCAGCCCAACCCAATTGGTCTTGACTTCATACTCAACAACTATACCTATTCATAACTATTACGTTGATAGGATAGTAAATTCTTTTACTAAATATTTGAATGATGAGTTTTGTTGGGTAGTATTCTATCATAAAAAAGTGTTTTGATCTCTACTTGTTAGATTTATACTTTGTTACATCATTCAAAAACAACTTATATTTAATAAAATAAACTCAGTAAAATTTCCAAAAAATATAAATATACTAATTTCTAAATTTTTTATTTATTTCATTGAGTGTTTAAAATATTTTTGTTTAAATCTAAGTATCTTATGTTTAATTTTGTAAGGATAACTTGATTATTAAAATGGTTTGGAACAAGAATTACTTACCCTAACTTTTATTTTAAAATAAACTTTGAAGTTGCAGATAATGTGAATCCCATAACACTTACCAAAACAAGAACTGATCCATATAATTTAGTTTCATTGACTTCTCTGCTGTTTATCTGTTCATATCTTTTACTTCATTTAATTATTAGGGCACTCCTTGGGTGATGAAATGGAACAGACTAATGAGGAATACATTAATGGAAGGTGGATACTGTTTATAAATTTAGTGTGCCAGATGAAGAATCTTAGCTTCATAAGTCAAAAAATATATAAAATCTCTATAGTTTGGGAAATTAATGTGTTAAATATTGTGTATAGATAAATATGAAGAGAGCTAACTTATATTTACACTGCCAATAAGTATTCTTGGAGATTTTTTTTAATAATAGAAACAAATTTGACATTTTATCTTTATACATAATTAATTAAAAGTTATAAATAGTAAAATAAAAAATTGTTTGTCACTAATTTATTAATTTACTCGGATTCCTTCCTTAATAAAACATGATAAATGTTCATATAGATTTTTTCTTGAACAGGTACAAACACGATATTTAATATTAATTAAATACATACAGAAATATCATTTAATATATTAAATACGTAGAAGTGTAATATTAATTAATTATACATTATATTTAATAAATAATATTAATAACGTGTGCGGTATTAATTATATATTATATTTAATAACATAATATTAATATTCTTTAATATGTGGCCAAATTCTTCGTTTACCTTTATCCTATCACCTTTTAAATTTTTCATAATTATTTTTTGTTCTGAATTTGAAAATTTGAAATTCAAAAAATACAATTTAAAAATAAATCATTTTACAAAGACATTATCATCATTTCACAAGAATAAATCATTTATTTACAAATCGAATGCAAATTTAAATTGATATAGTGCTGGACCAATTTGTTTTATAAATTCCTTTTTCTATCTTCAAAGTTCAAAAAGCCACTTTGTTATTAAATTATTATTTTTTCATACTCTGATTTATTTTATTTTTATATGTTAATTAATTAAATAATTTTATGGTATATTTAATGAATATGTTAAGTCTATAATTCAATAGTACCCAACTAAAATAAATAAGTTATAACTTTGATTGGAATATTGGTCCTAATATTTAGAATAATCGCATATGAGCATAATACTCAACCTCTTAAAACATGTTTTCTTCGTATTTGACTTTGTTTTAAAATTATTAAATACTTTTAATTTTTTATATTTTGTTTTTAAAATTGATATAAATATAATTTATTCATTAAAGTTTGACATTGAAGATAGAAAAAAACATATCTCCTTCTAATATTAAATTTATGATAATATCAATTTTTTTTCTTTTTAATTTTATTAAAGAAATTATTTAATAAATATTTAAAATGTATTACCAACAAAAACGGATGTAAAATACAAATTCTCATACCTACAAAATATTAGATCTTTTAAGCATTATAGTGCACTACTCTAATTTCTCATATTTCAAATTGTATTAACACAGTTAGGCCTCAATAAAATAAAATTGTACATTTTCAATACCTACTAGATAAATTTAAACAATTAGAACAAGAGAAACTAAAATTGTACTACAATTTAGGCGAAAAAAGTACTATTAAGTCTAAAATATATACAAAATTAGGATTAAATCAAAATTAAATTATGGAACAAAAATTGTAAAAAAAAGCTAAAATTGTGGAATAGGAATTAAATAAAAAACAAAACAAAAATGTTAACCTGATATTTATGTAAAATCTACTTTAATGAAGTGTGCGTTAGTAATTATAAATTATATTTAATAGATATAAAAAATAATATTATTTAATAATTAAATACGTATGCGTGATTCTGTAATAATTATACATGTGTATGGATGTATAAAGTTTATATGAAAAGGGGTATATTTAATAAATTTTTAAAAAATATATTTGATTAGTATTATACTTAATTAAATTGAGATTAGTTTGTAGTTGAGCGGGCCAGATAGGACACATAAATTATAATATTTAATTAATGTTATACTTATTAGTAATATAAGATATAGTTTATTTTAATGAATATAGTAAATAATATTCAACGTTGGTATACATTAAACACTTTTATTTTATAGATTAAATTATCTGACATGGGCAAGAAGAAAAAACGACTACAACCCAAGATTCAATTTGAAAAAAAAAAAAAACAGAATCGATTGAACCACTTTTATTATACAAGAGGCAATCGATTCTCGTTCTATCTTTAAAAGTCAAATCTTCATTCAAAAATCGATTTTGCAGCTTTTGAAAAAATTGAAAATCAAAGATATGAAAATTGATTCTCTACATTTAAAAAGTTTGAAAATTTGATTCTGCTTCTTTAAAACAACCCTGATGGTTTTGAGCACACTTGGTGGTTTTGGGCACAAACAAAACTATCAAAAATATTTAGATTAGACAGTATAAACTCTTTTGAAATATTTAGAATTAATTAATGAAAGGGTAGGGAAGTAAAATTTGATTTATCCTCTTCTCCTAAATCTAATCGGCGTAAATCTTCTCAATTTTGTGAAGATAAAAAAAATCTTTCACTCCTTTATCCGTGCCCACAACGTCGAATATACTGATCCAAACATAAATTCTTGTTGCTTGTCCTTCCCTCCTCCTTTATCATATCCAGACAGAGAAAAAGAAAACTATTCTATCATTGTAACTTGTACTGGTAGGCTAAAACCGAGAGGTTTAGGCCAAGAACTAAATACTAAATGCAACCGAGAGTTAACCGAGAGGTTTAGGCCGAAAGCTGAAAGGTTATATATAAAAGAATAAAACAAAATATAAATATTATTATAATAAGGCCCAATTAAGGTTAAAACCTGCATTAGGGGGTGTGTAAATAATAAAAAAGGTGTAGAAAGAAAGTCCAGAGGCAAAGCGGAAAGCCCATTAAGGAAACCCTATAAATAGGAGGTCAACATAAGAAAAAGGTAAGAGTGAACATTGTCTGATGATATTTGAAATTATTTCTGACTTTGGCATCGGAGCGCCTTGCAGGTACCCCCCCAACCTGTGTGAGGGAGAAGCCGAGAGCACCTTGCTGAGGGAGAAGCCGAGAGCACCTAGCTGAGGGAGAAGCCGAAAGCATTTGACAAAGAGGAGTCCAGAACATGAGCCCAAGAAGAAACTAAGAGAATCCGGCCCAAGAGTAGAGTATTTGTGTAAAGCCGAGTCTTGTCAACCTAGTTTCAGTATTCTCGGTCTTTGTTGTAAGAACATTTTGGCGCCCACCGTGGGGCCGAGAGGTAGCTGAAAAAGGTTGAAGACAATATGAGTTTAAGAGAAGAACAAGGTGGAGAGCATGCAGATAATATTAATATGTCAATGGCAATGTTGGTACAACTACAAAAAGAATTTGAGACATTAAAAAAGAATAATGAAGAAGAGTTGAGTATGTTGATAGCCGAAAACGCACATATGAGGAGAAAGTTACAAGAGGAAACAATTTTGAATTCATCTTTCAAAACCGTTCAGCCTAGGGTACAAGTAAATGGAAGGCTATATCACAACGAAAGTTCCCAAACCAAAAGAAGATTGCTTGAAAACTCTGGGGTTTGTGCAGGGATATCTTCTAGAAAACATCCGTTTTATGATGTTATAGTTGATACTCCGTTGCCCGACAATTGGAAGAATTTGACCTTTGACAAATATGATGGAAGTACGGACCTTGATGAACATATTGCAATATATACTACTCAAATCAGCTTGTATACATGGAATGATGCTGGCATGTGCAGAGTATTCCCTACAACCCTGAAAGGAGCAGTGTTGAGTTGGTTCACACGCCTCCCACCTTTGAGTATAGATTGTTTTGATACGTTGGTGGAAAAGTTCGGCGCTCAGTTTGCAACTAGTCGCCCTCATCATTTAACGTCGATCGCCTTAGTAAACATAAGACAAGAGAAAGGAGAGTCGTTAAGAATGTTCATGGAACGTTTTGGAAAGGTTACCCTGGGAATTCGAAATCTCAACCCAAAGGTTACCATGCATCACATGATAACAACACTGAAACCGGGACCATTTGCCGATAGTCTTTGTAAAAAACCCGCGATCAATCTGGATGAACTAAGGCAACAAGCATCAAAATTTATGCAGATGGAAGAACTAAGGGAGTTTCGAAATCAAGTGAGGGTTGATGGAGGTGAGAAGAGGGTGACAGAAAGAGAAAATGTACCTGTGGCAAGAAGAGCCCGAGAAGAGTTTAGGAGTCGAAAATTCCAACAGTACACACCTTTAAATACAAATAGAGCAAGAATTTTATAGGAAGCCATGGCAGCCGAAATAATACCACCACCCAGAAAAGCAAGAACACCGGAAAGAGCAGACCGCACCAAACATTGTGAATATCATAAAAATCATTGTCATAATACAGAAGAATGCATTGGGTTGAAAGACAGAATAGAAGAGTTGATTCATGCGGGACAGTTAAAACGTTTTATCCGAGGGGGAAATGCAAGAGTATGGTTAAGCCCTGAGAGAGATGTGAGAGGGGGAGAGATAGGAGAAAGAAGGGTGGAAAGGTTTGAAAGGAGAGAAAATAAACGAGTAGAAAAAAGAGATGATAGAAGGGCTGGAAGACTAGAAGAAAGAGGTGGTAGAGTTTATCAAAACACGCAGTCAGTAAGGCGAAGCAGGGAGCGAAGTTTGGGAAGGCCGGTCAGGGGGTTTATAAATACAATCTCAGGTGGTTTCTCTGGGAAGGAATCTTTGTCAGCAAGAAAACAACATTGGAGAAGTATCAGAGCTGTTAATCATGTTTTTAAAAGAAGAAATTTGCCACCAATGCTCTTCACGGACGAAGACTTTGAAGAAATTGATCCAGATCATGATGATCCTTTGGTGATAACGGTGGAAATAGCCGAATATGCTGTCATGAAGACCTTGGTTGATCAAGGGAGTTCGGTTGATATCTTGTTTTGGGATACGTTCAAGAGGTTATATTTGAGAGAAGAAGACATAGTGCCTTTTCGAGAGCAAATCATTGGCTTTTCGGGTGAAAGAGTTAGCACCAAAGGGTATGTTGATCTAATAACAACATTTGGAAGAGGCAGCAAAATTAAAAAAATTAAAATCCGATATCTGGTGGTGGATGCATCCACGTCATACAACGTGCTGTTAGGACGGTCTTCCTTAAACAAGTTAGGGGCAATCGTATCAACACCACACTTAGCCATGAAATTCCCGACAAAAAAGGGTGAGATAGCAACAATTTATGTCAATCAAAAAGACGCTCGGGAGTGTTATGCAGCAGGTTTAAAGATGAATTTGAAGATGGATAAAGATACTGAAAAAATAGTAGCCATGGTGGATTTGGATCCCAGATTAAATGAGGAAAGGTTGGAGTCGAAAGAAGAAACAACAGCGGTGGTGTTAGGCCAAGACGACAGACAATGCACTTACATAAGTGGAAGTATGCCTGATGAATTACTGAGCAAACTCATCACAGTGTTGCGTAACAATAAGGATTTGTTTGCTTGGCAGCCATCTGATATTCCTGGGATTGATCCAGAGGTAATGTGTCACAAGTTGTCTGTTTGCCGAGAAGCAAGGCCGGTATCTCAAAAACGAAGAAAGTTAGGAGAAGAAAGACGAAAGGCAGCAATTGAGGAAACCGAAAAGTTAATACAAGCTGGTTTTATTCGAGAAGCTAAGTATACTACATGGCTGTCTAATGTGGTACTTGTCAAAAAACCGAATGGAAAATGGAGAATATGTACAGACTACACCGACTTGAACAAAGCCTGCCCAAAAGACACATATCCACTGCCCAATATAGACCGATTAGTTGATGGGGTGTCTGGCCAAGAGATGATGAATTTTCTTGATGCTTATTCGGGGTATAATCAAATACAGATGTATGAACCTGATATCCCGAAAACAGCTTTCACCACTGATGTTGCAAATTATTGTTATAAAGTCATGCCTTTCGGTTTGAAGAATGTTGGGGCAACATACCAAAGATTGATGGACAAAGTGTTTAAAGAACAAATTGGAAAAAACTTGGAAGTTTACGTTGATGACATGGTTGTTAAATCAAGTGAGATACAGAAACATCTGGAAGATCTTGAAGAAGTGTTTGCACAAATAAGAAAGTACAATATTCGTCTTAATCCAGAAAAGTGCATTTTCGGCATAAGAGGAGGAAAATTCTTGGAATTCATGTTGACAAACAGAGGAATTGAGGCAAATCCTGATAAATGTGAGGCAATAATGCAGATGGGAAGACTGAAAAACCTAAAAGAAGTACAAAGGTTCGTAGGAAAACTGAACTCATTATCAAGATTTCTACCAGTATTGGCCGAAAAAACCAAACCGATAGTAAACTTGCTGAAAAAATTTGAAACCTTTGTGTGGAGTGAACAATGTGAGCAAGCTTTATCTCAAATCAAAAGCATGGTGGCCGAACCCCCAATCTTAGTAAAACCTGTGCCAACTCAACCCATCATAGTTTACCTAGCCACTTCAAATGAAGCCATAGGAGCTGCCTTGATCCAAGAAAACCCAGAGCAAAAACCGATATATTTTGTGAGTAGAACCCTCCAAAATGCCGAAACCAGATATCCCAAGGTTGAGAAAATTGCCTTAACACTAGTGTATGCCGCGAGGCGTCTTCGACCATACTTTCAGAATCATCAGATAATTGTGAGAACAGATTTTCCAATATCTAAAATTTTGAAAAAACCAGAACTTGGAGGTCGAATGGTGACATGGTCGATGGAGCTTTCAGAGTATGGAATCAAGTACGAACCAAGAGGACCAATTAAAGCCCAATCTCTTGCAGATTTTATCATTCAGATGCCGACATCAACACAAGTGGACTTTGTATGTAGATGGCGCGTTAAGCAGAAGAGGAAGTGGAGCAGGAATAGTACTTGAAGGACCAGATAATTTCCAAGTGGAGATGGCGTTAAGATTTGAGTTCAAAACATCCAACAACCAGGCCGAATATGAAGCTCTTGTTGCAGGATTATTATTGGCCAGAGACATGGGAGTTGAAAATGTCGTTTGCAAAACTGACTCACAGTTGTCGGTAGGACAGGTGCACGGGGAGTATAAGGTAAAAGACCCTTTATTAATGAAATATTGTCATAAAGTCTTAAATATTATGCAATGTTTTAACAAGGCCGAGATGAAGTATATTCCAAGAGAATTAAATATGAAAGCAGACTCGCTATCTAAATTAGCAAGCCAACAACGGCAAGTGCAACATAATTCAATCATACAACAAACCCTTAGTCATCCGACAGTTAGTCTGGACGAATGCTTCAATATTGTAACATCCAAAGACGACTGGATAAAAACATACACAGAAGTTATAAAGAATCAGGAGCAAGGTGTTGAGCCAGATGCAAAAACAGCGAAGAAAGTAGCTAGTTTCATTTGAATTGGTGACGAGTTATATAAAAGAGGATATTCTATGCCCCTGTTAAAATGTCTGACCAAAGAACAAGCTGAATATGTAGTCAAAGAACTTCATGAAGGAATTTGTGGACTGCATTGCGGAGCTCGAACGATGACAACAAAAGTCTGCAGAGCTGGTTATTATTGGCCAACAACCCGAGTTGATTGTGAAATTTATGTTAAAACTTGTAAAAAATGTCAAGAGTTTGGAAGTTTGAATCATATACTAGCACGGGAGTTGCAAGAAATTATATCTCCATGGCCATTTGCAAAATGGGGAATTGATATACTTGGTCCGTTCCCGCTTGGACGTGGCCAAACCAAATTCATGATAGTAGTTGTAGACTACTTTACAAAATGGATAAAAGCAGAAGCATTGACCAAGATAGTGGCTCAACAAGTTCAAACGTTTGTATGGAAAAATATAATATGTCGATTCGGAATCCCACACACTATTGTAAGTGACAATGGCCGACAATTCATTGACAAAAAACTTATGAAATTTTATGCAGATTTGGGAATCAAGTCCACAACCACTTCAGTTGAACATCCGCAAATGAATGGACAGGCCGAAGCTGCAAACAAAGTTATTCTTGGACAATTAAAAAAGAGGTTGGGGAGTGCTAAAGGTTTATGGGCTGAGAAATTACCAGAGATATTATGGGCATATCGTTGCACACCACAAACATCAACTGGAGAAACACCGTTCAATCTCACTTATGGAACAGATGCAATGTTACCAGTAGAAGTTAATGAACCAACATTAAGAAGACAAATGGAAGACTGGAATATCAACAATGAGTGTTTGAGAACCAATCTTGATCTTATTGGAGAACTTATAGAAAGAGCAAAAATAAAGGAAACAACAGTAAAGCGAAGGGCGATGAAGAGATTTAATGCAAAGGTAAAATTTAGAGATTTTAAAGAAGGTGATCTAGTATGGAGAATGCGAACTGATGCTCGAAAGGATCCACGACATGGAAAGTTGGCATCCAATTGGGAAGGTCCTTTTAGGATACTAGAAAACTTGCAAAATGGAGCTTATAGATTAGAAACTTTGGAAGAGAAAGTGATACCGAGAACGTGGAATGCAAGTCATCTAAAGTTCTATTTTAGTTAAAATAGATGTAAAAAGAAGACTTTTTGTGTACATACTTATTATATAATGAGAAGCTCATGAGGGGGGTTTAATGGGACATTTTGGGGTTGCTAAAACTTTGGATGTGTTGCATGAACATTTCTTTTGGCCTCATATGCATAAACATGTTCATAGTTTGTGTGATAAATGCATAGCTTGCCGCAAAGCTAAGTCTAAAATGCATCCCCATGGTCTTTATACTCCTCTTCCTATCCCTTCAATGCCTTGGGTAGATATATCTATGGATTTCATCTTAGGCTTACCCAAGACATCAAAGGGAAAGGACTCCATTTTTGTGGTAGTGGATCGTTTTTCAAAGATGGCTCACTTTATTCCTTGCCACAAAGTGGATGATGCATGCCACATTGCAAACCTCTTCTTCCAAGAAGTGGTTCGCTTGCATGGGATTCCTAGGTCTATAGTGTCCGATAGAGATCCTAAGTTCTTGAGTCACTTTTGGAAGACCTTGTGGGGCAAGCTTGGAACTAAGCTTTTATTTTCTACCACTTGCCACCCACAAACTGATGGTCAAACCGAGGTGGTGAATAGAACTTTGGGACAACTATTGAGATGCTTTATTTCGGGGAATCCTAGAGTGTGGGAGAATTTACTACCCCATGTTGAGTTTGCATATAACCGAGTAGTAAATTCTACCACCTCCCATTCTCTTTTTGAGGTGGTCTATGGGTTTAATCCCCTAACACCTCTTGATCTTCTTCCTATTCCCCTTCTTGAAGATGTCTTGTGCAAAGATGGGGATGAAAAGACTTCTTTTGTGAAAACTTTGCATAAAGACATCAAGAAGAGAATTGAGAAGAAGGTTGACAAGTATGCTGAACTTGCCAATAAAAGGAGAAAAGCATTGTTGTTTGATGAGGGCGATTGGGTTTGGCTTCACTTGAGGAAGGATCGTTTTCCTACTCAAAGGAAGTCCAAACTAATGCCTCGAGGGGATGGACCTTTCCAAGTCCTCAAGAGGATTAATGACAATGCTTATGAGTTAGATATGCCTGATACATTCTTAGGTAGTCATACTTTTAATGTCAGCGATCTAACTCCTTTTTCTGTAGGTCTCCAGAATTCGTGGTCGAATTCTCTCCAACTCGGGGAGTATGATGGAGATCAAGCTCAAGAGAACATGGAGGCCACTCATCAAGCTCAAGAAGAGGTGGAGGCACAAATGGAGGACGCCCATGGAGGTCAAAGTCCACCTCAAAGGATTACAAGAAGCATGTTCAAAGCTTTGGGAGCTAGAGGACATTTATTTTCTCTTTTTGTAGTTTCTTTAGTTGAAGGTGCATAGAGGGAAACTTTAGAAACCTCTTTTGTTATAGCATCTTTTAGGCTTTAGTTAGGAGCTTTAGGGGGGTGTGTTAGTAGATAGGTGTAGAAGTAGAATAGGAGGTGCCAAAGTGAAGGAAGGAGTCACACCTTCCTCATGGCTTGAAATAGGCGCCGGTTTTAGCTAGCTTTGGGAGGGAAATTTGAATTGTTTTAGCTTGCATTTTCAGCACCTTAGGCTATATATAGAGGTGCTCTCTTTGTAAAATTCAGATTGGAATTAATCTAAGAAAACTCTACTCAAATTTTGAGTGACCTTTGGAGAGCTTTTGGAGCCTTTTTCTCTAGTCTTATCTTGATGGATCATTGGAGTCCTCAAGTGGCGGCATCACTCTCATCTAGGAGCATTCCACACTTCTAGTGGCGAGATCATCCAACATTCTTCCATCTTCATGAGCACTCTCTTCTCCTTCCTTTCTTCTCTTTCAATTACTCTTGTTGTCTTGTGTTCTTGAGCATTTTTGGTTCGGCTGTTCTTAATTTTCCAGCACCTATGTTTTGTTCTTTGTCTTTTAATTTCATTTTTGTTCGGTTGAAATGTGTTCTTATGCAATTCTGTTCGGTACTCTTTAATTCTTCCTCTTTGTTGATTCAATTTGACAATATTTGGTTCATCCAAATGAGTTTGGGATTTGGTACTAGTAATTGGTGAGTTCTTGTCTTAGAACCATGATCCAACTCTAAGAAAAGTGCCTCTATATTTTCCAGCTCAAGGTGATTCCTAAAAATGTCAAGAATCTTGTTCTATGTGGCTATTGGAATCACATCACAACTCATCTTGTTAAACTTTCATTCTTTTTTCGGCCTTGGAAGCTTTCACTTCAGGTGAAATCCCTCCCGAAAAAATATTTACATAATTCTTTCGGCCTTGGATGCTTTCACTTCAGGTGAAATCCCTCCCGAAAAAATATTTACATAATTCTTTCGGCCTTGGATGCTTTCACTTCAGGTGAAATCCCTCCCGAATAAACATTTATATACTTATTTCGGTCTTCACAACTTTCAAATTCGATGAAATTCCTCCCGCCAGAATGTCTCATAACGCTCATAAGACGTTTTCATGTCGCATAAAAATCGAAAGGTCCAAAACGTTTAATTATTAAACCTTAAAAATCGCCAAGTCCAAAGCAATAATTTTACAATTCAAAAAACCGAGAGGTAATTAATAAATCAAAAAAAAGTCTCCAATTCCCATGTCATATTTTGATACCATTGCATATTCCAACCACAGTCACATCAATTGCATAAAACTCTTTACAATTCAATCCCAACAATTGCAAAGGTTCAGGTTTTCTTATACTTAACAATTTAAATCAATGTAATTGTACAATAACAATATTGATCTCGTCAATATCAAAGAAGAAAACATAACTTGAATTTATACTTGATGGATTTAAAGATCAAAATTACTTTTACTAGCTAAAACCGAAAACAAATAACAATACGTTAATCACATGATGTTACGCTTTTAAATTCCAATCGAAAGATCCCGGTACCAAGTTTATCAATAAAAGAACGTTTCAAGAAGTTCAAATTAAGTGACCAAAAGGTCAGCACTCGGTTAAAACCGAGAGATCTTTAATATTCATTTATAACCAAAATAAACTTAATTATTCAGACCAAGCAACCGATAGTATCACACTCGGAAAACCGAAAGGCTAATAATTCTCATAATATGATTATAACGGAAAGAAAATTTTCACTAGATAATAATTCGAATGATAAAATCATGATGTTAACCTCAAGCTCATAGTAAGAAGTTCCAAATAAGGAATTACAGCACGAATGCAAACATCAGCTATATTCATTAAACATCAGAGCATCCCAAAACAAATATCCTTCTCAACAAGTAAACCGAGAAGTTATAAACAAAAAGATTAAAAACCTATATCTAATTAGCTTTCGATATTAATTTCTTCAGCATCATTGTCCGGAATCTCATTCGCAGGAACTAATTCACCATTATAGACATCCTTCTTAACATCAAAGTTGCCTTCATCAATACGAATCTTATAAAAATATTTTGCTTGTTGAAGAGCCTTATCAAAGCCAAGTTTATGCTGTTCAAAAATAAAGCTTTCGGCTTCAAAAACATTAACCTTCAGCTGACTTATCTCTTCATCCATAAGTTTGATGGTGTTTTTAGCAGATTCGTCTGCAGAAGATATCTCCGATACCTTTTCATGCAAAAGTTGATTTTCTTTGAGAAGGCGAGCGTTCTCTTTGTCAGATCTTAAGTTTTTACTCTTCAATTCAGAAATTTCCTTTCCGAGATCTTCCTTTTCAACTTCTTGTTCATTTTTCTGCTTCTTCATCTCTTCTAATTGCAAAGATAAAGAACTCATTTTTTCCTTATATTCAACAAGATCATTCTTCAACTTTTCAAACTCAGATAAAGACACACAGTTTCCATTCTTCGCCTTCATCATCTTCCCAATAAAAAGACTTCTACTTGATTATTCAATAATAGAATCCGCCAATGAAGCAGCATCAGTATTTTTCAACATGTTGTAAGATGATTCACAAAAAGAAGTTTGAACAAACTTCACATATTTTGTTGAAGTACCAAAAACTGTTTCAGAAAGAGGTTCAGTCGAAACACTTTCAACATGGCGATGGCGCCGAGAGGAAGAATGTGATCTCTTGCTACTTCTATCTCGTTTCTTTGACTTCTTAGAAGGACCGGCAACATCAGCATTATTTGTAGGTTCAAGCGCTTCAACATGTGCAACTGGTTCCACAACTTCTATTTCCACCACAAGATTCACCACATTCTCACACCGAGGGGTTACATCACCTACCTTGTTCAGCAGCTTTGAAAAATAGGATCGAGCTTTCGGATTCGCGCTTGCCATCAAAGCTGAAAATCAATAAAAAATTTAGCAAAGTTAAAAAACTCATCCTATAAAGCGAGAAAATGTGAAACAACCACGTACCAATGAGATCCTCTCAGGGATTTGATGAAGTGTACAATTGTAGCAAGGCGCGAGTGGGAATCTGGTACGAGAGGTGACTAAAAACTTCGATAACATGGCGATCGGCCACACCCATTGAGTGAAACGATATTGAGTTAAACTTCACGGGATCTCTCGTCCAATACAGGGGAAACTTTGGAGAATCTCCATTAAAAAAATACTCTCTTCCTATTGGCTCTATTAGAATTTTGAAAAATCCTCCCTTAAAATCCTTATATGAGGACGTAAAAGGTTTAAGGAAACAAATATTGGGTTTGCTGATAAGGGATAACCACCCTGGCCGTTTACCAGGCCGAGAGCTGTAATAGTACAAGAAAGAAGCGGGACTAGGAGAAAGTGATATTAATTTACACAAAATACTAAAAGCTTGCATTGAAGCCCAACCATTAGGATGAAGCTGAGTGGGAGCAACATTAAGAAAATGAAGAACGCCCATTTGAAAGTTGTTCAAAGACAGTCGAATATGAAGATCTCTAAAAAAGCAAGCATAAAAATAAAAAAATTCATAGACATCACTGTTAGGATTAACCCAACACGCCGAAAAGAAATAATATCATTTTCAATATCAGAATAATAAATTTGAGAATGGGAGAGAAAACTACGAAGTTCGCTAGCAGAACGATACCGAGAAAAAATCTCTCGGACATTAGGATTAACCCACTGATAACCTGGACGAAGATTTTTCCGAGGCTTAACAATTTCGAGTTCTGAAGGAGCGTTAGCACTAGCAGCCCCATCTGAATCATTCATACAAGAAGGAGTAGAAGACGAAGACTTCGAATCAGGATGATCTTCTTCTCGAACCACTCGGCCAGTTGATTCACCACCCGCGCTTGAAAAATCATCAGTAGCAGAAGAGCTTGAAAGAGACATATTACCTTTACAAGAACCAAATGAGGATTGAAAGTGAACTTCCTTTTTGACAGCAACGAAACTCATACAAAACCATAAAAGGATGAATGAGAAATCTATTTATAACCCAAATAAACCCTAGAATTTGAAACGTTGCAACAATATGAAACCGTTCAAAATATGTCATCTAACGGTTAAAATAGCAAATTCACGTCAAATCATTCAGCCTCAGCAAAATGAAGCACGAAAACCAAGGCATTTAATATCAAATCAAATCAAATTTCAAAATTATTATATTATATTAAGACACAAAAACTTTTCTTTAAAAACTTAAAAAAAATTTATTTCTGTCTCGGGAGCCAGTGTACTGGTAGGTTAAAACCGAGAGGTTTAGGCCGAGAACTAAATACTAAATGCAACCGAGAGGTTTAGGCCGAAAGCTGAAAGGTTATATATAAAAGAATAATACAAAATATAAATATTATTATAATAAGGCCCAATTAAGGTTAAAACCTGCATTAAGGGGTGTGTAAATAATAAAAAAAGGTGTAGAAAGAAAGTCCAGAGGCAAAGCGGAAAGCCCATTAAGGAAACCCTATAAATAGGAGGTCAACATAAGAAAAAGGTAAGAGTGAACATTGTCTGATGATATTTGAAATTATTTTTGACTTTGGTATCAAAGCGCCTTGCAGGTACCCCCAACCTGTGTGAGGGAGAAGCCGAGAGCACCTTGCTGAGGGAGAAGCCGAGAGCACCTAGCTGAGGGAGAAGCCGAAAGCATTTGACCAAGAGGAGTCCAGAACATGAGCCCAAAAAAAAACTAAGAGAATCCGACCCAAGAGTAGAGTATTTGTGTAAAGCCGAGTCTTGTCAACCTAATTTCAGTATTTTCGGTCTTTGTTGTAAAAACATAACTCTACTAAAAAAGACACACATACTAGAAGGTTTATGACTAAATCCAATTATATCTCTTCATAAAAACTTTTCACTTAAAAATAGTCTAATATCTGGATAAGTATTAGATTTTCTGAGTCATAACAAAATACGAAAGTGTGGCTCGTGTTTCTTACGTCTTCTCTTTTACAAGTAGCAAATGAGTGTATGAAATCCTAATAAATCTATAATGGTGACTAAAAAATAATAATAAACAAAGTATCATAGTGATGTAGGGAGTAGTGGTTGTGGGAGAATCTTTTTCTTTAACCTAAATAGTAACTCTGCATTTACAATGCTTTTCATTCATTGTTGGCCAATTTTTTCCTGCTCCATATTTTTTTTAACCCGCACAGTATCATTTTTTCAAATTTTCAAAATTATCTTTATTCCGAATTTAAAAATCCAAAACAGTAAATAAAATTCAAAAATTAAAAATACATTTCACACATAAAAATTTAGAAAAAAAATTAAAAATATATTCTGGATAAAAATTTCCAGAACTCAAAATTGTTTTCCACCAAAAATTGAAATCCAGAATATTTCCAGATAAAAGGTTTCAGAAGTAGTTTTTATCTACATATTTTCGTCATTTAAGAGAGATATTTTTGTCATTCAAAATAACGAGTACGAGGAGAAATTGCCTCATTGTTTTTTTTTTTTTTACATTATATTATATTGTTGGAATTTAAGTATACATTAATAGAAATATTTAGTATGTTTTATAATGAAAAGAGAATGACTTTTATAAAAGCCTTACAATCACCGAAACCGAAATCTACGTAACAGATAACTAAGAAATAAGCACTACTATTAAAATATATAAAATCTGCGGCAGATTTATTTAACTCCTAAAAGCTAGCTTGACTTATTCATCAGACTTTGCCAAATATCCAACATAATTCCTCCCCTTAAACTGATACGTTAAGAGCATTAGTTTAACTTTCCATCCTTCGAACTCTAAGCAAATTCCTGAGCTTCACAAATTGATCCAACTTGATAGGCTTAGTCATGATATCTGCAACTTGATCATTTGTTCCAACAAAAACCAGCTTCATGATTTCTTCATTACACAAGTCTCGCAAGTAGTGATACCTGACATCGATGTGTTTTGTCCTCCGATGCATGACTGGATTTTTAGATAACTTAATCGCCGAGCTATTGTCGCACATGATGTCTATACATTCACCATTTACAGCTCCTAGCTCCTGCAACATCCCTTTTAGCCAAACACAGTGACACACAGAGGAACTTGTTGCAACATATTCAGCTTCGGTTGAGGAGAGAGTGACTATGTCTTGATTTCGAGAACTCCAGCTAACTGTAGCCACATTCAGCAAGAAAACATATCCAGAAGTGTTCTTCCTGTCATCTACATCTCGAGCATAGTCACTATCTGTGTATCCCAACAAATTCATTTTTGACAATCTCCCATAGAACACTCCAAAGTCATGTGTTCCTTTTACGTATCTTAATACTCTTTTGGCAATCAACATATGTTCTTCCTTAGGGTCAGACATAAAACGTGAAATCAAACACACTACAAACATCAAATCAGGTCTTGTTACCGTAAGATACATTAGACAGCCAACAAGTTGCTTGTAAAGCGTTGCATCAGCTCTTTTAATCCCCTCATTTGAAACAGTAGTTCCTGGAACAATTGGATTTTTGACAGAGTTACAGTTCCCCATATTAAAACGCTCCAACACCTTCTTTGCATACTTCTTTTGACATATGTGTATCCCAGCTTCACTTTGATGAACTTCCACTCCAAGGAAAAACTTCATTTTCCCCATGTCCGTCATTTTGAATTCCTTTTGCATTGAGGACTTGAATTCTGCGCACAATATTTTGTCACTTCCAGTAAAATTCAAGTCATCGACATAGAGACTTACTACCAATAAATTTTTTTCTGTTTTCTTGAAGAACAGGGTGTGATAATAGTCACTTTTCTTGAACCCTTCCTTCGTAAAGTAACTCTTAATTCTGCTGAACCATGCTCTTGGCGCCTGTTTTAAGCCATAGAGGGTCTTTTTTAAACGATAGACTTTGCCTTCCTCCCCTACTTTAAGATATCCTTCAGGCTGATCAACATAGACTTCCTCTTTCAATTCACCGTATAGAAAAGCACTTTTGACGTCTAGTTGATAAACACACCAACCTCGTTGAGCAGCTACTGCAAGAATACTCCTAATTGTATCCCATCTGGCCACTGGTGCAAAAACTTTTGTATAATCCACCCCTGTTGTTTGAGAGTAACCTTTCGCCACTAAACGTGCTTTGCATTTTTCGACATTTCCTTCTTCATTCAGCTTTGTTTTGTATATCCATTTGACGCCGATTGTCTTTGCTCCTATTGGCAATTCTGTGAGCTCCCAAGTGTTGTTTCTTTCAATGGATTGAATCTCCAACTTCATTGCTTCATTTCACTTTTCTTCCTTTGCCGCTTCAGAGAAGTTTATCGGATCATCATTGCATATGAAAAAAGCAAAGTTTGCCCAATTATCATCTTCTTCTTCTCCGCTTACAAAATCTTGAATCCATCCAGGTGGCTTTCTTGCTCTTTTTTATTGTTTTTCATGTTCACGCACAGGATTTGCTGCTGTAGTGATCTCTTCTGTTTCTTCTCTCGGAGCATGTATTGCTATAGAATTTTCAGGTCCTTCTTCCTCATATTCGTCCTCATTTTGTTCTTCTTCGAGAACTCCATCATCATCTTCCCATGTGAATATGTTTTGCTCTGGTGTACTCAATGTCCAGTCCCACTACGCTTCTTCTTCGAAAATAACATCTCTACTTATTGTGATTTTCTTCGTGATTGGATCATACAGTCGATAAGCCTTGGGCTCCTCACTAACTCCAAGCTTGATACATTTATGACTTCGATCATCAAGCTTGATTCTCTTTTGTATCGGAACATGAACATGAGCAACTGAACCGAAAACTCTGAAATAGTCAACCTTTGGCTTGATTCCTGTCCATCTCTCTTCAGGCACCTTGTCTTTTATTGCCTTTGTGAAACTTTGATTCAAGACATGAACTATCCATCTAACTGCTTCTGGCCATAGAAATCTTGGCATTTCTTTCTCGGAGAGCAAGCAACGCACCATGTTCATGATAGTGTGGTTTCTCCTCTTTGCTACTCCGTTTTGTTGAGGAGTACATGATGCCGTCAATTGTCGTTTTATGCCATGCTCTCTGCAAAATTCGTTGAATTTGTCTGAGGTGAATTCGCCTCCTCTATCTGTCCTCAGACCACGGATTTCAGTCTTAACTTCTTTTTCAACAGAAATTTTGAACGCTTTGAAAGCCTCAAACGTTTCTGCTTTTTCTGCAAGAAAATGAATCCATGTTTTACAGGAAAAATCATCAACAAGCACGAACAAATACCTTTTTCCACTATGAGACGTTTGGGGTGATTGGACCATATAGATATGCATGAATTAGTTCTAGCTTCTCTGTTGCTCTCCACTTGCTCTTCTTTGGGAATTTTTCTCGTTGTTGTTTTCCCATATTGCATATTGTGCACACCTTAACATCCTCCTTCAAGCTAGGTAACCCTTTCACCATTCCTTTCTTTGCCATAATCTGAATGGACTTATTATTTAAATGTCCAAACCTCCTGTGCCAAAGAGATCCCACGTCTTCTTCTTCCACCTTGAGACATTTCTCAGATGTTGGTTTCTTCTTAGCGTAAACCAAAAACATCTAATTCATCGTCATTTGAGTCTCCATGATCAACCCTCTCTTATAATGATATATCTTGCACACATTATTCTTGATCATAATGGTCAGATTCTTCTCCTGAAGTTGTCAAATGCTCAACAAGTTGTTGGTCAGATTCGGAACATAATAAACATCAGTCAAAACAAGTATTATCCCCTCCACTTCAAATTTGATGTTTCCTTTTCCTTGAACTACCATTTTAGAGTTGTTTCCCAACCGGATAGAATGCTTGAAACCTTCATCTAGATCAACAAACCAAGATTTTTCCCCCGTCATATGGTTTGAGCATCCAGAGTCCAAAAACCATATGCCATTTTCTTTGAGATTGCTCACGTTGACATGCGCCATTAGTAAACATTATTCTTCTTCGTCAAACTCGGCATAGTTGACGTTTCTTTCGTCACTAGTGCACTTGAACTGATAGTGACCTTGTTTTCCACATCGAAAACATTGAATGGTTGCTCTGCGTACAAAGGATCTGCCTCTACCTCTGTAGCTGCTTCTTCCGCGTCCTCGTCCTCTTCCTCTTTGAGCGTTCCTTGACACATTTTCCACTTGCAGAACGTGCTCTTCACTCCTTCTCTCAACCACCTTGCTCTCATGTATTTGTAGTGATGCTTGTAACTCGTCAACAGTAAGGCTATCAATATCCTTTGATTCTTCGATGGAGCAAACCACAAAGTTGAAGTTGTCTGTGAGACTTCTTAAAATCTTTTCAACAATCTTGACATCGTCTAATTCTTCTCCACTATTTCTCATGTCGTTGACGATCTCCATGACTCTTGAAAAATATCCTGTTATTCGTTCTCCAACCCTCATCTCCAAGGTTTCGAAAGTTTTCCTTAGCCTTTGTAGTTGTGCGCGTTTCACTCTAGCATTTCCTTGGTGCTTGATTTTCATGGACTCCCATAGTTGTTTGGATGTCTCCTTCCTAGTGATAGTTTTCAACATGGTTTTGTCAATTGAAACCATATGACGGGGGGAAAATCTTGGTTTGTTGATCTAGATGAAGGTTTCAAGCATCTTGTTCAGTTGGGAAACAACTCTAAAATGGTAGTTCAAGGAAAAGGAAACATCAGATTTGAAGTGGAGGGGATAATACTTGTTTTGACTGATGTTTATTATGTCCTGAATCTGACCAACAACTTGCTGAGCATTGGACAACTTCAGGAGAAGAATATGACTATTATGATCAAGAATAATGTGTGCAAGATATATCATTGTAAGAGAGGGTTGATCATGGAGACTCAAATGACGATGAAACAAGTAGTTTTTGGCTTTGAGATCCTTGAGGATAGCTTCTTCAAGCACCTTTTTCTGAGTCGGAGTAGGTGATTCGATTTTTCTCAGATCGTCAAATCCTGGTTCAATGATGCTCCAGTACTCCTTGGATCGAAGAAGGTTCTCCATGAGCAAACTCCAGTGGTCATAATCTCCATCGAATTTTGGTATGACAGGTGCGGTGAAACTGGTAGTGTTTGCCATTTTTCAGTACTGTGTCTTTCCTCTCACTCTTGTTATGTGTAGCTCTGATACCAGATAATAGAAATATTTAGTATGTTTTATAATGAAAAGAGAATGACTTTTATAAAAGCCTTACAACCACCGAAACCGAAATCTACGTAACAGATAACTAAGAAATAGGCACTACTATTAAAATATATAAAATCTGCAACAAATTATTTGACTCCTAAAAGCTAGCTTGACTTATTCATCAGACTTTGCCAAATATCCAATATAGAGACAAAAAAAGAGAGTAAATACTCAGTTTCATTTGATATAATATTCAACCATAATTCTTTGCAAATCTAAAAGTAGAAGTGTGCAACGATCTTCTATTCACTTCCATAGTTTTTTTCCTGCATCTTTATAAATCTTTTAATTTAAAACTACCCATTTTGACAAATGGTGTATAGTTTATTTATTTTTTTATTTGTTTTTAATTGTTAAAATTTTCTAATTCTAAAAATTCAGAATACAATTTTGTATTTTCAATTTTAGAGTTCAAAATTTTAGAATTCAAAAGAAAGGGACGAAGGATGTTAATAAAAAAGCGTAGAAAAGAACAAAATTATCATTTTACGTTTCTTTAGAGTTCTATGAAGGTGCATGAAGAAATGGCCTCTTTCTATAAAGTAAACAAGGCTGTTTCTACCTGACCCCAACAAATGACTTCCTGCACCCCATGATTTCTAAAAAAGGCCATTTTATCTTTTTTTTAAGTGTCTGTTTGGATCAGGGGGTGCACTGTTCCTGCAGACGGAAGTGAGGGTGCACCCCCTGTTTGGATCCACAAATGGCAGCGTGTGAGAGGGCGCGGAAGGGAGTGAGAGGGGGCTGAGGCTTTCTGCTCAAAGTTGCGGAGAAGTAAGGAGAGAAGAGGGGATGTGATTCTTAAATCTGTAAAATTACCTATATATCCTCATTCTTTCATAATATTTACCATTCACATTCCAATATTTTTAAACTATATTGCACATGTCATAAAACATAAAAAATATTAAATATATTTTATTTCAAATATATTTAAATAATGATAATAAATATTAATTAAAATCATTTAATTTTATTCTAAATAAACTTTAAATATCCAAGAAATATTTAATATATTCATAATAAAAATAAATATATTAAATATGTTTTTAATAAAATGAAAATACCTATATACCTAAAAATATATTTATATATTTATAATAATAAAAATTATTATATTTTAAATTATATATTATAATAATCTAGATTTTGATTTATTAATGTGAATACAAAATTCATTTAAATATTTAACTTCTAACAAGGATTAAAATGTTATTAGTGAGGATGTCTTTTCTTTTTCTAATAAACATTATTATGTTTTTTATTTTTACATAATTTCAAAATTACAAACAAATTAACATGTCTTTGTCTTTTTTCGGATAAAATGTAATGACTTTATATTATATATTTTGACAACTAATTAATGTTCTAAATATCTATTTTTAAAAAATATATATATTTATTGATAATAATGAAAATCATTATTAAAAATAATTATATTTATATAACATAACATAATTTAAAGGATCATAAATAATATTAAAATTATGTAAATAAATTAACTTAAGTAAAAAAATAATTAAATTAATAAAATGTTAAATAATAAAATTATATTTAAATTTTAAATTATAATTCATTATTTCTTTCAATTTTACATTTTTTTGTTTTATTTATAAATTAAACTTTAAATTATTTTAATTAACTAAAATATAAAAAAAATTAATTATTATTTATTCTTCATTTATATAGAAGGATAAATTTGTAATCTTACAACTTTTACTATTCAAAATAATTTATAATATTCTTACAACCATCACATCACTCACCAATTTCAATAAACTTTCTTCACACATCCACTTTAACATACCCCAATCCAAACAACCTCAACTTTCTTCACATTTTCTTCACACTTCTACTCACCCACACTCTCAACTTTCCACTCTCCCACACCCTCTAATCCAAACAAAGCCTAAATGATTTTTGGATTACTCTTTTAAGAATATTTCCGAAACATACTTTCTGGAATACATTTTATGAATTCCAAATTTATCATTCCAGACATTAAAAAAATGTATTCCAGAAAAGATATTCTGGAATGATTTTTTCCCTTCTGGATTTTCTATTCCAAAAACACATTTTACTTACAGAATCCTTATTCTGGAAATACCTTTTGTTATGAAACCTTTATTCCAGAATCATACAGAATTGTCAAAGATAATTCTGTTATTGCATAAAATGTAGGGGTGCAGGAAGAAAAATGTAGGGGTGCATGAAGAAATACCCAAAAAGAAGTCTTGTGGACTGACCAAGAGAGCCCAATCCATCTTGAGTTTTATATTCCCTTCTAGATAATGTCTAAGTTTTATTAAATTAATATTTTGGGACAACCAAAGTATCTATCTAATTGGTGGTTTTATCGTTCACTAACCTCATAGCATTAAGAACTTGGTGGGAGTTATTTATGTGTGGTTTTGAGGAATTTGATGGTGCCGAAAGAGTTGAAGGGATATTTATGTATACTATTTATTGAGAAAGTGACCTAAAAGCGGCATTTCCTGAAGCCATTCTTATTCAAAGCAAATCCACAAGGTGCAGCGGTTACACCTTACAACAACTGCTCACACATGGGAAGGGACTTAACTTGGCATGCTTCCCTTCGTCTTTTTCAGCCTCACTGAAAGAAAAAGGTAAAAACAAAAAGTGTAAGAGAAATGTGTCCTTTAAGAAAGACAAAAGGGGATGCTTCGAAATTAGAATCTGCAAGAGAAGATATCTGAGTGAGGTATGTCACAAAAAATAAACACAAAACAAGCCTTCCATATATCATCTTTCTCTCATTTTTCTATTCAATCATCCCATATAAAACTACATGTATAACATGTTACAAACTACCCATCAATCTCGTATATGTTTAAAACTCAACACTATTATCTAGAGAACCAGAAGCAGTATGGTTTTTATGTGACACTCACACTACTACTGAAACTATGACACCACATGTCAGAATTCAGTATTAATACTTAGTATTCTTAATAGTCATAACAATCAAACCAAGATAAACTAAAACTAAGTCATAGAATTGGTGGTGGTGGAGTCTCCCAAATATCAAACACATTCTCCTCACTATGAAGAGCGAAAAGTCTGTCCCCTCCAATGGAAAAGTCACATATTGAACCCCCGTAGCTTCTTCTGAACCTAGAGGTCACAACCCATTCAGGGCCACAGAACACCGAAATGCAATCATTCATGGAGGAAAACAGCTGTCCCCCATGCAGTGCCAGTTTGGGATAACACGGTTCCTCCGGCATCTTCCCCTTCATCAACCTACTTCTGGAGCTCCACCTAATGCTCGTGGCAGCAGAACTTCTCAAATCCATGAACCCCAAATCCTCAAACTCATTCACCACACAGATGGAACTGTTGTCCTCCATGGCAATAGCATCCCTCACCCGTTTCTCATCCGCGGCAAAAGGAGCCCCCATATCAGACCAACACCACACCATCTTCTTCTCCCTGAAATCCAAAAGACTAATGTAACAGTTGTCCTTCCTAGGAAACATAGTAGCCACCAACAAACAGTTACTCCCCTCCAACCACTGAAGTTTATCAGCATCCCCAAGAGACCACCCCAAAGGCTCGTAGAAAAAATCAATCTGCTTCCCTGTGACCTGGTCCCAAACCCCTACCCCATACTCGTTACTCCTCCCCTTACAACTAGAAAATATCTTGTAATCCGAACTGAAACTCAAAGCCCCAGCAGTGTAACTCTTCACCTGATTTTCATGGCAAACCTGAAACTTATACCTAAGCTCCCCACTGTGTGAACTGAACAGCCCCATCCCACCATCACCCCTCCCGAGGCGTTCGCTCACTCCGACGACAACGTTGTCCGAGTCAACCCACCCAACATCATTAACCCTCTGGTAATCGAGGTTAAGAGGAGGGTGCTCATCCAACATCCAATCATACACATGAACCATGCTGCCATGCGCAACGCAGCAGCCTCCATCAGGGCCTGCTCGAATGGCTGTTCCGTCACCCGGGGCCTGGCCCTGCAGAGACCGCGACAACCTTAACCTGTTGCCGTCGAATGGGCCCCACTTGGCTGCCCTCACGTGGTCCAAGAGGCCGTAGTAGAGGGCCTCCCTGTAGAGGAGCTTCTCCGGGATGTTGGGTGGGATATGGAGTTCCCCGGTTCGGAGCAGATCGAGGAGAATCCCGAAGCAATCCGGGTTGCGATCCAGGAATCTCTCGCCCTCCTTGTTTGATGATAGTAGCAGGTTCCAATTGTCGTCAAACATAGCACCGAACATCGAATTGCTCCCTGCATTGGCGAGGGTCGTTGCGGTCGTTTCCATCACCCTGCCACCCACGTTGAATTTCACACTGTCTTTCTGAACCCCCATGACTCGATTCCTCCCAAGAATGTGGCTTTCGAGAAACCCAGATGGGGAGGGAGATGGGTATTCAATTCAACGCGTCTGCGGGGTTGAATTGAATGGGATGATGGATGAACAGAGAAGAACAGAGAAAAACAGAGAATGGGCAGGAATAAATAGAAATGATTTTGCTGAAGAGAGATGAGATTAGATGAGTGAATGATTACAGTTGAAGAATTGGAATTGAAGCAAAGGGTGTGTGTGTGTGTGTATGACAGGATCAGAGGACAGAGATTAAGCAACCGGAAAATGGTGAGATTGTGGGAAAACTATACATGGGAATGATTACTGTAGTGTGTTGTATTGCAAGAGATGAGGGCTTTTAAAAAAGGGTTTTTTGAAAGTGTGTGTGGGATTTGGTGAAGGAATGAAGATGGGTGGAGCGGTTGGAATTCAAAACCGAATTGACTCAGTTTCATCTCCTTCTACAAGTCAATCTGTTTTTGTTCTCTCTGTTTTCTTGCTTTTCTTTTACTCTTTTTCCTTTTGTCCCTTCGTCCATTTTATTCCTTTGGCTGCGGGACAATAGATAAGGATGGACTGTAATGGAAGTTTATTAATTTTGTCAAATCACCAATCAAATTACTTACGTTAAAAGATTTTACTACATAAAAAGTTGTCATTAAGAAAGCAATTGATAGAACGAGAAAAACACAAACTGTCGTAACCCAAGACTATTTTTCATGCAAACATTAGATTCTCTCGCATAAACTCTGTTTTGGAGAAAAACATATTCATTCGTACTTTAACATTTATATTAAGATTAGACTCCACTAATTAATAATCCACTATAATCAAGTATGTAAGTCACTCTTAATTATTACAAGTAGATAAGTTATTCTTAACTATCTCGTCTTAATATATTTTGAAACTAAGAACTTCAAGTAATATTTATTGTAATTAAGATTAAATATTTTGGATCCATCCCAAATCAATATGAAATAAAATGAAAGTTTCCATACGATATGAAAACCTTGAAGGAAAGGTTCCTTAAAGGTAAGTATTGTCTAAAGCAAGCTTCAAAGTCAAAGAAGATCAAAACATGATGTGAAGTTTCATGCTTAGTTTCCTGGCTAGTATGTGTGGTAAAGGTATGTCTAAATTGAGGTATGTCTCAATTGAGGTACGGGAGGCTATTGCAAGGTGTGTATGCCATATTGCAATGATCCTTAAGGATTTAGGACAAATTCTTGATGAGTTTAATTCAGTAAGAATTGGCAGAAGTTATCTTGGGTTTCTTAGTTGTTGGTAATCTTTGGTTGAAATTTTAGTATTGTATAGCTTGGAGATGGTATTGACATGAGGTGGAAAGTTCTTTGTGTTGTCTATGTGGGAAGGAGGAAGAGTCTCACCGCCATTTATTTTTCGCTTGCAGTTTTGCTTGGCGGGTTTGGTGTTTTTGCTTTAAGTGGTTGGGAGTGTCGTTTGTGTCTCACATTGATCCTTCGTCAAACTTTGTTCAGTTCAAGTTGAGCATGTTTTCTAATTCATTTAATGATGTATGGAGCACAATTTGGGTTGGGGTTGTGGGGGAAATCTGGAATCACAGGAACTCTATCATTTTCAATAGGAGGGTGGCTGACGCGTCAGAAGTGTGTGCATTGGTGCAAGCAAAGGTGTGGTCTTGGATTTCTGCAAAATGTCGTTCTACCTCGTTTTCCTTCTCTAGCTGGTGTTTGGAACCTTTGGAATGTATGAGAATGGTTTCTTGAAGTATGTTAGGTTTTTAGTAAGATTCGTGTTTTGGGTTGGTCAATTTGGTGGCTTTAGGTTAGAAGTTGTTCATTGTATATTTTGTATAAGGGTTGAATCACTCCTGAAGTGGTTCGCATTTATTTAATTTTTATTGCTGATAAAAAAAAATAGAAAAGTTATTGATGATTCTTAGTGAATGGTTGAGAGCTACAAGGATGAAAATTGGGGTTTTGTTGCTTTCTTGAAATGTTTTTTCATGGATTTTGGTGTTGTTGTGGATAGTGAGTCGGGTGAAAAGTATATGTTTTATTTTGGTGGTTCTTGAAAGAATTGAGTGGTGAGAAAGATAAGAGATGAGAGCTTAATAAGAACACAATATAGATGCAAGAAATGGAATGGAAAAATACAATGGAAGATAGTGTACATGGAAAAAAGTAAATAGAATAGGATGATTACCTTACTAGATGTGCACAACACTTAGCTACAAGCCTTGAAAGGTTTCATAAGACAGTTTCTTGATGCTCTAAGAAAGAAAAGAGAAGTTGAGACCACATAAGAAAACTTAACTAAGTAAGCAAAAAATACTTAAGAGAAGAAACACGATAAGACTTTCAAAGCTCTTAAATTGATTTCAATTTCAAAGTTGATTTGTACATGGATGGAGGGACTCCTCGATAAATGAGTCACACCAAGCCTACCTTAAAAGAAGATGTAGGACTCCTTCTTACACATCGACACCTAGGGTTAGCTATTCTAACTCATGACAATTTATACTAACATCAAAACAAAAGAAACCTAAAGAGGATATTCCAATACAAAGTTTATATTTCATGTAAAAATGAGAGTCATTTATTTATTTCACATTTTTATCTTTTTTAAGAGCCCTAAGAGTCTTCTTGACTTGATGAAGCTCATCTGCTAACTTCTTAGCCTTATTTCTTGTTGGAATCCATTTAAAAGTCTCTTGGATTCTTCTCTCCCTTTCTTTGGTTTTAATCATGTTTCTTATAGCTACTTTTTCTTGTGTTGGTGTTTTATGATCCACAATCTCATTAGTTTACTTCACAAGGTGAAAGACATACTCCCCCTTCAAGACATTAAGGGTGTTCCACATTTGTTTTACACATTTTAATTTTGATGCGTGGTATTCTTCTTTGGAAACAACACACATGAGAATGTTTTTGGCTCATGCACTCATTTGGCACCTATGCCTCTATTATTTTGTCCAAACACTCCAAGGTGGTGGATTTTGTTCAACATCTAATGAGATGCAGTTCCCATTCTCCAAGATTTCTAACGTGTCCTTGTGACATGACTTAACAAATACTAATATTATTTGTTTCTAATAGTCATATTCCATTTCTTTAACCATAAGAGCTATGTTGATTGCATGTCCTTCATACTCCATTAGTTTTGTTTAAATATGGCCTATTGTTCTGTTTAAAACTAACCTTGAGAGATTAGCTCTGATACTAACTAAAGGTACATGTAGGCTTTAGAAGAGAGTTTAATAAAGCATACAAGAATATTTCATGTAAACATGGTAGCTGACATGGTTGTCTCTCACCTGGGTAATGTGACTTCTTTCAAAAGTTCATCTTCCTCGTAACCTCAACTGAAACTCTGATACCACTTGTTGGAGAAATGGAATAATTACACAAATAAAATTTGGAAAATAATCAACTCCATTACAAATTATAATTGTTACAAGACATCCAATTTAAACAAACTACCTCTAATACATAACATCCACTTCTCTTTCTTTTTCATTCTTATTGTTATTTTATAAATGATATAGCAAACAATTTACTATATTTTACTTTACGAATGAAAAACCCTCTATTTTCTTTACCTTCTATTTATGCAAAACTAAAAGTTTGATTTACCAATTTAAAAAAGAAAAAAAAATCGCAATTAGTTCTGAAACTTAACACAAACTTCACAATTTGATTGTGATTTGACTCACATATCTTTCGTTATAGGATAATTGATGCAATCTGCAACAATCCCCCTCTCAACAACTGTCCCACTGAAAAATGAAATCCATGACCTTGATAGTAATACCAATAAATGGTTTGAGCATAATTTTTTCAACTTAAGAAGCTAGTAGTCTGAACACTACAATTTGATTGTGACTTTAGTCACCTAATCTACATCACAAAATAATCGATGCAATATGCAATAATCCCACACTAAAAATTAAACTTATGATCAAATGTTTATTATTAAGCCAAAAAGATATTCATATTCTGATAGTTAGAACACAACATTTTCTACGTAAAAGTCCAACAAATAAAGCATCATTATTTAATAACATTTTAAATTTTAAATTTAAAAGTATATGACTTAAAAAATAGAGTAACAGCGAAGTAGTTGGGTTGCATCTGGTTGTTCTTACCGAGTCAACGTCCCTGCGCGGGATATAGAAAGCGCGTCCTAAGACCTCCTATCTCTAAATTTAATGATTTTTCTTTAATTATAGTAAAGCTTCACATTTTATGAGCAACTTATTCTGTTTACTCTTCAATTTTCTAACCAATTCGCCATTCATTTATTCACCAGTAATGTGTCCTCATCATCATTTACTTTACTCCAATGCCTTCTTCCAACCCAAAATCAAGTACCCCAAATTGCACCATTGGTGTGACCCTGAAGTGCTAATTTTTTCACTAATAAAAACAACACACCCCAAAAGGGGTTTTGTAATTGACTCAAATTGCAGTGTTAATCAAGGACTCACTCTTCACCATGATAGACAGACAAACAGATAAGTCTTGAATCAGCATTGGGTTATGCAATGAACATGCATGCATCTAATTTTTTTTTTTCATTTTATTTGTATCTGTTGGAGATCCCATATATCCCATATCGACTAGAGATTAGAATCTTTCATTGTATTAAGTGGGTGCAAACCTCACCCCATGAACCGGTTTTATGAGGTTGAGTTAAGTTTAAAGTCCACTTCGTAATATGGTATTAAAGACATTTTTGAGTTTATGCTAGCATTTGTTAGATTTATCAGGTCACCCGCTATCGACTAGAGATTAGAGTCTTTCATTGTATATAAGTGGGGTGTAAATCTCACCCCCATAAGCTCTGGTTTTATGGGGTTGACTTAAGTTTAAAGTCCACTTCATAATAGTATCTCAATCTTATAAAATAAAGTTTGTATTTTTTTTATCGATAATAAAAAATTAATAAATATAAGTCACTTTAAGGATGATTCAACTCTTGTACATAATGACAACTTTAATCACTCTCAATAGACATACTCCATGTATGACTATACAAAACACTCATAACTTAATTCAGAGAAAGTCACCTTAACCAATGCAATTTGCATGAAACGCAAAACCAAGTCTTTAATTAAACCAATATAAAGTTTACATTTATTTATATATTTTTATTTATATATTATGAGATGTGATTTTTATCTTACTAGATATGAAATATCGATAATAATTAGATAAGTAAAGCATTGTGTGGCAGCCAATTGAATCAAAGGAAGAGGTTGTGAAGAATAATTTAGTTGTTTTTTTGTATGGCATGTCCCACATCGGAGAAGCGGGCCGTAGACGGCAATACTTTCTTTCGAAGTTGATTACTTCAAAGAATTGAGCGTTGCCTTGGACACTTGAAACACCTTTTGAAGTAGTCAATACGTTCCCCTTCCTATTTTCAAATATATTTAATCATTAAATTACTCCTTAGGTATTAATCAATTCAATTTTTAAACTTCTAAAATATCACTTTTACTGTTCAAATTTTATCATTTTAATGTAAACATTTTCTTGCCATATAATGAAAATTTTGGTTCGCTTTAAAAGTTAAAATAAAAAATTTGTATTTTATTATCATGTTAATAAAATTAGTTTTGATTTTACATGTAATGATTTGGTATATAAACTATAACAATGTATATGTTCTCAAAAATATTTTTATTTTTATTTTTTAAAAGTGTAGTTATTATTTTATAAAATGGATCAATTTATAAGTTTATAGCCACTCTAGTCTAAATTCATTTAAGTTATCGGTTAATTAAATTGGACAAAAAAATAACCTAATTTAATTTATACATTTTTTTTAGTTTTAAAGACTATGGAGACCAATGCTAATTAGTTTTAGATAATTTTTAAAAAGAAAAATTGACATGATGTATTTTACATACTTTTTAAACCAACCCGTTAAAAACTAAACTTATTTTAACAATTCTAATTATAAATTTTTCAGGAAAGTTTGTCTATTTTATTCACTTTTAGTTTTTAATATATCTTATTTTTTATAAAAAACTTTATGTTTGACATCACTATACTATTCACATCTATTTCAATAACAACAATTATTTACCATCAGATAAAAAAATATTATAAAAAAATATAAAAACATGAAAGAATTATACCAAAATTCATGCATTAAAAAAACGATAATATTACTATGATTTAGTATTTAATATTCATCTTTTAAAAACACATAAGTAGCTTTTAGACGTAGTTTTTGATATTGAAAACATTTGGTGGGTATTAGATTTTCTTTCATTAATTTTTGAAATTTTGATGACACCGAATGCTTCAGAACAAAGTTTTGGATGATTAAACTTTTTAAGAAGCTTGAAAAATCACATTACATGATTGATTGAATGATTGAAAATTTTCTTAAACTCAAAGGAATCATATAATTATAATTTATATCTTGGTCTTATCATAGTTTTGGTGGGTGCGACCAAACATTTCAAACCAATTAGTGATATGTAGTTTCATTCCATTAAATTTGGCGCAAGCAATGCATCATACTCATATGGTAGTTCAAACGTATGCTGCAATTACTCTTCTTCATTCTTCACACATCTACACTATCTTCCTCTTACTAAAGAACATGCTTTCCATGCATTAATTATAGTAAGGTACAATATACTTTTACTTCTTTCAAATGTTTTAATTCAAGTTTCTATATAACTTTTACTAACATAAAATCATCATTTAATAGCAATTAATTTTAGAGGTAAAAAAATAATTAATTATTATAGTAAGTTAGATACTATGTTATAAATTAGAAAAAAATATTGGTATGTTAAATTATGCTTTTACTTTCTGTTTTAGGTAGGATTGGGCCATCCTTATTGTAAAGGCCCAATCACTTGTTTAGGCAAACCCCAATCACTTGTTTAGGGAAACCCTTTTTCATATATACACACCCTCTGTACAATTAAGTAACAATTTTTTGATTAATGAAGAATTGTATTCTTTTTCTCTGTCACGACTTTTCTTTCCACTCTTTCATTACGTTTTCTTGTACCTAGACTAGGGTTCATCTGATCCTCTTCCATACCCATTGCACAACAATTTCAGGGTGAACCTACATCAAGAATCAAGCATCATCTTGACCATTAAGTGTAAAATGGTATCAGAACTCTTCGCATGAAGAGCTCTGCTGCGCCACTCCGATTCTTTCTCGCACCATTGATTTTCTTGCACTGTTTTCATCTTATAATTGCTCTTTCGTTCTTAGGTCATGGCGAGAGAGCAACCAACGTCATCCTCGTCAGAGTAATCGAAGCATAGTTTCCTCGATCTACACCCTAGCGAGAATCCGGCAGCCTCGTTGGTTTCACCTGTCCTTGATTCCAACAATTATCACTCGTGGAGCCGATCTTTTGCGACAACACTTAGCGCTAAGAATAAATTGGAATTTATTCATGGTTCTCACCCATGTCCGAAAAAGAATGATCCAACGTTCGTGGCTTGCTCACAGTGCAACAATATGGTCGTCTCCTGGTTAGTACACTCGGTATCTGTTTCTATTAGACAAAGCATCATTTGGATGGATGTGGCTTTCGACATATGGAATGATTTAAAGGTTAGATATTCTCAAGGTGATTTTTCTCGTATCTCTGATTTACAATTTGAGGGTTCTTCTTTAAGCCAGGGGGACATGTCTGTAACTGAGTATTTCACAAAGTTGAGAGTTATTTGGGATGAGTTGAAAATTTTCAGACCTAACCCTGTTTGTACCTGTTCTGTAAAATGTTCTTGTTCTGCTAGTTTGGTTATAAATTAACGAAGATGTGAGGACCGTGCCATGCAATTTTTAAGAGGGCTTAATGATCAGTATAAAAACATTTGCTCACATGTTCAGCTCATGGATCCCATTCCCCCTATATCCATAATTTTTTCTTTGGTTGTACAACAAGAACGACAATTATCCGCCACTGTACCTATTTCCAATTTTCATAGCTTGAACAATAGTCATACTGCTCATCCTAGTAATACCCTATGCTCTTTTTGTGGTAAGTCTGGTCACTTTGAAGCTATATGTTTTCGTAAACATGGTTTTCCTGCTACTGATATTAGGACCACAAAAATGTCCTCTAGAAAGCTTTGTACCTTCTGCAATCGCACTGGCCATACTGTAGATATCTGCTATAAAAAGCATGATTTTCCTCCCGGTTACACAATCTGGTTGCTACTAATTCTGTTTATTCTGAGTTTTTGCCTAAAGAGCAGGATATAAAAGGTATCCACCTTACTTCTGAACAATGTCAGTTCTTGACCAACATCTTACGACAATAAAACGCCAGGGATCATATTCCTCAAGCACAAATCAACCAGATTGGGATTGTTTCTGCAAATGTAATCACCAACACTGAACAGTCTTTAACAGGTAAGTCTACTTCCCTTTTATATGCCATTAAAGATTTTTGGATCATTGATTCTGGTGCAACCGATCATGTTTGCCATAACCTAGGTGCTTTTACCACTTGCATTAAAATTAAACCTGTTTTAATAAGTCTGCTTAATGGTCAAACTGTCTATGTTACCTATTCTGGTCTTGTGAAATTTTATGCAAAACTCTACCTTACAAATGTTTTATATGTACCCCAGTTTAAATTGAACTTGATTTTTGTTTCTAAACTTTCTCTTCATCTTAGATGCACCATAACTTTCACCTTTTCTGAATGTGTTATACAGGACAATCTATCCCGCGAGAGGATTGACACAGTTAGTGTTACTGTTGGCCTATATCTGCTTAAACCTTTACCTGTTTTTTCCAATATTACACCACACACACCCATTCCTTTTATTCTCTGCAATATCAAGGATGTGTGGCATTATAGATTAGGGCATCCCTCTCATGAAAGGTTACATATCCTAAGAAAAACTTTTCCTTTTATTACTGTTGATGAATAGCACATTTGTGATACTTGTAATCGTGCAAAACAGAGGAAATTACCTTTCCCGTTTAGTACTTCTACTACTTCAGCTATTTTTGACCTTTTACATATGGATATTTAGGGACTCTGTTCTATTACTTCTATGCAAGGTTTTCGCTATTTTCTAACTATTGTTGATGACTACTCTCGTTATACCTGGATCATCATATTGCATAATAAATCTGAAGTTCGTAACCACATTATCAATTTCTTTTCTTTTGTTGAAAATCATTTTAAAACTGGTGTGAAAACCATTCGGACTAATAATGGTGCAGAATTTGCTATGTCTCACTTTTTTTTGCTTTTAAAGGGATTGTTTATCAAACTACATGTATTGAAACGCCTCAACAAAATGGTGTTGTTGAAAGAAAACATCAGCATATTTTAAATATTACTTGCGCCTTACTTTTTCAAGCAAACCTTCCCCCTACTTTTTGGGAGTTTGCCATTAACCACGCTGTCTTACTAATAAATTATATTCCTACACTCTTACTAAAAATCTGTACTCCTTATGAAAAACTTTTTTGGCAAACCATATGATATATCTTGTTTAAATTTTTTTGGTTGTCTTTGTTATGCAAACACTATCACTGCACATCGGAAAAAACTAGATGATAGATCTGTTAGGGGTATTTTTCTTGGTTTCCCTCATAACACAAAAGGTTATATCTACTTGAATTTAAAGTATCATAGCATTAACATATCCAGGAATGTAATCTTTCATGAAAACTGTTTTCCATACAAATTGGATTGTGGTTTGACTAGGGGCCCTCACACTTTATCTCTACCTATTCATAATGCTTATAACACTGCTTCTGATTTTTTTTTTCTGACACGTTATCAACTGGAGACCATTTCCATCATCCTGAATTCAGCACTCCAACTCACACAGAGCCACTGGAAGTTGCAACAGAGCAATCAGAAGTTACAATAGAGGCACCACACACTGTACCAGTGCCAATGGATGCTGCTCAATCACCAACCTTTCCACCTCGCAGATCCACCCGCTCACATCACCCACCTGCATATCTTGAAGACTTTCATACTACCAACACTACTGTAAGTACACGTTATCCAATAAATAATTACTTGTCCTATCATTCGCTTTCTGCTTCTTTTAAAACCACTATTTCTTCCATTAATTCTGCTCATGAACCCCGTTCTTACAATGAGGCTTCCAAAAGCGCTTGTTGGCAATCTGCCATGCAACCTGAGCTTCAAGCCCTAACCACCAACAACACATGGATTCTTACTCCTCTTCCACTGGAAAAGGAAACCATTGGTTGTAAGTGGGTGCACAAAATTAAACATAATTCTGATGGCACCATTGATCGCCATAAAGCTCATCTTGTGGCAAAGGGTTTTACCCAACTAGAAGGTCTTGATTATCTAGATACTTTTTCTCTTGTTGCAAAACTAACCACTCTTGGTCTGCTTCTTGCTGTTGCTACCACAAAAAACTGGCCTTTAAAACAACTGGATGTTAATAATGCATTCCTTCATGGAGATCTTCATGAAGAAGTCTATTTGGCTCCTCCTCCTGGTCTTCCTCTCCTCCCCGACATGTCTGCAAACTTCAACGCTCTTTATATGGCCTTAAGTAGGCTGGTCGCCAATGGTATGCTAAACTTTCTTCCTTTCTTGTATCTCACAAATATTTCTTTTTTGTTGCTGACCATTCACTTTTTCTTAAATATACTGACAATAAAATTATTGTCATCCTTGTTTATGTAGATGACCTTGTTTTAACTGGTGATGACACGGAGGAAATTGATGCCATCACTACTGCCCTTCATCAAACCTTCAAAATAAAAAACTTAGGTAATCTTACCTATTTTTTGGGTCTTGAAGTTGCACGTAACAGCACTGGCCTTCACCTAAGTCAACGCAAATACACACTTGACCTTCTCCAAGAAACTGGAATGTTGGACTGTGCACCCATGGCTACTCCAATGACCCACACTTCTCGGCTCTCTGCAGATCAAGGAATTCCCCTAGATAATACTGCTGCCTCTGAATACAGGCGCCTCCTAGGCCGTCTCATCTACCTCACAAACACCCGTCCTGATATTACTTTTCTTGTTCACAACCTCAGTCAGTTCATATCTAACCCCACTACCGTTCACCAACAAGCCACCTCCTGTATCCTTCGCTACCTCAAAAGCACTCCTGGTGACAGTCTCTTCTTCCCACATCAGAACAACTTCACACTTTGTGGATTTAGCGACTCTGATTGGGCCAGCTGCCCCACCACTAGAAAATTAGTCACTAGTTATTCTATTTTCATAGGCAACTCCCTTATTTCATGGAAATCGAAGAAGCAACAAACAATATCACGCTACTCCTCTGAAGCAGAGTATCGAGCAATGGCTACCACGACGTGTGAGCTGCAATGGATTGCTTACCTTCTTCACGATCTTCACATCCCGGCTACCCAACCTGCGAATTTATACTGCGACAATCAATCTGCTATTCAGATTGCATCGAACCAAGTTTTCCATGAACGAACGAAGCATATTGAAATTGACTGTCACTTGGTTCGAGAAAAGCTCAACACGGGTTTTTTGAAGCTCCTCCCTATTACCTCTGCCATGCAAGTTGCTGATATCTTCACCAAGCCACTAATCTCTTCATAGTTTTGCATCTTGAAGTCCAAGCTAATGACAAATATTTACTTCCCAGCTTGAGGGGGTGTTAAATTACGCTTTTACTTTCTGTTTTATGTAGGATTGGGTCAGCCTTATTGTAAAGGCCCAATCACTTGTTTAGGCAAACCCTTTTTCATATATACACACCCATTGTACAATTAAGTAACAGTTTTTTTAAATAATGAAGAATTGTATTCTTTTTCTCTGTCTCGACTTTTCTTTCCACTCTCTCATTACGTTTTCTTGTACCTAGACTAGGGTTCATCTGATCCTCTTCCATACCCATTGCACAGTAATTTCAGGGTGAACCTACATCAAGAATCAAGCATCACCACTAAGTGTAAAATCTAAAGTAGTTTTTATTACTAATAAAAATTTATAAAGTTTTTAAATTGGTCACTACAAAAAAAATCATTAAATAAAAAATGAAAAAAAATAGTTAGTCGGTATATTGACTAAATTAAATTCTATTTTATAGACTAAAAAAAGTTTTATCTAAAGTAGTTTCTATTATTAATAAAATTCATAAACTAGTTTCTAAATTAGTATCTAATTAGCTACTAAGATTTTAGTTCATAATTACTTTAATTCTAAAATTGATAGCTAAAATCTTAATATCTAATTAGATACCAATTTAGAAACTAATTTATAAATTTTATTAATAATAGAAACTATTTTAGATATTAATACTTTTTTTTAGTTTATAAAATACTATCTAATTTAGTTAATATAGTAATTAATTATTTTTTTTATCTAAAATTGATTTATATTCAATGATTTTTTTAATGGATATACAACCTATCAAGGTTTTAACTAATAACTATTTTATATTCTTAATTAATATTTTACTTAAAGTTCCCTTTGTAAGCCCTGCTCTCGGAAAGTTCCCTGCCGAGCAATCCTCTCTTGACCTGCAATTAGAATCTTTAATTTATATTATTATGTTATTCTAGTGTAGTTAAAGATTTATTTTATATAACTAATAGTTGCTAGTTACTTTGATTTTATATTTTTATGATGAAATATTTAATTTTGCGTTTGTTTTTCTTTAAAACTATTATTTTAGATAATTTTTATACATAAAGACAGTCAGAATGAATGTAAAACAATTTTTATTTTCAAATTATAAATTAAAAAAATAATTTAATTTTGAAAGATAAAAATAAATTTAACTTAAATTTAAATAACCAAAAACAACATATAAGTTTTGCAACAACAAGAAAATGTATATATCATGAGATAAAAAAAATACATTCAGATTCCTTCTAATTTTTAGATAAGCAACATATTCCTTATATTTTTAGTCAAGTAATAATAAAGTGATGTGCGCCTCTCGTATTTTATTTAAAAATAATAAATTTATTAAAACTTAAATAAAAAAATATGAAAACTAAAATTAAAGTATTTTACAATGTAAAAATTAAATATTTTCCATAAATAAGATAATTAAATTATTTATTCCAATTTTTTAATAATTGGGCTAATAACGATCACAATATTGGAAGTGAGATAATTTATTACCTTGTAAGATGATATTAGAAAAAAAACAGGTTAGTCTGAGAGGGATTAATTGAAATTTTAGTTAAATAATTTAAAGACTTTTTGTTAATGAATGAAGGGTTAGCTTAGCTGTGATTAAATAGATATTTTAAAGAAAAACAGTTTTAGCTAGAAGAAAAACTATTTTTTCCATTATTTTTTAATCTTCCAATTTTTTTTATCAGCTAAAAAATAATAAAATAATAAAAGTATTTTAGGATACTTCAACCTTTATATGGTAGATCATAACAATATCATCAACTTCTACATGTCCAACTTAATAAAACATAAAAAATAAATAACACTTCAAGCATAACCTGCGGATCTAATATTTTATAAGGACATTACATGACATTCAAAACCTTACTCTACATTCCAAATAAAAGGTTCTAAACCGAACCAAAAATAATCTCATACAAAAGCCCAAACCACAAATAGTTCTTATACAACTTCCACTTTTGAATTCCAACAAGGCTCCTTTACTTCATAGTGATTCTTCTCTCCTAGTAGACCAACCTAGGAACTTTGATCCTACAAACACTGCACATCCTTTCCGCTCCAAAGTAATTGACAATATTTTGCACTTAACAAATCAAAGAAAAGAACTTCCTCCAGCCAACAAAACACAAATCAAGAACCTCCCGCATTCAACAACCAGTAAGAAGAAAAACAAACCACGATCTTGTCTACAATAAGCCAAATAATACTACTACATAAGGCACAACAGAAGAAACAACTCAATTACCTTTTCTAATGTATCTCATACATTCCAAAGGTTTCAAACACCAATCTAAATAAGAAAAATCGATTACATATTCCTTTGTTAGTAACCACGACTAAAAACTTTCAATTGTGCGATGGTGAAAATTTCCACATCTATAATTTTTAAAAAATACAATCATTCTTATGTTTCCAAATCTCCCCAATTATTGATATCCAAATACTCTCCCAAACTCTATTGCTCGTAGCATTCAAAAAAAAGAATTTGTTATGCATAAAATGTGATTTCACATCGTAATGACTACCCCCAAGTACACAATTCTTTAATTTTTTCTCAATAAGTGTTCACTTCATTAAAGTATAAAGGATAAAAATAACTATTTTTTTTATTAAATACCACTATATGTTGACAATTTAAAATCTTTCATACAAACATCTAATTTACAAATCATTATATATAGAAATAACTTTGATGACAAAAGTTGTATTTAGAAGTGTTAAAATATGTATTCAATTACTATGCATAAAAATTAAAATTAATTTCATTAATGTAATTTCATATTTAAAGGCACAAACTTTTAAATTTTAGATTTAAAATTATCTTTTATTTTTAAAATTATGTCGAAATATTCAAATATGGGACCACAATGAGACTAAAACTCATAGACTTTTGGAATATGGGGCGAATTAATTGATTGTATTTTTACTACTTGACTCATAGATTGGATCATGATATAATTTACTTTTACACCACTAATTGTATTATATAGAAATATTTATAAGAAGTATATTAAAAAATGATATGGATAGTATTCTTTTTTAAATAACCTAATGAAAATGGCTATAGAAATCAAATATATGCAATTACTAATAGCTCCCCGACACCTTTTAGATTTTCTTTTCCTTGTTTTAAGCAAGGTGTTTTGTTTTGGAAGAAGAAACCACACAGAAACTCAGTGATGACGTGGCCTTCGTTCTTTGGAAGAACATTACCTGCTAAAATGCATTGACTTTAAACAACCATCATGCAGATGATGCCACCAATCCTCGGTTAGCATTGTTCTCTGTCTTTGTTCATTCATTTGTGAGTTGTTGATTGCACTCACTCACCCATTCATTCCAACAACTACTGCTGCACTTTCACTTTCTCTGTCTTTCTCACACTCTCTAACTCCCATGTAAGTTTCTTAACTGGTTTTTCCTTTTCACTTTCTTGTAAAGGCTTTGTTTTTATTTATTTTACTGTCACTTGGACTGGTGCTGATTGCAGACACCCCCCTGTTTTATCTTTTGAAAAATATTACCATGACAATTAAGAGGTGAATTTGATCTTCCTGGTCACACTCCCTTGCACATGCTTAGTTGTTCACAACATGATTCGTGTAAAAGTTGATCCTTTTTTCTGTCCTGCATGATGGGTTGTTCTGAGATTGTGGGGACTGAAAGAAAGTTTATTGCTTGATTTGTGTGTCTTGCAGAAACCAAGATATCACTGCCTCTTCGGCAGAGTTTCATCCATGGCCTTTTGAGGTGTGTTTATTGGCGCTTTCTTGCAATTGGGATTTTGTTTTTTCTTTCAAGTTCTGAATTTGGAAAGCTGGTTTCACTTCTGTTTAGTACTAATCATAGCAATCGTGGTTTTGGGGAATTTTCCTTCCCTGGTAATTCCCTATTCCAATTCGTTTGCATGTAGTTCATGTGGGGTTTCATGGATATTCAACTTTTCAGGGCAAATAGAATAGAATTTTCACTTTGTGATCGATCATAAGAATAGTATAATCACATCCATCCTTGTCTTCTATGCTCCCTCCAATCTTAATATCTCATACACAGAGGAACAGTGAGAGAGAAGGGGTAGTGAGGAAAGAAATTTTTTTGATCTCTTGACTGTGACAAATGACCAAACATCATCTGTTTGCGTTTCCAATTATTGAAAAGTAATTATTATAACAGAATTATGAAGGGTCAGTTTTCTGATTTGATTTGCCATCATTTCCTATAATCGTGATCAATACTTTTTTTCCTGAAGGTATTTGCTATGTACTTCAATGATTCACTTCTTTACTTCTTACAGGAGTGATAACATTTAGAAGTGAAATAGATTGATAAATTGAGGTCTGAAGATGTCTTATAGAAGGGGGTCTGATCAGCCTCCGCAAAGGAAGATACTACGATCTCAGACTGCTGGGAATTTAGGAGCGGACCCAATCTTGGACAGTGAAGTGGTGCCTTCCTCACTTGTTGAGATAGCTCCCATCCTCCGTGTTGCTAATGAAGTAGAGGCTAGCAATAAAAGAGTTGCTTATCTCTGTAAGTTTCTGTACGAGTTGCGCATATGAGCCATGTAATGTGTATGTTATTTGGCAAGTTTGGTTGGATAACTACATGATAAGTTCTTGTTCTGTAAGGGTGTGCAAAAGTTGAAGTCTAATATTGTTTACAACCTTAAGTTTATAAGAAAATGGATAACATGACGCTAATCTCATTGAAAAGGAAAACAAATGTGGTTGTTAGCTCTCATCGATGAATTTGACTTACCAGATTCCTGGTTTGATGGGGAAATGTTTGAGGGATGTTGTAAAAAACGATTTTCTGTATTTTGGGATGGGAAATTCCTCAGTAAGTTCCAAACCAGTCTTTGCATGAATGCTTAAGTTTATTTGCAAAATACTATAGCGCATTATGTTTCTCTTCCTTAAAATTTTTTGCTTGGACAAAACTTTAATGATTGGTAATTTCTGGTATTCAAAACTATTTGATATCTGAGCTTCGTTGCTTCTTTCCTCTATAGTGGTTAAGTCATCAGTTAAATGCTTTTCATATAGCTAATAGTTTTTCAGTTCTTTTTAATTATTGTACGTTTACTTCTTTTGTATCCAAAACTAATATGTTGCAATTTTTCCTTCTTTTGTTATGTTTGCCTTGTTACCCTTCTCTTTTGATTATTCTTTTTGGATATATGCTAGTCTCATAGGATGATACAGCCATGAGATGGTTTCTGAATTTTGATGTGAATGTTGTTTATCTAATGCTTTTGTCTTTATTATCATTAGGTCGGTTTTATGCCTTTGAACTAGCTCACCGACTAGATCCCCAATCTAGTGGACGTGGTGTTCGCCAATTCACAACTGCTCTTCTTCAGCGTCTAGAGAAGGTGAACTTCTGATTTCATTTGTTAAGAATTTGTTCATTCAATTCGTTTAGGATCATTCCTACCTTGACTAATTAATGCCACAATTAAGAGATTTGAAAAGGCTTGCTTAATGATTTCTAGTTAATGGATCGGTATAAAACCAAAAAACAAATGCTTCCTATGTTAGAGTAGAATATATTGATATTCAGTTCTTTGGAAATTTGAAGATATGAAAGTGCTCTTCCATCAAATTACAGGAAAATGTCACAACATATGAGGGAAGAAAAAAGAGTGATGCTCGTGAAATGCAGACTTTTTATATGCAGTACTACCAAAAGTATATTGAAGGGTTACAAAATGCTGCTGATAAGAACCGGTGAGTTTACAATATAATTGAATCAATAATTTGGTCATTGACCTGATTTTATATTACACAATTATCTGAGTTATACTAATATCTCTTAATCTATTTTATTTTTTAATTTTAAAAGAAAAATAGTGTAATTAACTTCATTTGATTCCCCAGTGCTCAGCTGACAAAAGCATATCAAACGGCTGCTGTTTTATTTGAGGTATTGAAGGCAGTTAATCGAACTGAAGATGTTCCAGTATCTGAAGAGGTAAAACTACTTTGTCTATTAGTTCATAAATAAAGTTTACATATAAAGAGAACAATGTATTGATTCTTCGCTGATTGTTTTATTTTGATTATTACATTCTGTTTTTGTATTCAATTGCAGATTATGCAAGCTCATACTAAGGTTGAGGAACAGAAACAATTATATTCCCCTCATAATATTTTGCCACTTGATCCAGAGAGTGGAAAAGAGGCTATAATGAAAATATCATGAGGTCTGTTCTTTATAGTTATGTTTTAATCCCCTTTTCATTTGAGTTATAATTTTCTCATCCCTGTCAGAACCTACTTATGATTACTACTTTTAGCTGATGAATAACCTCTGCTGGCATTTTGTTTTCATTTTGTTTTCTAAGTGTTGATTAGGTTGGATGTGCTTATTTTCTTTTACAGATTGTTTCGAAACTTTTTTTATTTATTTATAAAATATTATCTAATTTAGAGTGATTAATTATTTTTGTATTTAAAATTGAATTATATTTAATGACTTTTTTTAAAGGGTATAGAACCTCAACTATCAAGGTTTTAACTACTAATTACTTCATATTCTAAATTAATCTTTTGTTTAAAATTAGAATCTTTAATTTATATTATTATGTTATTCTATAGTGTAGTTAAAGATTTATTTATATAACTAATAATTGCTAGTTACTTTGATTTTATATTTTTATGATGAAATATTTAATTTTGTGTTTGTTTTTCTTTAAAAGTATTAATTTAGATCATTTTTATACATAAAGACAGTCAGAATGAATGTAAAACCATTTTTATTTTCAAATTATAAATTAAAAAAATAATTTAATTTTGAAGGATAAAAATAAATTCAACTTAAATTTAAATAACCAAAAACAACATATAAGTTTTGTAACAACAAAAAAATTGTATATATCATGAGATAAAAAAAATACATTCAGATTCCTTCTAATATTTAGATAAGCAACATATTCCTTATATTTTTAGTCAAGTAATAATAAAGTGATGTGCGCCTCTCGTATTTTATTTAAAAATAATAAATTTATTAAAACTTAAATAAACAAATATGAAAACTAAAATTAAAGTTTTTTACAGTGTAAAAATTAAATATTTTCCATAAAGAAGATAATTAAATTATTTATTCCAATTTTGTAATATATGGCCTAATAACGATCACAATATTGGAAGTGAGATAATTTATTACCTTGTAAGATTTTAATTAAATAGGTTAAAGACTTTTTGTTAATGAATGAAGGGTTAGCTTTGATTAAATAGATACTTTAAAGAAAAACAGTTTTAGCTAGAAGAAAACTATTTTTTCCATTATTTTTTAATCTTTCCATTTTTTTTATCATCTAAAAAATAATAAAATAATAGAAGTATTTAAGGATACTCCAATCCTTATACAATATATCCTAACAATATCATCTACTTCTACATGTTCAAATTAATAAAACATCATAAATAAATAACACTTCAAGCACAACCTGCAAATCTAATATTTCATAAGGACATTACATGACATTCAAAATCTTACTCTGCATTCCAAATAAAAGGTTCTAAACCGAACCAAAAATAATCTCATACAAAAACCCAAACCACAAATAGTTCTTAAACAACTTCCACTTTTGAATTTCAACAAGGCTCCTTTACTTCATAGTGATTCTTCTCTCCTAGTAGACCAACCCAAGAACTTTGATCCTACAAACACTGCACATCCTTTCCGCTCCAAAGTAATTGACAATATTTTGCAGTTAACAAATCGAAGAAAAGAACTTCCTCCAGCCAACAAAATACAAATCAGGAACCTCCTGCATTCGACAACCTATAAGAAGAAAAACAAACCACGGTCTTGTCTACAACAAGCTAAATAATACTACTACATAAGGCACAACTGAAGAAACAAATCAATTACCTTTTCTAATGTATCTCAAACATTTCAAAGGTTCCAAACACCAATATGAATAAGAAAAATAGATTACATGTTCCTTTGCTAGTAACCACGACTAAAAACTTTCAATTGTGCAATAGTGAAAATTTCCACACAATCTACTCTATCATTTTTAAAAATACAACCATTCTTATGTTTCCAAATCTTCCCAATTATTGATATCCAAATACTCCCCCAAATTATATTGCTCGTAGCATTTAAAAAAAGAAAATTTGTTATGCATAAAATGTAATTTCACATCATAATGATTAACTGTCGACATTCCCAACCAATTAAAACACATCCCCCAAATAAGCCAAGCAATTTTACAAATAAAAAACACATGATTTATAGACTCTTCTTCCACACCACACATAACACACAAATTATTTAATAAAACAACACCACGTCTAGACAAATTATCCTTTGTATCTAAAGTATTTTGTAACACTCTTCAAAGATTAAACTATATTCACCATGTAATTCTTTTCTTAAAATTACATAAGCAAACTTAAAATCCCCCTCCCTCCAAATGTAATTATCAACTTTATCACAATCAACAGCTTCCTTGACCACTTCCTTATTAACTAACAGAGACAACAATTGATCTACTTATCGACTATCAAACAAACAAGTCCCTTTTCTATTCCAACTAACTATTCAATATGAATTCAATTTAAATATGTTACTTATAAAAGAGTTATACCTAATTCTTTAATTATCTAAATTCATTTTAAGTTTTATAAACACAAAAATACAACACACCGTGATTTTGAATCCAATAAGATCTTTTACGACCTGGTGTGAAACCCTATCAAAAGAGAGAACTCTTTTACAATATTTAGTATCATATCAAATGCAATTTACAAAATTAAAAAAAGCTGAATAAATATATATTTAATTAAGCACGTGTTTTTTTAAAATTAATCTATTATGAATTCTTCATTCGTAAGCACTAATAACGGTGTAATTCCTACATAAAACGTAGGATTAAAAAATGTATTTACTGAATATAATTGTATAATTAATATATCTATAAAATTAGTATAAAATTTAGAAAGACAAAAATAATATAAAAAAATTGTTAGGGACGTAATTAATATTTTAGTAATTTTACATCAACAAAACATATTTCACATGTATTTTAATTATCAAAATACACTTAATTATTTTGTGTTTATAATATATAGTTTCGATTTAATTTTTAAAATTAAAGTTTATTTACTCAATCATATAAACTCGTTTACGGGTTGTTACTCCTTGAACTAGAAAAAAATATTTTATATAATTTCGTCTTTTTAATGTTATTAAAATAAAAAAAAAACATAAAATATGTTGAGATCAAAGATTTAAGTAAGTTTGAGTTAATCGACTAGATATTTCCAACCACTTAAATTTGATGATGATGAATGTGTTGAAGAATTGATCTTGAAGTTTAGATAATGCTTAAGTTTAAATTTTAATGTTTTTTCATTTTTATTCTAATTATATTTGATAGAAATAATTTATAAGTGTTAAGAGTCTTCTTTAAAATATTTATATATGGTTTAATTTATTAAAAAGTGTTTCAATCAATTAAAATACTTTTAACTTGCTAAGTTTAGGAACTAGAACATTTTAGTAAACTATAATCAATTAAACATTTTAAGAAATGAAGTTGATTCTATATTATCTAATTAATGTATTTTTAATTGACTTGATTAGAAGTTCAATTTGACGTGATGACTAAAATTTCGTTTGACTCAACTAAAAAGCTATGCAACTTCATAGAGCTTTCTTGACTCTTTCTTCCTACACCTCCATGTCTTCTTGTGCTACCCTCATACTAAATATAAAAATACCATTTTATCTTTTTTTTTCCCACCCCTTTGGATTTGAAATAATAAGCCTATGGATTATGTAATCCGGATATATTCCGGATTACATAATTTGAAAGTCAATTTCATATTTAGAAAAAACTTCCGAATTATGTAATGCAGAAGCTAATAACACATCTGAAAAAAAGGCTTTTGGATTACAGAAGCTAATCTTATGTATAGAAAAGACTTCCGGATTATGTAATCCGGAAGCTAATCACAAAAGACTTTTGGATTACATAATCCGGAAGCTAATTCTGAATCTAGAAAAAGACTTCTGGATTATGTAATCCGGAATATTGAAAAGGGTATTTTTGGAATACGAAAATTTATGGAGGTGGCACAAGAAGGTATGAAGGTGTAGGAAGAAGCAACCAGCTTTCTTTGGGTAATTAAAAGCGATTTTAATTGACTAAAATTATCAAATCTGGAAAGTTAAGCTACTTTTCTTTTACAGAAAAGATCAAATTGATTCAAAGTTGAATGCACGTGAAATCTTTCTATACACTTTGGATGAGAGCTTTGTATTATGAAAAATAATTTTTTTTACATTATTTATCAAGAATAATTCAATCAAGATTCTAGTTTAATCGTCTTACTTGAAAATCACCATTCTTTGTTCTCTACTTGGTTCGAGATCAAAGGGTGATGATCATGTTAGGTTATCATTCTTTCATTGAAATTTGGTAATTAGAAAGTGAAATGGTGTGTCATTTGCAAGTGATGTCAATAATTAGATATCCCACAGAATTTTGACTCAATTTCCATGAACTCAACATTGTTGCATTGTTCCCCAAGTTGGTTTTCCTTAATCAAAAGATTTTTGGTAAAGTCCTATGCTTCTGTTTAGGTTGAGTTGCTAGAACATGGATGTTTTAGAAGTTGGTAATTACATTCTTTCTTTTTCTGTGACATATTTATGATACTTTTCTCTTTTATCATTTTCCTGTAAACAAAATGAAAAGAAAGAGAGAAAGAATGAGACATTATATGTGGGTATACAAATTACAAAACCTAGTACAATTTACAGACTAGAGAGCCTTGTTTTTTCTGATACAACTTTCAAACTGTACAATGTTCGACATCTGAAGAGGTAGTAAAACAGCATTTACAAAATAGCAAGTATGAATATAGAAATGTACAAAAAAAACATCATATTATCTTTCATTAATCATTATCATCCAACCATGTGTGGTCACATTATTTAAAGAATATGACATGCAGTCAAAACTCTTGAAACAATGTAACCAAAGGTGGTTGAAACGTTTGATAAAAGATAACAGATGAAAATGAGGGTCTATGATCACTCTTTGTGGTTGGAGGAGCGATCACTCCTTTGTCCACCAAGGATACGAGAAATCTGTAAACCTCTACTGAAAGCTTGGTTGAAGAGCATACGTGTTTGAAACTCTGAAACAAATGGGAACCATGCCAAGAAAGCAACTGGTGTGAAGAGAAGCAAGCCCATTATTACTTCATATCCACGAGCAAGTGCCCGAATTGACCCCCAAAACCCAGATTTTTCAATGACAGGCTTACAAGCTTGTGCAATCTAGCAGAGAGCAAAAACAAAGACAATCAAAATCAAATGAGTAGATATATATTAGATAATAAATATGATCTCATATAATATTTTAGATTTTCAGTTGACAGTTGTGACGGTTTTATCAATTATAATTGTTCCTTTCTTTAAATGAGATATATAAAATTAATATGGTATCAGAGCTTTTTGGAGCTTTGAACCATCCCTTTTGTTTCTCCATCATGCTCGTTGCTCCTTACTTTTTGAGGTGTCCCTTTTTTATATTTTGACAATGAAATTTCTAGTTTGCACTGACAAAACAGAGAGACCATATAAAGACATTTATGAATGATTTTATAAAGAGTGGCAACATGCATTGCTTTGATCCCTAAAGAGCTTTTTGTGTATGCTAAGATTGTGAGAACAAAGGGTCCGTCAGTTTCAGGTTTTTAAAATAACCAAGCTTTTAGAGAATCTAAAATCTAAACAAAATCAGAAGCCATTTTGAATAGCTTTCCAAAACATAAATAGCTATTTTCATGATTGCAAACAAACATCAACTAACTTATGTTTTTTTTTTTCCAATCCGTGGAATGGTTAGCAACTTTTACAACTTCACAGGTAAAACTACTTAGCATGTAAGCAATTTTGGAGAAGAATTTTGTTAGATGTGCACTCTCTTAGGGATCAAAGAAACACAAATTGACATGGATCAAACTATACAGTGACTTGAAAGAACATGTGAGTAAAGGAAAAAAAGAGTATTTACTGACCAGCAGCAAACCCCAGCCTGTTGGCATGACTGCTAGGATGCAGACTATTATGTCCTTAATTGTCAAACCAGCAACTGCTATTAAGACTATGACGACGGTAAGAATTGCTATGAAAATTGAACCCTCAATCAATCGAAATAAAAGCTGGAAGTCTGCACTGAGGCGTCGCCTGCCGAGAGATAAACCCTGCAAAAAATCCAATATTGTTATATCAAGGGCAGAGTTATGGGTGTAAGAGAAAAGGGGAATGTGGATATCATCACTCTACATCTCAAGTTTATTATCTATTATGCAGTGAGAAAAGATACACCTCAATATGTCTAGTCATGGTAAAAGATAACATAAAGAATGTATGAGGAGGTGAGTTTAAGCTTAACTCATCTTCCAAAACTGGGTTAGTAAGATGAGGTTTGTCTCCATTTATATAGTAAATTAGTATTATCTCTAGTTGATATGTAACCTCCAACACACTCCCTTACGTTGAGGACATTCAACATGGGGATTGAGGGGGACTTGATAGTGGGTGACACTATAGGTCCAAATCTCGACTAGGATAAACTTGGAATAGCTCTAACACCAACTTGGAAAATTCTTTTATTGATATTACACAAATTACATTCTTATTATCTCTATTTATAATAACCAAAATCTTTGAAAAAAGGGAAAAAATATGCTGAAATAAATAGCTAAAAGATATTTTTACCTAATTATAATGAAGATACTAGAGACTATTTTTTATCCTAATAATCTGCTATTTACAACATAATGTATTTCGAAGTTTAACTGAACCAAACACAGGAGACAATCAGAGAAGTGTCTCAATTATTTTAGTAATGCAGTGTTAAGACCTCTACGAGGTGAATCATGATTGTACCATATAACTTCTTTGTTTATTGTTTTTCAAGTAACATAATACATAAAACTCATTGATGGTGTTCATAAACAAAACATCTTTTCAGCTAGTTTGCATGCGAGCACTCAACAGCATCCCTGAAAAATGAATACACCAAATCTTAACTATACAGAATATAGTAGTGTGAAATCTCACCTTCATTAAACCCAATATTACAAAGATTATCATCCATGAAATACCATAAACCTGTAAGCCAATAGTAACGACAATTAAACTGAAATTCTTGCAGCTAGGAATAAGGGATTTATAAGAAACCAAAAAAGGAGTATTCGTAGAGAGAACTGGGTAAGAAAGAATTACCAGAACACTTTGAGTTGTGTTAGTAATTGAGAGGTGATATACAAGGCCATATTGATATATGAAAAAGCGGAGGGCTAATATGATCTCGATAGCAATACCACGCTTTCCGGAGTATCGGAGATGGTCACGTTCCTTTTCCCACCAGGATTCCCAGCTTCTCTCAGGAGATACACCAATGCCTCCACGGTTGCTTATCCATTTATGCCAATCTGTCCAGTCATCAACTATCTTCTGCCACTCAAAGCCTGATGGATTGAAAAGGAAGGGAGCAAAAAGCCATGTTCCTACCATGAACCACATGGTTATAGTAATGAAAATATAGGCAACCACTCCTCTGTATGCATGACCAAATATATGGTAGACCACAAGTAGAATCACCAATTCAATTCCTTTAACAAAATGGCTGCGAGAATAGAGCCTATAGTTATCAGCAAATTTAGCATGAAACACCACAAAACCACGACCAGTGCCTCTGTACTGTGCACCTCCATGAAGCAATGTCCTTCCATAATAGTGTGTTTTTGTTCCAAGAGAAAATGTGAAAAATACAGGTGCCAACTGTAGTTGCATCAGTATAAATTCACTTAATGCCTGACGGAATCCCCTCTCCAAGCCAATTTCCATCAACATAGGCAATGCCAATAAAAGTCCAATTTGCACAACTGACTGAGAAGCAAGAGCTACTTGAAGAGCTTTGTTCTCTCGAATAGTTTTCTGTTTGTTCAAACTTTCTTCAAGTCCACTAAGGGAAAGATAGAGGCGTCCATAAAGGAATACATAAACTGTGAGGACAGTCAACTGTCAAAATCAAAGTCAGTATTTGCAACAGATCATATTCATATATGCTACAAGTTAGGTAGGTTCCATGCATACCAGGGTACTGAAATAGAAGCCAATTGTAGTGAAATAACAAGATAGCATTCGGAAGAAATCAAAACGGTGTCCAAGCCTGTATATGTCTCTACTCATTGTCTGCTCACCATTTCCAGCAGCGATTTTTGCTTCAAACATTGATATCTGGTTAAGACCCACATCCCTTCCTTTACCAACTTGTATGTACTCATGATGAGTGACATTTCCTTCACGTAAAGTAGAATTGAAACCTGCACATCATAAATAAACTTTTACTATTAGATAACTCTTTGAAAGAAACAGAAACAAGTTGCATACATGATACAGGAAGAGAACTAGAATACATGCCTGCAAATATATCCTCACTCAAGTTGATGACCCTAGAAGCCTTGCTTACACCCCCTCTTGTCAGGTGGAAAAGTCTATCAAACACATCTGGATGGCCATAATGGAACCGCACTCTGAATGAAAGGAATAAAATCATTACTGATATCATCAAACAATAATTGACACAGCATTGGAGACATGTAGACTAAAATTTCAACTGAATAACATCTGAATTGTCACATCACAGCACCTTGACCGACCTTCACACAGAATATATCTGAGAAAAAGTAGGGAAATATTACTAATATTCATACTCTTGCTACTCCTACATTTCAGTAACTTTGATTATATTTTCAGAACTAGACTCCTATTGCTAAAAGGTGTTTTTTATTTCTGAAATCCATTTTCGCTTTCAGATAGGCTAAACACTGGTGGTGACCTTAGTTATACCTTTTATGGTAGAGTTTAACCTGAGGTTGAAAAAACATTTGAGAGGTTTGCAAATGGCAGAACAGTTAGACTACATAATATACCCATTTAAGTATGGAACACAATTTTAGAGGCAATTTTATTGGCTCACGAGTTGGCAAAATATTAGAGGAACACAATTTTACATACTGTTTTCATGAGTTGGCAAAGGCTTATGATTGGGAGCCAAGAGAGGTATTGTTAAAGCCCTCCGAGTTTTGGAGTTCATACTGTATATATTCAAGTAACTAAGATATGTATGAGGGAGTCATTCAATTAGGCTTTTAGTTGGGTGGAAAATGGTTAGTGCAGTTAGTTAGTTAACTATAAGAATTTAACCTGAGGTTGAAAGTTCTCAATAAAAATCATTTCCACAAGGTTCCCTCTTTTCTTTATGTTCTTCGACTGGGGGTGTAAAGATTCAACAATGAAACATGAGTCAAACTCATATACGAGACTTGACACCACCTCCTACTCAACTTTAAAACAATGGATTTGTGGGTCCTCTTTCTTATAAAGTGTTCAATCTTTTCATTTCTACTCAATGTGGGACTCAAACTCACACTTTGACTCCTAAAACTTTAATATGATTTTGAGGGGTCAATGTGACGAGGGCATGATCAAGAGCAAGGAGTTTGAAATTTGCTCAATGGGGGCAGCCAGCATCTTTTATTTATTTTGGTCCAGGGTTGATAAACATATCATACAAAAACAACCATATTCTACCTATTAGAAAGTGTTTATTGTTGTGCTTTTTGCAGTCTAAAAAAGTATATATTGGATTATAGGTGGACCACGGACTTTTAGCAAAAATGAGTAGTAAAGCTTATGAAGTTTGATTTCTTCATTGAATATATGAAGGTCAAGACAATGTGGTAGTTGATGCTCTTTCTAGGATTGATGTTGTTGAATGTAATAGTTCTCTTCAATTACAATCCATATTGTTGGTCTTGGGTTGCTGATTTGAATCTGCAAAAGTTAATCAAGGAAGTTCAGGGAAATTTAGCTCCTTAAAAGCATTATAGCTTGCAAAATGGAGAATTGAGAAGGAAAGGAAGGTTGGTGTTAAGGAATGATTTTGTCCTAAGTATTAGGAAGTGGACTTTAAGCCTAACTCAACTCCATAAAATCAGCTCAAAGGGTTGAGGTTTGTACCTAGTTATATACAATGAAAGACTCTAATCTCTAGTCGATGTGGGATCTCCAACACTAAGAAATAATCTTTTGCAATGGTTAAAGGTGGGCATTCAGGGATCAGCGTAACCATGAAGAGAGTAAAAGTTGTGGTTTTTAGGAAAGGATTGATCATTGATGTCAAGCATTTCATCCAACATTCTTCTATATGTTAGTAGTGTAAGTATGATATGTTTATCAACCCTGGACTACTACAACCTTTACTTATCCCTGAACATGTATGGCAACACATAAAACAAAGGACTTTATAGAGGGTTTGTCTAATTTTCATGTAAAGTACGTAATTTTTGTCACTGTGTATATATTAAGCAAGGTTGCTCCCTTTATGGCTTTGTCACATCCTTATTCTACCAAGGAAGTGGCTCAATCCTTTTTGGATAATGTGTTTAAGCTACATGGGTTTCCAAACACCATAATCAGTGATAAGGATTATGTGTTTATAAGCTAGTTTTGCAAGACCTTATATCATTTCAAGGAGTTCAGATTCAACTTTTCATAAGCTTACATCCTCAAACTGATGGACAGTCTGAGGTGATTAATAGATGCCCTGAAACTAATTTGAGATGTATGTGTGCTGATTCACCACAAAACTGGTTCAAGTAGTTGCCTGTGGCTGAGTGGTGGTATAATATTAATACTACTTATCACATTGCTATTAAAACAAAACCCTATGAGGTAGTGCATGGGTAACCTCCTCCTTCCATCTGCCTTACTTTCCAAGGAAATCCAAGGTGGAACTAGTAGACAAAAGTCTTAGAAAAAGGGAAATGTTGAGACTGATCAAGTTTCATTTGAAGAGAGCTTAGGAAAGGATGAAGTAGTTGGCTGATACGATAGATCAGACAAGTATAAGATCAGTTATAATTTATATGGTTTATGTAAAACTACACCCCAAATTTTTGTGTGGCTCAAAGAGGCAATGTTAAGTTGAGCCCAAGTACTTTGGTCCTTACAGAATCATTGATTGTATTGTAAAGGTCCACAATGTATTTCATGTATCACAACTTATAAAACATGTTGGAGATGTAATAACTTCAACCATGTACACGGAAGGGTTTATGTCATTCAATTAAGGCTTTTAGTTGGGTAGAGAATGGTTACTGTAGTTAGTTTGTTAGCTATATAAGTACCAAATTAGCTAATTGATCCTAATGCAATTCATACTTTGTAACAAACATTTCTGTAATTCCTAAAAGTTATTCAGGACTTTCCTTCCATAAGGTTCCATCTTTTCTCTATGTTCTTGGAGTTCATGCTTAAATCCTAGAGCTAGAAATTTTCATAACACATGCATGCTTTTCTGCAGATGACATAATTTTGGTTGTAGAATCAATTGAAAAAATAAATAGGAAATTAGAAATACAACAATGAGCTTTGAAAGATTAACTATAACAAGGGTTAGTATTCTGCAGTACATCTCATTATAAGCCTCCATTTAAATACTGAAACCAATAAGAAAAACTCACTTCAAGGGGTAAGCCAATAATCTTTGTCCAATTGTCACAAAACTATGCTCCTGATTGGACATAAACCACGCAAGAGATGAAACACTGCAAGAAACATAAGGTACATAAAGATAAATGGAAAACATTAAAAGATTACAGTTTATATCAGAAATGATAAAGTAATTTGAAATTGTTACAACAGATCATACCTGCCAGTAAATATATACTCTCGGAGTCCAAGTATTGTTGGCATTCTTGGACCATCAGTTTTTTTGACAAATTCCTGCAGCAAATTCCTCATTTTGAAAGCTTCTTCCATATAGTTATCCTGTTACAAGCATATTTAGCAACCTGATTTTTTTTCAAAACCTGTCGTTCTCCTCTTTTATATATACATAAATAATGCAAAAGACCTGATTCATATCAATTGTTTGCAAGCCTTCCCCACGTGTGAAAATTATGGCATGGTTTTGATTTTCTGGCTTCCCCTCACCCAATATTGCTGGTCCAGGAAGCTTTATCCTGTAAATTACCTACACAAAATAACCAATCAACAAATTGAAAAGCATTGCTACTGTAAAGAATATATCATAGAGATGGACATGTTTGAGAAGAATCTATCCGTCTAGAATTGTTTAGATTATTTTACACAAACAATTAGAAAAATACAAAAAAAAATCATTCTACTAATTTTTCCCCTTGCAACAAGAAAGATACCACTGGATGTGCCAGATGCTTCTTGTATGAATTTTCACTTATCTTTCAGAGCATTCAAAGTAGGCTTTACAATATAATATAATGTGCAGGATTTTCATTAATTTCAATATGTTGACTTGAGTTATCATAAGTTCACGAATGCTCTACAAAGAGTACCTCGTCTAAACTCTGAACTGTTTCAGATGAATCATTTGATTTTGTTGGTAATGCTGCTTTCACTAGAGCTGAATAATAAACCTTATCTGTTTTACGGGACGAATCTTTGGTATGCTCTTCAACCTCATCAATGTAAGCAACTCGAAGAGATGGGTACCTGCAATTGGAACATTAGCACTGAATGTTTGCATAAGCTATGACAAGTGAGGAGGTTGATTTGACAAACATACTTAATCATAAGCTTTAAAATTTCTTTTGCCCTAGGATCACCAGATCGCTTATGAATACTATATTGTTGACATGAAACTACATATGTGAACTTCATGTCAGCTAATGATTGACATTGTGTCCACAGTGACCGCTCACTGGTTGAATTTTCCCGGCTCTCTAGTTCTGCAGCCTTGTAACCTTTCATTAATTCTGTGAAGTGAAATGGCAATATTAATCTTAGTGTATAATAGATAAAGTAATGATATCTTCCTCTTTCAATGAATCATTTGGAGTGTGTACCTTCATCCTTCGCCATGTCAAGAAAAGCCTGTAGCTCCAATGCTTGTCGTATATACATCATTCCTCGAACTTCACTTGGTGAGAATAAAGTGAAAATGCTTAGAGGAAATGCATAATTCTAAAATACAAAATATAACCTTAAATTTTGTGCATCTGAAATGAAAAATGTTGGAGGGACAGGAAGCAATTCGTACCAGTTTTGGTCAATGTTTGTCCTCTATATGATGCCCATAAACGAAGTTCTTCTTCATTCTCTACTCTGAGTTTGTCTTCACTTTTATAATCAAAACGCTGAACAAAGTTTTTCCATTCATCTGCAGTAAATCATGATCAGGAGCAAAACTAAAGTACAAAATTGTACAGACTGTGGTATGAGAGGAAAAAAGGTACATCATTAGCAAGGATGGACCAAGCTCTAGCTAATAGAGTTATGTCCCCTCTAAATTTTAAATATTTTTCAATTATTGTGGTAGTATTTGGTCATTGCTCCCATTATATTTCAAACTGACGTCATTAAATGGTGATGAACAAGTATATTTTAAGAAAACTTGAAGCCTACCCATGTATACTGTGCTTTCTAGACCGTACTGCTAAAAATTTTGGATTTGTTACTGATTATTAGAATTACAAAATCAAATGTTTAGTCGTAGCCTGACATTTTACGATTTCATGTTAAGTGGCTTTAAGCCAAGGTGACCATGTGTTTGAGGATTGAATCCATGACATCAATCTTCTAATTAAACTTAGTTAAGTAGTATTTGGTTTCAATATGTTAGAAAGTGAACTTTAAGCTTAATTCAACTTTATAAAACCAACTTATTAAAGTGAGTTTTACACCCACTTATATATTATAATTTGGTCATATCTCTAGACAATATGGGATCTTCAACACACACCCTCACGGCGAAGACATCAAGCATGGGAATAGAGAGGACTCTAATAACAGATGGCACGATAGACCTAATAAACTTTCTTAGGATAGACTAATAAGTTTTGAAAATATCTCAAAATGATGAATTTTAAGACTAACTCAACCTTACAAAACTAGTTTACTGAGGTTATAGATTATAATTTGATCATATCACTAGACGATATGAGATCTCTAATAAAATACAATAAACTTTACTACGTCTCAAGCCCAACTCTAGCATGGAGGCATGCTAAAGTCTTGATGTATCAATTCAACATAAGCTTTAAGGTCAAGCAATTATTTGACAAACATCAAGAGAAAATGGGGAAACCTGGAAATATCTTTTGCAAGTAAAAGAGGATAGACACTCCATCTTCATTTGGCTCTTCCAGGTGCTTTAAGGAGAAAAGAACAGCTTCATCAAAGTATGGTGTCAAAACACTACAAAATCAAGATATATAATGCCATTAGTATAGTTTATCTAGAGATTATGTCCAGGGGATATTTGTGGCACTTCAAAAAGCTCCTTAATCGTTATTGTATATATCAGAATCAGACAGAACTCATGTAAGTCACTATTATAGATTTGTTATCCTTTTCAAAAAAACTTAAGATATGGAGTGAAATTTGCTCAGTAAGAAATCATAAAATGAATGTTTTAAGATGCTTTATAAGTTGAACATGAAATGAGCTTACGAGAAGGACATCATGTTCCGAACTTTGGGAGCAGGTGGCATATCCATAAACAATGAATTGGAGAAGAAACTTATACGCCTCCGAGCATCCAAGTTCGATGGAACATCCATGGCAGACTCCTTGACAGTAAGCAGTAATTGAAGCCTTTTTATCTGTAAAAACCAACAAGCCAATAAAATGAACAAAACACAAACAGAATTACGGAGACTTCTGGAATCTGGGAAAAGTCAGGTTGAGAACAAACACATAAATTTTATTTTACTTAATAATAAAATTTATTATTCTGGAACTTACTTTCTCTATCCAAGCGTCAATATCTGTTTCAACAGGAAATTGAAGTTTACCAAAAAACGTATATTGTTGATCAAGGGGTGTAAACCTTTCATCTTTCCCATACGACCCACCATGGCTTGAATCTAGCAAACTACAAGAGAATAATAATTAATCCAAATGATCACAACTTATGAAATAAGTAAGGGAAACAGAATTTCAAAATGGCTTACCCCTCAATGTCTCCTTCCATTATGTCTCTGGTCACAATCTCTAGCATGTCAAGCAAGAGTATCACAATTGAGTCCTTGTCCTCCTCTTTGTTATCCAACTGAATAAATAACAACAAAATTTAATTAAAATTCACTCTTGATCAAAGAGAAAATGGAACATTACTAGTTTCAAAATAATTACCAAACGTTCAATCAGTTGAACAAATCGAGCATACAGATTAGGGACAGCACTAAGATTCAATTCATTCAGCAGAGCTTTGTTGTCTATGTGCTCATCAACTCTTTGAAAAATATTTTGTATAACCCTGCATTTGTGAAACCATATACCATGTTGGTGTATCAACTTTTGACAATCTTCTCTTTTCATGCATACTTCAGATAATATGAAACTTACAATTTCTCACGTTCTCCAAGAACCAAGAAGTTAATAATGCTTTTAAAAGAAGCATAGCCTTCTTCAACAGCAGATTTCATGTACTTGTCTCTTGAAATTCTTTTTTCCAGTTCTTGCCCTTTTCCAACACTGTCTTTGGCCATGGACACCGCTATAGGGATCTGTGCAACAAAATACAGAATTTTAAATGATTTAAAAAGGATCTAGATTATTTTCTCACCCACTCAAAGCAATTTAGCACAAGTATATGAACCTTGCTAGCAAGTAAGAAAGGTGGCCACTGGATGAGGTTTAAAGAGCGGTCGGCCGAATATGGTACGAGCATGAGGTCCATCTCCCTAGCATTTCATTTTAGTCAGACTTATTTGCAACAAAAAATAAAGGTCTCACATGAAAACATGAAAACTAAATATTATTAATTTATTATATTTCAAGCTTCATCAAAAGCAAAGAATCAAGATATAGAGAAAATGTTCAGTCAAAGAACTACCTGTTATCAATTAGGTCCTCCTCCCTCAGACTAGTGATTATTTTGTTCCATAACTGTGCAAACCGTGCAGATTCCTTCTCTTTATTAGAATTAGAAGAGACCTGAAACAACGGTTTATCTAAGAATCAATTTGATATTGATAAGAAGACTACATTTAGAAAACAATTCCAAGACAGGTAATATGCACACAAAAAAGAATTCAACTCGTTAGTGGATATACAAAGGTCACTTTTACACTACTAAACCTCAATAATAGATAGATTTAGTTAGGAATACATGTTCTCCAAAGCTACTTACTTGCAGGTTCCTCAGAAATATGTTGTAAATCTTATTATCAAAGCTTTCTGGTTAATGGTGAGTACTAGATAAAAACTATCCATATAATGTGGAAAAGTTTCAAAACCTGTTCAAACTTGCGAGAAAAGTGGGCCTTCAGGCCCTTCTTTTGTTTTCTCTCAGTCTGTTCAGCGGGAATCAAGCAACCATTAAAAGCTCCAGGAATTTTATCAAAACGAGACCTAAGTAAATCCAGCGTTCGAATCTGAAATTAAAATGAAAAAATGAATTATGTATATCAAGATCCATAAATCCACAGTTAAAGTAGCAGAAAAAACATGCATGACTTTTCTTTACCGTGGTCTGTACAGCAAAAATAACATAAGCAAAAATAAGAAATCAATCCAAATTTGAACATTAAATCCTGGATCCTTTCATAACTTTCAATGATTTTTATACTTTGCTAAGATCCAATTGCAAGATATGGTTGAGTCTAACATTAGAAGTATGGCATTCTAGCATGAGGTTTATAAGATATTGGACTCTCTAATTATAGTGGATAGCTTTGGTGGTGTGGTCCTCCCAAGGTTCCTATAATTGTCTAAGGTTTTTCCTTACCAATCAGTTGCAAATGAGCAGCATAGAGATGTTTGCTCTGGACTAGTTGTAAGACTAGTGCACACAGCCAACATGAGTGGCTGTTAGTGCTGAGGGCTGTGGTGGGATATCAGGATCCAATTGTAAGGTATGGGACTTGAGTCTTATGATAATTTATTACATTTCTAACTTATAAATTCCATTTTTGAGTTTGAAATTCCTTGTGCCACCAGCCATATATGCCAAAATTTGTAGGTTTTGTCAATTAAAGTAAGTTATTCAAACACCACACAGCGATTGGCTGCTCATTAGGCCCTAACATTGTAAGTCAGCAGTCAAGCCAGAGTTATCATCATCAAGGAGGGGCAAGATCCAAATGAAATTGGAAATCTTAGAAGTGTTAATAAAAGTGAGAGATGTGTGATATCGGCATAAATCTTTCCAGCACATAGCACATTTCAAGTCTAATTGCGAATTTATACATTCCATGAGTCACGTACAACCATGCGCCATAACAATGTCTCTATTGTAAGCATAAAAGAAAAATATTTTAGTGAGATAACAAATTAAACTTGATAACTAGTTAGTTAGGACTGTTATTACAGTTAGCAGAAGTGTTAATCAGATAGAAAGGATTTGATAGGTAAATAAACATGAGGGGGATGAAAGGAAGAGGTATTCTATACTGTATCATAGGAGAATTGAGCTTTGCTCTTTGTTAAAGGGGAATTCTTTTTGAGAATTGACCTTTTGGAGGAACCTGTATTCAGTTCTTCGGAGATAAAGCAATAACATTTTAATTTCTTTTTCCTATTTTCTGATTTGGGTTCCTGACATAATTAAAGAATAATTTAACACTGAAAAGAGAAATAAAATACAACGAAAAAGAAAGGCTTCTTCACTATGTAAAGGGGCTTCTGAGAAGTGAAATGAGAATAAAAATAGTAATATAATGAACAAAATATAACAGAATCAAGAGTTTCTGAAAAGGAAAACAAGAAGAGTTAATTGGAAAAGACAGAAATAGTAATATTATTTTTTAATTGAAATTTTGTACATACGCTGAAGATTGTTAATATCTAGGCTTAGCTACATTAACTACACTAATATTAAAATCTTCCAAATATGGACATTATGCATTCTAATAATCTGCACTTCTAAGAAAATGTCAATAGGCAACAGGTGTTCAAACCAAAAAAGAATACTTAATACACACAATAGACAAACCTCTCCCAATCGTCGAAATGCACCATATATGCCTCCTACTATTGTAGAGAAGATAGCATACCAAATCTGTGTATCCATAAAGTAGACCTGCAAAAGAGAACCTCGTTGCTATTAAACACAGAACAAAAAAATAATACAATTAGTGAGACGTGACAGAAAGATAGAAACGTACAAGTATGATAGGGGACCATATAGCAATCACTACACCCATATTGTTTTTGGCTGCATGTAGTAGAATATCATATTAAGAACAAACATTATATAAACTAGAGTCATTTTTCATTTATTCCAAGTGTTACCATGAGGGAAGAACTCATGCCATCTATAATCTGATACATGAGCATTCATGATAGCTTTTGTTGGAGCCACAAGAGGCATAATCTGCAGTTTGAAGAAAATTAAGCTAATGATTTCAACGAGAATATAAGATGCTATAAAAAAAAACTCTGCATCTTTGCAAATATAGATGCACTCCTAAACTTGTAAAGATTCCTTAGATTATTTACAATAATCCACTATGAAATTCCTGATTCCTATACACAGAAGCACGTACTAGTATTGATATGTATACAATGAAATTGGGTAGAAATGAACCAGTTAGAAAATGGAACTCGGATAAAAATAACTACAAAAGTGAAGAGAAAGAAGAAAATAAGATCAAATGGAAATATGATATGATAAGAAAATATTTTCCAATAGTCAGTCAATAAACCTCCTCCAAGCAGAAATAAATGGAACTTACTGAAAAAGGAACTTACAAGAAAGAAAAAGAAAATAGGATCTAAAAGTTACTATGAAATGATAAGATAAGATTTATACATATCAATAGCCAAATAAAAAAAGGAATTATAGACTCGCTATTGAATGCCCTCTTCTACCTAGTACACTTGATGTTCAAATCCCCACCTTTTTTGTGTTTTTTTTCATTTTCTTTTATGTTATTATGCTGGGGTACTCCAAATGATTATTGTTGTTTGTGGTGCCCATGACAAACAACATAGCGATCCAATAGCACTACCACTTTCAGTTAAAATAAGAAAGATTGAATGAGAAATTTTATATTTCTGGATCTAATCTTTACCTCCAGGTAGTAACTGAATGCTAATTTAGATAGAATTAGGAGAACCCAGAAAGAAGTGTACCTATAAAATTAAGAAAGCAACAGTTTAATCAACAGATCTGACTAGTGAAAATTATCATAGATGAGGATTGAGAAATTAACTTCATTCTCTTACTTCAGCAATGAAAGTGGACCCTCCTGCATTCCTCTTCCAACAAAGAGGCGAGGCTGCAAATTGTTCAAACAAAAATTAAGAGAAAATAAAATAACAAATACTGAAAAAAATGTTGGAAAAACACTAAATATATGTTCTTTCTCATAAACCAGTGTCTCCCTAACATCTACAAGAAAAACTAGATAACACATAATATTTGTCAGAAGTATTTCTTAAGGAAGATAAAAAGGCATTGGTTTAAAAGAAAGTACACATCATTATATATAAGCATAAATACAATCCAGATATGCCTCTGTTTACCTGAGACCACCACATCATGAGCTTCACAACACCATTGTTAGACCTCTCAAGATACCGGCGAATGAATGGGAACACAAATAACAGCGCAGAGAGAATATTTGGAGATAAGTAAATGAAGATAGCCAAAATGAACAAAGAAGGGGAACCTGTACCATTGCCAAACCAATTTTTTATGGTTTGTGCAAAGCCAGATGGATTTTTCCAACTGTAAGCATAAGTGACTGGTAAAATTATGACCCATGCTGCTGCTAAAACTGCCTTAGATATATACCGCAGCTTGACATGAAGCGACATGACGTTCCTTGCTTTCCAACTAAGGACTATGTCCAGAACGGCTGGAAAAGTATAAAGACAGCATAATCAAGTTCCAACTTCATAAAGAAAAACGCATTTTTTGTTTGATAATTGAACTTAAAGATAAACAAATGTGGGAATTTATAAGCTAGAGTCATCCTAGAGTCCCGACAAAAATTCTCAGTAACTTCTTGAAATCAAATTAATTAAAACAAGAAACAAGAGACTCAAAATTTTGTGAACAATTTGAATAAGGATTCCTGTTATCTTTTATGGTCTTGCTTTGATAAGTCTATAGTAAGATCTGAATAGTCTCAGAATACTATTTCTGAATACTTCTGAGATTGGCTGCTATGAAATGAATCCTCTAGGCACAGATAATGAATTAATCTCCAATGTTAGTTAAATGAAATAATCAGCATCATAAGTATGCTAGGCTTCATTTTCAAAAGTTTGACACCTGAAACAAATTTTTAACATTCATCTGCTAAAAGGAAAAAATAAAATGTAAAGTGTAAAGAAAGACGCATTTTGGTGCTGAATAACTGAGTTATATAGTGCTTTCTCTCCATATCTGCTCCAATACTTTAAGTCAGAAAAATGATATGTAAACAAAAGTTGCACATTTTTATCTACCTTGTGCAAGCTTCAATATTGCAGCAGTTATGAAGATGCTAAGAACTTTCTTGAAAACATCACCCTCAAATACAGAGCTTAATTCGCCAGAACCATTCCAAGCAATGATTATCATCGCCTTAATTGAAAAGCACAATGAGCACCCTCATTAGATTGAATGGATGCCGAGTGAAGTAAGAGGTTGTATGTCAATATATATGAAACTATTACCTGTAAACAGAGTATATAAAAGCTCCACATTCTATCGAAACTTCTAAATACATGCCAAAATGTGCGTATTTCAACAAAATTAACTTTTCCACTCCACCGATCTGCGGCATGAACTCTGTTTTCCTACTTTCCAAAATCAAGCACAAGGCACAAGCAGTTAGGTTATGATCATGGACAGAGGTTGTTTCATTCATGTTTCATGTTTGAGGAAAACATTTGGATTGTTCAAAATAACTTTAAGATGGAAAAACTAGACGTATGCATCTCTAATAAATATTTTATTCCTATGTATGAAGTTCTGAATACAAGTCCTATATGCACTTGTTGTGATCATAATTACAGTTTAAACCACAAGATAACCTATATATGAAATTTTGAATCACAGAAGGCTCAGAATGACCTAGACAATAATCAGTTTTCATCACGACACAGTCTCTAATTAAGCTTTTTCTTAATGGTAATAGACTGTTTCTTTTGAGTTCCAGTAAAGTAAGAAGTCTAAGTTTTCTCGTTTCATGATCCTATGTATAACTCTAATCACATACCAGACATGAAGTATGCATACCTCATCTTTGTTAACTTGATGTTGCTGAGGAAAAGGCACAGAGAAGAAATCAGAGTCAACACGCATAGGCCAACCTAGGCGAAAACAATCAACTGACCTACAATTTGGGAAAGATAATCCATCTTAGGATAAAAATTAGTACAATGAAAAACAGCCAGATAAAAAAGAAGCATAATACCAAAAATATTCATTTAAATCATCATAGTTTCTCCACTTAGAATGCTTTGATTTTCCCATATTACTCCTCTTAGATTCCTACAATACACAAAACACCCATGAAATAGTTAAAACAAGGCTATCAAATGTTGAAAGTAAATAAAAACAATTCTTCAGATTATAATAACACAACTCACCTTGGCTATTACATCATATATTGGTTTTATCACTTTCATAAGAAAAGCCTCATTTTCACCACCATAGGCAGGCTTTACTGGTTCACCAGTCAGTGGACTAACATTCCCGGCTAACATCCCATACAACTCGAATGCCATCTAGGCAGATGAAGAGAAATTATGCTTAGGTTTTGTTCATAATTATTTTTACAGTCAAATCAAGCATAAGAAAGTTGATTTTACATCATAAAATGAAAGATTCGTTAAAATTCTGAACTAACAAAATAACCACATGCAAGTATGTGCTTGAGAGTCGGTGGTGGTTTAGTCCCACATCAACCTAGTATATGACTTAAATAAAGGTTAATAATTTTGGCTAGTCCTTACTTTATACTCTGGTTTTGTAATTCTTAAACCCAATTTCTAATAGTATGCAATGTACTTGGAAAAATAGATAAAAACATCTTGGGTAGAGAATGTCAAAAGAGCTTCAAGTGGAAATGAGTTTTCTATTAAAAGGTAGATTTAGGTCTAATTTAACCTTATAGAACCAACTTGTAAGGTAAAGATTGGGATATTTATATAATGACTTTTGATACTATCTCTTGTCAACATGGGACTTAAGTTTTTCTCAATATTTACCATCAATGAATGGAAGGGGCTAATTCTCTAATTTTAGACTGGAGAAATATTTTTATTTAATATTTTTACTTTAAATAATACTTACGTGATGGTAGATATAACAAAGGCATTCTGGCATAAACCTCAAGTTTGCAGCTTCTCCCCATATAAGAAGATATAGGCCCATGTATAATAATTTGCGCTGTTGCATTTCCTGCTGAATAGTTGGCAACCTAGCAATCATTTGAATAAAAATTAAAACTTTAAAAAAGAGTATATAACAAAGGCTGAAAGTAGTTGTTTATGCAATTCAAGTACCTAACTTCATCTTGTACCCAAATAAGGAAAGAACAAACAAAAGGCCTTCTCAATACCAAAAACTATGCTAGTTTAAGTACCTAAACAACTAAGTAAATGTTGGTCTGTACTTAAGAAAATCTATAGCCAGGCCAATAGTTTCATCGGCTTAGCTCCCATAATGACATATTCAAATACGAGTAAAATTGTATGATATATAAATACAATTTTAAAATACTATCATGTATCCAACATTAAATGTACTTTCTATATATGTAACTTGCTTTGTTTCATTTAACTCACTCAGCTCACATAGGTCAACCACAAGTTTGCAAGCATCCTTGGGGTTGCGGAATCCAAGGTATTTCTTGTTTTGGAACTCAATGGCCTCATCTCACTTTGTGTTGAAACGTTCATAGGGTTAAGAAGAGAAAGTGTTTAAGAACTAGATTTGGTCTCAACTCCTGAATAATGACACCTTATAACTATTGAAACAAATCCCCTAGGTAAGGTTAAGGAGCAAGAGTGGCCAAGAGCATAAATGTTCTGACCTCAAGTTTGTTAGCATTATTAGGGTCACTACATAAGAGGTATTGTTTGACCTTGACAATGTCAGCAAACTTAAGGTCAAAATATGGGCGCTAGAAGGATGGTCTTGGCCATTCTTGTTCCTTAACCTTGACTAGAGAGTTTGTTCCAATAACTAAAAAGTTCAACATTTTCTAGGAGTTGAGACCAATGGTAGTTTACAAACACTCTTCTCCTTTAACACACTGAAATGACTTTTTAGGACAAAATCATAATGAAGCCTAAGCATGAAACTGAACAATACATTGAATATGGTGATTCTAACAATGAGACTACCCAAAACTCACTAGGTATTTTTTTTAATAAAAAGCTTTCATGTTAGGCATCACTATGCAACTTGACATATAAGACCATAAATTTCAATTTGACACTCACATAAACTAGCCTTTGAAGTAAATACTAATTGAGATATGCAAATCTCACCAGAGGCTACTTTTGCGACCCAAATACTTGCACCATTTTTTGTAGTTTCTAAAGAGTTTCTTCATCACTTCATTTAAAGCACGATCCTCCAACTAAACAGGAAAGTGCAGTATGTAAGAAACAAAGGGGGAAAAGTATGTTTATATCAGAAAATAAAGGCAGAAGCCATAGTAACAGATAAAATCAAACCTTGGGTTGTTGATCAGGTTTTGGAACTTGTCGTATATGTACATTGGCAAGCAAAAGAATCAAGTGCTCCCTTTGATTTTCCACATTGTCCTTCTGCACAAGTGTGAGAAAGATAACCTTTAAATGATATATAAAAAATTAAACATCAAATGGTAGACACAGATCAGTTCAGTCACTACCTGGAAACCAAACATCAGCTGAAGCCAGTCCAGAATGTCTTCATTTACTTTGTTAGCATGACCCTTTGTCCAAGGCAAACCCCTTATATTACGGAGTGCCGAAACAGCAGCTTGAATCTGTAAAAGAAAATAAGCACATGAAACCTAATCAACACTTCAAAAAAAAACTGCAAGCAGAAGTTATTCATCAGCTAAAAGTAGTAATAATAAGTAGGTTCTGACATGAAAAGGGATGAGAAAATTATTCACCATATATTGTTTCATTACCCAATATTGAAGATTTTTTCTTTCTGTGTTTGTAACACATGCAATGCTAACCCACTAAAAGACTTGATGTTTCTAGGAAATCAGCTTCAGCGATTCTACAGCCTTTTTATAGTTTTTTTCATTAGCTTAAACAGGAGTTTCCAAGTTCTACTACATGGTTTTACCTCTTCGAACCTTACGTATCAGACATTAACTCAAATGAAAAGGGGTCTAAAACATAGCTACAGAGAACAGACCTCATGATATTTCATTATAGCCTCTTTTCCACTCTCTGGATCAAGTGGCAAAATATTATAAGGGGAATATAATTGCTTCTGTTCCTCAACCTTAGTATGAGCTTGCATAATCTGCAATTGAATACAAAAACAGAATGTAATAATCAAAATAAAACAATCAGCGAAGAATCAACACATTGTTCTCTTTATATGTAAACCTTATTTATTAACTAATAGACAAAGTAGTTTTACCTCTTCAGATACTGGAACATCTTCAGTTCGATTAACTGCCTTCAATACCTCAAATAAAACAGCAGCCGTTTGATATGCTTTTGTCAGCTGAGCACTGGGGAATCAAATGAAGTTAATTACACTATTTTTCTTTTAAAATTAAAAAATAAAATAGATTAAGAGATATTAGTATAACTCAGATAATTGTATAATATAAAATCAGGTCAATGACCAAATTATTGATTCAATTATGTTGTAAACTCACCGGTCCTTATCAGCAGCATTTTGTAACGCTTCAATATACTTTTGGTAGTACTGCCTATAAAAAGTCTGCATTTCACGAGCATCACTCTTTTTTCTTCCCTCATATGTTGTGACATTTTCCTGTAATTTGATGGAAGAGCACTTTCATATCTTCAAATTTCCAAAGAACTGAATATCAATATATTCTACTCTAACATAGGAAGCATTTGTTTTTGGTTTTTTACCTGTCCATTAATATACTCAAACTATAAATCATTAAACAAGCCTTTTCATATCTCTTAATTGTGGCATTAATTAGTCAAGGTAGGAATGATCCTGAACGGTTTGAAAATATTAAGCAAAGAAAAGAATGTACAAATTCTTAACAAATGAAATCAAAAGTCCACCTTCTCTAGACGCTGAAGAAGAGCAGTTTTGAATTGGCGAACACCACGTCCACTAGATTGGGGATCTAGTCTGTGAGCTAGTTCAAAGGCATAAAACCGACCTAATGATAATAAAGACATGAGCATTAGATAAACAACATTCACATCAAAATTCAGAAACCATCTCATGGCTGTATCATCCTATGAGACTAGCGTATATCCAAAAAGAATAATCAAAAGAGAAGGGTAACAAGGCAAACATAATAAAAGAAGGAAAAATTGCAACATATTAGTTTTGGATACAAAAGAAGTAAACGTACAATAATTAAAAGAACTGAAAAATTATTAGCTATATGAAAAGCATTTAACTGATGACTTAACCACTATAGAGGAAAGAAGCAACGAAGCTCAGATATCAAATAGTTTTGAATACCAGAAATTACCAATCATTAAAGTTTTGTCCAAGCAAAAAATTTTAAGGAAGAGAAACATAATGCGCTATAGTATTTTGCAAATAAACTTAAGCATTCATGCAAAGACTGGTTTGGAACTTACTGAGGAATTTCCCATCCCAAAATACAGAAAATCGTTTTTTACAACAACCCTCAAACATTTCCCCATCAAACCAGGAATCTGGTAAGTCAAATTCATCGATGAGAGCTTACAACCACATTTGTTTTCCTTTTCAATGAGATTAGCGCCATGTTATCCATTTTCTTATAAACTTAAGGTTCTAAACAATATTAGACTTCAACTTTTGCACACCCTTACAGAACAAGAACTTATCATGTAGTTATCCAACCAAACTTGCCAAATAACATACACATTACATGGTTCATATGCGCAACTCGTACAGAAACTTACAGAGATAAGCAACTCTTTTATTGCTAGCCTCTACTTCATTAGCAACACGGAGGATGGGAGCTATCTCAACAAGTGAGGAAGGCACCACTTCACTGTCCAAGATTGGGTCCGCTCCTAAATTCCCAGCAGTCTGAGATCGTAGTATCTTCCTTTGCGGAGGCTGATCAGACCCCCTTCTATAAGACATCTTGAGACCTCAATTTATCAATATATTTCACTTTTAGATGTTATCACTCCTGTAAGAAGTAAAGAAGTGAATCATTGAAGTACATAGCAAATACCTTCAGGAAAAAAGTATTGATCACAATTATAGGAAATGATGGCAAATCAAATCAGAAAACTGACCCTTCATAATTCTGTTATAATAATCACTTTTCAATAATTGGAAACGCAAACACATGATGTTTGGTCATTTGCCACAGTCAGAGATCAAAAAAATTCTTTCCTCACTACCCCTTCTCTCTCACTGGTCCTCTGTGTATGAGATATTAAGATTGGAGGGAGCATAAAAGACAACGATGGATGTGATTATACTATTCTTATGATCGATCACAAAGTGAAAATTCTATTCTATTTGCCCTGAAAAGTTGAATATCCATGAAACCCCACATGAACTACATGCAAACGAATTGGAATAGGGAATTACCAGGGAAGGAAAATTCCCCAAAACCACGATTGCTATGATTAGTACTAAACAGAAGTGAAACCAGCTTTCCAAATTCAGAACTTGAAAGAAAAAACAAAATCCCAATTGCAAGAAAGCGCCAATAAACACACCTCAAAAGGCCATGGATGAAACTCTGCCGCAGAGGCAGTGATATCTTGGTTTCTGCAAGACACACAAATCAAGCAATAAACTTTCTTTCAGTCCCCACAATCTCAGAACAACCCATCATGCAGGACTGCAAAAAGGATCAACTTTTACACGAATCATGTTGTGAACAACTAAGCATGTGCAAGGGAGTGTGACTAGGAGGATCAAATTCACCTCTTAATTGTCATGGTAATATTTTTCAAAAGATAAAACAGGGGGTGTCTGCAATCAGCACCAGTCCAAGTGACAGTAAAATAAATAAAAAACAAAGCCTTTACAAGAAAGTGAAAAGGAAAAACCAGTTAAGAAACTTACATGGGAGTTAGAGAGTGTGAGAAAGACAGAGAAAGTGAAAGTGCAGCAGTAGTTGTTGGAATGAAAGGGTGAGTGAGTGCAATCAACAACTCACAAATGAATGAACAAAGAGAGAGACCAATGCTAACCGAGGATTGGTGGCATCATCTGCATGATGGTTGTTTAAAGTCAGTGCTCTTTAGCGGGTAATGTTCTTCCAATCAACGAAGGCCACGTCATCACTGAGCTTCTGTGTGGTTTCTTCTTCCAAAACAAAACACCTTGCTTAAAACAAGGAAAAGAAAATCTAAAAGGTGTCGGGGAGCTATTATTAATTGCATATATTTGATTTCTACAACCATTTTCATTAGGTTATTTAAAAAATAATATTATCCATATCATTTTTCAATATACTTCTTATAAATGTTTTTATATAATACAATTAGTTGTGTAAAAGTAAATTATATCATGATCCAATCTATGAGTCAAGTAGTAAAAATACAATCAATTAATTCGCCCCATATTCCAAAAGTCTATGAGTTTTAGTCTCATTGTGGTCCCATATTTGAATATTTCAAGATAATTTTAAAAAATAAAAGATAATTTTAAATCTAAAAATTTAAAAGTTTGTGCCTTTAAATATGAAATTAATTTTAATTTTTATGCATAGTAATTGAATACATATTTTAACACTTCTAAATACAACTTTTGTCATCAAAGTTTTTTTTTCCTATATATAATGATTTGTAGATTAGATGTTTGTATGAAAGATTTTAAATTGTCAACATATAGTGGTATTTAATTTGTAGTTGTTGGTTTATTTTTATGTTATTGTTGTGCTTTCAATAGATAGGATAAAAGGGGAGGAAAAAGTTTAAGCCCTTGATCATTATCCTCTTGAAAGAAAAAAACATGAAAGTTATTGTCATATTTTAATGTGATTTGGACAGTGATTTTATCATACAAGTCAATATAACTTGTAGAATGGGTGTCCTTTTGGTTTGTGGCAATTCATCTTTTATAAATGTGTTGAATGGATTCTCTTTTTAATTCTTTTTTCCTTATCTTTATTATGTAGCTTTAAAGCTTCATGTGCTACCTTCCACCTCTAAATTATAGTGCTTTTCCCTGTCCTCTAAAATATAGTAGTATTTCATCTTTAGTCATGAATCACTCTACTTTTTTATTAGGAACTTGTCCTTATATTTTACTATTATTATTTTGGCACACATGAAAGTTCAGATTTGATATTGTATAATTAAAAGTTGGACAACGAAAGTATGGTGCATACTTTATCAATTTCCTGCATCTTTAATTAACAATCATTGACTTGGAGACTTTTCATCTCTAATGAGATCGACTAACGTTTTGTTTTTATGTATTATTGTTGTTAGTTTATTTCTTTAGTGGTAGATTGTGAATGTTAACACATAGAATAAAACTATGAAAAAGAGTGAATATTTTTATGTGTAACAACATGTTTAAGACAGAGAAATAGTCAAATTTTTTCGGAGATATTGTTTTATTAATGTGTAGAATGAATTAAATAAATTAGGAAAATCTGAAAATCAAATGATGAAAAGTTATGGTAGTGACCAAGATTATTAGACCAGAGAGTTTAAGTAGACTTGTGATATATCTATAAATTTGACTTGTAAATTTGATTCGTAGACTCGTAAGAGTCTATTTTATATAAAAATTTGATAAAAAAATAAATACTCATCATACCAATTTCACAATATTAAAATTAATAAATCCATTCATACAATAAACAAATATTTCACTTTTTTTTCATTTCCTAAAATATTAGTTTTATAATTCCATCCAATATTTTATATATTTTTCCTAGTATTTTTACTTCTAGATGGTGGTGTGGAAGTGATGAAGATGTACTACCATTACCATCATTTGAACCGGATCTTATAACTTGAATTTTCCGAAACATAACAATAAAAAAACAATTTATGTCAATCTTATTTTAGCCACTCAAAATAAAAAAAAAATCAACCCAAAATAAAAAATAACTTTAAAAGAAATCAACCTAAATATTCCATTTTCAATTTAAGATTCACCCAACCCAACCAACCTCAATCACGAAACCCACAACCTTAATCGTAAAACCTACAACCATAATCGTGAAACCCACAACCGAACTCCAATTGCAAAATCAAACTTGCAAACTAAAGGCTACATGAAAATGAAGGTAGAACGCGATGGCAGCGGCCAGACGAAGGCGAAGACGAGGGAAGGAGAGGCGACAACAAGGGAAGGCAAAGCAATGCGATGCGATTCTTGGGAGATGCGAGATGACAAAGCACAACTGGACAATAATGAGACAACGACGAGGTGATGACGATGAACCCAAGTGAAACGTGAATGCAGCAAATCCAATACAGGTTGGAACGAACCCTAAAATTCTTGACACTAAGGAAAAGTGGGTTATTTTGGGCATTTCTTCATAACTCGTTCACTTAGTCTCCAACTCGTGAGTTTGCACCGAGTTCATCGAATTTGACCGAGTCTAGTTCGGGTTTACGGTAAGGGTTTACGGGTTAAACCTGGAGTTTGATAACCTTGTTAGTGACTATGAATCTCACTCATCAATATCATAATAAAGTCTAACCATCTTTTGTACTTCAATGTACTTGAAAGGGTTAGTGACTATGAATGTTACTCATCAATATCACAATAAAGTCTAACCATTTTTTGTACTTCAATGTGCAACTAAAAATAACAAACATAAAAGAAAAATATAGACTTAATTGTATTTTTTTTCTTATATTAAGGATCAAAAGTAAATTTTGTTCTTCAGTTTTGAAGTTGTTCAATGGGGTCCCAAATATGTTTAAAATGAGTTAAATTGATCTCTTCTATTAGATTGTCTTTAACAGCGTTAAGTGAGTGATGACTTGATACATATATAGTGGAAAAATCGCTAGGTTGAGGTTTGTCCCTTTTATATAGTTGTCTAGGTCATCTTCTTCCCTTATTTTGAGTGTGTTCTTGTTTCACTAATCATCAATGTTTGGGTACAAATCTTCATCATCTTATTGTCATAATGGATGAGATTTGCAAAATTAGTGGTGGTGGGAGTAAAAGTTGCTTCTTTGCACCTATTTGCCATTGTAGAGATTTTTCTATATTGAGAACAACTACAACTGTTAAGAATGCTGATAAATGATTTTGGGGTTGTCCTAAGTATAAAGTTTGAGTTATGGAACTTTGTTTTGTTAAACCTACATTTCTTCTTTCCAACTATTGATTTGTTTAGTTTTATGGTTTTATTAAAAAACAGAGTGGCAATAGTGTTGGGTTGCAATATCTTCAAATTATGCATTCAAGAGGTTGGTGATTAAAGAGATGTAATTATTGTAAGACAAAGGAACAATATATATAATCTAGAGAAATGTGTCAAGGAGTCCAGAAAATAAATTTAGTTATTATTAGTGGTGTTGTGTTTACTTGTTGTAATTAACATTATTATGTTGTCAGTGTTGTTAAAATTTCCATGACATATGTTGTATTAAGCGTAATGAAGTTGTGAAGTTTTTGGTAATGTAATGTTAAATGACTTTATGTAATTTTTAGTTCAAGCAATAAGTATTTGAGGTTGTTGTCATATTTCTGTTCAGTATGTTATGAATGGAAGGAATGAGAAAGTGGAGTTATGATGTGAAAACCAAAGATACTTAACAAATTGTGTTGGAAACATATCCATCTAAAAATAACATATTTCAATTACAATTGTACTTCAAAATACATTCACATAAGTAATTGGTGTGAATAACATAACTATTGTATTTTAAAGTACAAGTTAAAAAATAAATGTACTTGAAAATATATATTAAAAAGTATATATGTTAGTGGGAGAAACTACAATCCTAAATAAATGACTCAATAGAAGTTTTAACCTTAAATAATGTAAAAATAAATTCACATTAAAATATTTTTTCTTGTAGTAAATAGTTTATTTTATTTTATTTATCTTATTCTTATAACTGCTTGTAGAGAGATTTCATGAGACTTCTGATTAATACTTATGATTTGTTTATTTTAGGATTAAAATAATACTTCAAATAAAAATAACTTGAATTATTTATTTAAGGATATTTAAAGGAAGAATAATTTAAAACAGATAAGACTTTTCATACTATTTTAAAAAAAAAATTGTATTAATCAAATATCTTTAATTTTTATTTGTTGTCGAATTATTTTACTATTTTTTACTCTCATTTTATTTATTTCGTGTGTACCTAATAGGACATTAGAGTTCCATTAGATTATATTAATTAGGCTACCTTTTCAATTAAAGAGGGGTTTAAATTTCACCTGCTTCTGCCTTTCGGCTTCTTTTGTTCGACACTTTTTAATTCTGTCAGAGTCGTTACTTATTAAATTCGACTTGGAGTCAATAAAAAAATAATTTAATAATATTTTCATCAATAAATTTTATTTATTTATTAGCTTGGCAATAAACGTTTTGAAATAAGTTTAAAAAATAATAAATTACTTTAAAAAAACTTTGAATAAATTCGAATAGACTCTTCTAAATGAGTTTGTCTAACTTACAAGTTCAGTCAAAATCTTGATCTTAGATATAAAAAAACGTAAGTTAAATTGCTATCAAAATTTTTATTAACAAAATTTGGATAGACTTTTTTTATATGTTCATCAATTCTCGAGTGGGAGAAAATTAATAAGCTTGAAATCAAATAATTTTTTCATTTCACTTTTATTTAATAGTGATAATGTTTAAACTCAAAAGAAATTAATTTGTTTTCTAAATTATCTCAAATAAATCAAGAAATTTTTTATGAATTATAATATATATAATGAATTACTCATATATTTAGTTTAATATTTAGTACTAATGTGCTATCATATCGTCTTCAACACACACGCACACTATAAACAAAAGTTTAAATAAATTTTAAAATTATTTTTAAATCATAAAAATAGATTCTCTCTCTCTCTCTCTCTCTATATATATATATATATATAATATTCAAGTATAAAAATATTTTACAATACTATTTAATCATAAATTATTACTATTAACTTTTGCAATATTCAATTTAAAGTTCATATTTACCATAACTTTGAATTAACTAACAATATAACAGAAACAAAAAATGAATTCTTATAATATACAGTGAAGTAATTGATTGATGGTGAAAAACAGAAAAAATGGAGGTAACAGGGAATATCATTGTGAAAGGTTAGGCAGATGGATGAATGAGGTTGAAGCACATCTGCATAATAATGGGTTCAGTGGAAAAGAAAGAAGACAAAGACAGTGTAAGTAACCATCACCATCACACCACCTTCGACTTTGATTCGAGTTCAGGTTTAATAATTAATTATTATGGTAGCAGTGTGCAAGTTTTCATCGTCCTCATACATGCATGTTCATATTCTGGTCTTTCTTTGTTTTTCCAAAACGACAAGCCACAATGAAGACACTATGACTTGGCTATTATTTTGCATTATTTTCAACCTTACATAATAATTCTCAAAACAAACAAATTTTCCACCAATTTTTGTTTCAGGCAGAGGGATCACAACATCAGGTATCTCCTTAGACTCTTGTCCCTTTCTCTATCTATATCTATATCTATATCTATATATATAATATAATATATATATATATATACTTATTCTAAAATAGTAAATGAAATTATGTACTCCTCCATCTTAATTAATAATCTCTCTGAAATGTTAAATGTGTGTCAGCAAGTATATTATAATATTTTCTTCTCCTTATTAATATATTTAACATATTAAAGACAATTATGTACTCATTTATGGCATTAATCCATAATAATTGTTAAAATAATAATGATTTTAATTAAAGTACAGATTTCTTTTCTAGAATTTGTACTCAACTGTGATTTTTTTTTCACAAAAAAGTTGATTACTTGCATTACTATATATAATATATCTCATATCATTGTTCTGAATTTTGATTTAAACAAAATATTTTTTACTTTATTACTTTTATTAAATGGAGAGCAAAAAAAATGTTATCCCAACACTCCATAGATACCAATCAAAACAAATATTTATAAAAAATAAGCTGATCAGAAAAATAAAAATTAATGCTAAATTATAACTTATTTAAATAATATATAATAAATATTTCCTCATTTTCTTTTTGTATATATTTCATATGTATTTTAAGATAATATTTTTTTTGTTGAATATGATAATCATCTTATGTATGTATAGTAAAAAGGAATACAAAGAATAATTGCACAATTTAAATTATCACATGCACAACTATTTCACTTGTCTTTTGTCTTTAATATTTTTTTTAATATATTATAAAAAGAAGAGATAGAATTACATACTTAAATACGTATTTCACTATAAAGTAATATATATATATATATATATATATATATATTTATTTAGAAGACTAAGCAGTAATATTTATATATAATTGATTAGTGTTGAGTATTTTTGTAAGTATATTTTGTAAGTAGAGACTCCAAGTTAATAATAGAGAAAATTTGCTTAGTGAGATTCTAAGAAAATTATTAAATAAAAATTAATTTTAAAGATAAAAAATAATTAGTTGCTATAGTGATTAAATTAGAGATCAATTTAGAAACTTAATAAAATTTGTTTCTAAATTAGTTTCTATTATTATTAAATTATTTTTAAATTAATATCTAATTAGCTGTCAATGTTTTTGTTACCAAATTTTATTTTAGAATCTAAACAATTGGTAGTTAAAACCTTATTTAGAAATTATTTAACAATAATATAAACTAATTTAGAAATTAATAATATTTTAATCTCTAAAATGATTTCTAATTTAAAATTGATTTTTATTTTATAAATTTTTTTTAGGGATTACTATTGTTTTACTTCTATGCTAAGGAATATTGTGGATGTGACTAAGGTAAAGCTTTTGGAAAAATTGTAACTTTGGAGAAGAGGAGATAAAGGAACTTTGGATTTGATTTATGTGATGTTAATGTTTTGGTAGAAACCATAGAAAGCGTGCCAAATTAGGACTTTTCCTTAACAACACAAAAGCAAAGCCAATCTGAGTGATGTTAGGCATATGCAGATGAGTGAGAAAACAAAAAGATCACTCCCCACGTAATGTTTCTTCTTTCGTAAACTTACTTTTATATATATTTTATCAACAACAATTTTCTATTCAGAAGTTAGCACAATTCTTTTCCTTTACTAAAGAGAGGTTGAAGTATTTTCAAACCACCATGTTTGTGCAAATAAGAATAGACAAAAAAATAATTATGATCATACTTGGGTTAGATGTGTATAAGTACAAACAAATTAGACTTTAGTTTTTTAATTATATTGGTGTAATCACTTGGATGTTATAATTTAGGGTTTTTGACCATGATGGTTTTTTTTATTTTTTTTATTTTTATCAAAATGGGGTCTGTTTAAAAAAAATTACAAATTTAGGTAAGTCGTGTCAACTTAGCACAACTTATGTTCTGTCATACGTCATATTTTTTATTTTTTATTTTAAATTTTATTATTTATATATTGGGTAGTAAGTTATGTAATGTTAAAAATTAATTTGATACATAACTTTCTAAGAGTGTCAGTTTTAAGGAACAAAAAATTGGATAATCGTATATGGATAATTTCTGATGCCATTAAATGTCAAAATATCAAAAAATTTGCATACATGAGACATTAAATATCAAAATAAACTTTTTGGCTAGTGGGAAACCATGTCCGGCGGCAATGTCCTCAAGAGTTAATGGCTCAAAGTTTGAATAAGCTGATTATCCATACACGATTATCCAATTTTTTGTTCCTTAAAACTAACACTCTTAGAAAATTATGTATCAAAATAATTTTTAACATTACATAACTTAGTACCTAATATATAAACAATAAAATTTTAAAAAATAAATAAATAAACATGACGTGGCAGAAGTCGTGCCAACTTGACACAACTTCAATATGATAGGGCAGAAGCCGTGCCAACTTGACACGACTTCAGTATGACATGACAGAGTCATATCTAATTTGGACGAATTGTGCATATGAAGTCGTGCCGAATTGGCACAACTTGCCTAAATTTGTAATTTTTTTTAAACTGACCTCATTTTGGTAAAAAACAAAAAAAAAATAATCCCATCATAGTCAAAATCCCTATGTACCTAGGTTTTGGGAAACTTTGTATTCAACTTAATATTAAAAAAATAATAATAGTGTATTTGGATAAGAATAATTTTATTGCATAAGATTTCCAAACTATTAATTAGAAAATGTTAATGTTTTCTATTTGGGCTAAATAGATTAATCATAAACATTAGTGTCAAAAGTTTTTTATTGACTTGGGAGGTTTCCAATCTACAGGTTTTAAGAAATTTGTTAAACGTTGTGAAGTATTACATAGCTTGATTTCGTAATGTTGAATTTTGGAGAACTAAGTTCATATCTTGCATTGTTCCCCATATGCCATAGGCAATTGCAAAAAAAAAAAAAAAAAGTTAATGTAAAATTTACCGAATTGTATAATAATTTAAATGAATTAAACTTTTGATTTGAGTAAATGCAACTAAATTTTGAACTATTCTAAATTGTTTCAAGTATATTAATTGTTTAAACTATTATCAATAGATATTCTATTTATAAGTATATTTTATAATTCCACGGGATATAGTTCAATTTAGTTCGAAGTACTATTTAGAGCAATTCGAATTTTACAATTAAATAAATATAAAAGTCAGTGTAGTGTTTTTTTGTAAATAATTCAGTTTTTTAGTACATGTGAAAGAGAGAATGCAAATTCTTATACTTCTAAATATTACTTTAAACGTGATGGTAGTTAATTTTCTTTACCAATTTCACTATTAAATTGTGGTTTAATCAACTTATCATTAAAAAAAAACTATTAAATAAAAATTAATTTTAAAGATCAAAATAATTAGTTACTATTTAACTAAATTAAAAACTTGTTTATAAACTAAAAAAATTATTGATATTCAATATATTTTTTATTATTAATAAAAATAGTTTATAAATTAGTATCTAACCATTAACTATCAAGGTTTTAACTTCTTACTACTTTATACTTTAAATTAATCTCTATTAGTATTTTAGAGACTAATTTAGAATATGAAATTTAGTAGTTAAAACTTTGGTAGCTAATTTAGATATCAATTTAGAAACCATCTTGTAATTTTTCATTAATAATAGAAACCACTTTAGATACGAATAATTTTTAGTCTCTAAATATATGACTAATTATGTTTTGTCTTTAAATTTGGTTGTTATTTAATAATTTTCTTATAGTATATGAGTAATAATTTTTGGAAATTGACTCTCAATAATAACACTTGTTATTAGGATTTAAAATAGGTAAGAAAATTTGAATTAAAATATTAATCAAAGAGTATGGTAAATTAAGTCTTAAGTCAAGATGTATTTTTCATTGGTTGTACAAAGTTTTTTTAGTATGTAAAATAGTTTATTTTATTTAATATATGAGTTTTTTTATTAACTATAGAAAGTTAATTTTTATTAGTATGTGAAATAATTTATTTTACATAGATTTTTAATTGTTGGTTGTATTGTGACAATCTTGGTCACTAGAGAATCTTGGACTTACATAAAAATAGTCATCCATAAAAGAAAGAAAAATATGAAACATAATTTCATAATCAACAATTTAAAACCATAGGTTACAAAGACACAATCATACACACCACACAACTTGACCATAAGTAGGTACCCAACTCTCCCCTATAGTCATGGTTGATGCAACTTATTAAGCTTTTAAGCTTTGTAATTGATGGCATTATGTTAAGCCACGCATAAGACATCAAATTTTTATTTCTTAATAGCAAATAGCACAAGACAGATATTATTGGCATTCATTTATATGGTGTGTTGAGTAAGGTAAGCACCAATTTCTTTGGTCATCTCAGTTGCCAATTCCAATAAGTTGTGAGGGTTAGGAGTGTTGGCATTTTGTTTCTCATATTCTGCAACCCAATTCACAACACTTCCCTTTTCCATTGGAGTAGCTTGCACTATAAACTTGCAGCTCTTGTAATGCTTCAATATGTCACCATCTATAACCTTGAAGTTTACTTTATGGTTTTCCTTGTCTATGCCTTCAACCACGTTATTAGACACACTAGCTTTCCCATCTGTAATCCAAAAAAAAAAAAAAAACACAGAGATGTTTATTTTATCTCATACCAATTATTTAGTTTCTAAATTTGGTTTCTAAAACTTTGGTTGCTAATTAGATACCAATTTAGAAACTATTCAACAATAATAGAAACTAATTTAGAAACCAATTTTTTTGTTTAGTTTCTAAAATGGTCTCTAATTTAGTTACTATTGCAACTAATTATTTTAGTCTCTAAAAATTGATTTCTATTTCATGATTTTCTTGTAGTGATAGTATAGTCATAAACTTGTCCAACACTTATGAGAACACTTTGAGAGTAGTCTGATTTAAGCAAATAAGAAATATGGAGGGCGAAGTTACAAGCACATTAATGGAGTGTTTGTTTGGCAATACACAGTTTCACTGTCTTTTCATAAGTTCAAGTTTGATGTTTTGGAATCCAAAACAAATTTCTAGAAAATTGTCCCCAAACATTCACTCAAATATCCCAAAATTTCCAATGAACTTCATAATAAAGACAAAAAAAATTACTGAATATTTTTGTGTAAATGAAAAACGTGAAGAATCTTGAGGATAAAACTTTAAAGTCAAAATAAAAAATAAAAATTGCCATACCAAGAACATAGCTCCAGGAGATGATGGATCCCTCAGTGCCCCATTCACCTTTGAGAATTTCAACAGATTTTATTTTTTGAGGTGACATGTTGGTAATATGATGCGTCTTGCTGCATAAAACATCATGGAACTCTTCAGCAGAAGCCATGATATGCACATTAGCTTCCACTTTCTGAACTTGAGAGTATGCCATATTTGCTTTCTTCTCAAGAGGCACACAAAATTCGAAGACAATGGAGCTGCATTTATAGTTGTCAAAAAAGATAATCACGGATTTAAAACATATATCAAATGACACATTGTGTTGTAAATCCCACACATCAACTAGAGATTAAAATCTTTTATGATATATAAGTGAGTGCAAACCTCGTCTCATTGAGCCGGTTTTATGGGATTGAATTAGGCTTAAAGTTCACTTCCTAACATGGTATCAAAGCCATTTCGAACCAATCTTAGCGAGTATTTGTTAACCATTTCGAGTCATTCATAATATGTTGTCCCACGTACGAGTTGTTACTCTCGGTGCATAGTATATAAGTGGGTACAAATATCATCTCAATATTGAATATTAATCAATGGTAAGTATTTAAAGGAATATGTTTTTTCATTGGAGATGTCAGCAGAAGCAGCACTAGCAGTGGCATCTTCTTTTTCTTTCCAGATTCCAGCAATGTATAATATACCTCTGTGGAAAAGGGTGATCATGATATAAAATTCTCGGAAAAAATGTAGAAGAATAAAGATGGTTGATGTGGAAGTGTATAATAACAGATTTTAGATATTGTAAATCATTTGACTCCTAATTTAAAAAAAAAAAAATTGTCCACACTCCACATAAACTATATTTGAATAATGAGTTAGACTATAAGAAAATGATAAAAAAATGGTAAGAAGAAAAGATGTTTCTTATTCTCTTATGTGTATATTACATCAGTCATGTATAGGAAATATATAGGGAGTTTCTCTCTCCCAAATTACAATCTAATTAGGTAGGATACTAATCATGAGATTCTATAATTATTAAATTAATTGCATATAATTGGTACAATATCGTCAAATATTGCATACAATAATTGCATATAATTTTATAATTATTATTTCCTTAATACTCCCCTCAAGTTGGTAGGTGAAGATCAAGAACCCCCAACTTGTGTCGTAGCGTCAAAAATCGTTCCTTGCCCAATGCCTTCGTAAAAATATCTGCGAGCTGATACTGTGTCGGTACATATGAAGGACTGATTATCCCAGCTTGTAATTTTTCTCGCACAATGTGGCAGTCTATCTCAATGTGTTTTGTGCGTTCATGAAATACTGGGTTTGCTGCTATATGTAATGCCGCTTGATTGTCACAGAAAAGTTGAACTGGCAAGTTACATGACACCTTTAAATCCTGCAACAGATATCGCAACCAAACTATCTCCAAACAAGTATTGGCCATTGCGCGGTATTCTGCTTCCGCTGATGATCTTGATACGTTTGTCTGTTTTTTTGACTTCCATGAGATAATAGATGAACCAAGAAAAATGCAATATCCAGATACTGATCTCCGAGTTGTCTGACAACCTCCCCAGTCTGAGTCGCAATAAGCTGTCAATGTCAGATTGTTTTCGGATGGCAATAACAATCCTTGTCCTGGTGATCCTTTGATGTACTTTAGGACTCGAATTGCGGCATCCCAATGAGGTTTCCGTGGATCCTGTATATATTGACTTAGGGTCCGAACCGAAAATGCTATGTCAGGCCGAGTAACCGTGAGGTATATCAATCGTCCCACGAGTCGCCTGTATTTGACTGGATCCTTTAATAACTCTCCATCGTCTGGTGTGAGTTTTAGGTATTGTTCCATTGGAAATTTGTCTGGACGAGCACCTGTGAGTCCCGTATCCTGCAAAATATCAAGCGCATATTTTCTTTGGGACATGTAAATACCAGCTTTGGAACGGGAAAATTCAATCCCTAGAAAATATTTTAGGTCTCCAAGATCTTTAATGCGAAATTGTTGTAATAAATAATCTTTAACACGCTGAATTTCTGTCAAATCATTTCCTGTCAGAAGAATATCATCCACATAAATCAAAAGGGCAGTAAATGATGAGTTATTTTGTCTTGTGAATAGAGAGTAATCTGTCTTGGACTGTTGAAATCCTACAGATTTAATCACATGAGAAAATGTTGAAAACCATGTTCGAGATGCTTGTTTGAGACCATAAAGGGATTTGTTGAGTCGACATACAATGTTCTCCCCCTGTCGATGATGTCCGGGTGGCAAGTCCATGTAAATAATTTCATGCAATGTGCCATGTAAGAAGGCATTTTGCACATCTAGCTGGTGAGTAAACCAATTTCTGGCTGCTGCAATGGTGAGGAGACACCTCAAAGTTGTTAATTTTGCTGTTGGTGAAAAAGTTTCAGAATAGTCGACACCTTCAATCTGAGTGTACCCCTTTGCGACAAGGCGCGCCTTATATCTGTCGACGCTACCATCTGAGTTGTACTTTATTTTATAAACCCATTTGCATCCGATGGGTTTCTGTCCAGCGGGTAACGATGTCAAGGTCCACGTTTGATTTAGCTGCAAGGCGGAAAGCTCTTCGTCCATTGCTTTTTGCCAATTTGGATCAAGGATAGCTTGAGCATAAGTGTGAGGTTCTTTGGTGGCTGTGATGTTAGCAAGATATGCACTATGTGTAGAAGAAAATCGTGAATTAGAAAGAAAATGATGCATAGGATACCTGGTTCCATTCTGTCGGTCTTGGGCAGTGGTCGAATGATTGGCTTGGGATCCCGTTACGTAGTCTTGAAGCCAGGAAGGTTGGGTTGATGTGCGACTGGATCGTCGAACAGGAAGGTCGGTTGGAGAAGGTTTGGTAATGGGTGTTAAACTTCTTGGCATGGGAGAAGAAGGTTGGTCTACTGGAGGTTCAGGTGTATTATGACGAGTAGGAGAAGAAGGTTGGTTTGATGGAGGTTCAGGTGCATTGTGACGAGTAGGAGAAGAGGGTAGGTTTGATGGAGGTTCAGGTGTATTGTGACGAGTAGGAGAAAAAGGTTGGTTTGATGGAGGTTCAGGTGCATTGTGATGAGTAAGAGAAGAAGGTTGATCGAGTGAATGTTGGACAGGAGTGGGTAAGTCAATGTCAATAGTGGGCAAAATACCTTGTAATGGAGGTGAGGATTGTGTCTGTGACTGTTGGCAGAATGGGAAAACACTTTCATGGAAGATGACATCCCGACTTGTAAAAAAAGTGCCTGCATCTATATCAAATAATTTGTATGCTTTTTGACTGTGAGGATAACCAATGAAGATGCATTGTCGGGCACGCGGATCAAATTTTTGCTTAGGTGAAACAACAGTTGCGTAACAAAGGCAACCAAAAGTTTTTAGGTGAGAAAGTGAAGGTGGTTGATTATATAGTAGCTCAAAAGGTGATTTATTTTTTAGTAAAGGTGATGGCAAGCGATTAATGATATATGTGGCGGTTAAAACGCATTCTCCCCAAAATTCTAATGGTAAATTGGACTGAAATAGGAGGGCTCGTGCTGTGTTTAAAACATGTCTATGTTTGCGTTCTACTACCCCATTTTGTTGAGGAGTGTAAACGCAAGTGCGTTGACATTCAATACCTTTTTTGAGAAAAAAATCATACATTGAAATAAATTCCAGTCCGTTGTCAACGCGGATGGTTTTAATAGATGCCTGAAATTGATTTTGTGCAAATGTAATGAATGACTCTAAGAGATGTTGGGTTTCAGATTTGTGATTCATAAGAAATAGCCAAGTACATCTAGTATAGTCATCGACTATAGTGAGAAAAAAACGTTTTCCAAAATGAGTTGGGGTTTTATGAGGACCCCAAATGTCACAATGCAATAGATTAAATGGAGAATGAGATTTTATTGTGCTTAAAGGAAAGGGTAGCCTTGTCTGTTTAGCTTTGGGACAAATACTACAATGATTATGAATGGGAATGAGATTTTTACTGATAGGGATAGGTAGTAGGGAAGATACAAGTTGTAGACACGCTGGAGAAGGATGTCCAAGGCGCTTATGCCATAAATCAGGATCGGTCGATATTTGAGATGCGTGGGCTTGGTTTGGAAGAGGGGACATGTAGTATAAGCCTGCGTGTTGTTTACCCGAGCCAATCATCCTCCCTGTAGCCAAGTCCTGTAAAACGCAACCATGTGGAGTAAAAACGACACAACAATTTAGTGAACTGGTTATCTTACTAATGGACATGAGATTTAAATTAAAAGAAGGAACACAAAGAACATCTTTGAGAGTGATTTTGTCATTGAATTTAATTGTGCCTGTAGATGAGATGGGCGCAGTTGAGCCTGTGGGCAGATTAACATTTGAAATAAATGATGATGAAGTGTGTGTGAAAAATTGTGAATCAGATGCAATGTGATGGGTTGCTCCGCTATCCAAAATCCATGGTTTCGTAAAAGCAGAATTAGAAGAGGAGTTATGGGCAAGCAGACCTGCAGAGCTAACAAACGTGTCACTTTTACCGTTATTGTTGAGCGAGTAAATAGCCCTTGCCAATTGTTGAATTTGTTCGGCACTGAAGTGTTGTACGAGGTTTCTATCGGACTCGTTACGATGCCTTCTTTGCCAGACATGATTTTTTATTTAGGGGATAAAAATGGAGAGGCTGTCAGGGCACCAAGATCGGTGCTCTGATACCATATAAGAAAATGATAAAAAAATGGTAAGAAGAAAAGATGTTTCTTATTCTCTTATGTGTATATTACATCAGTCATGTATAGGAAATATATAGGGAGTTTCTCTCTCCCAAATTACAATCTAATTAGGTAGGATACTAATCATGAGATTCTATAATTATTAAATTAATTGCATATAATTTGTACAATATCGTCAAATATTGCATACAATAATTGCATATAATTTTATAATTATTATTTCCTTAATATAGACAAATAAATAAATTATAAAAAAGTTATTAAATAAAAATTAATTTTAAACTAAAAATAATTAATTATATATTAATTAAATTAGATATTATATGTAGGACTTTAGTGTGTCAGTACTGTGATACACTTGCACATTAACCATACTTTTTTTGTTCTACATTTTCCCAGAATTCTACATCATCATCACCCTTTTCTGGTGTGAGCCCGCAGAGGTATGTTTTATAGAATCCACAAACAAAAAGGAGATGTTGCTCCTCACATCTCCCATAAATTCAACAAATACTCGTTACGATAGGTTAAAAATAATTCTGATATCATATTATAAAGTGAACTTTAAGTTTAACTCAACCCTTTAAAACCGCTTCATAAAGTTGAAATTTACACTCATTTATATACAATGAATTTTCCTCTCCATATGGGATCTCCAACACTAAGTATTCTAAAAAAATTGCTATTGGACCATACAAAATTTGATATACTGAAGTTCTCAAAAATAAAAATGATATCGTATGTAAATTCTTAAGCCTTAATAATAAAATATAATATTTTAATAAAAAGATTAAATTGTAAGGAATTGAAATATAAATAAAAATTATAAAAGTGTAAACTTTTAATAAGAATTCATAATTGAAGTAAAATCTATAAAGTTATAAGATAAATAATTTTGTAATATGGGGGATATTTATTTAAAGTAGAATAAAATCTTTTGAAAATTTCTTATAAAATTATTTTTATATTTACTTAAAGTATAACAAGACAATATACTTATATATCATTAGATTCTATCAGATATATATTTTTAAATCCGTGTGATTATATTTTTTGACAACTATATATAATTACATTTTTCACCGTTTCTTGAAATTATTTATTTAATATGTGAGTTTTGATTTTTACTTCCAAATGTTATCCCCAATATTCTTCTCCTTTTTCATTTACATGAAAAATATTCAATATTTTTCTTGTCTTTGTTATTATTCGTGTCTAAATTATTCCACTATTTGCTTCCTTACACAAACCAATAAAAACACTAACTTTCATAATTTATAATAAAGTTTTTAAAAAAAATTCTAAGAACACCTTTATCATTTGATATTCTAAGAAACTTATTGGTGGAACTTGTACTATATGATATCAAATAGAAAAATTTGTTGGAATTATGGTTCAAGTGTTAATTCAAGGATTCCCTGAAGATTTGCAATGATCCAAAACTTAGAAGTGATTTAGATTGATTTGAGTGTTTTAAGATACTAATGTATGTTTTCTCTTACTTTATTTGATTCTACATTGCAATTACTTTTTATAGTGATAGATAATTTTTAATTGATTAAAATGTATTTTTAATATTTTAAAATATTCTTGGACGGTCTTGAATACGTAGAAAACATTTCAATTCATTAAATTATCATTTGAATATATTTGAATCACTTAAAATTATAAGAAATTTACTTCTTTTTCTTTTAATATGTTAAAATAATTTTTTTATGAATTAAAATCACTTAACCTCAATTTATGTATTGAATATTTTTTTAATATGTTAAAATAACGAGTTAATAAATTAATTTTATTATAGTAAGTGAAATTAATAGATTAAAAAAACGTAATTTAATCTATTAAAGTTTTGATTGATTTTTCGAAGGTTCGATTTTAACTTTTTAATCCATTAAAATTGTCACATTGGATTTTATATAATTCTCTCATTTCAAAAGTAAAACACACAAAATTAAAACTAATTCTAAAATCAATTCATCCTCACAGAGAGAATCTAAATTGAGACGAAAACTTTTTTATAGTCTTCTTTGAGCAAGCTTGTGAATAAAATCTTGATTTGAATAAAAAAAAATATTTCTCACTGGGTTTAATTTTTCTGTTGTGCTTATTTAATTTTAGATGACAAGTCTTATTTCACAATTCATTTTCCAATCTCTATATTATTTTTTTTATAGGGTTTCCATATTTGTTTAGTAACATGGTGTTATTGGTATGAAATGAAATATTGTAGGGTTCAATATTTAGTTCTTGTCGTTTACTTTCTCTAATTCGATCATGTGCTTTTTTTTAGTATAGATTTGAATTTTTTATAAAAAAAATTAGAGTTGTAATAAATCTAGTGTAAAAAATGTATTTTTAAGCTAAAATGTTGTATAAATCATTTGATTAATTGCCTATCATTTATGTGTTTTTTTTTTAGTATAGATTTGAATTTTTTATAAAAAAAATTAGAGTTGTAATAAATCTAGTGTAAAAAATGTATTTTTAAGCTAAAATGTTGCATAATTCGTTTGATTAATTGTCTATCATTTTTGTAAGAATATTTGCAAGATGATCTTTAACCTATGGAAATTTAATGAAAATATTTGGATCATGAAAATTGGAAAGAGCTAAGCTTGAAGGATTAGAACCATCAAATTCGATGATAAAAAATGTTAGATGGTCAAAGAGCTGAAGAAGCATTAGACGGTCTAAGAGTTAAAGACAGTCTAATATAAGATAGTGTTATATATTATTTTCGGTGGGTCCAATTTATGTTTTATCTAAGACACATCAATTTGTAGTGATTCAAAACTATAAAAATAGGAAATATATGAAGATAAACAAGGTTAAACTCTTTTATAAAACTTACATTTGAATGAATGAAATAAAATTGATTTGTAAGCTTCTTTGAGCGTATTAGAGGTGTGAAACTCTTATCTTGAAGAATTTCTTCAAGTGATGAATCCTCATTGCACTTGTCCATATGAAATTCATTTAAAAGTAGTGCATTCTTAACCTTTCACGGTCTTAATCAATTTTCTCTTTTCATTTACAAATTGTTCTTGTTTTCTACTTGGAACCATGGTAATGTCGCAAGCATTCTATCTTCTTCCATGAGTTTTTGTTTCTCCAACGCCTCTTTGAGATCCATCCACCTTATAAAAGCTCATCATGTAGAAAATATAAAGAAAGAAAATATAAATATATGGGGTTAGAGTAAAAATTCATCACCACTATCCTAAGATTTTTCACTCAATTGTTTAGGATTTTTCACTCAAAACAACACAAAATTCACAAGGTTGGTGGGTTCACTCAAACGCTTAAAAGGTATAAAAAAAATATGATAAGTTTTTCAAGGATATCAAATCATGTCAACACATAGTCAAGTGACATAGGAACAAATCACCAAACACTTATGAGAATTTTAAAAGAGACTAAATTAAAAAGCACTTATGAGAATTTTAAAAGAGACTAAACTAAAAGACAAAAGTTAATTGAAAAGACAAACTAGAAAAAAGAAAATAAAACTAAACCAAATAGGAGATATTATGAGATGTATGACTCAAAATAAAGAAAAAAGAAGCTAGAAGAAAACACACAAAATGAGTAAAACTAAACTAGTATTACCAAAAGAATCATTTTAAAATAATAAAGAAAATCAATCAAAACAAATAAAATTTTAGAGACAAAATATACACTAAGAAAGAGGTGATTCAATTTGACAATCCCTAAGGATATATTCAATTGGAAATTTGTGTACAAGATTATAAGACAAGCAAAGCAAATTGAAACACCATTGTTTTTAACACTTTTAAAAACTTTTTGTTTCTTTTTTCCCTTTTGGCATGTATGGTCTTTGACAATTTAGTTTCTAATTGTGCTTGACTGGTTGTTTTTTGGATTTTAACTCCTGAACCACCAAAGTCTAATTGAAAATCAACTAAATTTTAGGAATTACAACATTTTGAATCCAAATGTTTGTATAGTTTCGAATCAATCCTAAAACATGTCCTTCTAAGAAAATTTCTAAAAAGATTTTAACACTTTTAAACTCTAAAAAAATATAAGAACAAAGCTATAGACTCAAAACTAGACCAATCAAACCTCAAATTTATACCCATTTCATAACTAGATTCGATAACATGTTGTAAGAATGGATAGAAAAGTTTGATCTTAACATGTACACAAACACAAGAACATGTATAGAACTACTAAACACTTATTTGGCCTAATAAATTTACAAAGAAAAACAAAGAGTCACATCACATATGATAATGGTTTGAAAGACAAAGAACAACCCATTTAGACCTTTTATCATTGTGGGGCTATTTTTTTCTTTTTTATTAAAATGGGATCCGTTTAAAAAAATTTATAAAAATGACACGACTTCATATGCAAAAGTCGTGCCAAATTGGCACGACTTTGACACGTCAACTTGAAGTCGTGCCAATTTGGTACGACTTTGTCCACGTCATATTTTTTTAATTTTTTTTAAATAAATATATATTATAATTATTTAATTATAAGTTATGTAATACTTGAAATTAAATTGATAAATAAATTTTTTATGAAAGAATAAATATATAGGTAAAGAAAATTAGGAAATTAGTAATCAAACTTGGAATTGATTTTTATTATTAAACTTGTCTGTGCAGACAATTGTTTCTATTGTGACATTTAGTTCTATAATATGAACATCTTTTTAGTTTATTTGGAATTGAATCATCCACAAAAATAATTCTCTATTTATTTTTCAAATACAATAACACTTCTCAAATAAATATATTACGTTACCGTCAATCATGATCCATACACGATTATCTAATTTTTTGATTACTTAAAACTAACACCCTTAATCAATTATGTAACAAATTAATTTTAAATATTACATAACTCACTACTCGATATAAAAAAATGACGTGGATAAAGTCGTGTCAAATTGGCACGACTTCAAGTTGACGTGGCAGATTCAGGTTGACATGTTAAAGTCGTGTCAATTTGACACGACTTCTGCATATGAAGTCATGCCAAGTTGGCACGACTTGCTCTATTTTTGTAATTTTTTTGAAATGGATCCCATTTTGGTAAAAAAGCAAAAAAAAGCCCCACTGCAGTAAAAAAAACCCCATTTAGATGAATTAAACATAAATATTATAATAAAATTAATTTAGATTTGTATTTATTTTAAATATTAAGATAATGCAAAGAGAAAATAATATCTTATTTTAGATATTAATATTACAAAATTTAATAACATGTTACGTGATATTTTAACTATAATTATTTTATTAATATCAATTCAACTATAATTAAACTACCGAATCTCAAATTAGTATTTTAATCAATTGAATCACCAGTCCAACTATAAAAAGATTCTCGCTTGTTCATGATTAATATAATTAGTAAATTTGAACTGTTTATTTAATTTATTTCTTAATACACACAGTTCAAATAAAAATTAACTCACCCATTAATTGTTCTATTAAATTAGAACCTTATGTCTTCATTATCGTAGTTGAATTTTATTTTAAGAGTTGAATTTAAGAATTGTATTGGCACGACCAAACGACCTGGTGAGTTGGACAGGAACTCGACCACGAGGAGAAGGTCATGTGAAGACACATAATCGATCGACCCATGACAACGAGCCATCGGTTGATCAAGTTAGCAAGGTTAATCCATAATTAAAAACTGTTTAACACAATCCTAAACATGGATTAACCTCCTAATCTGGCTCACCAAATAATATAAATAGCACAGATTTCAAGAATCAAGTACGTCATTATCTACAGTACTCTGACAATCGAGTATCGACATCCTAACTGACTTGAGTTTTAGAGTGTCTTCTGCAGGTACCATCCCAATCTATGAGACAAGACGATTGAGAGGAGAAAGACGAAGCGGGAAACCAAGGGTAACCACGACTAACTGAAAAGAGAAACAAGACAATCGTTTTCTAGTTCTAAACACCTGAGAAAGAATAAACATGCTAAATAGTTTTGATTTATTAAACATTATATCACCTCACAATTCATGCATTATTTAAAATTGCGTATAATAAAATTATAAAAAATAAAAACTAATTAACCGTGAATATCTGATCCAGGTTTTTCAAATTTAGAGATTGAATTTTTGTGTCGCACGAGACTGTTCTTTCCGCTGAATCGGTATTTGGTACAGTCTCCCCTTTCTCCTGTCTCTTGTCTCTTTCCCTTTCTCTCTCTCTTTTTCTCTTTCTCTTTTTTTCTCTCTGTTAAAAACAAGAGAAAGAGAGAGAGAAAGCGAGAGAGCGTGTTTGAAGGCGTCAGCAACAACACTAATCAAAGCGGTTTTAGACAAATCCCATGGCAGAGGAAGGCAAACCCGACGCTCAGCTCTTTCAGCTTCTCGCCAATCTCCTCCACCAGGTTCATCTTTTCCTCTCAATTTCTTATTCGCTTCTCAATATCTTGTTCCAATTTCGAATTAACCTTCAATTTTACATTTTTATGGAGTTTTTCCATCTGGGTAACACTTTTTACAATCTTATGATTCTGAGATCCGTCAATTGCGTTTCTGTTGCTATTTTTTTTTTTCTGGTTTCATGCTTCAATTCAGTTGAATTTTACATTCTGGATTGTGCTCCCTTTGTTTTTACAAGTTTTTTCATCATGCCTTTTGAGGTTCGGGAATTGTGATTAATCCTTGTTATCGTGAATGTAATTGTATCAGCGGTGGGTTTTCCTCTATATTTGCTTAGTCTTACTCCTAGTGACTCGTGAGAAATTGTTGTTTCTCTTGGAAAGTAATGGGTTACTGCAACAGTGTGGTAGGCTAGATCACTAATCCTTTTTATCTGTTGTGGTCTGTGTAATTCCTTGAAGATGGGGGACAGAATCGTTCTAGAGCCAAAGTACTCATTCTTTGTAATTTTATATGTTTCTTTGTGCTTAAAATCTGTGAATTGGGGAGATAAAAGCAATTTTCCAGTTATTATGACATGTCATGATCTGAATTTGTATGATAAATGCGAGTGTTAATGAATAATTGGTCAGTCAATTGTTCTTGGTGAGAAGTAGTAAGATATCATCATATCAAAACTTTAAAGAGTCTTATTAAAAAATCAAACAAAAATTGGATTGGTATTTATGAGTTAAAAGGATAACAAGCATGAAGTTGCACATCAATTTTCATCAGACACCGTCCTGGCCCTTTTGAGAATGGTTTCTTTGATCATCCTTCTTCTAGCTGCATGAGTTCTTGTGTTTCTTAGCTTTCATTGTATCTGTGATGGCTGCGTGACTCAAGCATCCAAAAATTTGACCGTGCAACCACTGTCTGACCTATCCCTCATTTCCGTCCACTTTTACCATCATGTCAGCCTTGTATCTCATTTGTCCATGTTACAATTATGAATGATTTTGGGATAATAGTAATGCAAGGGAAACAAAAATGTATTCATATCTACCTTTAATATTGTGTTTGGACCAAGTTATTGATTGATCATTGATAAAAGTAATTGTTTGTTTTCAAAGTTTGGAGGTGAAGGAGCATTAGTGAGGATATTGTACAATGACTACCAAAACCTCGTTCTGTTGGACAGGGTTGCCCACATGGATCAAACAACACCATTGTGTTCTGTCAAAAATAAAATCATTAAGATCGTATATTTAATTTTTTTTAATGGTTTCACTTAAAGTCTTTCTTGATCTACTTGAGAGCCTCTAATTAGTGGATTATTGTCCATGTGATCAACACTTTCAACTGGCACTTCTGATGCTCTTTTCAACTGTTCAAATTTGAGATACTGTATCAAAATTATAAGGGCAACCACATTCATGAGGTTCCAACCTAGTGAGGCCTAGAGAGCGCCAGATGTAAGCAATACACATCCTTTCCCTTGCATGGAAGAGGCCGTTTCTAGGATATTTACCTGTGACTCTCAAGTGAGGATACTGTACACAAAAAGAAAATATATATGGCCTTTCTGTTATGGAGTTGTGGATTTCTCCATTAAGAATCTGTACTGTGAATTTCACATAAACATTTACAGTGTAATGAACTGAATTTCTTGTATTATAGTGTTTTCTGGTGGAGAAGAGTATCAGTATAGTATTATGAGATCTATATTTCATTTAATTATGATCTCAATCCCCTGTTTCTTATAATTAGATTTAACTTGATTCCAATGTTCTTGTAAACATAAAAAGATTAGCAGTCTACTTTTTCCACCTTGATGACTCGTGATTTTAATATCTATGGTCGTTGCTTCTACAAATTGCTAACTTCTAAATCACTTATTATTAGTCATTATAGTGCATAAATTGAAGATTATTACACATACATGCTGCTTCTCTGGATTCCATCCACAGTTTAACTTCCAATGCAATATATCTTAATAGTGGTGGTTATATAATATACTCATGCATTTTTTATGGTAAACTGTGTAGGTGGAAGAACTGACGAATCAAGAAGAAGTTGAGCTCCGTTGTAAAATTGAAACCCTTGGATTAGAAGTTAAAAAAGTTCCTTCAAAGTCAACTCAGCACCTTAACGAGGTGGTTTTCACTTTATAGTTTAGCCATTAATCAATGTAGAGTTCTCTTATTCCTGTTGAAATGGATTAGAATGTGAATTTTTTTTTATCATATCTTAGATTATCCTCTTAATTAATTTTCTTATTTTCTCGTTGTAGTTATCATAATTCTTTTCTTATGATGTTTTATTTCTTAATTGGTTTGGATTATGATTAGTATAAATAAGGGTTAGTTAGTACTTCAAGTTTTATGAACAGAAGAAATACATAATCTCAACCAAAATGAAATAACGTTCTCATTTTTTGTTTTATTCCTTACCTACATAGTTTGAAATTGCCAAGGAGTTGGACAAATTATCAGCAAGATTAGATGATCTTGATGAGATGATATCAACATCAATGGCTTCAGATCCACAGGTGCAGTCACTCTTGAGTGATACAGCTGATGTGTGGATGCCAGTTATCACTGCTACCTCTGAGGAAAGACGCAATTTCACAGCAGCTACTGGAGAAAACACCCTCCAACCAGATGCCGAAAAGTTTCAATAGCTTCCTACTTTCTTGCCTTTAAGTACAGACTATTGTTCGAAGCACTAAAAACCAGTGTTTTAATATATTCTTATAGGCGTTTCAGTCAAATATTGAAATTGGGAAAAGATAGAAGAAAGGAAGTTTTTACATTTTGGGTTTTGGGGCATTCTACAAGGGGATAGGTGTTGAGCATGAGGAGTCCATTTTTGTTTGTTACATGATAGATCTTTGGTGCAATTTCCCATGAGAAGTTGATCCTCATAATCTTGACTTAGATTCTGATTTCTCTAATTCTTCCAGCATAAGCATAACCAAGTGAAGTTATTTTTCTATGTGCTTAGTCAAATTTTCTTCATGGAAAAATTATATGATTTTATGAAATCACGTGGCAGTGAATACTATTTTTTTTTATCTGTTTTCACTATTTTTGCTCGTACCATAAGGTCAAGTTAATTTTTCTTTTTTAATTAGAACTAAGACATAAATGACATTATCACTGTTGTCGTCATTGTCACTGCACTCTTAGGAGGAAGAAGAAGAGAGAGTAAAACAATTGGTTTAGTTGGAAGCTTGTTTGGGAAGGTATCATATCTTCCAAAAGCTTGTTCAATAATCATATTATAAACTTGTTTGGGGACGTGTGTGTGTGTGTATATATATATATATATATATATATATATATATATATATATGAAATTCATCATCACTTTTCCTAAATATTTACATATTATAAATTAACATAAATAATAAATAACCTTAAAACCACATTAACATTGGTAAATATCCACATCAAAGATTGACAACAAAAAGGTTTATATTGTTATTCCCAGTTAGCTCCAACAACTAAGGGAAAAACATACCAACTAAAAGTTTGCTACATATGCTTAATAGATTGTGTTTATTACTTACCCTTATTATTTGATTTTAATTTTTGTTTACACTATAACTTTAAAGTCTGTGATATTAAGATTAGTTATTCAGAAAATTTGTGTTTTATTTAAACTACTCTAGAAAGAAAGGTCATTTTCAGTTTATTTTATTTTTTTACTCTATAATTTTTGTGTCACTGAAGATATTAAGATTAGTTATTTAGAAAAAAAATTGTGTTTTATTTTACATACCATAAAAAGATAGGTTACTATGTTAAAATATAATTAAGAATAAATAAAAAATAATTTTTATATATATTAAAAAGAATACTTTATTGTATATGCTTATAAATTTTAATTATATATTGTTTTAGATATATACCAATTTGCTAATTAATTTAAACATTTGTAAGAAGTTTTTTAATAAAAATTGTAAAAGAAAAATACAAAAAATTAGATTCTTTAACACATGCACTGAGTTAAAAAAAAAAAAAAAATCATATAAAAGAATGCCAAAGGGCTTTCCTTTGCTCTTGAGATTCTCAGAGGTGAACCAAATGACTTAATGTTGGAGATCCCACATCGACTAGAGATAAAAATATTTCATTGTATATAAGTGGGTGCAAACCTTAACCTCATAAACTGGTTTTATGGAGTTGAGTTAAGCTTAAAGTCCACTTCGTAATACTTAACCTTATTAGACGTGCTTCTATCTCCAGCTTCAGTTTCAGCAATTAGGAGTGCTCTTTCTTACATTCACCCTCATCACCACTACTCTAATATTTTTTTCTCTAAAATTCAACTTTCTCTTTTTTTATTTTTTTTATATCTTAGCTATCCTTAAAAAAAACTAATTATGTATTATAATTAACTTTTATTCAAGTTAGCTGAGTCAGATCACTCAAACCTGCAACCTGGAGAATTATCAATATAATGACAATGAGAAATCATAAATGAATATAATCTAAATGACACGAATATCAGACCAGTTCTTCTGTCACCAATTTTTAACTTGACAGGACTTAATTTGCCAAAATGTTCATTATTGGGTATTTGTTTGACTTTCTGTCAGAAGGGAAATGTGAAGACTGAGAACAGAAGGAACAATGAATGCATATAAATTGTTTTAAACAATTTTGTTTCCTAAACTAGGTGATTCAGTTTTTATACTGTCTTCAGTTTCTCTTTTCTGTGATTAGATTAGTGAAAGCTGTGTGGACAACACCCTTAAAATTGCAAGCTTTCTGGCCAGAAAAGTATGAACAAAATAATTGTTTTTTCCATAATTTCCACACTCCTGTGTACAAAAATTGAACAAAGAGATCATTATCAAACACTCACGGTATGGGTGGTATACAACCAGGTAATAATTAAGAGCATCTAAAATCTTCATTTCCATTTCAAGTATGTCCTTGATTTATATCTATACTTCTCATCAGCATCAGCATAAAAAATCTGCGGTTTCAGCATAGAAAGGAAATCTAGTATCAAGACAACTTTGAAAACAAATTACTCACTTTACGTTCAGAAGTCAACATGAAGAAAAATAAAATAATAGGTTAACATCTTACACAATTTTTTTATGTAAAATACAAGAAGCCATGCTTGCACTGTGTTTTCTTCTGCTTTTGATGCCAGGTACAAGCATGTTGGAGTACCAAACGTGGATCATATTCTGCCATACTCTTCCTTAAAATGACAAAAACTGAAGATTGTCAACAGTTGACACTTAGTGAGGGTATTAAGCACATACTACTACTTAGTGACATACATAGCAGTTGTCTGCTTATAAGTTACATTTGGAAAAAAAAAAATTAAGTGCACGGTTGCTCTGGAAAATTCAAAAGTTAGTGGCATATCTTGGAAACTTCACCATAAATTTTACCGCAATTGATGAGGCAGTTGAAGCCAGCAGATCCCAGAATGAGACGGTTATTGGTTTTTCTAACATAATTGCATAACACTAATCTAAATAGTAGTACTGATATGGACATTAGATTTAATCAAAACCAAAAAAAATCTGCATCTATGATAAATCCTGACATCAAAAGGAAAAAAATTTATGAAATATACTGCAGTAAACTTCAAATTACTGAGTCCAAGCATCACAAATACTACATAACATGCAAGCTATCCCCAATCTAAAAGAAAGACAGGAAGTTCCAACCATTTCAGGACAAACTTTTCCATACACTACTGAAGTTTACAAGTTCACAACACATACTTGGTATAAACACGCCTCATGTATGTAACTGCTGCGGCCATAACCCTGAAAGATCAACCAACATATTAGAAATGGTTATGGAATTTAACACAAAATAAATGGCAAAAGTTGTTAAAGTTTTGAACTTAACACAAAATAATTTCATTTGCATTCCCATTGTGATTCTAAAGTGGTATCACCATTGGTTGAGTAGACTCCTAAATTCTAATAGAGCTCTTCTACATGTTCATATATACTTATGAATGGCAAAAGGCAAGCAAGCTTCATTACTTATGGGAATATGGGTGGTATATTTCCTTTTCAAATGTAAATGATCATCACTAAAAGTCTAGTCTGTTCCATCAAAAATTGATCAAACAAATGTATTCCATGGATAAATATCGTATATATGCCAATTCTGCATAAAAAAGTAACTTTCAATAAACATAAATAAATGCATACTAAACGGATACATTAGAAAAGAAATCCACCCAGGACATAGTAAATTAATTAACTATAGATATGCAGCATAGGAATTAGGAGTGGTTATGGATTTCTATTTCCTAAGTCATGGTTCTGCAGAATCTCTAGAAAGTGGGTGTATAAAGTACATGCATAAACCTACATCACAAACAAGCCAGACATCTATAGATATATCACCTTGATCAGAAAGAGAAGATGGGAGGTTTAGTAATGACATAATGGCTGACTTATCCTAATTTTCAGTTTATTTTAGAACTTCTTATGTTAATTATGCATTCAAAACTGTTGTACATCCCATCTCATACAATCTTGAAGGTCGTGTCTTGCTTATTGGAGAATCAAAATGCAGGCAAACTAAACAAAACTAGGAAAAGAATCAACACGATACATATACTTCATATTCTGTTTGTCCATGGGGCTTTTGGCCTCAAGAAGTGTGGCAATTCCTTTTTCTCCCCTTCATGCATTGCAGACTAAGCACAGATGTTTAAGCCAGAAAGATCAAACCAATATACGAAATACAGCACAGATAAATAACAAAAATTAAACACCTCTATAGTCAAGGAAGGATATCAATAACGATAACTCTAATTATTCATCTTTCAGAATATTTTATATACAAGAGGATGCCAAAAAAATCCATAAAAGCATCATAAGAAATTCCGTCTGAAACCAATCCCTGGCACACAAAACTAAGGATGACAGCAGCAACTACAAATTCAGAACTGGACACCACATCAACAAGTAAAAGAATGATAATCATAAGCAATAGCCAGAAGCAAAAGGTTAGAGAACAAAACAGTGCTGTGGCATAAGGGGAATAAATACATGTATGATAGAGATTGAAGAAAGACATAAAAAAAAGAAAACATACTAATGAGATGATGTCCAGAAATTGGCAGCCATGTTTCTTCAGAGATGAGCGAAATTCAGCCAAAGAGAAACCAGAAAACTGTGGACAATCACATTCACAGTGCAACTGCAGAGTGAAGCAAACCCATTTAGAAGAACCCATTGAAAATTGATCCAAAAGTAAATGTTCTACCTTTCAACCAAGGATGAAAAACAAATGAGAATTGCACAAAACCAAGATTGTCAAGCTCAAGAGTCGACGTAAACTCGTGAGAGCTTCATAGACTTGACTCGTAAACTCGTACAAATATTATAGAAGTTAAATTATTCGAGTCATAAAAATTAAATAATTAAAAATGGACAAATATAAAGTTTTCAATCCTCTAATTATGATTATGTCCATTAATATTTATCTCATGCTTATCCAATATCTGATCTATATCCTAAGCATTTCTTCTTCTATTAAAAATAAAAGATGGACTTAAATTGACCTCAGTTGAATTTGATCTACTATGAGACATTCCTTAAAATTACACTGCTCCAAATTCAATTTCTGGCAAAACAAAATAAAATTTACACTGGCATAGGTAAAGTTCATATTATTTTCTATGGTTACAGTTCCATTCCTTCGAAGTTATTTTTATTTTAATAAATATTAAAAATAAAAAATATAAACATGCTTAAATCGGATGAACAGTAATCCAATTAAAGTTTACCAATGGACTGGCAAAAAAAAGCTGGCTCAGCTAAGAGCCTAAATCGCATAACTGCTGACACCTTATTATACACCATAATTCTCCTCTTTTGTTCTTGCTATTCTCATCACTTATCTTCTGCTCACCAGAGGAGTAATTCTGAGACTGAAAATGTTTTTCATTCATAAAAACTGGAAAGAAAAAGAACTGATTTCATAGAAATCATGTTTTCCAAAGTGATCCGTGTCTAAGTTGTTCATAAAAATTAAGGCAAAAACTCAATATCCAGTAGAGTGGTAACTAATTGAATCAATAAGTGGTTATGTGAAACAAATATCAGCTAACCTTATCACTTATCAGTCTACTCAACATCAAATGTAAAAATACCAGGAAGATTTTAATGTGCACTCATGTATAAGTTGTCATTAAGTACAATAGAATATGAAGAATTAAACATGGAACATGGAAACTGAATCGTTGACTAGACTAAATAAGTAGTCAAATATAACACATCAACTGCTAGAAGTGCTAACTGTTTCCTCTTCTTCAGTGACAAGTAGTTTCCCCTCTGAAAAATCACAGGATGTAATTGGTATTCCCAGCTGCTTCTTCAACTTCTTCACAACAAACACTTCTGGCTCTTCACATATGGTTAGCACTGTACCATTCCTACCAAGCCGACCAGTTCGGCCAGCCCGGTGCGCATAATGAATTGAATCTGTTGGTAAGTCGAGATTAACCACAAGATCACATTCTGCCACATCCAAGCCCCTTGCTGACAATTCATTTGTCACCAGAACTCTCACCTCACCGTTCTTGAATTTCTTCAGGGTTGTTGACCTCGCAAGCTTCCCTAGATCCCCATGTAACTCCACAGCTTTCATCCCACGGGCCTCCAGCTTGAAGACAACATCCTTTAGCTGTTTAGTGTGGTTCATGAAAGCTATCACAAATTTGGCATCCAGTGCATGAATACACCTTCTCAACACATCAACTTTGTGCTGCAACCTTGTTACACAGTAATAGTGTTTCAGCGCAGGAGGCAGACTCTCTACCGCTGCTTGAGATGGCACAGCCGAATTGGGCAAAGAAGACCGGGATAAACTGACAGGTTCAGAGGGAGAGACCGTTTCAAGCGGGACAATTTTCTTAGCTTGGACAAGAAGAGGGTCACAACCCCAGCTTCTAGCTGCCCTTACAACAGAAAAGGGCACAGTTGCAGAAACCATGATTAACTGACGCTCACTCTTTCCAGCATTTGAGTTTGGGTCTGCACTTGATTTCCTCCCTACATGCTCCAATATCCGGTGCATGTCTTCCCGGAAATTGAACGACAAGAGTTCATCAACTTCATCTAATACCAAATATCGACATCCATGAGTGCGAAGTTTCCCAGATGCACTTAGCTCTGCTATCCTACCAGGTGTGCCAACAACAATTGCAGGTTTATTTTTCTTGAGAGCTTCTTCCTGCCTGGTTCGGTTGGCACCCCCCACAAGCTGCTGAACCGCTCTCTTCTTATCCATTCCTAGCACCTTCTCAAACTCCCTCACTATCTGCATTCCAAGCTCTCTAGAAGGAGCAACAATCACTGCTTCAATTCCCAAGTTCTTCCCATTCTCATCACCATCATCATCACCTTTCCCCCTCAGCGGTCCAACAACCGAGAGAATAGGAAGCAGATAAGCTAGTGTCTTCCCTGAACCCGTGTAAGACTGAATTATGACATCGCGGTTGTTTAAAATGGTGGGAACTGCAGCAGACTGAACTTCAGTCGGAACAGTAAAACCCTCCTTCTCTAGTCTCTCAATCAACACATGTGGGAGGCCAAGTTCTGGAAATGACTTTGCAGCAAAAGGGGCAAACTCTATTTGCTGTTTTTCTACAACCCTAACTACTTTCTTCTTCTTCTCATTAATGCCAAAGGGCTTTCCTTTGCTCTTGAGATTCTCAGAGGGTGAACCAAATGGCTTAACCTTATTAGATGTGCTTCTATTCCCAGCTTCAGTTTTAGTTTGGAAACCTATGCTAGAGAGGGTGAGGGAAGCATGATTAGGTTCCACCTGGCTCATACACTTCACACTAGTGTGCAATAAAACAGACCTAGAAGTGGCCAAAGCCCTTCTCAAGTGGAGTGACTCCCCAACAAGCAAAAGAAACCTAGTTGAAATCAAAGTTGGCATCTTTTAAACAAGAAAAAAAGAACAACCTCGTATGTCCTGTTCGTCCTCCAAATCGGACAACACAAATATTAATGGATGCTAAAAACCCCTTCAAATAAACCTTAAAATCTGCTACTGATAAGAACGACAAAATCCATTTTAGCGCAGCTTCTTCTAGGTGGTGCGGCAATCCAGTTTCGTGTGTGCGGTGGTGGCGGTTCGTGCGGTGGTTGCAGGTTGCGGTTCGTGCGGTGGTCGCGGGTTGCAGGTCGACGGTGGTCCGGTGGTGCCTTGGGAGGTGTGGAATTAGGGTTGAATTGTGATTTTGGTTATTAGGGCTCTTTTTTTATTGTGCTGCAGAATAGCTCCAAATTGGATTTAATTGAGTGCAGTTTTTTGCATTATTGTTAGAAGTTTAATCTGCGCAATGCAATGTTATTTTTATTTATTGACATTTTCTTTAAACAAAGTAATGAAATTTAATTTATAGATAATATTGAAAATGTCATTTTGAGAGAGTGGTGGGGAGAGTGAGAGAGCTTGCTATCTAAGTAGTGTATTCTTATTTATAGTTTTTATTTATAATACAAACAAGACTAGATTATGGAAGAAATTGAATTCAGAGTAGTAATGCTTTATTGAGGTAATTGTGGTTCTGAAGCTGACTAGTTCTTCTTCTGATGTTTGTTTTGTTGTTAACTTTCAGCAATGACATCCTTAAATATTCGTTCACTGCTTGTATTCTCTGCCATTTTTGGAGTTTTTATGCTCATATGGAGGTTGTCTTGTCCTTTCTGATGCTGCTGCTGCTGCTTTGATGGCTGTGGGTGATTCCCCTTATAAGAGAACCACTTATCGCTATTCCCCCTTGCTTGCCTTTCTTCTCATTCCTGGGGAAAGTTCCTTTTCTCGGCTTCAGGTATGCTCAAGCTTTTGAATGCAGACTAGTGTTTTGTTATCCTGTATCTCTATGAATGTTTTGTTATATTGTATGTCTATGAATGTTATTACAGTCTCAGTCATTGTTCTAACAACTGTACTAGTTTAGATGAACTGGTGCCCTTCTCTCTATCTGTAAAGGTGAAATAATTTTTATCCTAACTTTATTATTTAACAAAATTTGAATTGAATAAATTTGTAGCATAAAATGAAGTTAAAATTGTACCATCCATCAAAAAAATTCTCAACCCAGGTGGAGTCTCTTCTCCCATAGGAGAAATCGAAGCCCTTAGGTGGTGATAGACAGTGAAAGATGGTGTCGTGCTCCGGCACCCACCACCTCTTACTCCACCACACCAAACTCATGTCCTCCCACGTGTCCAACTCCCGGCACGACCTCGCCATCTCTCTCTTCCACCACCTTCACTCCGCCCTCTTCCTCCCACTCGACCCCCACCTCCTCTCTCTCACCCTCAAGTCCTGCACCGCCCTCAACCTCCCCCTACTCGCCACCTCCCTCCACGCCCACGCCGCCAAGTCCTCCTTCCTCTCCAACCCCTTCGTCGCCTCCGCCCTTCTCCACCTCTACGGCTCCCGCCTCTCCCTTCCACTCGCCCACCACCTCTTCCTCCAAACCCCCCACCCACACCGAAACGTCGTCGTCTGGAACTCCATCATCTCCCTCCACGCCCACAATAACAACCTCTCCCTCGCCCTCCGCCTCTTCCACTCCCTCGACACTGCCCCCACCGACTCCACCTTCAACCCCATCATCTCCGCCCTCGCCCCCTCCCACCCCCTCCAATCCATCTCCTTCTATCGCCAAATGCGCCTCCACAACCTCAAACCGCGCCTAATTACACTTTTATCCCTCCTCCCCGCCTGCGTCAACCTCGCCGCGCTTAACCTAATCAAAGAGATCCACGGTTACGCTGTCAGGAACTCCATCCACCCGCACCACCAATTCAGCAGCGCGATGGTCGAAGCCTACGGAAGATGCGGTTCTCTTCGCTGTTCCAGTTTGATGTTTTCGACGATGAGGGACGAGGACAAGGACGTTGTTGCGTGGAGCAGTTTGATTTCGACCTGCGCTTTCCACGGCCAGGCGGAGACTGCGCTGGAGATTTTCCGGCAGATGAAGGCCGCCGGCGTGCGGCCTGACGGTATTGCGTTTCTCGGGGTTTTGAAGGCGTGCAGTCATGCTGGCTTAGCGGATGAGGCGCTGCGGTTTTTTGCGAGGATGCGGGGGGAGTATGGTGTGGAGCCGGGGAGTGATCATTACTCGTGTTTGGTGGATGTTTTGGGAAGAGCGGGGAGGTTGCAGGAGGCGTATGCGGTGATTCGGGGGATGCCGGTGGAGGTGACGGCGAAGGCGTGGGGGGCGCTGCTTGGGGCTTGTAGGAATTTTGGGGAGTTGCGGCTGGCGGAGGTTGCGGCGCGGGCGTTGGCGGAGGTGGAGCCGGGGAATGCTGGTAATTTTGTGCTGTTAGGGAAGATGTATGCGAGTGTGGGGAGGATGGAGGAGGCGCAGAGGGTGAGAAGGGAGATGAAGGAGAAGGGGGTCAGGGCAGCCGCCGGAAGTAGTTGGGTTGTGTATTCTGAGCTCTGATCATCTTTCTGTTCTTGTTGTTTGGAATCATGGCAAGTGAAGGAAACAATTGCCATTCTCTCATTTTATAAACTTAACATTTCATCAAATTCAATACTTATATTTACAATTGCATTCAAGAATAATGGTAATACAATATAGGTTGTAGGTTATGCATTTGCATATATTATAGTGTACCACTTGATATCTTAGATTTTAATACAGGTAAATTTTAACTTATATCATTAATGATACAAATCTCTTTATTTTTCATCACTTGATATCTTAGATTTTAATACAGGTAAATTTTAACTTATATCATTAATGATACAAATAATCTATGTTACAACATAAGTGTCAATATTTAATATAGACTGACTCACATATATTTCAAATGTATGATCTCAAATTCATATGAATTCCATTATTTAATCTCTTTTGTACAATACATATCATTTGAAATTTTCACAAACCAATTGAATATACAAACTAATATTGACTTCACATTTATAAAAACATCCACACATAATCTAATTCATTGGAGAGACAAAAAGAAAAGTAAAGAAAGAAAGAAGATTTTCCTAGATAGAGTAAGAATGAACTCGCTTGAGCAAAAATTTGACCGAGAGAGTTGATATTTTTGTGTTGTTTTCACTTGAGCGAAATTCTTTGCTTTTCGCTTGAGTGAAAACATAGCTAAAAACAAGTTTAAGGACAAATCTATTTTCGCTTGAGCAAGAATTGGCTCACTTAATTGAAAATATCATAAAATAAACCTCTACAACCACACAATCTCATTTTAAAGTTGTTTCCAAAACCAATTCAATAAATACAAGTATCAAATGCAATAATCTAACGCAAAGACGATAACACACAACAAATTTCAACTACACAAATCTCATTTCAAACTCAAACATTAAAAACATGTTCACAACATACAACCTCACACAGAACATCAAGAAATGTAACCACATCACTCTCTAACCCAAATTATTTGTGCTAAGATTCTACCAAAAACATAATTAGTTTTATTTACATGAAATTCCTTATTCCAAAGAAAATTCCAATTCAAGCAATTTAACTGGTTAAAATCTAAACATAACCAAATTTCTCGATGGTTAAAATCTAAACATAACCAAATTTCTCGACGGGAGAATCCAGGCTATTCAGGAAGAATCGCAGCAATTCCCCAATCCACTTCGTTGAAGGACAATTGGAAGACCCGGGGCTGCCACGGGGTCCACATGAGCAAGCGCTACGCTTCTTGTGTAGTGGGATAAACTAACCTAAATAGTCAAGTGAAGGAGACCCACATGCCCTGAAGTGGACCTTAATATGAGGTTAACCAAGTTGAGATTATCACTTTTCTTAACTAATCCCACCGAAATTGATGAAAAAATCATAAGGAAATGAGGATAATAGAGAATCTTTGAGGTAAATATGGACTTACTTTGTTTGAAAATTTGATCGGGTAGAAATGATCCATGACTCATCGACTATTGTAGGGTGTCATAAAATTTTGAATTAGATAAAGTATATAGATAGAAAAGTAGAGAGAAGAGAGAGAAGAACAAAAATGAGAGTACGGGTGGGGTGGGGTTGCACGGGATAGGGTTACATCCCAACAACAAAGACTTTCATCATCGAAAATTAGCTTACCAAGAAAAAGAGTAAAATATGATGTTTGTATCTTTTCTTCCATTTTCTAGGTGGAATGAAATCTTACAATACTTAGACTATATTGATATTTCTACCATGAAATTTCTTTACTTAAAAATATAAAATTTTAACTAACTTTATCTCATAAGAAAAATTTTGTTTACTTGCACTTAGACTATCCACAATTTTTCTATATTCTAACATAAATAGAAACACCTCATAAAAACTTCTTCATAAACAAATTTCTAATATCACTTGTGTTATTGGAGTTAAGTTTAAAGGGAAAGAACCTTTATAATATTTTCAAATTCCACCTTTTTCTTATGATAAAAAATAGAAATTATTATTATAATAATAGTAATAATAATTAAAATGAAAAGTATTACTGAATAATTTATTTTATAAAAAATAATGAAAAATATATTTTTTATAATTTTATTATAGGTAATTTTTATTATTGTGTAGGTGATGTATATATTTTTTTAGATATTTAATTAAGTTTAATAGAGGTAAGAATAAAGTAGTTAAAAGAAACCTAAATCCTAATAAATAAAAAATATCTTATTATAATTTCTATTTATTTTTAAATAATTAAATACTTTTCTTTCTTAAAAATAACTCTCACATAATTTTTTTAAATTATTATTAAAGAATTATATATATATATATATATTTAAATGTATTATTTTCATATTTTTCAATTAATTGTATTGTACAGGATGTTCGACGGACATTTTATGAAACAATTTCATCTTTCGAAGACGATATAAATTGTGAAGATGAAATGCTCCATGTATCACTGAATCTTTCCGGGGAGATGGTCTAAAATATAATGTCCAATACGGCCAGTACGGAAAAGATTAAGCAACTTCCCAGCTACCTTGTCAAGAACATCTTCTTCACACTGAAACATGGAAAACTTCGCAGTAAACTGCCTATCAATGAGTGCAAGCATTTCATCTTCACAATTTATATCACCTTCAAAAGATGAAATTGTTTCATAAAGTGTCTGTCTAACATCCTGTACAATACAATTAATTAAAAAATATGAAAATAATACATTTAAATATATATATAATTCTTTAATAATAATTTTAAAAAATTATGTGAGAGTTATTTTCAAGAAAGAAAAGTATTTAATTATTTAAAAATAAATAGAAATTATAATAAGGTATTTTTTATTTATTAGGATTTAGGTTTCTTTTAACTACTTTATTCTTACCTCTGTTAAACTTAATGAAATATCTAAAAAAAAATATACATCACCTACACAATAATAAAATTATAAAAAATATATTTTTCATTATTTTTTATAAAATAAATGATTTAATAATACTTTTGAATTAGATAAAGTAGAGAGAAGAGATAATAAGATTTTGAATTAGATAAGTATAGAGATAGAAAAGTAGAGAGAAGAGATAATAAGATTTTGAATTAGATAAAGTATAGAGATAGAAAAGTAGAGAGAAGAACAAAAATGAGAGAACGGGTGGGGTTGCACGGGATAGGGTTACATCCCAACAACAAAGACTTTCATCATCGAAAATTAGCTTAACAAGAAAAAGTGTAAAATATGATGTTTGTATCTTTTCTTCCATTTTCTAGGTGGAATCACAGTTGTGAAATCTTACAATACTTAGACTATATTGATATTTCTACCATGAAATTTCTTTACTTAAAAAATTTTAACTAACTTTATCTCATAAGAAAAATTTTCTTTTACTTGCACTTAGACTATCCACAATTTTTCTATATTCTAACATAAATAGAAACATCTCATAAAAACTTCTTCATAAACAAATTTCTAATATTCGAGTTAAGTTTAAAGAGAAAAAGATTCATATAACCTTTATAATATTTTCAAATTCCACCTTTTTCTTATGATAAAAAATAGAAATTATTATTATAATAATAGTAATAATAATTAAAATGAAAAGTATTATTGAATAATTTATTTTATAAAAAATAATGAAAAATATATTTTTTATAATTTTATTATAGGTAATTTTTAGTAATGTGTAGGTGATGTATATATTTTTTTTAGATATTTAATTAAGTTCAACAGAGATAAGAATAAAGTAGTTAAAAGAAACCTAAATCCTAATAAAAAAAATACCTTATTATAATTTCTATTTATTTTTAAATAATTAAATACTTTTTTTCTTAAAAATAACTCTCACATAATTTTTTAAATTATTATTAAAGAATTTTATATATATATATATATATATTTAAATGTATTATTTTCATATTTTTCAATTAATTGTATTGTACAGGATGTTCGACGGACATTTTATGAAACAATTTCATCTTTCGTAGGTGATATAAATTGTGAAGATGAAAAGCTTGCCCTCATTCATAGGCAGTTTACTGCCTTGCAGGAAGTTGTCCATGTTTCAGTTAAATGTGAAGAAGATGCTCAAGGTATAGCTGAGAAGTTGCTTAATCTTTTCTGTACTGGCCGTATTGGACATTATATTTTAGACCATCTTCCCGGAAAGATTCAGTGATACGAATACTTCATGATCCTCATGGAACTCCATGTATCACTGAATCTTTCCGGGAAGATGGTCTAAAATATAATGTCCAATACGGAAAAGATTAAGCAACTTCCCAGCTATCTTGTCATGAGCATCTTCTTCACATTTAACTATGGAAAACTTCCTGCAAGGCAGTAAACACTGCAAGCATCTCATCTTCACAATTTATATGGCAAAGATGAAATGGTTTCATAAAGTGTCCGTAGAACATCCTGTACAATACAATTAATTGAAAAATATGAAAATAATACATTTAAATATATATATAATTCTTTAATAATAATTTTAAAAAATTATGTGAGAGTTATTTTGAAGAAAAAATAAATATTTAATTATTTAAAAATAAATAGAAATTATAATAAGGTATTTTTTATTTATTAGGATTTAGGTTTCTTTTAACTACTTTATTCTTACCTCTGTTAAACTTAATTAAATATCTAAAAAAAATATACATCACCTACACAATAATAAAAATTATCTATAATAAAATTATAAAAAATATATTTTTCATTATTTTTTATAAAATAAATTATTCAATAATACTTTTCATTTTAATTATTATTACTATTATTATAATAATAATTTCTATTTTTTATCATTAGAAAAAGGTGGAATTTAAAAATATTATAAAGGTTATATGTATCTCTTACTCTTTAAACTTAACTCGAATAACACAAGTGATATTAGAAATTTGTTTATGAATAAGTTTTTATGAGATGTTTCTATTTATAGAATATAGAAAAATTGTGGATAGTTTAAGTGTAAGTAAAAGAAAAATTTTCTTATGAGATAAAGTTAGTTAAAATTTTATACTTTTAAGTAAAGAAATTTCATGGTAGAAATATCAATATAGTTAAGATTTCACATCGGTTATTCCCTAGAAAAGATCCAAACATTATATTTTACTCTTTTTCTAATTTTCGATGATGAAAGTCTTTGTTGTTGAAATGTAACCCTATCCCGTGCAACCCCACCCTACTCTCATTTTTGTTCTTCTCTCTACTTTTCTATCTCTATACTTTATCTAATTCAAAATCTTATTATCTCTTCTCTATACTTTATCTAATTCAAAATCTTATTATCTCTTCTCTCTACTTTTCTATCTCTATATTTTATCTAATTCAAAATCTTATTATATCTTCTCCCTACTTTTCTATCTCTATATTTTATCTAATTCAAAATCTTATTATATCTTCTCTCTACTTTTCTATCTCTATACTTTATCTAATTCAAAAGTATTATTAAATCATTTATTTTATAAAAAATATATTTTTTATAATTTTATTATAGGTAATTTTTATTATTGTGTAGGTGATGTATATATTTTTTTAGATATTCAATTAAGTTTAATAGAATAAAGAGAAAAATGGTAAGAATAAAAGTAGTTAAAGGAAACCTAAATCCTCATAAATAAAAAAATACCTTATTATAATTTCTATTTATTTTTAAATAATTAAATACTTTTCTTTCTTAAAAATAACTCTCACTTAAGTTTTTAAAATTATTATTAAAGAATTATATATATATTTAAATGTATTATTTTCATATTTTTCAATTAATTGTTAGTAAAATTATGAATATGCAGAAGCGTGTAATACTTATTTTATTTGAAAGTATATATGTATTTTATTTAAGTAAAAATATCAATATATTTTGTCCAAGCAAATCTTTATACAGTAGAATGTATATAATCAAGGTTAATATAAATGAATAATTAAGGGATCAACTACATAATATAATATATATATATATATATTATTAATACTACGGAACACAGACGTTTTCGCGAATATATATATTTTATTTATTTATATATAATTATGTTTAATATTAGAATTGAATAAATAATATTATTATTCACACATATAAATTTAAGTTTATTTTAATAAATACGAACACATGTAAAACACATAAATTTTAGCAAAACATAGCTAATAGAGTAGTAATACTTACCAATTATTCAATTTAGTTTTATTTTGATTAAATATAAATTTTAATCAAATTAAATAATTTTTTAATATTTTAGTTAACTGTATTTTTTTATCTTTTTTATTGATTTTTTGTTTTTAAAAACTCACATATTACAACACAATAAAAATTGTAAATTTATAACTATTAATAAAACATGAAAAAGATACTATCAATTTATTCTTAATTTTTATTCCTCTCCTCAATTTTCTCTTATTAATTTTATTATATTTTTTTATAATATTTCAGTTTTTCATAAAATATGGGAGTATGGTAAAAATGGTGTGGAAAGTAGGTACGTTGGGAAGGAAAGGAGAGTAAGGGGGAAGTGGGAAGAAAGATAAATGATTTATGTATACTGAAAAATTATAAAAACTGTTTATTAAATAAATTTAAGGAGAGTAATTAAAAATAATAAATGTAGTACACATATTTTTCAAATTTAATATTTAATATTAACTATTTTTTTAGTTTTAAATTTAAGTAATTATAAAATAACCAAAATAAAATAATAAAATAAAATATTAATATAAAGATAAAATAGAAAAATAAATTTATACAAACAAAAACAGTTATAATGGAGAATCTCCTTTATATATATATAGATATAGATAACCAAAATAAATTAATAAAATAAAATATGAAGTAAGGATAAAATAAATAAAAAATTTAGAGAATATTTTAAATTTTGTATTTAATAGAAAAGTAGATAGATTTTTTATTTTATTATTTAATTATATTAAAATGTGGAAAAAAACCAAATACAAAAATTATATTACATTTTTATTACTTATATTTATATTTATTTTTTTAGCAACACTCCCTTTCATATTTTTTACAATATTTTTCTCTTGAAATTTGAAGAAACATTCCCTCTTTTTCAACTGTTTTTTAAAATTAACTGGATTTTCAGTTCATCTTCTCCGCCAAACAAACTCTGCGAGCATGGTAGCGACGCGTTTGGGCACACGAATTGGCACAGCGGTAAAGGAAGTTCTGAGAAGCAAGGGAGCATGGCGAGATTCTTTTATGGCTGCTGCTTCTCGCGCAATCGCGGAGAGAATTCCGTTGGTGAATCTCGTCGTCGAAGTCAGAGATGCAAGGGTCTGTTTGTTACGCATTTTAACGAATCATTATTCGTTTTCTTCAACTCATTAACACGCTCTACTATTCTTTTCGTTTTTCAGATTCCCTTGTCCTCCGAATGCGAGATACTCAGAAACTATCCACTTTCGCAGAAAAAAATCATAGCGCTCAACAAAATGGATCTTGCGGGGGCATCGAATGTGAAGGTAGGGCTTCTTTTCGAGCTTTTTTATTTTCTTTAACTGTTTTGAAGGTTTGTGGAAATTCCGCTGTCTTTCCATCTGTATGTAACCGTGGAAGTTTGAGGGAATATGTGTTTTTAGTCTTTGCATTTTGGTCTAATGTGTTCAACATTTCTAAATTTTCACATTTATGTTACATGCTGTTGAAATTAAAGCAAAACATGTATGGTTAAAATTGAAACATTAATTTATAAGAATAAATATCTAAATAAGATAGGACTGTCAGAGTACCTCAGCATTCGTCTTCTGGAATTGGTTTTCAGTGTATTTCGTTGCAAAACATGGTAGCAGAGAAAATTGAAAGTTGTGATAAAAGAAAATTAAATTAAATGAGAAAAGTTGTGTGCGAATGTGCTTCTACAGAGAAGCTGTCGAGGGAGTTAAGGTAACTAGAGTAATCAATAACGCCATGTAGGCTAACTTGCTAACCAAATTAGTAATTAAATTGATAAACTATTCTAACAATTTGATTTGTGGAGTTTAACCAAACTCACTCAAATAATCATTTGGAGGGATTAGTGAAATTGTATTCCTTTTAGATTTGTTAATTAATGATTTTGTTTTTTTAATAAATGTTTTGTGAATAGGCATGGATGGAATATTTTAGGGAAAGGAACTGCGTATCTTGTGGAGTCAATGCTCATAACAAGGAGAACATCAGACAGGTATTTGTTCCCTTTTTCTGCATTCTTCCAAATAGCCTCATGAATGAATGGTCTTATTTATTATGGTGTTTTGGTGTTGTTTATAAAATGTTAAAGCACATGGAACCAAGTTTCTAATTTTGAATCTTACTGTTGTTGTGTACAATCATGTTTAAATTGATTTGAATAAATTTCTGTAAGATGCATCTGTAGTTTAGTCTCTAGCACACATGAATAGTACTGAGAAATTGTTTAAATCTTTAAGCAGTAAGCAAGCAGAACATATCAGTTAGAGATTCTGAAACGTTTGTACTGTATTGCTGCTGCTCCTCTTGACCTTTCTTCTCTTTTAAGCAGTAAGCACAATCTATCTATTAGATATTCCTCTTGGACTTTTTATTTTGACTTAGTGAGTTTTTATATTTGGTATTGGAGCTCCTAGTTCCTACGTTTTAACTGGTAAAATGAGACAAAAAATGTATGCTCTGCAACGGAATACAAATACAATTATCTGCATTGTTATATAGACTCTTTTTTTAATTTATTATTATTGTTATTTTTATTATTATTTTGTAATAAATACTTATTTTATAATTGTTCATGAACTAAATTACTAATAAGGATTTTTGCTTTTATGTAGCTTCTAAGCCTTATACAACGCCAAGTGAGTGAATTGAGGAGAGATGATCAATGTTACAATGATTATACTGCTACAGTAATGTTAATTGGGATTCCAAATATTGGTAAGTCGGCACTTATCAATGCCTTGCATCAAGTGGGGAGAATCAGTGCATCAGGTATTCAAATTATTATTACAATTCTAGTAGAACAGGCTAAATGACATGCTCAACTCGTGAGAAACACCAGTGGATATATTTATATATCTATTCACAAATTTTCTGTTTTATTTTATAGAAAAAGGAAAGTTAAAGCATGCAACTGTGAGTCCTGAGCCAGGAGAGACTAAAGACATTCGAAGTTTTAAGGTTAGCCCTTTGTTTTCTTTATATATTATATAATTTTCCATAATGTGGACTATCAGTTTATAACTTTTCTGTGTCGTGCTGAAGGATACCAAAACTCTTAATTTTAACTCTTGATAGGTTTTTGGTGTACAGACTTACTCCATATATGCATCTTACGTATTCCAACATGTAAATTATTTATAGCCAACTGCTGTATACTTTTAAGAATATACTTAGAAAGTAAAAGAAGAAGCTTTTTGGCATGGTTAATAAGATGACTTGCACCTCAGAAAACAGTTTAGAAGTGATAAATTTCTAGTTGAAGAAAATAGTCGTGTATTTAAATGTTTAGAGAAGGTTGATGTCCATATTGTGCACTTTGTTGGCCTATCTATGCTAGTATGATCTCCATACTTCCTTCCTTGTTTTGCTTCTTGTTCACTCATACATGAATTAGTACATCTTTTGTGCTTTTCTCACTTTTGAAACTTCTGCTTTCCATTCAGATTGGTAGCCATCCCAATATCTATGTGTTTGACTCTCCAGCTATTTTATCTCCCAAGGTTCCTAATGTTGCTGTTTTATCTAAATTAATTTTAACAGGTATGTTTAATTGATTTTCTTTCTGCTCCGTTTCTTGCCTTGATATTTTCTTCCGTTTCTACACAATGCACTCCCCCAACTTTGCATCATCCTACATATCTTTTGTTATACCAAACTAGTGTAGAGTAATTTTCATTTCATAAGTACATCATAACTTCCAAGCGAACTAAGAACAAAAAGAATTTCAATTAAGGGAAATTTGTTATTTATGGTTAGGTTAGCTTTTGTAACTTTTAGATATTCTCCTGTTGTTCTCGCTCATACCTTCATTTCAATCTTTATCCAGGAGCAGTTGCGGATTGTTTAATCAGGAGAAAAGAAGTTGCTCAATATTTTCTAGCTATACACAACTCTAGTGACCAATACAAGAAATGGGCAAAACTATCTATAAAGGATGATGATAGATCATTCCTTAAAGGCACAACAGAACAGTTGACTAGCTCCGATATGAAGCAGAAAAGCCAAATCCCGACAGATCACACACAGGTATCTGTAATTTATTGTGTATTATCTTAATGCTCATATAATGTTTTCTACTGTATGATTAAAACAATAGAAAGTTGTAATCCCTTAAAAATAAACAGCCGAGCATAAGAATGATGAAAGGGAAATCCATCATAGAATTGAACCCAAATTGTTCCAAGTTAAATATGCAAAAATTTGGGAACTAATAAAGGAGCCAAAAGCTTTGCATTTCTTTGGAAGTTGGCTTGTACGCTACTGGAGCAAGTGAATAATCAGCATGAGGATTTAAAGTTTGACACCAGAAATTGAAATTTCGATTTGGATGACAAAGTTCCATTTGTTAATTTATCTTCTTCGTTTCCCATTGTTCATTTGATTGATAAAGACTGGTTAAAACAAAATGTCATATGATCTGTCATTTCTCTCAAAAAGTTTACCATTACATGCATTTTAACTTTTGGTTTCCCAGGACTGCATAGTGCAGGATGTTCGACGGACACTTTATGAAACAATTTCATCTTTCGAAGGCGATATAAACTGTGAAGATGAAATGCTTGCACTCATTGATAGGCAGTTTACTGCCTTGCAGGAAGTTTTCCATGTTTCAGCTAAATGTGAAGATGCTCATGACAAGGTAGCTGAGAAGTTGCTTAATCTTTTCCGTACTGGCCGTATTGGACATTATATTTTAGACCATCTTCCCGGAAAGATTCAGTGATACATGGAGCTCTTCATTTTTGTGACTATTCATTGCTTCTCTTTTCATTTAACCTATTTCTTTTCCTGTTATAACCATTTTTGGTTAAGAGTTAGGAGTACTGAAGTTTATGTGTCAAGAAGCTATTAAGATCTTTTTTTTTATTACTATTCTAATTGGAATAGTCTTTTTCCTCCAAAAAAAGGGATTTCTACTCTTTCTTTCTTCTGGGGATTGTTTCAACCTCCATATTTTTCTTCTGCACTCATAAATACAAAAATCTCCACTTTCTCTTTAAAAGATATTTTTGAATTGTGCAATAATTTTTTAACATAAAATTTTAAATTGCATAATGCCAAAATCATTTGACTTTCAGATTGCACACTTTGGCAGAGTTATTTGTTTTTAAAAATATAAATGAAGACATATACAATGAAAGGAAAAAACAAAAGGAGGAAAAACTTACTTACAAATTATAAAAATTGAAAGAGAATACATATTTTATCTTATAATGTTTCTTATGTTTTATAAATTATATATATAATGGCTATGATAGTGTTATAGATTTATGCATTTCTTAAGTTTTGCAAAGTTTTATACATGTATCTTGCTTCAACTATTGTACCATGTTATTTTTGCAATAATTGTATTATTGTAATGACTGATCATCATAATGTTTTAATTATTTTTCTAATTTTTATTCTCAAAATAAACTTATTTTGAAAGTGGTTTATCCTATTAAAGTTAGTTTAAGAGCGTGTTTGAAGTAAAATGTTGACACTAATTTTGGTGTTGGTAAAGTTATCAGTGGTGACAGCTTAATGTAAAATATTTATTTCATTATTTTTTACAATAATGAAAGAAGGCAAAATGATTGAGGGGATTGTACCACGTATCTGTATATTTTGTGAGGTTGAATTTTCCAAATTCATTACGAAAGAACAAAAATGGATGGGACAATAGAGGCAAAGATGACGAATTTTATTAGAAGTGGTTCCAATGCCTCTGAAATTGAATTGAATAATTAAAAGAGAAGCAATAAGAATCCAACTCTTTAGCCTTTTCATTTTGAAGTGTATTTTTTACACCGAGAAATGTATATTCCAAAATGAATGAGTGGTCAATAATTTTATAAAACAGAAAAAAAAAACACGTGAATCATATTCGGATCTATCTGATGGGTATGTTAGAAAATATTAAAAGTTGTAGATTTCATAGCTAATAAAATTTCACTTACTTTCTAGACTTTCTTTTATAGGGTTAAGTAACAAATTCTGAGTTAAGGTAAAAGATAAAACGAGATGGCGATTTATTTTGGATGGAGACATAAAGAATAAATGTTATTATAAAAAAATGAGTGCCTTGGTGAAAATAAAGTTATACTTCTTTTGAAGTTTTTTACTTGATAAAAAAAAATAGTTTTTTACTTTATTAGATATGGTATTTTATTTTGCAAGACTTATAATTTTCACATTTCCTAATGATCGGGAAGTTGTTTCGACACAATTACAAGATGAATTTTTGTAAATGATTTCAAGACTCTCAAAATCAATTTTTGCAGCATTCAATATTTTGATGCCAATTATTCATTTCTTCCAATATGAAACATAGTCAACCTATTTGTTTCTTCATGCATTTCATAACTAGCATCATTTTCAAAGTTAATTGAATTTACATTACTTAAAAAATCATGTCCTCCCATCAAACAAATATTCACTTCTTCATCTCGATAAAATACTTTATGAAGACTCATCATTATCTTGTCAAGTTATATAGACTTTTCTGACTTTGCCTCCTTTCTAATTTTTCTCACATTATTTTATCCTTGTTTTGATTATTTGAACATTTAATCATGATGTGTCCTTGCTTTCCACAAGTAATCAAGAAAATTTGGTGAATTAAAATCAAATTTTTTATTCATATACTTTCTTTGAAGATAGTTTCTCATTTTTTTTCTTCAGAAACCATCCAAATTTTTTTACAAGCAAAGTCAAATTTTCTGAGTCGATATGTTCATCAAGTTCTTCTTCATTGTTTTCACCGTTTTGTAGAGTTGTCTTCAAGACAAGACTCTTATCTCAGCTCTTGTGTTCAATCAATATGTTCATTTTCAACTTGTGTTCTCTGATTTTCCTAAAGAAGGATGCTATAAGCATTGAAAACAAGTCTTTTTTATTCTGAAATAATGACCTTATATTGTCAACTCCTATCTAAACATTTCAGGTTTCTTATGCTACTCTAAAGAGATGTGGATCATAGGGGTTGAACACTACACAATATACAAATTTAGATGATGACATCAGACTCAAAAATTGTGTTTTGTAGAAAAACCAGAAACATCAATGTCTAACTAAGCATATGATTTTGGTTTAGTTCATTAGTTTTCAAAGGGAATATTTACTTCTGTGTGTTTTTATTTCTTAATTATAAAGTTGTCACATTGTTTTCAACTTATTTTCAGTCTTCAAATATTTGTGTAATTTTTTTTTTGTTTACTCTATTTTTCTATACAAATCTTTAAAAAGGAAAGTGGTAATTTTGCAATTAAAAAATAGTAGTAGGAAATAAAAAAAAAACAAGTATATGAGCCCCTAAACTTTTTTAAAAGACTGAATTAGAAATATCAGAATCTGACCCAATAGATCTACTGTTTTCTAAAATATATGCAGACAAGTAACCAAAAGAATAAGCAACTACAGTTCTTCAAAATATATACCGAAGTCACAGCCCCAATGGAATCCATAACTAAAAGATGGTTGACAATACACCATTAGGAGTTGCCAATTCTGTTTCTTCCCTTTACCAGCTCTTGGCTCACTTTAGCATGTTTAGCACTCAAATTCTATTAAGTGGAAAATAGTAGAAAGAAACAAAGACAAATTCATAAGGACTAAAGCAGTGGCTTAAAATACAAACACAAACATTATAATCAAATTTATTTCGGAGCAGGAGCAGTAACTATCAAACTTATCAGCCACGCTATGATGGACCAAATGCTCCAACAAACTACGAAAAGGACAAAAAGTCCAGCCAAAATAGTAAGGAGAGGAGGTCCCTGAGCAGCATTGCTAGTTTTATTTACCTCTGATCCTTCTTTGGGTGATTTCCCATCTACAGAGTTGGGGTTTGTTGCGAAAACAGTCAACACCCTTTGATTCACTTTCAATCTCCTAAAAACTTTGCACCTGAATACAATAAAAACCAGAAAATAATACAGTCTCTGAGGATATATTACTACACAAATAAGAAAAAACATTTTTTATTAAAAAGGATGCAATTATTACAACAATGTTAGAATACACGCACTGTCATTCATTCAAGTAACATGATATAATGGGAGAGGAGAGAGTTGTTTCATTTTTGGTAAATTTTTCATTTTTTTTAACAAGTAACCTTCAAATCATTCTTTGTTCATTTTTTTATAAATACTTTTATCATTCTCTGAATTTAGAAATCAAAACTAAGCCCCTCCTCCCTCCCCCTCCAAACTCCTTCATCCAAACATATCCTAACATACGCAGCTACGGTCTCTGTAGGAAATACTTACATACAGCTTAACTTTTTCAGATTTATTTACTTACATACAGCTTAACTTTTTCAGATTTATTTATGAAAACTCGGGCACGGGTTTGGAAGTGCTTATGAAATTTTTTGGCTTATTTTACTAAACCCTCTGGATGGTTTCTGAAAATAACTTACAACTAGTACGAAAACAGTTTAGCCCAATTCCTTCTTCAACTATAAATATGTATCTACTCAGTTGTTTTGTTTAACAAACAGGAGATTTTATTAAAAAAGAAGAAAAGGATTAAAATAAGAACCATTAAACAAAGCAAAGTCCAAGATGGTACAATTTGTCCAATGAAAATTGAAGAATCAAGAATCCAAGCCTCCACTTATTTATTTAGTGACAGCCCCAAATTTTTTCATAGCCAAAGTACAAAGTTTTAAACATAATTTTGATGCAATTGCATATCTGCTTTTGGTATGGTTCTCCAATCAAAATTGAAGTTTCTTCTAGTTAAGTTGCATATATTAATGGTTTAAATTAAAGATCAATGTAAATTATCGAGGTAAAACTTTAATTTTAATTGAAAAAAAAAACAATACATTCAGGCAAAACTTACATGTAGTTCCTAAAGTGGCTTTCGGTAACGTTCTCTTATCAAAGTCGAAGTTCTATCTCACTAACTTCATAACAATGTTTGCTTAATGATCAACGTAGGACATCGAAATAAAACTCCATTTCTGACCAAAGAACAGACTAAAAAACTGCATCTAAGTTCTCTAAAAAACTTAAACGAAAAATAAAAAAAGAGCAAGCAAGATTTTATCACAACGATTAAAACCAACAACTCTGTTAGTTGAGCACACTGCAAAACCAAACAATAGTTTCCACCGCCATATAAATATTGAAATTTAAAAAAGAAAAACACAATCAGTAGAAAGCGGAGAGCAATTTAAAACAGAAACCGAGCAAATGCAAAGAAAAATGTGCAGAAAAATACAGAACTGAGATGTAAAAATTAAGAATGAAGAGATAAAAAATTGATGAAAAAGTGTGAACCTGAAGGAAGAAGAGGAGAGAGAGAAATTGAGAGGTGGAGCAATGGAGAGAAATTGAGGTGGCGAAGGAAACCCTAGTGTGAGCTGAGGCTGTGGCAGTGGTGCGTGTAAGAATCTGAGATACGCCATTTCACTCTCTCACTCTCACAAACACTCAACACTCTAAACAAACAAGGACCATCAAATTCTTCAATAAATATTCTCACATTTATCTTCTGTTTCAATTCTGAGTTAGCAGTTAATCAGTGTTTTAATAGGATTTTTTAAGTTGAATGCATTAATAGTATTTTTATATATAAGAAATTGATTGATAACTTTTTTTTAACTTAAACTTATCTTTTATAGTAGAAACTATTTGGTATAAATTTTTAAGAAAATTATTTAGTTTAAAAGTTATTATCTTTTCTATTAAAAAATTATGTTTATAAAAATAAGAAATTAGTAAAATTGAATTATTAGATGTTAAAAATAGTATATATAAAGAATATTATTTTCGACGGAGAGATTGTAAGAAAAAAAGGTAATTGACTTTCTTTTTTTAGTTTTTGTAATCTTTTAGTGAATATATTTATTACTTTTTTTTATATGACAATCTATGATGTACAGTAGTTTTATTTATAGCAAAGGTAAAAATATTTTATATTCTATTATATAAAATCTTTCTTTTTGATAGCATAATAAGTATGAGAATTTAATTATAATTTTATCCATCTAATCTTTGTCATAGACAATTGTTATATCATGCAAAATATTATATATATATATATATATATATATTATTTATTTAAGATAATAAATAAATTTGTATTCAAATAAGTTGTTTGAAATTGTATTCTTTTTATCAAAATAAAATTTTTTCTCTCACATTAAAACTATCTAAAAGAAATTTGACTGTCTTCAATAATAAAAGTTTGATTGTCACTCATTCAACCTACCCCACCTCCTCTGTAATAGTAATCATGAATAACAATTTTATTCTTTCTATCAATTGAAATTCACTCATCTAAAATTAATGGATGATGGGTAAAAAATTAAAATGGTAGAATTATAATATTTAAAAGATTTAATTAATGGATGATGTTATAATATTTTTAAAATATACATGTTATAAGTTCAACTCAAAAGATAGTTTGAGTAGCATTCTAGATTGGTATCCAAATCTTGTTTTTACGTCTTTCTAGACAGAACTCTAGAGTTTATAGAATCTACTTGAGTATCGTGTACACTTATAATAAGTTATCACATTGCTAACTACCAACACAAGAGTAAGCTACCAAAGTTATCTATAGACACAACTCTAGAGTTTGTAGAATCTACTTGTGTATCGTGTACACTTATAACATGTTATCACATTGCTAGCGACCACCAACAGAAGAGTAAGCTACCAAAATTATCTATAAGACACCACAATCCTAAGTTTATGTAATTTAACATTGAACCACATAATCACATGCAATCCTTAGTCCTTTTCATAAAATCTGTATACACATGCATAAGGATCACACATAAGGATCACACATGGATCCATATTACTATGACATTCATCCAGAAATATATATATATATATATATGAATATCTTCTAAAATACTTGTATTAAGAATTTGCTACCAAAAAATTAACATCTAACTCATTTTAGCAACTCTAGTCTCAATTACACGGATAATAGTGGATTTATAACAAAATAGTAAGTTAATGTATTAGTTAATTAATAAAACGAAGAAAACATCATACTATACGCATAAAACCACGCGGTAATATTTGAATGAATAAAATTAGGATCCTTAGTCTTATGTTAATTTGATATGGTAATGTAGAAAGAACAAGAAAATGAAATTTATAAACTCTACATAAATAATACTAAGTCAAATCTTAAAGATATTTTATTTTCAATTTTTTAAACCATATATGCTCATAGTTTCAGTTCGCTAGTATCATAATCGGCAGCATTTATTTAAATTCAACTTCTTTACAATGGATACACATAAAATATAATGTGTAAAAAACGTGTATTAGTTAATAATTTAACAAAATTAATCGTTGACATTGATATTATAAAACACTCATCAAACTAATTCACATAATTCTAATCTCATAATTCCTATACAATAAACCTAATGAGCATGAATGAGTGGACAATTCATAAGCAAATGCATCCCGCTAATTTGAGAATACAAAACTCCTTCGACAAGACTTTTTATGAATTTCAGCCAATAAAAGTATCAAAAAGTGTATTGAAAGGATAAAGTGCTAACATTTTTATTTTATTTTCATACGAGAAAGTTACACTCATCTATAGGTAAGGCTCAAAGTATACAAGTGCAGTCGATCATTTGTCAAAAGCGTCGTTCCAATTTAGAAAGAATACAACGGGATAACCCTAACAAAATGCCTTTATTCTTTATATATGCTCATTCAAACCTAATAATTATTGCAGTTCATTAAAAAATGTGGAAAGACAACTTTTGAGGGTGAAATCCACCCTAAACCCTAAATACAAAAATCTTCTAAAATAGAAACGATGGAGGAGGGCAATGAATATTGCTCATTACAATCATACCAAACTTTTTAACTCAACACACGTGTACCGCAGTGTGTTTTAGCCATTATTAACAGAGAAACGGTGCTTTAAATTTCAGGATGATTTGGCGCACAATTGCTCGAGCTTCTCCAGTGTGACACTCTTTGGCCTTTCAAGTGGCATTCCCAGAGCCCGGTCCCATATCAACTGAAATCCACCAAAAGCGAAACCTTAACCCAAGGTAACAAAAACATAAATGTTAAAGCAGGAAACAATGGGGGACGACAGACCTGAGGGCCAACTCCAAAGCTCCTCGATACACCAAATAGAACAGTATAATAGCTGTCCACAACAATGTCACAGGTCATTAGATTCAGCATTCATCAATTAATTTCAAAATGAAAACTATTTCAAGTCGAAAAGGCGAAAAGACCATACTTTTCCTCAGTTAGACCATAGTAGTTCAGTAGCACTCCACTGTGAGCATCAACATTAGGCCATGGATTTTTAACCTACACCAATGAAAAAGTTCAACCATACCAATAAATTCCCACTAATAGCAAAGAGTGTAATGAGTACATTTATTAATCAGTTCAACGTGTATCAAATTAAATGTGGGACTCTAATTGAAAACAACATGTGACAAAATATAAAGCAAACAGATCCAACATAGAATGTAAAGGATCAGATTTAAATTCATGCGATTGTGAGTAAAAAAATAGTAACTGAATACCCTGGAAAAAATCAATACTTGCATCTAATGAAACTATTCAAAGACTAAATGAAGTTGAGAATAAATAATTTCATAAAACGTATATTGAAAAATGAAAACATAAACATTACCTTGCCTAACTTTGTCAGAATTGGAGGCACAACCTCTTTTATTTTAGACACCTGAAAGGGTCACAGTCGCATTAGATCATAAAGAAATTAAATCACAAGAATAGAGGGTTCGTTGTGTAGCAAAAAAGAACTCCAAAGCCAACACAATCTGGAATTAGGAAAAAAGTGATTACCAACTGGAAAAGTGGATCATTAGGCAAATGCTTCAAAGCAAACTCCCTCTGGCACGTGTATCTTGGATCTGTCTGGCGCAAAACCCCATGCCCATATCCAGGCACAACCTGAAGATCCAAAAGTCAAAAGCCAAAGCCTATACCATATTATCCTAGAAGCAGATGGTGGTATTATCTCTAAATTATTTGGTGCAAAGATATACATATTACCACATACAAAAAACTTACATTATAATAAAGCATAATATGTTTATTACATATATCATTTCTTTATTTTGAAAATCTACAAAAACCTGTTAAATTTTCAAGTAGAAACTTCCCGTTATGGAAGGCTTGCATTGTAAAAAGAAAAATTGTGGCTGGGTGTGTGCATGTCCAGATGCATAAAGGGAACTGAAGAACCATAATGCCCTCCAGCCAACATTTCATTTTCCTCAGGAAGAAAAGATTTTGAACATAACGCATTGGACACAGTGGCATGCTTTATCCAATTGATTTTCTTTTCATTTTTTGAAATGTAATTCGTATCCACAGCTCTTCCATAACAATTTTCATTACTTAAAAAGTTTAGACAAAATCATAATTAAGCAAAACACTGAAGTTAAAAGTAAAAAAAAATCATAATTCAGCATCTAGATTCCTCTCAGTTATGACATTACCTGGCCTTTACTCAATGTTTTATTTATGTAGTCAGCCAATTGCTCTGTACTTATGTTGGGAGTTCCAAACTCTGCAACTATTGACCTGATCCATCGGAGAACTTCCTGTAGCATCATAATAGAAGTAAACAAAACTATACATATACGTATTTGCATAAATCTGACTGAAGTGAACAGAACAGAGTATAGTAGTAAAGCAGAAGGGTTACAAAAAATGGTAAAAATGTAGGTATTATTACGAGCAAAAATTATAACCAAACATGATTGCTGAACAGAAAGATGAAATATAGAAATTTTTATATCAGATAAACAGAAAACTGATAAAAAGGGAAAACCAAATAACAAAATAACCTGATTGGCCAAACCATGCAGGGGACCAGCTAAACCATTCAAAGCAGCCGCAAATGCAAGGTAAGGATCTGATAGAGGACTAGAAACCTGAGGGGTAAACACAGTACAGTACATTAAAACAATAAATATAATAAAAACACAGGCATTTACCAAAGTACAAACGATGCATATTAAAAATACATTTTATTAGTATTTTATAAAGCAAAATTAGTACAGGATAGAAAGAGCTTTTGATTAAAGGAAGTAACTTACTAGGTGGGCTGTGTGTGAGCTAACATTTCCACCCTCGTGATCACTGCAAACAAAATTTTGGGAAAAATAAATCAAACATTAGATACTGGGGTTTCCAATAATTACAAGAGAATTATACAACTTGTAACGATCAAAGTATGTGACATCATTAGCAATAACTGGGGTTGCTGTAATTACCTGTGGATGGAAATATAAAGCCTCATAAACTCCAGCATTTCTGGATCATCAAACCCTAACATATGGGCATAATTTGCACCATAATCCAAAGAATCATCCATCGGTATGATTTTACCATCCTTGAATATCCTTTAAAATAGAATAACAAGTTAATTCAAATGTCAGACGCCAGTAGAAACCTATCAGTTTTGATCAATGTCATAATATATGATATAATGATATCTCTCATTGTTCTTCTTTTGTGTGCGTGTGTATATAACATAATAAGCATCCCATAGAATATTAAGTGTAATTTTGATTAGGATGGATATGCTTTACATACCGTCGATAAATATAAGCAGCAATGGCTGGCAAACGTGCAATCAAATTCATGGTATCCTCATAAGTTGGCTCCCAATACCTAAATCCAAGCAGTGAAACAGCTAGAGTAACATATAATGTTGGAAATAAAACAAACACCGTTTAGAATTTTACCTTGCCTTAGCTATCCCACTCCCATATGCCTTTTGAAACTCACTCTGCACCTGAAAAATGTAATGAATTGATTGTGAATCCTTTGTTTCTATTTACAAGAAAAGGTGAAGAGAAACAAGTATCAGAAAAAAGAGATTAGGAGCTTCTTAAACTTGTAAAGTGTGAGAGTAATAAGCTTAGCAACGAACAGATAGAGCTCTCACGGTGACCAAAGAGGAATGTCCTCAGGAAAACCCATAATGTCCCAGACACAGGATTTGCATTCCCTAGTTTAACAGATCCATGCTTTCTGGATTGATGAAACAAGGTATTGATTGTCTGATTATTAATATTTTATTGAGCATTGTAGTTATAGACTTAGATGTTAAAGGTTGCAGACCACTTTCAAAGAAAGGAATATGGGTTCCATACAACTGGGGTGTAAATCACTTTCAGACTCGAAGCCTGGCTGCTTCTTGATTCAGATTTCCCAACATCCGGAAATTCTTCTCATTAAGTGTAGGCATTATTCCAGCACATTGAAACATACACTGCTGTTACCACTTTATTATAGTGGTTTGGAATTTTGTTAAGTTCAAATGTAAATAGATCCCCAAGCACCACGATCCTTCCTTAGAGACAACATATTGTCAACCAAACCTGTTTTCATCTTCCTTTTTATTTTGAGAAGAGTCTAAATCTAGATGGATATTTGAGAACATTTTTAAATTAAAATCCTTTCAAAGATTGCTATCTGATTGACGGAAAAAGTTTTTGGTGTTACTATTCGAATGTGTTCGGTATATTAGATAATAATCTCAACAAAGGAAATAGCTTTATACACAGTTTTGGAGCTTATGATTAATGCTAATAGTTTATTTTTTAGTTAACTGTTGTTTTCCCATTGTATTCATAACAATTGATTAATTTAAATACAAAGCCAACAATTCATACCCATTTTTTTATTTTAGTATAAAATTTTCTAACACAGTTAAAACAAAATTTAGATCATCTTAAATCAACTTTTCACCCAATATACCCAAAAATAAAACTTGTTTCATACTGTCGATCATGCCAGTAGTCAATTATATCTATAATTGATTTTTGAAATAATCTATTTTTTCAAAAGCAATCCTAACCAATATTGTCAAACAGGAGGATCAAAAGGAGGATAAAAGATAGTAACTCAAGGATCGGAACTCAACTCATAAGCACATAAGAAAATTATATTGTTAGTCATATAAGTCATTAAAAATGATATAGGCAAGAAAAATAATTCATAATAAATCATGAATACTAAGATCCAATACATAACCATCTCAAAACATGTTCATAAGTCATGAATGACTCACAATAACTAATAAATTCATAATGCATAACAAGATATTAAAAAATAATAGAACAAATCATCATAAGGAAATATCAAATCATAACACTTTCCAACAACTATCAAAACCCAGCAATGTTGCTATGCAAGCTCAAAGGTTGGGGATGGCAATGGTCAAGCAAGTATCAATGATGGTGATATGGATGGGAGGGTTAGAGACTGTGATAAAAGGGTCGACAACAGCCAACAATGGCAATGGGAGAGCAATGTAGCTCATACGGGTCATAATTGCAAAGATGGCAAAATGGTTATCATTCATGTTTCTGAACCCTTGGGCAAATGGAGTGTTCTTAACTTTTAGGCTGGGTCAATGAACCCAACCCGGAAAAGCCCAAACATGACTTGAATTTTTAACCAAGCCTACATTCAGAATTGACATGACCCCCGATCCTCCAATTTATTTAGCAAAATCTCCATGTCACTCACCGAGTTTGCTCGCTTGGTCACCAAAACACACAACAACATGCAAGTTTACAACTATACTCAAGCATTGACAACATTGATCCTAACACACTAAAAGTAGAAAAAAAAATATAGTAATCATAGGAAATCGAAATAGAGAGGGGGAAACAATGTAAAACTAGGTAACTATATATTTCTCTTACAAAGAAAACATATTTAAAATTTTCTTCTTGTACATTTGTAGCCTAGTTAATTCTCTATCTATACTGTATTATAGATATAATATAATACTCTGCAAAAAAATACCAACAAATGCTAATATTAAGAAACTATGGCACAAAAACTAGCTGCATAAATCAACCAAAAATGATTTGATTATATTCTGAAGACATACCACAACCCAATATTTTATGATACTCTTTCGATTACTTATGCTTTTGCGAAACAAACATATAGCACTAGCATTCCTCCACATTATATCCGCTTAGATGAGAGGTCTTCAAAAGTGCATTCAGGTCTAACTCACAACATATATCTTTACATTAATGACTGAACATCTTGAGCATAAGACTAAATATTGGTAGTTCGTTAGATAACAGTCCTATAAAGGGTGACACGACCCCAACAAACTTTACTGAGATAGACTCTAATACTATCTTAGAAAGTGGATTAGGTCTAACTTAACCTTACAAAATTGGTTTACAGGATAAGGTTTGCACTTACTTATATACTATAATTTGGTCATATATTTAGTTAACATGAGATCTCCAACAAGAGGGATAAGAACGAAAGAGCAAGCAACAACATATGGTTCATTGAAGATTATAGCAGCTCAGATTGAACCTTGGATAAGCACATGTTAGACGTGTTAATCAAGAATTTCCAGTCAAATATTGCTTACAGTTATCAACTGATTTCCATCCCATTTTATGCTTTTCTGAGCTAAAATTGATCCATTGTCTTCCTAATGAATCTTAGTTTTCAAATTCTTTACTCAGTCTTGATATTATTAAAGTATTAGCAAATAAGTCAGATTGATTAACCAATTACAGAAGAAAAGTTACAGCTAAAAAGAACAGAGAGAAAACTATATAAATAGAAAGATCATGAAAGAATCTGTGGCTCAACCTGAAGTGCCATGACACCAGTTGTGAATTGAGTCATTGGATGAGCAGAAACAGGTAATGCATCAATTGCCTTATAAGCATAATCTGCAATAAAAACTAATAATAAGTACAAGAATGAACACAGACTCATAAACAACAGAAACAAGCTAGCAAATTTTATGTTAAAAACTTCTAGACACACTGTGAGTGACATTTGAACAAGAGCAAGAACAAAGACTGAATGTTCACAACCAAGACAAAATGCAACAAAGCATATCCAAATATTTTAAGTAACAAGCAGTTACAGATGTACAATTCCACAAACAAGAACCATGCATATGAAAAAAGGGACAATTGACAAGCAAGTCATAAGGTTCCTTTGCAGTCATGGTTCTAAACAACACACAAGCTACCATGAGAGACTACAAGTTATAATCATATCTATGATCCTGAACATATTATCAGGTACAATTTATGTTCCGTCAATTCACCTAATCGAGAAAGACCATTATACCACAATGAGTAACACATAGCTTCAAGGTAATTATAACAACGGTATAACAACAAAAAGAAACAGAACCTGGGATAGTTGCACGACTTCGCAATTCCTGGGATAATGAGTCAACTTGCTCTTTGTTTGGTATCTGTGACAAAGGGAATTAATCAAAGATTATACAACAAAATACGAACTGAGTGCAGATACTAAAACACCTTCATATAAGGATTGTGCTATATTATGCCACAGCTAAGCAAAATCCAAAATAATTAATTCAATTTGATTTTCTAAAACTGTTGCATACCTTTCCCGTCAATAGAAGCCACAGTACAGCCTCGGGCAAAGGCTCCCCGCCAGGAAAAGCACCTGGAAGCTTTTTCTGGCATTCGGGAATTGACATGCCTCTAAAGCGAATACCCTGTAAGATATAACACGCTGCTCTCAGAGAACCCTTTGATAAACAGTAAAACATTAACAAAAAAATGCTACAAACATTTTACAAATTGATTAAATTAGTCATAAGCAAGAGATTATCACTTTAATAATTCACAAACATCTGAAGAGTGAAGGCTGATTTAATTTACATATATACCTCATCTGGGTCAACAGCTGACCCAAGCCATACTAAAGCTGTCATTCCTCTCATTCCACCAAGTACCTTTAAATAGTGACAAATGGTGCTAAAAAAATAAGTTAAATCACAAGCTTATTGACAGAAGAAAGGACAGTTTTCAATGCCACTAGTAACTATAAAAGATATATATCTCCAAAAGGATAATACAATTACCATATCAACAGTTATTTTTCCCAACTCAACACTTCCATGATCTTTCTTCAGTTTCTTAACCCGTTCCTGCAACCAGGTTTTGATGTATAGATTAAAGGTAGAAAGAGATAATAACATTCTTTTATAAGAATTAACTAATGTTTTGCATGTTACAAGCTAACATGAAGAAACAATGAAACGAAGGAAACATAGTTTATGAAATCAATCACAACTGAGAATTACAAACAACTGAGAATTACAAAACAGGTAAGGCATTGAAAGCACATGCAAAGCACAATCACTGCAACAAAATTGTGCATTGAAAGCTGAACACAAACAAAAAATGAATTCACATTATCTCTCACCCACCAATATACCAACCAAAAATACAATATAGACACGACACGACAAAACTATCACACACTTCAATGACAAGAGACACACACACTTGAATGAGAGGCAGACCCGAAAATTAACAATAAACCCTGAGAAATATGGATTACAAACTAATGCATCCAACATATGACAGTGTCACCACGGAAGCTTAAAATTGCAGACAAACCTGATACTCCGGAACCAGTTCTTTCAACTCGGAATAAAGATCCTGCAAAAGAGAAAAATAACCCACAAAAAAGAAAAGTCAAACAAAGTCCAAAATTCATAACCAACTTCACGCTATAATAAACAACAATTAGTCTCAGGTATCCTTCATTTCCAAAGTCCAACAAAGAGATACTATACTAGAATACCCAATTCCAAACTTCACCACAATAACAGTATTAGCAGCACCCTCCTCAGATAAAACACAGAATCTAACACTGCTCAGAATAAACTAACTTTTCATCAAGCACCAACAACACAGTGATAATAATAGAGAAAGAAATTACAGTGTTACTGGAGCTTGGAGTTTGAAGCCATCTAACTGAATTCGCGAGATTAGATTGCTGACCCTGTCATTCCATTGCAAAAATAAAAAACAGCAACTCGCATAAGCAACAATCAAACACAAAGAATGCAGTAAACAAAATAGTCAGTTACTGCTTTCTCAGTTACCACGCGAGACCGAAGCCGAGAAAGCGCAGAAACGCTTCTGAAGAACGCCATTTGCAGTAGCGCAACAACAACCTGCACCAGCTCTTCAGTGTTAGGAACGCATAAACACTAAAAATCATTCATAAAAAATGGGATGAAGAAAAAGCTACAAGGTGAGGGATCGTGAATCGGAACAGTTGGCGACGTTGAATAGTGAAAGAAAAAGGAAATGGAAAAGAAGTAGTTAGGGTTTGAATCGGAAGAAGAGCGTACCGGTAAAAAGTCAAAGAGAAAGGGAAGAAAGATCGCAGATCCAGAAAATTTGCGAACAGAATTGGTCTTTATAAAGACATTTATGCAATGAAGCGTGGTTTCTGAATGTAATATAAAGTGGTGCTGCGCGAAAATTGGCTCTTCCAAATTTTTTGGTATTAGTCAATGATGATCACGACCAAGGCCAACATTTGTTCTTTTTTTAACCATTTAATATTTTTTTATTTAAATCATTAACTAATATTTTTTTTATCTCCATAAGTAAGTAAAAAGAGAAAACAAGATATTATCAAATTAAATAACATCTAGTTTTTTAAATAGAATAATAAAAAGAGAAGTCTCTCCAATTTTCAAATTCTTTTATTCTCTTAATTTATTTGTACTATTATAACAATTTGATGTTTTTATTATATGGTGACGTAGTGGTGATAGATGAAGTAATAAAACTTACTTAATCTATACTTATATATATATATAAATATAAAGTGATTTCTTATTATAATTGTTTTTTATAAAAAAAAATTCTAATTTTACTATTATTTAATATATCTCATTTTATTAATATACTGAAATATTTTGTCATTTCATACTCTCACCTCCTAACTTTGTTTGAAGAAGAAGAAAGACTTAAATCAGAGAAGAAGAAAAGAGGTTGTTTAATTAATTTATCAATTTTCTTTTTACATGTTAATTTTTGTTTTTTAATTTTGACTCATCCAAAATTATTTTGGTATGTATGTTAAATTTTTATCATCGTAAAAGTTGAGTAAAAGAAAAAAAATTACGAATACCCATTTATAATATACTTAAATTAAAATTTTATAATTGATTAATTTGGTACTTAGTTTTGAAAAGATATTAATTAGTCAAGATAAAAACTAATTATATATTAAAAACTATTAATTATTTAAGTTTATATTTTTTAAAAACTTGTCAAAAAAATGTGGCTGCAGTTTGTTTCTAGTTCTTACTTAGACCTCAATTTTACTGAAAGTTCCAAAAAGATGGCAAGTAATATAAGAAGGTTAGTTAGGTCATACGAAGCTGTTCAAGGGTTTTGTTTTTGACCTGTCTAAAATGGTTGGCTCCTCAAAGACACGTGCCTTGAAATTAATAAAAAATAATACAATTTTTTTTATTTTGTTTTAAACCCAATTCTATTGAATAACATTATTAAAATGTTGGTAATTTTAGAGTTTATAATTTTATTACGATTTTATGTTTTGAAAACTATCTTAAAAAAATAAATTTTTAAATTACTTTTAATATCGATTCCTAAATTCTGGAAGACTAGCGTAACTGAGTTTGTTTTCTCTTCTATGTACTTGTTACACTTTTGAAATTGATTAAGACATCTAATCTTTTAAATGTATGACATATGTCAATTTATTTTTTAAAAGAATAAAATAACTAATTAAGTTTTTAAATATATAAAAATTTAAATAAGTTTTTCATATTATAGCTTAATGACAAAATAATATTTAGTTTACAGTCAATTTCGAACTAAAATAATTTATTTTTTCTTTTGAAAACTAAATAAGTTTTTAATATTATAAATAAATATTTAATTTTCTGTCGAATTAATCTTTAAAAAATAACTAAATAGTTTCATAAAACTTAATAGGAAAACATAATACATCAATTTTAAATTTGGCTAAAAAAAGAGCCAGTTGATCTTTGTTTTGCGTATCAATTTTTTTAAAATTATGTACATGAGAATTTGATGCAATAAATACATTGCTAGATTGGATCTTTTAATTAATTATAAATTATTTTTAGATTTTTCTTTTAATTTTTAAATTATTTTTGTGATATAATAACGAATGTGTTTTTTTCATTACGTAATGAGATATTTACGATAAAACTAACAAACTAAAACCAAAATGTATGAGGTATCTAATACGAAAAAAGTATTGAATACTTTAGGTTAAATTTTCAATCATAAAGTTTTAATGTTACTATGGTTGTTTAAATATTATATTCGGTCGTTAAAAAGTGAGAACAAAATTTGGTCATTCTTTATTAGGCTGTCAGCAGCATCTGATTCGTTTGTATATTGGTTCTCAATTTTGCTTACTGTGGATTTACACTTTGCCCTTCTTTTTATGAAAATAAATAAAAAGTAAAATAAAATTTAATAAAAGGTTATTTTTTATTATGAAAATATACAAAAGAGTGAAAAATTAGATCTGTCAACTATGTCAATGCTAGATCTTAAAACTATAAAAGAAAAAATTAAAAACCAACAAAAGAGTGAAAATTCAATCCGTCAACTATGTCAATGTACAATGTCACACTCGAGTAATTTATTAAATTATAAAGGAATTAAATTATGTTAAACATTTGAATTTAAAAATTTAAATTAATTAATTGAACATTTTGGTAGACTAATTTAAATATAATCTAATTTTGTATAAATGATTACATTATTTTCTATTTAAAGAAAATATTTAGATTTAACTCAATTACATAAAATTGAAAATCTCATTATCACACATATGTACTTGATGTACCTGTTGTTGATTTTGGCGTAATCTCAAGTCCCACATCGGTGGGTTCATTGTTTGGGAAGGAGGTTTGAGGGTTATAAATTAAACGCTTCTCCTTCACTGTTATATATCCCAATTTGTAATATCTTCTCCCATAATAATAAAAGTGAGTTGTTTTTGCTGTGCTCGGAGATTAGGCTAAATTGGCCGAACTCCGTTAACAATTTTCTGGTGTGTTTTTTCCTCTTTATCTCTTTTATTATTCCGCTCTGTTTATTCAATATTATTTGTCGGATAGCTCTGTTAGGGTTCTGTTTTAGTGGGAAAATTATTCGTTTTTTCCAACAAGTGATATCAAGAGTCGAAGGTTCGCCTTGGGTTGTTTGAAATTATTTGTAATATTGAATATTATATTTTGAGTTTGTAATGGCAAATCAAGAAGAAGTAGCGAAGGATGTATCCAGAGTGTCGGGCTCCTCGTCATCATGGTCGAGGTTCCCGGTGTCCACTTTGAAATTGGCGGTGGAAATATTTGATGGCACTAGACATTTTGGCATGTGGCAAGGAGAGGTCTTGGACTCTCTTTTTCAGCAGGGTCTTGATATTGCTATTGAAGGAGAGAAACCAAAAGAGGTAGAGGAGAAAGATTGGAGCATCATCAACCGGTTGGCATGCGGAACTATTCGATCCTGCCTGTCCAGAGAGCAGAAGTATGCTGTAAAAAACGAGACTTCTGCACATAAACTGTGGAAGGCATTGGAGGACAAGTTTCTGAAGAAGAGTGGTCAGAACAAGCTCCTGATGAAGAAAAGGTTGTTCCAATTTGACTACCAACAAGGTACTATTATGAATGCACACATCACTATGTTTAATCAATTAGTAGCAGACCTGTTGAATTTAGATGTGAAGTTTGAGGATGAGCATTTGGCTTTGATGTTGTTATCATCTCTTCCTGATGAATTTGAACATTTGGAGACTACGCTCCTTCACGGGAAGGAGAATGTGTCGTTAGATGCTGTTTGTTCTGCTTTATATAGCCATGAATTGAGAAAGCAGGATAAGATGAAAACCAAATCAACGACATCAGAAGAAGAATTGGTGGCAAGAGGTCGTCAGCAAAGCCAAACAAATGGGAGAAGAGGGAGGTCTAAGTCTAAAAGTCGAGCCGTTGCCAAAGATGAGTGTGCTTTCTGTCATGAGAAAGGACACTGGAAGAAAGACTGTCCAAAACTGCAGAAGAAAGGGAAGGCTCCACAAGATGCAAATGTTGCAGAATGCAAAAGTGATGTGGAATCAGATATCTCTTTAATTGTCTCGCTTTCAGCATCATCGTATCCAGATGAGTGGATATTGGATTCAGGTTGTACCTATCATATGTGTCCCATTCGGGATTGGTTCTTTGAATTTCAAGAACTTGATGGCGGGGTTGTTTACATGGGTAATGATAATCCATGTAAGACAGCTGGGATAGGTTCAATCAAGCTGCGAAATCATGATGGATCCACCCGAATTTTGCGGGATGTACGGTACGTGCCAAAGTTGAAGAAGAATCTCATCTCATTGGGGGCTTTAGAATCTAAAGGCTTAGTTGTGACGATGCGAGATGAAATTCTTAAAGCAACTTCAAGAGCACTGGTGATGTTGAAAGGTGTGAGGAAGAACAATATGTATTACTATCAAGGTAGTACAGTGGTGGGGACAGTAGCGACAACAACTTCTAGCTCTAAGAAGGATGCTGAGGCAACAAAGTTGTGGCATATGAGGTTGGGACATGCTGGAGAGAAATCCTTGCAAATTCTTACCAAGCAGGGATTGTTGAAAGGTACGAAGGCTTGCAAACTTGAATTTTGTGAGCATTGTGTTATGGGAAAACAACGAAGAGTGAAGTTTGGCACTGCAATTCACAATACCAAGGGTATTCTGGATTATGTGCATTCAGATGTGTGGGGACCTGCCAAGACTTCGTCAATCGGAGGTAGGCATTATTTTGTCACTTTTGTGGATGATTTTTCCAGGAGAGTTTGGGTGTTTACTATGAAGAACAAAAATGATGTTCTTGAAATTTTCCTTAAGTGGAAAGTTCAAGTTGAAAACCAGACAGGAAGGAAGATTAAGGTTCTTCGAACAGACAATGGAGGAGAATACAAAAGTGATCCGTTCCTAAAGGTATGTCAAGATTGTGGCATAGTTCGGCACTTCACTGTTAGAAAAACACCACAGCAGAATGGGGTGTCGGAGCGTATGAACAAGACACTTGTGGAGAAAGTTCGTTGTATGTTGTCTAATGCTGAGTTAGACAGAGAGTTTTGGGCTGAGGCTGTGACATACGCTCAACATCTCGTCAATCGTTTGCCATCATCTGCTATAGATGGCAAAACCCCGTTAGAGGTATGGTCTGGAAAACCTGCAACTGATTATGATTCTTTGCATGTTTTTGGTTCTATTGCATATTATCATGTAATTGAATCAAAGTTGGATCCACGGGCAAAGAAGGCTCTTTTCATGGGCTTTAGTCCTGGAGTGAAGGGATATCGTTTGTGGTGTCTTGAGGCAAAGAAGACGATTATCAGCAGAGATGTTACCTTTGATGAATCTGCCATGTTAAAGAAGGTAAATCCAGAAGGAGCTGATAGTACTCCACAACAGGTGGAGTGTGCCCAGAAGCAGGTGGAGTTTGAGCCGACAGTGGTGATCCCAACACGAAATATCACAAGTGACTCTCCTATGGCAGAAGAAGAGTCAGATGAGGAAGAGGTTCCTACCTAAGAATCTCAACAGCAATCAGCGCCAATTGCAGTTAGAAGACAGAGACGAGATATTCAGAAGCCTGCTCGTTTCATGGATATGGTTGCCTATGCCCTTCCAGTTGTTGATGACATTCCATCCACTTACCCAGAAGCCATTCTGAGTTCAGAGAGTGGTAATTGGGCAGGTGCGATGGAAGAGGAGATACAGTCTTTGAAGAAGAACAAGACGTGGAAGCTGGCACAATTACCAAAAGGTAAGAAGGCAATTGGGTGCAAATGGGTATTTGCAAAGAAAGAAGGATTTCCTAATAAAGAAGATGTTCGCTACAAGGCAAGGTTGGTTGCTAAAGGCTTTGCTCAGAGGGAGGGAATTGATTATAATGAGGTATTTTCTCCAGTTGTTAAACATTCCTCCATTCGAATTTTGTTGGCCTTGGTAGCACAGTTGAATTTGGAGCTAGCTCAACTTGATGTAAAGAGCGCGTTCCTACACGGTGATTTGAAGGAGGAAATCTATATGACTCAACCAGAATGATACAAGGTTGTTGGTCAAGAAGATTGGGTTTGTAAACTTAGCAAATCGTTGTACGGACTGAAACAATCTCCGAGACAGTGGTACAAACGATTTGATAAGTTCATGAAGGATCAGAAGTACAAGAGCAGCAAATATGGTTACTGTGTGTATTTGCGCAAACTTGAAGATGGTTCCTACATTTACTTACTCTTATATGTTGATGATATGCTGATAGCAACAAAGAGCCAAGTTGAGATTGACAGGTTAAAGGCTCAGTTGAGTAAAGAGTTCGAGATGAAGGATTTGGGGGAAGCCAAGAAGATTCTCGGCATGGAGATAAACAGGGACAGAGAGAGGGGAAAACTTTGGCTGTCACAGAAGCAGTATTTGCAGAAGGTACTACAACGTTTTGGTATACACGAAGATACAAAACCTGTAAGTACCCCACTTGCTCCTCATTTGAAATTGAGTAGTCGTTTATCTCCGACAACTGATGAAGAACGAGAATACATGGCGAAAGTCCCATATGCAAATGCAGTTGGAAGCTTGATGTATGCAATGGTGTGTACGAGACCAGATATTTCACAGGCTGTGAGTGTTGTTAGCAGGTACATGCATGATCCGGGCAAGGGTCATTAGCAAGCTGTGAGATGGATTCTACGGTACCTCTAAAATACCTTAGATGTTGGATTGACATTTGAGCAAGATGAATCACTTGGTCAATGCATAGTTGGATATTGTGATTCTAATTATGCAGGTGATTTGGATAAGCGACGGTCTACAACTGACTATTTGTTCACTTTAGCAAAAGCGCCAGTCAGTTGGAAGTCTACCTTGCAGTCTACGATGGCTTTGTCTACGACAGAGGCAGAGTATATGGCGATTACAGAGGCTGTGAAGGAAGCAATTTGGCTTCATGAGTTGCTTAAAGACTTGGGAGTTGGTCAGAAACAACTTGAGTTATATTCTGACTGTCAGAGTGCTATTCATTTAGCAAAGAATCAAGTCTTTCATGCACGGACGAAGCACATTGATGTTCTTTATCACTTTGTGCGTGAGATTCTCGAAGAAGAGGAGGTTGTTCTCCAGAAGATTCATACTACGGAGAATCCTGCAGATATGCTCACCAAGGTGGTTACAAGGACCAAGTTTGAACACTGTTTAGACTTGGTTAATATCTTGCACATTTAAAGTTGGCGCCCGGAGGCGCAAATTTGAAGCACTGCAAAGTTTGTTTTTGTTATATTTTGAGAAGATTTGTTTTAGGTGGGACTTGAAATTAAGCCAAGGTGGAGATTTGTTGATTTTGGCGTAATCCCAAGTCCCACATCGATGGGTTCATTGTTTGGGAAGGAGGTTTGAGGGTTATAAATTAAACGCTCCTCCTTCACTGTTATATATCCCAATTTGTAATATCTTCTCCCATAATAATAAAAGTGAGCTGTTTTTGCTGTGCTCGGAGATTAGGATAAATTGGCCGAACTCCGTTAACAATTTTCTGGTGTGTTTTTTCCTCTTTATCTCTTTTATTATTCCGCTCTGTTTATTCAATATTATTTGTCGGGTAGCTCTGTTAGGGTTCTGTTTTAGTGGGGAAATTACCCGTTTTTCCCAACACCTGTGAGTACTCTGAGAGGCCCAGATAGTACTTATGCTTGTTGGTGAGTGGTTGATGTGTTTGTATCCTTACTTCAATCTCCTTTCTTTATTATTGTTGACGCTCGATCGACTAGGGGTACTTCGATTGCAGTTCAAGTCAGTGTTCTATTTCAAGTGTGTTATAGTGGGATATGAAAACTTACTTTCCCCCTTTATACAAGTGTGTCCTTCCTCGGTTGCTGTTGGGGATATTCTCCTTGACTCATTTAATGCTAATGATTCTTACTAATGACACTTCATAGCTACTAATGGCAACCGTTACCTATTCAATGCTAGCGGTAACAACTAGTAAAAATAGTTATTTATTGCGCACTTTATGTTGTTATTTTACCTTGATCGTCGATCCTTGTCTCGTCCAGTACTGACTGGTACAATGATATTCGAATGAGGGAAGACGTATAATGGTGGCAATAAAGAACAAGGATTTTTTAAATTCAATAGCAAAATAGAAATGAAAGTTTAATTATGTTTTAATTTAAGTTTCTTAATTTTTATTATTTATATTTTTTAAACAATTGATGGATTTCTTAATCTTTTGATTATTTATAATTTTTATTTTGTTTATAAATTATGTTAGGCATCACTATTAGATCTTAGCATTGTAACTATGCAAGCACCCCAAGTCTCAACCATTATATGTCATCACATGCAATACCAAAAATAAGATACAAAAAATATAGGGGACCAAACCAAACACATGTCAGACATAAAATAACATTCTCCAATGATACAACCTATCGAAATCTAAAGTCCTGTAAGATACACCTATCATGGAATATGTTTAGCCTCAAAGTAAGATGTAAATCATCAAACCAAAAGAATTCAAGTCCATTTTGAATACCTAAATTACCAAAGATATCAACCATCAATTTCCTTCTCGAGAGATATTAGAAACTTTGAATTCAAAGGTCTTGCACTCTTTAATGCATTTAATCCATATTCCCTTAAGAAACCAATGAACAAGTTGAATGTTGGAGACGACTTAACAAACTAAGGAAGAATCACACTTTAACCAAATGTGTCTGAATCCATGAGCTAGAGAAATATCA